>NC_140590.1:1362558245-1363758245 GCF_964204655.1 Triturus cristatus
AACAAATTCTCACAAACACTTACCATTAAGTAAAATAAATTAAATATTTATGTATATATATATATATATATATATATATATATATATATATATAAAACAATACATATAATTTCCAATTATTAAATCACATATAAATATAAAGTAATCTAAAAAATATAGTATATTTTTATTTTCTTAGCAACTTACCTAAAAAAACATTAAAAATACATGTTTAATAAACATATGCAATCTAAAATACATATAAATATAAATAAAACATTACAACAATCAGACAATAATTGATTAATTAAGTAATATACGTAATAGAGCAAATAAGAAAGTAATCTTTCAAAAGAATGGCATTAAATTAAACTACATTTTAGTGCTTCTCCGGTCTTTCCTCCTTTTTTTTCCTATGACTGGTGGAGAGGTAGTGGGGAGAGAACACAGCAGTGTCAGCATGTTGGCAGTGCGAAGTAAGGCAGTGCTAAAATTGCACAAGGATCGGCAGGCGTCGGCTCGGATTCCTTTCTGGAGCCCGACGGGTAGAGTCAGCACAAACTGGCGGTGGCTCAGAGAGCACACTAAGAAGCCAACAAAGTATACAGTGGGGGGGGGAACAGGGCAGCAAAGAGTTTCAAAATGAACAGGCAGTATCAAAAAATGGACGCCTCTAAGCAAGGAGAGGGCATTAGACATAAGAAATATATCAGAAGACAGCACCCTCGACTGGCACAGAGTTAAAATTGAGATCCAAAGGCAAAAGAGCAGTGCAATTGGCAGGAGTTTCAGGGATCGATTCAGAGAAAAGCAGAGTGAGGTATACTTTGTGAAATAAGGTCAGAGACCTAATCTACAACAGAAAATGTCTTACCAAGCCAGAGTTTAAGTAGGGTGTCGAAACAGGACACTTCTCCCATATCCAATATTTTTGCAGGTCAAACAAACTTTCGAAGGATTCACAGCACCCTTTAGCTCTGGAGGTCAGGTATCAGTTCTAACGCCAGATATATTGGCCCCCTCTGGGAAGAGTGAGCATAAAAAGGAGGTAGGAGGAGGTGGGACTAAGGTCCTGATTATGAGTTTGGCGGTCCAACCGCCCAAGAACCTCGTCCTCCTTTTCCAAGCCACCGCTGCACCAGCATACCAGCTACTGCTGTATTACGAGTTGTGCAGTCTGAAACCAAGACCGCCGGCGTGGTTTTCAACCCAGCGGTCTCACGGCAGTCCAAAATGTTGGCGGTGCATCAGCGGATGACCCCAGGCCCATGGTCCAACCGCTGAGCGTATTATGACTTCACAGTCATAATGGTGGTCTCCCAGCGGTGCCCAACAAACAGCGGTCACCTGAAGGTGCTTGTCCGCTGCAGTATGCGCCCAAGATAAGAACACCACACTGACCATTGGATGGATTTGAAAACCACACAGCTGGTGTGCTTTGGCAAGGGACAATCTTGCAAATCACACTATAAAACACACCCCATCCATGACCACAATCCTTTGCTCCACAACTGCAGCACAGCAAGACAGACAGACATTTACTGCTCTTTTTAGATAAGGCACCCCTTTTTTCAACTTCACATTTAGACTCTCCACCACCTATAATTATAGTTTGTTGGCACATTTGTACCTCTATCTCTCTCTCTCATTGATTGCTTTTTACAAATATTTTCACCATGCCTGCAAAAACAAACATGCCTTCACTGAGAAAGAGTTAATCGTCATGATGGATGAAATCATTAAAGTAGAGCCCCAAATTTTTGGAGCCCAAATCCAGCTTACTCCTCAGACTAGGAAAGCGGAAATGTGAAACAGGATAGTCCAAAGAGTGAGTGCTGTTGGTACCACCCTGTGCACCCATGGAGACATCAGGAAGAGGTAGAATAACCTCAAGCAGAAGGTGCTTGGCAAGTACAACAACAACTACCTGGAGGCACAGAAGAAGTGGTGGCCGCCACCAGTGCACCATTACAACTCTTACCCTCGGAGGAGAAGGTCTTGGCCATTCAGCATACTGAGGGCTTGTCAGGAACACCAGGGGGATTTGACTCTGGTAAGTTACACTTCAATAACTGCCACAAAATCACAATCTCCTGTTTGCTCACAATGCTCCCTTTGCTATTGGATTCTCCATCTACTTACATAACATGCAACTTAGAAAGTATCTGAAATGTTTGTCTGTGGTAATGAGTATTAGTGCATATGACACCACATGCTTACAAATCCTTGATCTGCCACACGTTGCAATTCTCTCTGCAGTTGCATCATCATCAAATTTACAAACCAGGAACCATGAAATATGCCAATATGGAAATGCATGGTCTGTTTCTAAAGCATTTTGTGAACAGCTATGGTACAGAACTGAATAGAGCTACCAGGAGGCCTTGTCACTCTAACTCCAAACAAGATGCTACACTCCTTTACTCCTTTCTCACCTGTTTGCCATTTCACTGTTGAGCTCAAGTCATGCAGCGTAGCGACTCTCAAGTCTTGTTAAAGTGACATTGAACTGACTACAACTAGCAGGAGGCCATGTCACTCTACCTCAAACTCAACCTCAAACAAGATGCTACACTCCTTTACTCTTTTCTCACCTGTTGGCCATCTCACTAGTGAGCTATACTACTCATGCAGCTTAGTAACTGTCAAGTCTTGTTAAAGTGACATTAAACTCACTACAACTACCAGGAGGTCTTGTCACTCCAACACCAAACAAAATTCTACACTCCTTTACTCCTTTCTCACATGTTTACATCTCACTACCGAGCTTGAAAACTCATGCAGCTTAACAACCCTCAAGTCTTGTTACAGTGACATTGAACTGACTACAAGTTCCAGGAGGCCTTGTCACTCCAACACCAAACAAAATGCTACACTCCTTTACTCCTTTCTCACCTGTCGGCCATCTCACTACTAAGCTACAGTGGACATGTCATGAAATGTGTAAAGCATAGACAATGTTCATCACAAATGCACATCTGAACACTTTGTTTGACGGTGTACTGGACTTATCAACTCAAACTACTGATGGCCCGAGTTACGCCATTACAACTGAGTAACCCTAATATATGTCAGCCATTAAAGACACACAGCTCATTTGCAATGCCTAGTGACTCATTGACTATAGACTCATAACAGGATGAACAATGCCACTCATACAACCAAGCTGGCTGTTTGTCAGAATTCAACATAAATAGACTTTGGAATTGAGACATACACAAGATATGACCACACTGTGTGTGTAGCTGAGCGTTGGAGATGTCATGTCTATCCCTGAACCCAAAATAACATATAGCATCACATCCAATGAGCTGATGAAATCCGATACAGAGATTGAATTTCACCTAATGCCTAGTAACCAAATACAACACCTGTCAAAGTGCTGACTGAAGCAAATACTAACTAATTTTGGCCTTCTAGCTCCACAATTAATCTGACACAAACAACGTGGATGTAAATACCTCAATTGTACCATTGACTATGTTTCTCATTTTTCAACAGATGAAACCAACACTGCTTAGGAACAGAGGCAGGAAAGCCACCAGAGTTCCTCTCCACCCCAGGAAGAAGCCCTCAGTCATGACGATGCTCCTGAAGCCGTGGACGTTGGCGAACGTCCTGGCCCATCTGGTCAGCCTGGGAAGATGATAACTGTTGGCATCACTGTGCCTACATCTCCCACAACAGCACAGCTAACTACTGGGCCCACAACAAGTGCTCCTAGCACTGTTAGTTTAATCCTGTGCCCCCCAAGCCTGGACTCACAGATGGCCACCACAACTCCAGTCAGTGAGGAGCCGGGACCCAGTGGGAGGCTGCAGTCTCTGCCTAAGGCACAGGGGAGTTGGGCTAGCCATCATGGGAGGGTAAATGCAGGCCTCCAGAGTGAGCCCACTTAGGGTATAGACATCCAGGCTGCCATCACACAAGTCCTAGTACTCTACCAGGACTCCCACGGTGTGTTGGGCTAAGTGGTCACAGAGGTGCGGGAAATTAAAGAGCTGCATCAATTCACATACCAGGAGCTTGCCGGAATACAGAATGAGGTGGCTGGCATCTACACTGAGGTTGTGGGCCTATGCACTAATATGGCTGGGGTCTCACCGAGGGGCCTCCCTGGTTGGGATGTTTCAGGACATCAATACCATCCTCTGCAGGGCTTTTCCTCCCGCATCTCCCCATCCTGTCGTCCTAGTACTTCCAGAGCATCAACATCTGCTGCAGCCACAGGAAGGGAACACTGACAGAGGAGGATACGCCTGCTAGCATGACTGGATCTGCAGCTCCAGATCCCCCTTCTGTCAAAAAGAGGGGATGTCCCTACAACAAGCAGAGGCAAGGTTGCTAAGACCACCACCAACACCAGAACGACACCTCAACCCTAATGTCTTCCTGTGTGTGCCACACTATCACTTTGTTGACAGTACCTGCCCACTTTTCCCTATCTGATGTGAGGAGTATGTTGTGCTTTGTACTCCAGAACTAATGGACCCAACTCCAATACTTTCATCCACCATGGTTGTATCACTTTGTTTATTGTTTTGCCACTCGCTACATTTCAGTTAATTACTTTGGTCTGTTAACTCAATAAAAACACACGTCACCTAAGCCTTGTCTCCTTTTGTCATTCTCACATATGACTATGTGAAAGTACAACCATGTGAATTTTGAAATGCCAAAATCATGGAATACTGAAAGCATGGATATGTTGTCTGTTCAGAAAGGAACAAATCTGGCGGAGTACCATGTCACAACAAGGTCTAAATACAAGTGTCTGGGCTTTCTACATCTTTATTACATTGGTCAAATCATAGGCTGACATGATGTCAGAGCCAACACAAATAACACATGACTCTGTTATACAGGGTCAATGATCATATCATGATCCACAGAGAGTTGCCAACATGGTTGGAGGGGACGCATCTGACAATAGGCAACTACAAATTAGGTCTCTATCATCTGATAGAGTCATGTTTATTATCACATTGAATACTGCATCATATAATTTGGTACAAAGACACGTCAGTACCACAGTTTCAGACCACAGGATATTTTCAAACCAGTGTTGCTTGCATCTGGGGTAATGTCACAAACAAATGTCAGTGATGTGCTACAAGCACTTTGATCCAACAATGAGGAAACACAACAACACCTACATACAGTTCATAGAGAGTGAGGAATCAGACAAGGTAAAGGCAGGATAGCATGAATCAGGCACAACACAACAATTTGAAGGATCACATGCTAGCACACATATGGCATTAGGACCAATGCAACACATGAAAAAAGTTCAATGGAAGCCATGTAACGTCCATCCTATCACTGTACAAGCTGTCTTGGTGCCAGCTTTGTACACCGAAACTATGTGGCACACATTCCCAGAAACAATCCATGTCCACTTCGTATGGTTAACAGCTACATATATCTACTGAAGTCAATATTCTGAAATGCCCACGATAAGATGGCATGGTGAAGATACCAAAAACAGGCCAACACAGAGAGATTAGATGAGCAAACATACACATGACATATATCACTTTGCTACGTCTAGGGACCACAGTCCTAAACCAAATGCACATCGGCATAAAGATACACTACCAAAACATACTCCTTTCCCAAGATGTTTCCTGACCTACATTGTCAGAATTACAAGCTTAAAAATCAGCCTCATACCATCACTACAAGATTGTCTCGATTGCTATTTCATTATATCTCACACCATACTTACACACAGGAGAAGTAGGTCTGGATGAGATCCTGAAACAAATGTGCTCCTTTGTCTTCGCCACTATCATCTTCATTTGGCATTTCAGGATTCTCACTCAGTAGGACTTCATGGCCTGCATCATCTATGATGTAAGTGATGTTCCATCGCAGGGCAATGTTGTCAAGTATGCAGCAGGCCTTGGTGATGTGACACACCTTCCCGGGTGAGTGGAGGTGGGCTCCCCCACTCCAGTCCAGGCATCTGGCTTTCAGGAGCCCAAAAGCCATGTTCTTCAATGGGCCTCATTAAAGTGGATTTTCCCATGTGTTGTAGGATTCCTCGGCGGGGCCAACAACCATGCCCTGTTGGGATACACTGAGTCTCCCGTATGGGAGATAGGTAGAAGGGCAGCATGTAATGAAATCATACTACCTCCCTTTTCACAAAATAGAGCACAAATACATCACACTCACTACAAGCTAGGACCTCTCTGGTAGTAGTTGTGAAATCAGCTGTGGTATGATGCTGTTCTTCAGTATGAAGCCATCATGTGCAGATCCTGGGAATCGGGCACAGACATTTGAATTGTACAAATCCACTAAACCTACAACTCGCACATTGATAGAATGGAATTGCTTCCTGTTCCGCTTGCCTACTGACCCTGCTACTATGAACACCTCCTTGCTGTTAGCTGTTGTTCGGCACCTCTGGGAGCAACCATGCCAGGCCAAGCAAGTTAAAAGCCCCTCCCTCCACACCAGAAGAGCTGGAGATGCTGTTTGGAGACGTCCTTTCCCTGTAAGGCCAGTTCTATGACTCATCAGAGGAACAGGTACATTTTACATGATGTCTGAAGGATACTGTAATCTCAACCTTAACATGTCCATGGTCTACTATGTGCCTATGAGTCACAGAGTGAAATCACATACACATTTGTTAGGATGTGTGGTCACTACTTAGAAAAGAGATGTGATGGATGATGGTGCTCTGTCCATTGGCTGCAAAAATGTATCCATTATGCTTTTTGAGCCGCCATATATTCTACCCCTGTGCCATGCACATTCAACTGCATGCATACTGTAATATGGAGTTTTATGCATTTCACATGAGATCTTGTTCAATGTGCAAAGGTATAACAATGTAGCAATGCATTACACATATATGTATTATGTAAGGTGCAGTATCAGTTGATTGCAGGTCTGTGTATGGTCCCCCAGATATCCCAGCACATATCAGTCCACACCAACCCCATGGCTGGAAATGAGTGAATGATAGAAAAACACTAACCCATACAGAGAGCATCACAACGTTCATGTCCTGTATTGAATTGTCATTATATACAGTAACCTATGCACAACTTGCAAACTTAATGTAAATGTGGGATCACAGTCGTAAACCTGCAGACAGCAAAGTTTGCACTACCCACTCTGGCCCAATATTTTGCAGAGGTCAATGTGACATAGTACTGCAACACATTGTCCTTTCCCAGGAGATCTGTCTGTCCAGAGATAGTGTTCTAAATAGTGTTCAAGAACAATTTGTTACCCCAAGACATCTCAGTAAAGCCAACTATAATGTTGTACCTGACAGGACCCACAGACCTGAGTGCACTGCCTTAGGGCAGGTTCCTCTCTACCACAACTGTGATATAACAGGCCCATGATTTGTGCTCCATTTGGGCAGATAATCTGCACTCTAGACACATGTACTGTGCAAATAGTTGGTGAGTACTGCAATGAGATCTATCACTGCATCACCAGGTGTAGATTACATAAAGCAACCAGACCATTTGTACAATGGTATGCTGATGTTATCCCTGTGACAGTACCAGAAATTGCCAATTGAGTATCCTTTGGTGCCAGGACATCAGCCACACCCTCAAGCAATCGTACTACACCTTTACATTGAGTTGTACACATGACCACTGAGTAGCATATTGTGAGCCCAGAGTGCCACATGCCAGACCTTCCATGTTGACTCAAGATTTTGGGATGTATCGTAGTTAGTGCTAACAGTCATGTTGTGTACAGCATGCATAGGGTCACATGTCTGGCCTGTGAAAGTATCTGTACAGTCATTCAGATTTATCTCAGCTGTCATGTACTCACAATGATGTGTAGTGGTACAACTTCTCCACATTAACAGAACATCTGTTGTCGCCCTGGCCTAAGTGTTGTCTTTAGATGAATAGGCCGTAGACAACCCCAAATGAGTTTGGTGTAGTTGTTAGATGACTAGTGCAATATTGCCTTATGTCAGTGTGCATGGTCATCATGTGTCTCTACAATTTTGAAAAAGTTCTCAAGCAAGAAATTTGACATTAAAATTTGCGGCATATAGATATCAGCTTATCATCCAAAAGTACAACGGACATAAATTGTAATAAAAAATAACCAGTAAGGCAAAAAAAAAATCCTTATGCAAAGTATCAAAAAATATTAAATTTGCTATACAATATTGTAAAAGTTAAGATATCATTAGAAGACTAAATAAGCAACTGTTTAAGAATGTCCTTAACACTCATTCATACATAATTGGATATCAAAGGTACATATAATACAGCAGTTTAGTATAGATACAAAAGAGAAAACATCTTCCTAAGTAAACATAAATTGTTTTTGTATATGACTAAATACAAAGAATCATTAAGAACCATTCTATATCAGACACAATAGAAAATCATATTATGGAAGGCTTGAAGATATAGTTACTACTCGCGTTTTGGCAAAAACACCTTTATCATGAAGCCGTCACATTAATATCTGTGAAAGGACATAAAACCAGATAGTCTACAAATGTATATGTAATATAACCACAACACAATGATACTTAAATTACATAATCTAATGAAAGTCAGAATAACAATAAGGATAAAACCAGTCAGTGTGCTGTCCCGAGGAAAACCAACACAATCCCTGCAGACTCGCTACACACAACAACAGAGGAGTCATTGATAACAACCTACGAAGAATCCCTATCACTCAGGACCCATCCTCTTCCCTCATCTCGCCCCTTCTGAAATGCACTTTGCTAAACTGTAGATCAGCTGCCAGACACGCAGCCGACATAGCTGACCTCATCATCTCTCCGGAGCTGGATATCTTATTCCTAACTGAAACCTGGTTAACAGAATCATCCACCCCTCTCCTCGACATCCTTGTTCCACCTGACTATAACCTCATTAGATTAGACAGAACGGACAAAATAGGGGGTGGTATAGCCTGTATACATCGCAGCAGCATCACCATTAACCGAGCCCTATCACCGACTTTCACATCCTGCGAATACTTGTGTTTGGACATTAGCTGCAATGGCAAACCAGTATGTTCATCCCACATCATCTATCATCCACCAGGAGACAACCTCCTCTTCATCGAACACCTCATGGACTTGATCGCCTCTAACACGGGTCAGCAGAATACCCAAATATTCCTTGGCGACCTCAATCTCCATTGGAACGACAACAATGACTCAGTGGTCAACAGCTTCAAAAACTTCTTGGATGATCTTACCCTCATCCAATCCTGCAACAGCCCGACACACAACAAAGGCTCAACCATTGACCTTATAATCGCCAAATCTGACATCATCCAGCTGGATTCGATCCAACCCTGTGACTGGTCGGACCATCATATTATTACCTTCTATATCAAAGGAACCACCAAACCCATTTCAGCACAATCCACAAAACCAAAGATTTGGAGAAGAGACCTGAAAAAACTCAATCCCAACTCACTACCTTCTTCTAGCTACAATCTTCTCCAGCCCCCTTCAGCCGCCTCTGATGTTCATGCTCTCACCAACCACTATCTCAATGCTATGACTAAGATAATTAATGAGGTAGCCCCTCTATAACTTAAGAGAGCTCCCACCAAAGATTCCAAGCCTTGGTATAACACGCTGCTTAATGATGATAGACGGGCCCTCAGATCCTTTGAACGCAACTGGAGATCAGTCCCTTCAGCTATCCACCTTAAACTGCTAAGGAAAAAGAGAAATGCTTACTACAAAAAGATTAAGCGCACTAAAGCGAATTTCTTCAGCCATCAACTAAACCAAGCAAAAAACCGCCCCAAAAAACTTTTCGAATTAATCAAAAATCAATCCAAGGATGCTCCCCATCGGCTACAAGACCTTGCTCGCCCTCAACCTAACTGTGAAGAATTCTCTACTTTCTTTAATCTGAAGACCGACAACATCTCGAAGGATGTCCTCAATAACCAACCACCACACTCTGCTCCTAACACAGAAATCTCCACCTCTTTTTCTACCACGTCTGGCCAACCCCACCCTAAGTCTGGCCCTAAAAACGAGGCAGCATGGTCCTCCTTCAATTTGTACACTGAACTCGCCCTAGGCAATATCCTAAACTCCCTAAAACCGGCCAACCACCACATTGACCCCCTCCCTGCCAATGCAGTCAAAGAACTCGCCCCTTGGCTTCTTCCACTTTGGACCAAAATCATTAACAGCTCTCTTCAACAAGGCTGCATCCCGGACTCCCTCAAAGTAGGTCAAGTCTCAGCTATTCTAAAGAAACCCACTGCTGACCCTACGGACCTTAACAACTATCGTCCCATATCCAATCTCCCCACCCTCGCCAAACTACTGGAAAAATGTGTTCACCGACAACTAACTAATCACATAGATCACTTTGATCTCCTAAATACACATCAATCAGGTTTTAGAGCAGGTCACAGCACTGAATCAGCCATGACACATATTATTGATGATGCGCTACAAATCCTTGACCAGAACGGATCGTGCCTACTCATCCTGCTAGACCTTTCCTCAGCCTTTGACACGGTCAAACACCAGAAACTAATTGAGCTTCTGGAGCACAGAATGGGTATGTCAGGCACAGTGTTAAACTGGTTTACCTCCTTCCTCCATAACCGCACTCAAAAATTCAAGGTCAACAACACGCTCTCCAATTCCTCTCCGGTAACACTTGGGGTTCCGCAAGGGTCCTCACTGTCGCCGACCTTATTCAACCTGTTCATGGAACCTCTCACTGAAATTCTGCATGCATCCAATGTACAATTCCATATGTACGTGGACGACACACAACTATATCTCAAGATCAACTCCCTAGAAGACATTAATATGCTTAACTCCACTCTCAGGACCACTCAGTCCTGGCTTTCAGATAATCATCTCAAACTGAACGCGCTAAAAACAGAATTCCTCCTCATAGCACCTCCGGTCAAAGTCCCTTTAATGCACGACCTGATCAAACATCTTACCGCTTTCAACGTTCAACCAACCATCGTGGATTCAGCAAAATCCTTGGGTATTACCCTCGACAGCAACCTTATGATGCAAAAACACATCAGCAACGCTACAAAGGGAGCTAATTTCCAGATAAATACTTTAAGAGAGCTGAAACCCTTCCTGCCTTCTGAGGACTTCAAAGTGGCAGTGCAAGCTCTAGTTATCCCTCATGTCGAGTACGGAAGTGTCTCCTTATGTGGCCTCCCAAAAGTTGCTACAGCCCCACTACGAGCAACTATCAACGCAGCAGCTAGACTCATTACTGGCTCGAAAAGAAGTGCTCACATTTCCCCTGACCTTAAAGCCCTGAACTGGCTACCATTTGAAGCTAGAATCCAGCTAAAAATTGCGTGCTTGACTCATAAAGCCCTACATCACAACACTCCCAGCTATCTCGCGAAGAAACTGACTATCTCTGGTGGTCTAAGGTCCTCCAGAAATGCGGGAAAACTTCTACTGAAACCACAAAGGTTCAACAAGAAGAAAACCTATAATCGATCTTTCTCAGGGATGGCGCCCAAAATATGGAACTCTCTTCCCCCTGAAACCAGACTGAAGGCCTCTTCTGCATTGTTCAAAAAGGAAGTTAAAGCTTTGCTCATGGCAAAACTTACATGGACACCTGCCATCCATGCCCCTAGCTCTTTAGAGCCAGTTTAAAATGCAATACTTGACTAACCCTCCTACGATCTCTTGTTCCAAATGTTGTTCTTATATGATTGTTACCTGCACACGATTGTCGGTTCCACCTGTCAGTTGTTTCTATGTAAAGCGCTCTGATATCCGCAAGGATCTTGTTCGCGCTATATAAGACTTTCAAAATAAATAAATAAATAAATCACCATGCTCTGTCACAAGAGAGAAATATTAGCCAGTGGTCGTGAATAGAGAAAGATAAGTGGTCAACAGTCTTTAGACCCAGTGTGTGTATCAAGAAATCTATCTAGTAAGAGCATAATACTGGCCCATCAAGTGAATTCCCAATCTTCCTTTAGCATGCAGGTACATCAATAGAGGATGAATAGAACACCCAGAAGGGCATAGAAAATACCTTTCCATGTATGTGGGAGATGATTAATTGGGTCCAATGTTTATTTGGGGCAAACATAAGTTGTAATGTGGGCAATGAAGATGGTTCCATGTTGTGGGAATGACGCTGGATTAAGGGATACACTACAAATATTATTCCATAAAAAAAGAAATATAAATATTCAAGCTAGCAGCATGCAGTGCGGGGCAGCTGCACTCTGCGCGTTGCTTAACTTTATATGTAAGATCTCTACAGTATGTGAGGAAATTCCCTATTCTCTTTCTTACCCAATAATGTGAATTTCATCACTGTATGTAGCAGAAATGTCGATGAATATAGGCACTTGGGCTGGGAAGCTGAATGTTACAGTAGTGCTAAGAAAGATGAGCACAGGCGCTTGAAGGCAGGTACCTGGAACACGGTAAAAGTTGGTTCTAAAGTATATACCCAAAGACAAAAGGAAAACTATGTGAGTTTACACATTTGGGGTCTTGACAAGTTCTACTTGGGCTTGCTAGGTGTCTACAACTCCTTGATCTTCTATAAATATGATCTTTGTCTAGTATGTCCACTCAATCTCTTCATCTGTTGCATCCATCTAGGTCAACGCCTATGAAAAGCTGAGACATTGGAAAGCTATCACCCAGAGAGTTCAGTCCCGGGGGTCTATCGCGGGTGCAGCATCCACTGCAGGAAGAGGTGGGAGGAACTAAGACACCGGACCTGGAACATCACAGAGGTCCAGCTGGGGAAGTCCTTCCAATGTGGTAGGGGTGAATGCCGGACATTGACTCCCCTAATGGACCCGAATCCTGTCTGTGGCCTACCAAGACCTTGATGGGCAGCTGAAGACCCAACTGCAGCTAGGAAGGGGTAAGTATTGTACTGCCTATTCCGATTCATAACTAACCATAGTTTCATTGTTACAGGCACCTGCAACCACATTAACTCGTAGCTTGACTAAAACTAAACCCTATTGAAGAGTCACTGTTGTGACTGCTGATGTGCATTCATGTCATAACTCATCACAGACAGGGGTAGGTGGGTCACACATACCCATTTACATTGTTCATTGTAACATATCTGATGCAAATGTTGAGGCAATTCCATACATGGTTTGAGGACTGACAGTACTGTCTCACAATGTGAGTTTCAATACTGGTGAGGTGTCAGTAGACATTAATTTGACATGCACATGTGAAATGGTGGAGTAGCAGTGACTGACATGCTGCAAATTAGACTTGCTGGGATCATTTGTGAGTGTGCACACTCAGATATGCATTTGAAATGCAGAAAGAGTGACATATTGAGGTACGGTGATGTCCCTTCCCTATTGTCTACTAGTGTTAGATTCTCAATATGGACAGGACATTACTTGAGTCTCATCTGTCTTACCTGTTGTAATAGCTATGCAATATACTATGAGGGAATGGTAGTGGTAAGTATTGCAATCTGGAGTGGGCATGGGCCTAGGCGGGGCCAAATCATGTGTGTGATTACATCTCAACCAAAGGCGAACCACATTGGCTCCAGGCTACTTTAGTGTGAGACACATGATACCTAGCAAAATTACGCTTTTAAACATAATTTGAGAGTGTTGTGACAGAGAACCTATGGTGAAAATAAATGAGGCGGTGTGAACACTGTGGACTGAGAACTTCCTTTGACACATGCTCCTTGGTACTACATATCTTGCTCGGAGATACCTGTATCACGTTTACATCAGTGCATAGGGAGGTGGGTTTCTATAAATTAATTGTTGCTGTCGCAGGTCCTTTTGTGGAATGTGTAGGACTACTGTAAGCATCGGCATGCTAGTTTAGGTCACCTGGTCACTGTAGAATGTAAAAAGGGGCTAAGTATACAGGGTGATGTTATATCCTGCAACACACATGAGGATTGAGTCGTGACAAGGTGACTCATGCAATGATGCCAGACTGTGGTCCAGACATCATTTTGAGCAACTCTTGAGAACTCATGTTGCATACATGAATGTCCAACTGCTAATGTTTTAGTCAATTTAGCCATCCTAATAGGTGATGTGATGACTGCACATTTGTTCTGCTATGTGTACCCGGCTGTTCCTCCTGTGTGTCTCCGCTGTTGGATTTAACCAAGGTATATGTCATTTCAGCATCGACCCAGTAAGCGGGGAAGACTGGGCCCAGGCCATTGGGGAAGCAGCTGGCCTAGGTGGGTCTGGTCATGACACTGATACGGATGGACCCAGTGGCCAAGAGGGCAAGAAGAGTGCCATGGAGGACCCAGACTCCACATCATCATCCACAGATATGGACTCCAGTTGCCACTGTTTGGTAGTGGCAGACCCCATCCTGGTGCAATGCCATCATTGTCTGCCAACCCTTTCCATCTCTGCCCACCCTGCTGCTACCCGCCCAGTTTTCTGGGCCCACTCCCCTAAGAGGGGAGCCATCTCCTCTGCGCCAGGCACCTCACTGCCTGCACCTGTGCCTGCAGCTGCCCTTTGTGAAGAGGCTATTGACCTCTTGAGACAGACCTCTGTTGGGCAGACTGCACTGTTGAATGCCATCCAGATTCAGGACCCCCAACGTACCCAGATGGTTACCCACCTGGGTGGTATTCACAGTGATATGTGTGCCTTACAGGGACCGTTTCAGGCTCTGGCCTCCTCATTAACAGCAACCATACACCCACCCCAACTTTCTGCCTCACATCCTTTCTCAACCCCATCCCAAGACCCTATTCCTCTACCTGTCCCAAGCATCCACACAACTGTACATGCACCCACCCAAACAGACACATGCAGCATACACATACACACCCACATACAGCCTACACATAGCAAACACACATCCATGCAACACATAGTCTCATCCTACACCCACACCGACCCCACAACATTGGGCCTGGGAGCGCACCAATACCAGCTGCACCATCCTCCCCACAGCTTGTCATTCACCACACATCTACACCCACACACCCATCATCACCACCCACCATCAGCCAAACCAGCACACCTGCACCCACGGCAGAGCCACCTACACCAGGCACTTCCACTCCCTCTATCTTCCAACCTGACCACACCTATGATTATCCCACACCCTTTACCCATCACCCATACTCCCTTGCCCTTGGACCTTGCCCTGTTGGAACCCCCCCTCAACCCAGAACCCCTTTTTCCATCCCCATATTCATCCCTTCCACCATACATACCACCCCTCCCAAGTCAAGAGAAAAACTTTAGAAGATGGACGCCCCTTTACCTCTCATGGCTTGGGAGAGTTAATGTTGTCAAAATGACAGTGCTACCTAAGCTGCTCTACTTGTTCCAGGGACTTCCAATTGAATTCGACCTAGGTTTTTTCCCTGCCCAGCGCTCCATGGTGATTCCGTTTATTTGGCAGGGTCACAGAGAGCGCCTCTCTTATAAATTGTTGCGTCTTCCAAAACACCTTGAAGGTCTGGCCCTACCCGACTTTAATTTTTATTACCAGGTTGCTCAGTTGAGGGTAAGTACTGAGTGGTCAGTGAGAGAGTCAGACAAGCACTGGCTTCACATGGATAGAGCAGTGGGGGGAAAGTACATTTGTGAATTACTCTGGAAGCCTAGGGGAGACATGCCAGCCAATGTCTATCTGAGCACCCACATGTGGACCACACTGTTATGTAATGTTAATTTAACTTATAATGCACATGAATCACCCTGGGAGGGATATCTCTGCGCCGCAGTGGACCACGAGCAAGGCAGCACTAGTTTCTGAACAGCTCGGTCTTGAAAAGCTTTCTGAAAGGAAGGTAGTCCGTGCACTTGCGTATGTGATTGGGTAGTTTATTCCAGTAGTAGGGGGCCTAGTAAGAGAAAGCTCTGCCCCCTGATCTTATTTTCGTAATTTGGGGCATAGTGAGAAATGATTTGACCATATATTTTAAAGGTTTTCCCGGCTCGTAGGTAATACATTTCTCAGCCAGGTATCTGTGTCCTTTGCCATTCAAGGATTTATGCACTATGCATCCAATCTTGAAGATGATTCTTTTGTGCACAGGAAGCCAAGGGAGTGAGCATAAAAGGGGAGTAGAGGCTGATCAGGCCGGCAAATTTTGGATAAGGCAGGCTGCTGTATTTTGGAACACTTGAAGTTTGGCAAGTAGAGACTCATTTGTTGCAGCTAGGAGAGCATTGCAGTAGTCCAGGCGGCTGATCACCAATGCCTAAACTGAGGTTTTGCGCACCAAGGGCCTCATGTAGGAAGCCAAATACCGGTCGGTAACGGCCGATTTTCGGTAATTATACCGTTACCGACCGGTATTTTGGCTTTTGAGATGTAGGGGGAGACTTTCATGATTCGGTATTTACCGAATCGGTAATATTACCGATTCGGTAAATACCGAATCATGAAATGAGATGTAGGGGGAGTGTGTGGTGGGTGTGGGGATTCGTTATTTACCACCAACTAAAGGTTGGTGGTAAATGACGAATAGGTGAAAAAAAGCATTTTTGTGCACGTTTAAGTGTGCAATGTGGCAGACATACATGCCCTTAGGGCATGTATGTGCGCCACATGTGCACACATGGCCGAATCAGGGGTGCAACAGGGTGTCAATGTGACACCCTGCCACCCTTGCATGGGCTCCCCCATTACCGAATCGGTATTTACCGATTCGGTAATTACCAAATTTTTCCGATTCGGTAATATTTACCGACTCATTACCTACATTGCATTTACCACTTCATAAATACCGAATCGGTATGATTCGGTATTTATGAAGTGGTAAATGCAAGGCCACCTACATAAGGCCCCAAGAGTGGAAGTAGAGGAAAAACTCTGCACAACAGACTCATCGTATGAAAGCAGGTGCCAGTGGTAGCCACTACCTGATCTTTCATAGCTGGAGTCTGGTCCAAGCGAACGCCCAGATTTTTTACTGTAGATTTGGGGGTAGGTGCTGTGCCTAAATATGTTGGCCACCAATTCAGTGACCACAGCAGTTGGGCTCTGTCGAAGAGCATGATCTTTTTTTTGCTAGTATTTAATGAGAGAAAGTTCTCTGTCATCCAAGGAGAGCTAGCTTTCATCCCATCTGCAAAACGTGCTTCCATAGTGTGGAAGACTTTATCAAAAGAGATAAGAAGTTGAGTGTTGTCCCCATATGAAAGAGGTATGAATCCATAGGCTCGGATGGTTTTGGCAAGGGAGGGTACATAGATGATAAATAGTGACGGGCTAAGACATGAGCCCTGAGGCACCCCGTTGTTGAGCTCTATAGTGCGGGATCTAAACGGACCTAGATTGATGGTCTGGGTTCTGATGTGACTGGAAACTCGTGAACAATTGCAGAGCTGTGCCACGAATACCTATCTCCTCTAGTTTCTGGAGCAATCTGAGATGAGACACTGAGTCAAAGCTGCCGATATATCAAGCAGCACTAATAGTGAAGACTGGTTTTCATCTTGAGAGCATCTGATATAGTCTGTGACCGCAATGAGAGCAGTTTCTGCGCTATGCATGGGTATAAATCTGGATTAGGAGCAGTTCAGGATCTCCTTGGAGTCTAAAAGCTCATAGTTTACTCATCATGGGGAGAAGCAAGATAGGACAATACTTAGACAGGTATAAGGCTGGGAGATTCGCCTTCTTATGGTTAGGAAGGACCTGGGTGGCTTTCCAGTCTAGTGGAATCCTTCCCGAGCTGATCAGGAAGGCTTGGGAAGAGGTAAATGAAAGAGCCACATGGATCACCCTTTTTACTCCTATTCACTTCAACCCGATGTTCACTCCGGCATTACAACTGGGGCTTTTTGAGGGTTGGATGGAGGGAGGCTGCCTTATGGTCTCTGACCTCTTTCACAACTGGGATATTAGAAAGTTTGCACATTGTCAGCAGGAGCATTTTCACTATAATCCTTTAAATCATTGGGTGCTTCACCCCGAGGTACGAGAGGCAGCATCCAGAGAGCTCACACCTGTCGAGCAATTTGTTAAAGTGCTGTGAGACGAAGGGGTGTATACCTTTCTTAATGGTCTCCTATTAGACACTTTGCTGACACCGAGGCCACTTAACATGGAGCACTGGGAGACCACTCTTGGAAAATCTATTTCCAAGGCCAGCTGGTTCAAGCTGTGGAGATGCATCCCAAAATGTAATCATTCCATTGGTTTGGCAGAAGCTTATTATAAACTATTATTTGCCCAGTATCTGCACCATACCAAAATCAAAAAGATGTTCCCCAATATGTCAGATCTATGTTGAATAGGATTGTCCAATAATTCAACATTTTTTAATGAAATTTTGGCCCAGATCAACGAAATCGTGGTATACCTGGTCCCCAGTGACCCTGGTTTCGTTCTGTTGAGGTTTAGAAGTGACTACCTTAAATTACAAATGAAAGGGGACAGGTCGGTGATGTGGCTCCACTTGGGGGCAGAAGAGATGGCAGTGGCAGCTGCTTGGAAACAAAAGAATGCACCATCATTGACCCAGTGGCGTGCGAAGTTGTGGCGAGTAGTTACAATGGCAGATATCATATCGGACTCTTATAAAAACGTTGAATATGTCTGGGGACCCCAGGTAAATTACCTTCCAATATGCTTACCTCTTTGTGCATGTCCCACGCATACAAGAGCACTCCACCTTTTTCAATTCTAAATGAAAAGTGCCATTAATGACAGAGCTGGCCAAGGTGGTAAGGTAGTGGTCCTGTGGTGCTTCCTTGCAAATCTCCCACGGTTGGATGGAAGAGCCTGCATAGATCTTTATATTCTATCTGCATCCCGTTTATTGTTTGTTTTGGGGCTGGGGAGGGAAGGGATATTTGTATATTAGGGACATATGTTATATCATTCATGTTGTGGGCAAAGGTATGCTACTGCTGTCTGGTCAATACCAGTCAACAAAATACTGTAATTGGAAATAGCGTTGTACTGTTGAGATGAATTGTGCCATATAATACTCTATACTGTAAGCCTTCTTAAAACCAATAAACACAGTTTTGAGAAAAAACAACCTCCCAGATCAAAGTCTACCCCTCTCAAACTCAAGCTAACACTCCCAATTAAGATTCTCAAGGTGCCCTGCATGCCAACTAGGTGCCTCTTCCCTCCTGGGGAGGTTACCCTGGCAGTCTGCAGTTGGCAAATTAGGTGGCAAACCTAATGGTCACCTGCCCCCCACCATCAGATATTTGGACTGACCAATGGCCTGATAAGTATCACCATTTAGGTGTGTTATGACTCAAAATAACTACCCTGTGTTTGATACATGAGTCCTGCAATTTATTTTGTTCTGAATGTGAAGTATCAATGTTCTTTGTAATGTGTCACAACATTGTTGGGTCCTACATGTAGTTTGCTGTGCAATTAGGAGAGAAATTATATTGATCCAGAATATGGCACCGGTGACTGTATAACACAGGAAAAGGCTAACAGTTCCATGGATGAACATGTTGGATGACATGGAATTAGGTGGGAGGTCTAATGGTGGGTATTTAAAAATATGTTGGACAATGTGAACATCAATTGACTGTAATGTTTCGTAATGGTTTAGGTTGGATATGTGTTTGATGTGTTGAGTGACAAACTTGGATCCCCACACATGGTGGAAAATATCAAGGCCAAATGTTGTATGATTTATAATGGGCATATGTCCACATATTTGGGTGTGTGGTGTTCACCTAACTCATCTTCCTGTGTCACACATTCAATTCCTACTTTGTTTTCTGACCCTACCTGCACTTCCACTATTCCATATTTTGCATAACTGGTGGTTATGATAATGTTGGTCTCCGGGTACAAACCAAGTACATGGGGATTTGTAGCTCTGTATAACGTTGACTGTAGCCCAGGCCCTCAGGCTGCCGGGTGCCCATGTGGTGAAGTAAGTGCTATCATGTATGAGGACTTATTTGTGGTAGCAAGCTACTTGAATGACATCACTTTCTTACATGGTTTGAAGGTCTGGAAATGGCAGATGCAGTTGAACCAAGTGCCTAGCTACTGTCCTAAACTTTATCTATGAGTGGTGTTCATATCTTTTGACTAGGATCACAGTGTCAGCAGTAACATCAGTGAGGAGATAACCAAAACTCATTATGTGTAGAAACAGTACTGGATATGTAAGCATTACACATCCATCCATATATTGACTGCCTGGGATCATTGTTTCACATTAAGTTATCTATCTGGTCTCCACATGCGTGTATTTCAGTGAGGTACACATTGTACTTACTTCAATTGCGTCTTCTACGCCGACCTGTCCCATATATGCATATTTGCACACCATTCTTTCTGTCATCGCCGTGATCAGAATTACAGTGGATATGGTGGGGACATCAGAAGGAATGCTGTACAATAATATTTTGAGCTGGTAGTTTCAGAGCATTGGTGTACACCCTCTGTAGACATGTAGTTACATGCTTGTAGCGATTGTGATGCTGCCAAACAAATGAGGTTTACGCTATTCTCAACTGCTAAAAGGGCGGCTGCTGACTTCACTTATCGGACATTCAAAACTCGAATACTGCCGTCAGAAGTTGACCGAACGGTAGGTGGTGCCAGCTACCCCGGATATAGCCATTGGCTAACATTGAGGAATATGACGCTTGTGGTCCAATGGCTGTGTCCGTGTATGCAGAAGCCCACCTATGTGGCATTGATTTATGTTACAGTGGGCTGAACTCTTTACTTGCGTACTGACACTGTTGCGACCTACACCTCCTCAACCTTAGTTGCTGTTTGCTGTCTCTGGGAGCTATCATGGCCTGTGCAAAAGGGGTGAGGGGCCCAGCCTTCTCTACAGAGGCGCTTGAGAAGAAGGTGGATGAGGTCTTTCCCCTGTATGGCCAGCTCTATGGCTCAAGTAGACAAAAAGGGCCTGAGGAGGTTTAAAGACCAGCAGGGGACGAGTCCCCTCTCTCACAACTAGAAAACACAAAAAAGGCCCCTGGGTGTTGTCATCCCCACGAACCTCAACCCACATGGGCCTTTTCGGAGGGTTTCCAGCTCTATGGCTCACAAGAGGAGCAGGTAAGTTCCTCACATACTTACTTCACTCTGTTGGACTGCATAGCTTACTGTCTCACAGGCTATGATGTTGCTTAAGTGTCCAGTGTGTCAAATGATAGCAAAGGAGTGGAAATGTGGTGCCCCTACATTACCCATTGCTGTAATGGTTAGTGAATCACTTTACTCTGTGTACTTCACATCATCATTGTGATGTTTGTTTAAGCACAAATCATTCCTGGGTAGCATCCAGATTTCAATGAATATGTTCAGTTGTTGGTACAAAGTAACGCTTGGGTTATGACACTTATGGCGAAGGGTGGTGGATATTTCAAGGCTCAGAGTCTTTGCTGTGTGTGTGTCCTGTAATGAGCATGTGTACAGTTGATTTACTGAAGCAGGCCAGATCTGTAGTCATCACATGCTGCTTCTGGAGATACCGCAATGGCCCCCTCAAAGTACCACACAAAGGTCATGTCACATATGGCATGGCCCAAAGATGTACATTCTGCTTGAAGTGCAGTGAATGTGTTGTACGTTTGGTTTGAGTCCACAATGGATGCAGAGGGCAAGGGATGATGCAGAAAAGTGCCCATCATTGGCCATGGCAGAGGCACGGTCATTTTTGCCTGCCCTGTGAGTCACAGGTGTAGCTCCCGGTAGTCCTGGATGTTTCCAAAAAGAATCCCTTCCCGACTATATTTCCAGATGGACTGTGCCTGTTGTACATTACATATGTTCTCTGAGATCAGCCCCTGCCCTGAGACTTCTCTCCATCTGCCCACACGGTGGATGTGTCTGATTTAATTGTGTCAGGGCTTTTACTTCCATTGGTGGGAACGCGCCCAGCGCCAGAACCACTGGCCCCCGCGAACGCCACGACGCCAGACTCCGATACGACACCAGCACCCTCCATGCACTCAACACCGGCCGAGACCGCAACTGTTTCCATGCCGTCCCCGAAATGCACCCACGGACCTTTCTCCTGTCGCACCTGCAGCTTCATCTGCGACAGACCCACAAAACCACCAAGGACTGGACCCAACCACCTCTGCTGCATACTCCTCAACACCCGCTCCGCACGCAAACACGCCATCGAGCTCTGAGACCTGCTCGACACCTCCACCCCAGACGTTGCCTTCCTGACCGAGACCTGGTGGAATGACTCCTCGGCCCCCGACATCGCCATAGCCATCCCGGACGGCTACAAGGTCACCCGCAGAGACCGCACCAACGGAACTGGAGAAGGAATAGCCATCGTCCACAAGTCCAGCCTCAAGGTCTCCACTGACTCAGACGACTCCCTCAACATCGCCGAACACCTGCGTTTCCAGATCCACACTGACCCCAACACCACCCTCAGAGGAACACTAGTCTACAGACCCCCAGGACCCCGACCACAGTTCAGCGACTCCATCGCCGACCTCGTCAGCACCCACGCACTCACCTCCACGGACTACATCCTCCTCGGGGACCTGAACTTCCACCACAAGAACAACGCCAACTCCGCCACCCTGATCGACATTCTCGGCCTCAGACAACTCGTCACCACTATCACCCACACCGCCGGCCACACGCTTGACCCCATCTTCTCCACAAGCCCCCACGTCTCCTTCGACCGCACCACCAAACTCCACTGGAGGGATCACCGCTGCATCCATTTCACCTACAAGAAGCCCACCACGCACCATCACACCCAACAGCTCCCCCGCCGCTGCTGGAACAAAATCACCGAAGACCAGCTAGCCACCACCCTCGCCCAGAACCCACCCACTGACCCCGCCAATCCGGCCGCCGCCGCCCACAGCCTCAGACAGTGGATCAACGACTGCGCCAACACCCTCGCCCGCTCAAGAAACCCTCCAACAGCCACACCAGCAAGAAAGCCACCTGGTTCACCGAAGAACTCCAAACTTCCAAACGAGCATGCCGGAAAATGGAGAAGAAATGGCTCCACAAACAAACATCGGACAGCCACGCAGCCCACAAGGACGCCACCCGCAGACATCACCATCTCATCAGATCAGCCAAGAGATCCTTCTTCAAAGCCCGCCTGGACAACAATGCACACGACAGCAAAGAGCTCTTCAGCATCGTGAAGGAACTCTCCAACCCCAGCGCCAACACCAACGACATCCTGCCCTCACAAGAACTGTGCGACTCGCTCGCCACCTTCTTGCACCGCAAGATCGCTGACATCCACGACAGCTTCAACACCACCACGACCACCCCGAC
Organism: Triturus cristatus; assembly: GCF_964204655.1. NCBI lineage: Eukaryota > Metazoa > Chordata > Amphibia > Caudata > Salamandridae > Triturus > Triturus cristatus. The sequence goes on from NC_140590.1 coordinate 1,362,581,449, forward strand.
ATCATCAGACTCCACCCCCCCTACAAACACCACCCGCATCAACCGCTTGACCTCCTGGACCAACGTCAATAACGACGAATCACATAAGACCATAAACTCCATCCACTCAGGATCCGCGTCAGACCCCTGCCCACACCACATATTCAACAAAGCAGACACAGCCATCGCACCCCAACTGCGGAAAGTATTCAACATCTCCTTCGAGACAGCGATATTCCCGGAAAGTTGGAAGCACGCCGTAATCAACGCCCTTCTCAAGAAGCCCAAGGCGGACCTCAAGAATTTCCGGTCCATCTCCCTGCTCCCGTTCCCGGCGAAGGTCATCAAGAAAATCGTCAACATGCAACTGACCCGCTACCTCGAGGACAACGACATCCTAGACCCATCACAGTCCGGATTCCGAAAAAACCACAGCACCGAGACAGCCCTCATCGCCGCCAGAGACAACATCAGGATCCAACTAGACAACGGCAAAACATCAGCCCTCATCCTCCTGGACCTGTCAGCGGCCTTCGACACGGTCTGCCACTGCACACTAAAGACATGCCTTCAAGAAGCCGGAATCCGATAGAAGGCCCTGGACTGGACCACATCCTTCCTCTCCGGCAGAACCCAGAGCGTCTGCCTCCCCCCCCTTCCGCTCCAAAGCCACCGACATCATCTGCGGCGTACCCCAGGGCTCATCCCTCTGCCCGACGCTGTTCAACGTCTACATGGCCCCCCTAGCTCACGTCGCCCGCCAGCACGACCTCAACATCATCTCCTACGCCGACAACACCCAGCTCATCCTCTCCCTCACCAAGGACCCGCACACCCCCAAAACTAACCTCCACGAGGGAATGAAGGCCGTCGCCGAATGGATGAGAGGCAGCCGACTGAAGCTGAACTCGGACAAGATGGAGGTCCTCCTCCTCGGATCCACCCCCTCAGCCTGGGACGACTCCTGGTGGCCGACCATGCTGGGAACAGCTCCGACACCCACCAACCACGCACGAAACCTAGGAATCATACTCAACTCCTCCCTCTCCATGTCGAAGCAGGTCAGCGCCGTCTCCTCCTCCTGCTACAACCCCCTCCGCATGCTCCGCAGGATCTACAAGTGGATCCCCACCGAGACAAGAAGAACGGTGAAACAGGCCCTCGTCAGCAGCAGGTTGGACTACGGCAATGCACTCTACGCAGGAATCCCGACCAAACACCTGCGACGACTGCAACGCATCCAAAACGCCTCAGCCCGACTGATCCTCAACGTCCCCCGCCGCAGCCACATCACCCCCCACCTGAGAGACCTACACTGGCTCCCCGTCGACAAGAGGATCACCTTCAAGATGCTCACCCACGCTCACAAAGCACTCCACAACACCGGACCAGCCTTCCTGAACAGCAGACTCATCTTCCACACCCCCACCCATCAGCTCCGCCAGCCTCGACCTCGCCGCCGTCCCCCGCATCCAACGAACGACCTCCGGCGGCAGATCCTTCTCCTTCCTCGCCGCCAAAACTTGGAACACCCTCCCTACCCACCTACGACAGACCCAAGACCTGCTCACCTTCAGAATACTCCTCAAGACCTGGCTCTTCGGCACCCCCCCACCCTCCCCCCAGCGCCTTGAGACCCTCACGGGTAAGTAGCGCGCTGTACAAGTACATTGATTGATTGATTGATTCTTAGGCTTCCTATTCCTTCATATGTACAAGCCTAATGCTCATGTTACATTTTGCATTCTTGGAAGTTGCTCATCTATGAGACAACCTACTTTAGTGGTTATGCAGCTTGCTAAAAGGCAACAAATGCAACATGGTAGTACAATGTTAGTAGATGACTTACCTGTGTCAGTGCCACATGTGGCAGGAGGTATGTCCTGTGATGCTATTAGCAACCACTCAAAATCTCTCACATATTGTATGTTATCCCTTTCTGTAGTCCACATGGCTAGACAATACTAGAGTGGTTTCTGTCAGTGTGACACATGCAAGCCAGTTCGCTGTGACCTTTGTGTTTGGTGGCACTGTGTACTCTGGTGTTAGGCTGTATGAACCATGCTCATTATGGTGTGAGCCACAGCAGACTACATGAAGGATGGCCCTGGCATACATGGTGTTGGTAGCGTGTGTTCGTCAGTGTAGTACACAACCAGGATTGGGGATAGACCACCGAAGATTAACAAAGTGTGTATACCCCTATAAGTGGTGCTAAGCATTTGAGGAGTACAAGTATGGTGTATTAAGATTAGTTACTTCAATTTTCAATTCAAAAATGTATTGTTTGATTAATAAAAACCTTACAATATACACACAAAAATTCATAACAATAAGATAATTATAAAATCAAGGATAAAAACATTTAAATTTCAAGTTTGTTACATTATCGAGATATTATGTACTTCCTTTCTTACATTCTTTCAATTTTTGGTATTCTAGCTTGTTTCTCAATCTCATTAAAAATTTTACAAAAGCCGAGTTTATAATTATATCATCTGTATGGAGGCATCTTATTAATGCTTGTCTGCAACTCCTTATTCCACGGACATTAAAATGTCTTTTAAGAATAGTTATTCTTTCAATTTTTAGTTCTGGACAAACCCAGAGTAGATGCATGATGTTTTCTTCTCCAAATTTACATAAACTGCAAGTCGTAGGACCCATGTTACTCAACCATGGCATTAAATGACATGTGCCTGTAAATGCTCCAAAACGGGCTTTTATAAAGATTTGTTTAAATTTCTCAGACCAAGGAGCTTCAAGGTACGGTTGCACTTTAACCTTAGTATACCCATTCAGGAGCGGCCACGCATGTTTTCTTTTTGAGAAGATATCTTTATCCAAAAGTAATGATAAGTCCTTTGTTGAACTATTAATAACTTTTTTTAAAGAGTTCAATGCAATTGGCATTTCCCAGACCGAGTTTGCTGAGTATTCCTCTAATGATGTAAATAGGTATTTCCATGCCTCAGATATCCGATTTAAATTTATTTCCTGCCACAATAGTTTGGACAATTGATTATCAGTATCCATTCTTATCCTTTTCCACACTTTAATGAATTGGCCTTTACGCACAAGGACCTAATTGGTCATCCCAAATTCCATTCGTATCTGCGCAGGTGAAGCATTATGTGGGATTAAAAAAAGGGCTTTATAAATCTTTGTGGCTGCGTTGTTAATTATGACCGAATCTTTTCCACACAATGCTTCAATACCATATGTCAAAGTTGGTAAGAGTTTTGCTGCTAATACTTTCAACAAAGGGCCATAACTCTGCATTCCTATGGATTTCTGTATAGTTCTAAATGCCACTAACAATATTTTTGCTTTCCGTTGAATGTCCATCTTGTGTGGTTGATATGATCCTCGTTCGTCAAATAATACTCCTAAGTACTATATGTATTTACTAGATCTAATTGTCAGTTATCAAGAAACCATTTATAAGTTTTGATCTTGAGTATTTATTAATTTCCATAATTTTTGTCACCATTCAATTTTCTTTGGAGTAGGTAGATATCCTATTTAGCAGGCGTTGTAGTCCAACCTTTGTTTGGCTAAGTAGAATAACATCGTCTGCATATAACAGGTTTGATATCCTGGTGTTGGCAAGTTTGGGTGGACAAGCATTCACCCCATCCAAGGCTTGCGTTAGGTCCCCTAAAAATAGATTAAAAAGCAATGGAGCCAGGACACATCCTTGTTTCAAACCTGATGCTGTTGGAATTTTTTCTGTTACTGTTAGGCCATCTCCCATCCGAACACTAACCCATGTGTATAAACAACCGCAATGGACCGCACTCCGCTAGCTCCTCCTCCGGGTCGCCCCAAGGGAAGCTGGTACATGAAGTTCTTGAGTGGTTCACCCCAGTGGGTGCAAGTAAGTACTTGTTGAACTGATGATCTCTGATGGAGTTCTTGAGTGGTTCACCCCAGTGGGTGCAAGTAAGTACTTGTTGAACTGATGATCTCTAGACCCGATACATGTCCGGGGTTTTAAAATATCGCCCGAGACATGGCTCGGGTTTCGGGATAACTTCCCTCCTCAGTAGAGAAAATAGTTAGGGGTGGAAGAGAGGGCCGCCAAGCAACCGTCAAGGGCCTCAGTGCCCGCACAGGCACGCAGGTGCGTCGTCCAGGAGCTCGTCAGCTCAAAGCTCGAGGGAGCCATTTTTATAAACAACCGCAATGGACCGCACTCCGCTAGCCCCCCTCCTCCGGGTCGCCCCAAGGGAAGCTGGTACATGAAGTTCTTGAGTGGTTCACCCCAGTGGGTGCAAGTAAGTACTTGTTGAACTGATGATCTCTGATGGAGTTCTTGAGTGGTTCACCCCAGTGGGTGCAAGTAAGTACTTGTTGAACCGATGATCGCTAGACCCGATACATGTCCCAGGTTTTAAAATATCGCCCGAGACATGGCTCGGGTTTCGGGATAACTTTCCTCCTCAGTAGAGAAAATAGTTAGGGGTGGAAGAGAGGGCCGCCAAGCAACCGTCAAGGGCCTCAGTGCCCGCACAGGCACGCAGGTGCGTCGTCCAGGAGCTCGTCAGCTCAAAGCTCGAGGGAGCCATTTTTATAAACAACCGCAATGGACCGCACTCCGCTAGCTCCTCCTCCGGGTCGCCCCAAGGGAAGCTGGTACATGAAGTTCTTGAGTGGTTCACCCCAGTGGGTGCAAGTAAGTACTTGTTGAACTGATGATCTCTGATGGAGTTCTTGAGTGGTTCACCCCAGTGGGTGCAAGTAAGTACTTGTTGAACTGATGATCTCTAGACCCGATACATGTCCCGGGTTTTAAAATATCGCCCGAGACATGGCTCGGGTTTCGGGATAACTTTCCTCCTCAGTAGAGAAAATAGTTAGGGGTGGAAGAGAGGGCCGCCAAGCAACCGTCAAGGGCCTCAGTGCCCGCACAGGCACGCAGGTGCGTCGTCCAGGAGCTCGTCAGCTCAAAGCTCGAGGGAGCCATTTTTATAAACAACCGCAATGGACCGCACTCCGCTAGCCCCCCTCCTCCGGGTCGCCCCAAGGGAAGCTGGTACATGAAGTTCTTGAGTGGTTCACCCCAGTGGGTGCAAGTAAGTACTTGTTGAACTGATGATCTCTGATGGAGTTCTTGAGTGGTTCACCCCAGTGGGTGCAAGTAAGTACTTGTTGAACTGATGATCTCTAGACCCGATACATGTCCCGGGTTTTAAAATATCGCCCGAGACATGGCTCGGGTTTCGGGATAACTTTCCTCCTCAGTAGAGAAAATAGTTAGGGGTGGAAGAGAGGGCCGCCAAGCAACCGTCAAGGGCCTCAGTGCCCGCACAGGCACGCAGGTGCGTCGTCCAGGAGCTCGTCAGCTCAAAGCTCGAGGGAGCCATTTTTATAAACAACCGCAATGGACCGCACTCCGCTAGCTCCTCCTCCGGGTCGCCCCAAGGGAAGCTGGTACATGAAGTTCTTGAGTGGTTCACCCCAGTGGGTGCAAGTAAGTACTTGTTGAACTGATGATCTCTGATGGAGTTCTTGAGTGGTTCACCCCAGTGGGTGCAAGTAAGTACTTGTTGAACTGATGATCTCTAGACCCGATACATGTCCCGGGTTTTAAAATATTGCCCGAGACATGGCTCGGGTTTCGGGATAACTTCCCTCCTCAGTAGAGAAAATAGTTAGGGGTGGAAGAGAGGGCCGCCAAGCAACCGTCAAGGGCCTCAGTGCCCGCACAGGCACGCAGGTGCGTCGTCCAGGAGCTCGTCAGCTCAAAGCTCGAGGGAGCCATTTTTATAAACAACCGCAATGGACCGCACTCCGCTAGCTCCTCCTCCGGGTCGCCCCAAGGGAAGCTGGTACATGAAGTTCTTGAGTGGTTCACCCCAGTGGGTGCACGTAAGTACTTGTTGAACTGATGATCTCTGATGGAGTTCTTGAGTGGTTCACCCCAGTGGGTGCAAGTAAGTACTTGTTGAACTGATGATCTCTAGACCCGATACATGTCCCGGGTTTTAAAATATCGCCCGAGACATGGCTCAGGTTTCGGGATAACTTCCCTCCTCAGTAGAGAAAATAGTTAGGGGTGGAAGAGAGGGCCGCCAAGCAACCGTCAAGGGCCTCAGTGCCCGCACAGGCACGCAGGTGCGTCGTCCAGGAGCTCGTCAGCTCAAAGCTCGAGGGAGCCATTTTTATAAACAACCGCATGTGTCAGAGTACAATAGTTGAATTAATTTTAAAAGAGAGAGAGGTATACTTAGATCTATTAACTACTGCCACAAAAGGTCTCTCTGCACACAATCGTGATTAGTTACTTGCTTTTGTAAGATGTCTCCAAAATGTGTGTGAACCCAACATTGATCCATTTACTTGCAGTTACGGTATGTTGCTTCATCTCTTGTATCTATACAGGCCGACGCTCATTAAAAGCAGGGTATAGAGTTCTATTGCTAGCATAGCCTCCAATGCAGGAAGAAGAAGGAGGACCTGAGACGCATGACCCCCAAGATCACAGAGGTGCAGATGGGGAAATCCTCCCAACGTGATAGGGGCACGCGTCAGACCCTGACGCCACTAATGGCCCGCATCCTGGCAGTAGCCTACCCTGAGCTTGATGGGCAGTTGTTGGCCTAACAGCAGTTAAGAGGGGGTGAGTATTGTGCTGAGTCATACGTTGTGCATTAACATTTTCCCCTGTTAGAAGCAGCAGTTTCCCCATCAACGTTGTAGGTGACTCATGTCCTAAGGATTATCAGTGTTGTGGCATGTGTAGGTCTTGACGTAAGTGCATGATGTTTGGGCAAGACTTATGTCTTGTGGTCCAGAAGTAAAGCTGAGTCAAGTCACATGTCTATCTTCCGAGTTGTACAGACACATGGCTGAGTAATATGATATTTCAACTACACATGTTTGATGTAATGTGTGACAACTGTCCCACACAGACCACATGTCTTCTTTGTGTCAGGAGTGATGCTCCCACAATACTTATCTTGTCCTGGGATCTGTTACATATGACATGGCATACAGTGCACATAGGATGCAGACAATGAACCATACTTTTCTTGGTAAGTGGGGTATGTGCCATCTGCATTTCTGCCAACATGATGGCATGTGTAGATTTTAATCTTGTGGTACTATCATCTGCACAAAGGTATGATCCATGATGTAGGGGTCCACATAGGTTACTGATGAGAGTCCTCAACCTTTGTATTCTTTGGCCAACGTGTAAGGGACAATGTGCATTCATGCTGGTGATGCAGGGGATGCGTACACATAGACAGGAATGTGTACACATGGGTGGGTGTGTTAGACATACATAGAGATATTGATCTTTCTTATTAGTCATGTCAAAATGATGAGTCTCTGTCTTTAAGGGTATGTCCACTTGACAGTTGTATCTCACAAACTGCTCCTCGATAGCATTGATGTGAGGGTGTGGAGTAATTTGGACTACACATGGTTACTGATGAAGGTGCTTTCAATGTCTGAAGACATGCATCAGGGAGTGACTTGATTATTTGGTGTGGTCATATGTGAGTTTTCACATACTGCGATACATTGGTATTTGTGTGTGAAAAACATTTTGGGTAGTGTTGTGTGCCTTCTCTTTCGACAACAGGTGACACCTCATAATCGTGCACTGTAGCTTACCTGAACCTCTTTACACCTTTCACTGTTCAATTGAGTTGTTGACGTGCAACCTGAGGATGGTGTACCCACCAGCATCAATGTGGAGTGGGGATGTCCCTAGCTGTAGGTGGGTGCTGGTACCATGGATATCCGTGCAGCTGCTGACAGTAAACTTAGGGCCAACTTGTCTCCATGCAAATGGTAGGAGATCTTGTTGATGGAATGATCTGTGCCCATTTGATGTTGTTCTGGTTGAGGTTTGTGCTTATATTGAGTTTACACAGATGTCTTACACCTAGTTCAACTATCTTTTCTGCATCAACCGAGGCAAGCATAGGAGATCATGCAGTCGATGTTGGGGATGCAGGTGGCCACAGTGCCTCCGGTCAGGAGACGGACACGACAGAGGTAATGGCCCAGAGGGTGAGGAGCATGCCCTGGAGGATCAAGATTCCAGCTCATCATTTTCAGAGTCGAACTCCAGTGGCAGCACTCTGGTGATGGCGGACTCCCCAGGACATGTGTCCACACCATCCATTTCCACCACCCACTGTTCCATCTTCACCATCCCTGCTGCTCACCGCCAAGTTATCTGTCTGCGCTCCCGTAAGGAGCACAAGGTCTCTTTCGCCCCAGGCACCTCATCCCCTGCCCCTGTGGCACCTGCTATCCTGAGTGAGGATGCTATTGACGTCCTGATACAGATCTCTGTTGGTCAGAATGCACTGCTGAATACCATCCAGGCACAGTCAAGCCAGCTGGATCAGACGCTGGACTGCCTGGAGAGCTTTCACAGTAGTATGTCTGTCCTACAGAGATCATTTCAGGCTCTGGCGTCCTCACCAATGGTCAGCCCAGCATTCCACCCCACCTCTTGCCGCTTCCCCATCCCAAATCACTTTACCCATGTCTGTCTCCAGCAAACACAAATGTAAGCACATACCCACACCAACACCCACATGCATCACACCAACCCCCAAACGCTGCAAGAAGTTCAGGCATACACTCACTGTACAGACCCGCACTACCCTCACCAGCAACACCACACACATAGCCACATACCCGCACCAACAGACACCACCCAGACACAACAGACATCAGACCCACATACCCCAGAACCAACAACAGGTACACCCATGACAGAAACTGACACTCCCTCCACCTCCACAGCCCACCCCTTGTCATCCCACCTCCCCAGGCTCCAATGGAAATCCCTAGGTTTTCCCCTGGCCTTTCCTCTGCCCCAGCCACTGCCCTCCTCCCATAGTTGACCCAACCCCTCTCAATACTGATCCCAGCCCTCCCTAGTTACATCTTTGAAATCCCTAGCCTACCCACTAGATGCCCTCTCCTGGGGAGGTTTCTCTGGCAGTGTCATGTTAGGCAATTGGAGTGGTGCAGCATTGTACTTGGCCACATGGGATATTTGAACTGGCCACTGGCCTTCATTATTATCATTTGAAATTTAAATAATACAAATTGATTACACATAGTCCTCCCATTACATTTCATGCTATTGGCTGTTATGGCCTCCTTAAGTAGGTGTGACTACAGTTGTGTACGTTTTACCCAAAATGGTAATCCCTTTGAAGTGGTGAGTGTGATCTGACCTTTGAACCTGTTCTAGAGTTACAGTGGAGGAGGGGACATGTTCATTAAATAGATATGTGGGATGAAAACCAACTGGAGGTTACATTGCATTGTGGCGTTTTCCATTAGGTAGGTATTTAAGTTTGGCTACTGTCTACTTCATTTAGTGTGTCCTTCTACCTGTGATGTAGGTTAGGTATGTGTTTAGCGTGTTGAAGTAAGATATTTTCGTATCCTCACATGGAGGGTGTCAACTTGTGATACCTTTGTGTAGTTCTGTATGGACATGTGTCCATTTTGCAGGGTGTACCTTTCAGCTACTTCCTCTAGATGTGTTGCAAATGCTGTGAGTGCAGTATTTGCTTCAATAAGTTGCACTTACACATTACCTACACAGGCCTGGCACTTGGTTATTCTATGGTTGTCCCTGATATAGTTCCATTTCCATGTCACGTGCTAATGGGTTGTCAAGCAAGTGCTAAATGACACTGTGGATCACTGCCCCAGGCTTTCAGGGTTCCCCCTATTGCAGCATAGTTATCCTGCAGAGTGTTTCCATTGTGCCCTTTGAATGTTTCTCCCACTGCTTCTATGTCATCCCATTGAGTGACATTGACTTTTGATGTGGGATATGTGTGAGAGTCAAATATAGAGTTGTAGCTGGGAAAGTGTGTTTGACTTTGCAGACACATCCATAATGATGTTTCTTTGACCTCACGACGGGAGCAGGAATGAGTGCATTGTGATCATGTCATACTCACCAAGGCATCATGGTTAGAGTTAGATTTCCAAAGCCTCTTGGTAGTTGTAGTCTGTTCAATGTCACTTTCACAAGCCTTGAGAAATGTTAAGCTGCATGACTAGTATAGGTCAGTGGCAGGGCCGGCTTTAGTGCTGGTGGCGCCCTGTGTGACAATGTTTGTTGGCGCCCCCCACCCCCAATGACCACCTCCACCACGGATTCTCTCACTAGCACCCTTTAACAGTGACCAAGTCACCATAACCACACTCTCTCAGATGCATTGAAGTAGTTGTATAGCGCCACTCATACCAGTGTAGGGTGTCCGAGCACTTTGCATCACACACACATTACACAGAGACAATCAATCATACGAGTGTAAATCAGTGTATAGGAAATGTTACTTAAGCCAAAGGACTGAAAGTGTAGGAGTCACATGTCACCCATACTGGTAGGCAGTATAGTTTAAGAGTGCTTGGTGTGGAGAAGCACAAACGCAGAGTCGAAAAAGAAACAGCATAGTTGGGAGTTTTCTTTAATAATAAGAATCGATTTCTAGCCAAATTAACCCTTTTTGTAACATTAATCAATGTTCTAATAATATAAACTTTGCAGTGTGTATGCAGTTCTGGGATGAAAGTTAATAGCTCACTGTTGTATATTAGGACTTTAAGTTATAAATTGCAAGTAACAAAAGGATGACTCTTTTGAAAGCAGTAACCTGCTGACCTGTTTACATCATACCCACTCTGTAATCTACTTGATACAAGTTCTTTGCAGCAGGCATATTAACCCTCTGCACTAACTTCACCTAAGTCAAAACCTCAACTATACAAAAAGCTGATCTCTCTCCAGGAAGATAATTAATCACATGAGTTTTCTTGACATTTATGTGAGGCCTGGTAATTGTAGGCGGAAAGAAACGCTGCAGCAGGTGCTTCAAAAGCTTAATAAACTTTCAAACACGGCGCCCCCAGGAAGCCAGCACCTGGTGCGGTGGCACCGGTCGCACCGCCCTAAAGCCGGCCCTGGTCAGTGGTGACATAATAGAGAAGTGAGAAAGGGAAGAAAAAATCCAGCATTTTGGTCAGAGTTAGACTTCTAAGGCCTCTTGGTAGTTGTAGTCAGTTCAATATCACTTTCACAATCCTTGAGAAATGTTAAGCTGCACGACTAGTGCAGGTCAGTCTTGATATGGCAGAGAAGTGAGAACGTTCTAGAGTTATGTGTGACAGACATTGATAGGTGTGATATTGTGGAGGAGTTCGTGTTGTGGAACAGATATTAACTTTGACATCACTCTCACTTTAAATAACATGCTGACACATGTCCATGTGTGAATGGTAAGCCTGTGCAGTACAAATGTTTGGACCTGTGAGGACATCCTGCAGCTTTGTTTAGGTCAGTTGCTATGAAACAATGCCAGCCAGGGTCCCTGTATACTTGTAAAATACATTTTGAACCCAGCTCCCTTGCCTGGTCCACGGCGGGGCATCAATTTGCAGAGAAGTCTGTGGCAATAGGTAGTTGTGTGATTTACCACCAATTTATTCCACGACAGCGTCAGTTTTGGATGTGATCGAGCAGGTACAGCAGCAGCAGGACGGGTAGGATCAACTCCATGGCGGCACAGGATGTGTGAAGGTGAAATTGGGCCTTATATCCCTCCCTTTCTGCTGTCTCATATGTAGTGGTTGGACTGCCACAATCCCGGCGGCTGTGAGGCAAATCGGAATTGGGCAAAGTATATTCAGGAAAAGAAAAAGGTAGGAGCTACCACTCGATTGAAGTTCCCTGCAACTCTTAGAGTGATGTGGAATAACAAAACAAACAATATTAGAGAGCCAGAAGCAGCAGAGAACTTACTTAAACAACTTACATAAACAAATTAAAACTCATGTATAAAGTGGGTATCTAGAGGAGGAATAGCTCAAAAGCATAGATTAATAATAAAAGATAAAGGGCGGGTGTCCCAGGGTTGGGGGGAGGGTGGGACACACATTTAATGGAGGTGAGGAAGAGAAGTCACTGGGTGGGGAGCATGTGGGAGAAAAACAAAGGAAATGTTCCTTATTTGTGACAGGAAACCAGAGATATATGATTGGGGAAAAACAAGGAACATACAAAGGGAAGGGAACAAGATGGCCGGAAAAGAAGGAACAACCTCCAAGTATTTAATTTGGAACGTGAATGGCCTTAGGGTGAGTCGTAGGAGAAGGAAAATCATGGAATATCTAAGGCACCCAAAGAGTGAAATAGTAATATTACAAGAAACACACCTTCTAAAAAAGGAATGCAGAGAAATTATGAAAAAGCAGAGTTAAATCAAAGAATTCGCCTGCACTTATCAAGCTTGTTTGACCAAAGGAGTGCCTATTTTAGTTAAAGCCTCATCTCAGGCTACATAAGGAGAATGCATAATAGACCCCAGAGGACAATGGTTGATAGCCAAAATTCAAATATACGGCATAGGAATTGCACTAGTTGGTTAATGTGGTCTGAATATAATTGATCCACCCCCTCTTCAGGATTTATACCAGCAGTTGCTAGAACTAACAGTCTCCATAGTGATAGGAGGAGACTTTAATGTCCTGTTGGAGCCCGCTCTTAATAAATCCACAAAAAGATGCACAGCTAACTCCCCCAGGATGTTGCTACAAGTATGGGTAATGATGAAAGACCTGGGTCTGAGTGATATCAAGATTCACATTTTATAACGAAAAATAGGGACATGCTTCGAGAATAGACTTTTTCTTGGTAGACATCAGGCTAGCAAGTAAAGTTAAGGTGGTAACACATATCCCCGAACATCTATCGGACCAAGCAGCAGGGAGACTAGACTTGCTTTTAGAGACAGAGCCTCTCTCTACTAGGTGGAACTTAGATCACTACTGCTAGATCAGGGGGTGGTCGATCAGTTAAAGAAAGATACAACAGATTTATTTGAGACAAAATAGGGCTCAACCCCCACAAACATTTTCTGCAACAGCTAAAAAGCATATAGTTGAGGAAGGATGATTAGTTTGGCAGCTCATAAAGACAAAGAGCTTAATTCTAGAAATAGGGAAGAGAACTCTAGAACTAGAGAAGCATAGATATATTCATGGGGACAATCAGATCAAGATTGCAAAAGGCAAATTAGCAGACTAACTAGAAGTGAAACTGTGGGATAAATGGGAAGCTAGTAAGCTTGCTCATTATGAATATGGTGAAGGCTTCAGGAAATGGTTAGCTTTGAAGACAAGGCTGCAAAGAGTTTGATACACTATTAAAGGGGTTATAGATAAAGAAACCAGGGACTGGTGTACAGCGTCTGCAGACATAGAGCAGGCATTCACAAGTTTCTCTACACAGAAGACTTAAACGTCTCAGAGGATCAGATAGAAGAATGGCTCAGGAAGGAACCACTTCCAAGGATTAGGATCAGGATTAGGACTAGGATTAGACCTAGGCCATGGACTGAATCAAGAATTAAACAGGGAGGAGGTGGAAGCAGCAATAAAATAGCTAAAAAATTGGAAAGTGTCAGGCCTGGATGGCCTGCCAAATAAACTGTATATAACACTGACGAAAGATCTAACTGGTACTTACAAACGTATTAGTAGATACTTTCACAGAAGGCCACACTGCACGACAATCATGAGCTGAAGCCACAATTAGTGTGTTACTAAAACCTAACAAAGACCCCAAACTCCGTTAGTCTTATAGACCAATCTCACTACTAAACAGTGACTATAAGATTTATACTCATATATTAGCTACAAGGCTAGAAAAAGTAATAGGAAGCTAAATAGAAGAGAATCAAAAAGGCTTAATTAAAGGACAGCATCTATATGAACTGACTCACAAATTAGTGGGAGCAATAGATATGGCAGTTGAAGGATGAACCCCATTATCTATATTAACATTCAATGCCAGTAAAGTCTTTGATAGAGTGAGCTTGCCTTTTTTACTTGGTGTGATAAAAACAACTTGATTTAGGAAAATAATTTTTAAGAGCAATCAACAAATATAGGGAACCAACAGAAAAAATAGTTGTGAATGGGTAGCTAACTGAAAAAATAATGATGCAAAGAGGAACTCAACAAGGGTGTCTTCTGTCACCACTGTGTTTTAACATATGCATTGAACCACTAGCATGCAGATTAAGAGGGAACATCAACATACTCCGATTTGAAATGAATGGTTGGATAAAGTGACATTGTATGCAGATGACCTAAAGATATATACTTGAGATTTGGTAAACTCCAATCCGGTCATATTACAGACACTAGAGGAATTTGGAGAGATTTCTGGCTACCTTGTAAACTATCAAAAGACTGAGATCATTGAATGGAACACATAAACTAGCAATCCCTTGGCGAAGAATGACATTTCGTATTTGGGAATTCAAGTGGTACAAGAACTGGATAAAATGGTACAAGTTAACTTTGATAAAATAATGATAGAAGTATACAAGCACTGGCAATGCAATCTGTCTCGCCTTTGGGACCTTATATGTATTTAGCTATGCAGAACATTAGCCTGGGTGCTGAAACATCTACTGTTCTTTAAAGTGGTGGGAAAGTAAGCACCACACTGCGTGACTCAGCAGGTATGGGTACACATGGAGAAATATTGCCTTTCAGTTGGAAATGGTATAGTCCAAAGCTCTGTTTTTAACGTAAAATCAGGGCCTTCCATGGTCATATCACTGAAAATACAAGATCTGAAAAAAATAATATTGTTTACGGGTGCTCGTGGAAGACAATTTCTATGGAATGGAATCTAGAGAATGCTAAAGTGATTCTGGTATTTTACTGACCTCTGCTGCTCGTTTTTTATCAAGAAAGTTAAATAGAGACAGTTGCCAGAAAAATTAAAAAAGAAAGTGTCTCAGCAGAAAGCAATTCTGGTATTTTACTGACCTCTGCTCGTCATTTTCTATCAAGGCAGTTAAATAGAGGCAGTTGAACAAGCAGAAAGCAATTCTGGTATTTCAGTGACCTCTACTGGTCGTTTTCTATCAAGACAGTTAAATAGAGGCAGTTGAACAGGAAAAAAGTCCCTAAGCAGAGGCAGACAAGTCCTAGGGCTGAGCTCCAGAGCTCACAAAGTACATACACATATAAGAATATACTAAAGTATATACAAGAGGTCTCGAATGCTCGACCTAAAAAGCAGCTGAGATCATGAACCAGTCTCCCATTAACAATTCTAGGAAGGGCGAATGTTATAAAGATGATATCACTCCCAAAATTTATATTTATTTTCAACACAATCCCATTGAAATTTAAGACAGAATGGCTTATGAAACTACAGGGAGAAGTCGCTAATTTCATTAGGTCTTCAAGGAATGTAATAATCGCTTGCAAAAAGCTTTGCAGGAACTGGTCTGAAGGAGGTATAGCTGCCCCATATTTCCGATACTATTGCTGGGCTTTTCAATTGAAAAATATAAGAGCAATGCTGAAGGAACAATCACAGCAAAGTGCTAATATTTTGCAGGCTATATTGCTTAGTGTGCCATATGATGGTCCCCAATTTATATGTAAACGTGGTCACTCTAAGTTCTTCAAAAGGGTGAGGCTGAAGACTCTCAATGCAGCCTGCAAACAATGGGTCCAGATCCATATTATAGTGAGTTTGCGCCAATTTGGAACTCACCTGGAACCCCGCAATGTATACAAGATAATCTGACAAGACCTTTAGTAGAAGCGGGTATTGTTAAATGGGGCAAGATAATCAAAGATGGCACTCTGATATACTGTAAAGAGATGACTCAAATGACAGAAAAAAGGCTGTCTAGATTTATAGAAGTAAAGATGGAGACGGTAACCCAGACTGGGAGGAAAACATACATGACAACTTCCTCTCAAAATCTCCTTTGTACAGGTGGTCGATGGAGCCTTCAGCCTACCAGAAGAGACATGGAAAAGGGACCTGCAGATGCTGGGAGTGACATCCTTAATGCAAGTATCTATGACTACACTTTGGAATACAGTAACTTTCGCAACCCTTAAGAAAAAACATGTATTCACCATAGACAGAGCATACTAGACTCTGAAAAAGCTGGCTAAACTGGGAGCTAAAGAAAAGAAAGTATGTTGCAAATGCTGTTTGGAGATGGGCGACGATGTTCTGGCAGTGTCCGGACATCCAACTCGTTAGACAGGAAGTGGGTAAGGCACTATCAGAAATAAAGGAGCGAGAGATCAAGGTAAGCCTGCAACTGGTAATTTTCTGAATCCTAGAGGGAATCAAAAATAAGGTTGAGTAAGAGACAGAGAGCACTTCTATTCACCCTAGCTTTACTTGCAAGGTGGGTAATCTGCATGAAATGTGTATCTCACTGAGCACCAGGGTTTTGGAAGTTGGCAATCTCTGTACAGAGATTCTGCAAACTGGATCACTAATGCGTGTCCACTAAAAGGGTGGATATGAGGAGACCATTGGAGGAATGGTGGATGGGGAAGGCTCAGGAAATTTTGTAAAAATAAATTCTACAAGGGAGAATCCCAGGTGACTGCTAAACCAACAAGGGAGGACAACCAGGGCTAAATTAAAAAGTCAATCAAAGATCCAATCAAATGTTGGAAGAGTCTTGACAGAGAGGGGATGCTCAGGATGAGACAGGGGTGATGTACTTTTGCTGTGCAACTAATGTCTCACTTGAATTCTTGCTTTCGGTTACAAATGAGGACAAACAAAATAAAATATACAAATACCTAACTATCAATGTAATAATTACCTAACAATTAAAAACTAATTAGCCACGGTTCATAATTGTTTATAACTTAATGAACTTCCCACCCTATACTTTCATGAACCCAACAACCCACTACTAATAGATAGCTTGAATAAATAGGTAAGAAACTATTTACATAATGAACAATAAATTATATAATTAATTTACAATTACAAACTAATTACCAATAAATTTTTTTACCTTAATTAAATGTCCACCCTATACCCCTACAACCCCAACAACTTGCTACTAAAATATAACTTACTATAACTAATAATACACGTGAACTAAACATTTAAATTTAAAGTTATTTTTTGCATGAATAATACACAATTAAAAATTATCAATGAAAAAGTAATTAACAATAAATTAAACATATTTCTAATTAAAAGAACTTATCATCTTATCCCCCTACAAACCCAACAACCCACTATGATACTATTAATGACTACTAACATAAAATAGAAAAACTAAATCACTTCAAATTACAAAATATATTTAAAAAAAATTGTAACAATTATACTCACAATACTAAACATTTAAATTAATGCGAAAATAAGTTTAAAACAACATTTATTACGACTATGGGCTCATTACGATGGCGGTCAGACGAGCGTTCGACTGCCATCGTATCGGGCGTGTGTCCGACTACATGTCTGATTACAATCGACTGCCATGCAGGCAGTCGGAAAACTGCTCCATTCCATTGCGGCTTGTGCTGCAGCCCTAGATAAGGGCTGCAGCACAATCGTGGAAAAGGGCAGTTTTCAAACATCCATGCACCATGGTGCCTGGCACACGGTGCATGGATGTTTGGGGGGGCACCACATGTGCCCCCCTGAGCCTATCGCAGAGGCACACGGGGAAAGGGGGCCCTGGTAGAGGCCAGCAAAGTCCCATTTCGTCTGCCTTTACATGGCTGTCGGACCGCCATGTAAAGACAGAGGGAAGAGGGACATCGTAATCCCTACGGCGGTACCTCTGCAGGCACAGCCCCCATTGTAAGGATTACGGTTGGACTGACACTTCAACGGGCTCTTTGAGCCTGTTGGAGACATTGGTCAGTCCCTCCACCCGCTGCGGTACGACCGACCGCATCCTAATGCAGTGGTTGGACCGCTCTGCTGGATGTCAGTGGAACCGTCACTGCCAACCTGTCGTTGACGGTCCCACCGACATCATAATTGGGACCTATATTATGCAAGACAATATTAACTGACTAATAGAATAGAAATATGTGTTAAACAAAGAAAGTAGCACCATTTCATTCATGACTCAGATCGGAGTGCAACCACTGCCTTCCCCAAATCTTTGCATGTTTGCGAGGGCAGCCCCAAGCAAGGTTCCTCCTCTTTAGCACAGCAATCACTCGTGGATTGCTATTCAGCCAGCGGGCAGCTCAAAGGTTGCCAAACAGACCATTGCGGGAGGAGAAGTCCACCTTTCTGTATATGATTCTGGAGAACATGTTGAAAATCCGAGACCAGTATTGTGCCACATTTGGACAAGACCATACCATGAAATAAATTGCTGTCCTTGCTAATACATATTGTGCATGAGCGGGTAGGAATTGCTCCCACTTTCCACAGCCGCTGAAGGGTAAAATAGGTGACATGTAAATATTTAAAATGGATTAGGAGGAGGTAGGAGAAGATGACTAGCTCCTTGGGGGCCATCCCTCAAATCATTTGCATTTATATGGCCCATCCAATTCTCCCGTTTGTTCCAGAGAGCAGCAAAGGAGTCCACGGAATTTGCTGACCAGTGACCTGTATACACTTGAGATGTCACCCCGACCCAGCAGTGAAGAGAGGACATGGGGCTCAAGTGGATTATACTCTGGTAACTCAAGCAGTTGTGATTGGTACACCATTAGTGCAAACCACAGCTACAGATATCTTTGAAATTACATCTTGTGGAGCTCAAATTCACTCTGGATGGCCTGGAAGGCCTTCATCTGTGATCTTGTCCAGATGTCCCCCAAGTTGGGAAATACACATGAGTTCCCACCGCTCTAACCCTTTCAGTCTGGGAACAAGGGGGAGCCAGTTGCCCAGTCATAGGGTAGTTGCCTGTGTATGCCTATTGTCCCATTTAATTGAGCGGAGGGTCCGCTTCCAGAACAAAAGTGTAGCTCTCATAGCTTCGGGGGCCAATTGGGAAATGAGGCAGCGATATAGAAAACGCAGAATGTGGTGGAAGCCCAGAAGGGAGACCTCTAGGTTGAACATGAGATCATCAAGTCCCCAGTTAGACTTGGCTTTCTTAACGGCTTTACCCTCAGACGTTTTGCTTTTTGGCCTCCTGTTTGTGACCCTTTTTTTGTTGGTTTTAGGACTCTGGGCAGTTTACCACTGCTAATCAGTGCTAAAATGCATATGCTCTCCATATAAATTATGTTATGGATTGGTGTTTCTATGATGGCTTATTTGATTTACGTTTAAGTCCCTAGTTCAGTGCACTGTGTATGCCCAGGGCCTGTAAATCAAATGCTGCTAGTGGTCCTGCAGCACTGGTTGTGCCACCCACACAAGCAGCCCTTCAAAGGGTTCCCAGACCTGCCATTGCAGTGTCTGCACATAGTTGTGACTGTCATGTCGACCTAGCAAGTGCATCCTCTTGCCAGGCCCTAAACTTCCCTTTTCTTACATGTAAGCCACCCCTAAGGTAGGCCAAAGGTACCCCTGTGTGCAGGGTGCAGTGTTTGTGAAAGGTAGGACATGTACTGGTGTGTGACATGTACTGATAGTGAAATACAGTGAATTTCGTTTTTCACTATGGACAGGCTATCTGTCCCATAGGATAGAATGGGAGATACTTTGTGACATCTTACAAGTATAACTTCCCACTGGGACAAGATAGAGAAATGGAGTTTAGTAGGCCTGAAATCAGAATGTAAAAATGCATCTTTCTGTAAAGATGATTTTTATGTTGTGTGTTTTGAAAATATCACCTTTAGAAAGTGGGTATTTTCTTACTTAGGCATCCTGTGTGTCTCTGCTGGGTTGTGGATTGACTGTCTGGCTTTGGAGTGACAGGGGCTGAGGATGTGCATTCATTGTAGACAGCCACTGGGGGTTTGAGGTGTTTCCTGGGCTGCATTCAGAGTAGTGAGATGAGTTTTACTAGCCCCTTGGACAATGCTGTCTTCACCTCCTGCCGAGAAGATGGACCAGAGATGACAGAACTGGTTTGGGCTGAGCACAGACACTCTCTGCCTAAAAGAACAAAGTGAAACTGAGTATAAATATTGGGGCTCAGACCCCAGAACTTCAGATTACTGCTGAACTAAGAAACCTGTCAGGAAGAAGAGCTGGAAGAACTGCCACTTTGCTGCATGTTGGCCTTCTGCTTGCTGCTTCTGTCTTGGGCAGGGAAAGGACTTGATTGTACTTTCATCATCCTGCTGTTAGAGTTTTCTCCAAGGGCTTAGAGCAGAGCTTGCCTCCTATTGGAAGTCTCCGAGAGATAAAAGACTTTAGAGAACTTGCTTGGAGCAAGGAACCTGCCTAGAGGAAGAGTTGGAAGAAGTGCCCGAAGGAGTACTGTCCATTTGTTGTGTTGTTGCTTTGCTGGGTTGTCCTGCAGTTGCTGCTTCTGCCTTGGTCAGTGAAAGGACTGGACTGAACTTTCTTCACTTATCACTGAGCATCTCCAAGGGCTTGAAATAGAGCTTGCCTCCTGTTCACAAGATCTCAGGAACAGCAAAGACTTCACTTACCTCTGGGTATTGCCTCAGGAACCATGTGTTTCAGTTGCCACAGAGGAGGAAAGCAGCCGACACTGCCACCGAAACCTCTGTGAGCTCCGTGTCCTGAGGGAACTGCAGAGGGCACTGCCGCACTTTGCACCACAACTCTGGGTTCACCGATGACCACCACCACCTCTGCTTGCACCGCAATCGGTGGGCACCACACTCTTCGCTGCCTCACTTCACAGCGCTGCACTTATCTCACCAATGACGTTGCTGCCCGCTGACCTTGACACCCGTGACCACACCGTGGTTTGGGGGCACCGCTCGTAAGTCACACGACGCACTGCCCCATCCCACACTGCAATCTGGGACTACCGACGCCAGCTCCCATCAACTGGCAATGTCGCTTGCATTGTGACCTGTCCGCACCGCCACATGCACTCCTTACTCACACCGTAGCCCTGGTCTCACCGTCACCGCTGGACGGCCGTCATCGAGCCGCTGCATGCACCGTGACTTGAGGGCACCGCACGCCGCACCGCTATGCTTTACATCACAACCGCGACGGTTGCCACGACTGGCCCGCACTTTTGTGGTCAGCCGGAACCAAAGGTACTGTTACGAGTCTGCTGACACTAACTTAAGTCCGCACCAACACGGTCGGCCGGAACTGTTGGGTTCTGTTATTTTCAGCACCGTGGAAGGCCCAGACGAAGCTACCAACTTCAAGGAGCTGCCTGTCAAGGGTGTATGTCACTAACCTGGGAATAAGCCCAATCCACAGAAACGAAGAGAAGCTCCCCACACTCCCAAAGACAGCTCTAGTTATGGAGCTACGTATTACTGCATACACTAGGCTAACCGAGGGAGATGTTGGGGATAATTCTTGATAAACAGCCACCTCTTGATACCCCCACAATTCAGAAACCTCGCATCGGAATGGAGTCTGTAGGTTGGAACCAGCTGCGTGACTTCAGAAGGAAGGATTATGAACACAGAACAACTCCTGAACTCCTTTTCACTTCAACTTGTGATTAAATAAAATAAAAAAATGTTCATGGATATCCACCAAATCTTCAGAAGATTATTTTTGTTTTAATCAATTCCAACTGAAGATGCTCTCAAACTTAGAGAGACGACGCACTCCGCGTAGGTCCTTGACGTATTCCAGGAAACAGCCAAAAAGACTCTTAGAGAAGAAAGCGTTGGCAAGTTAATTCTTTCTGCAAGGTCGTATATAAAAATAAAATGAGGGAGAGAGAGTAGGGAATAATTAGACGCGATTGCACGTCAGCAACTAATAAGGAAATATGCCTTCTCACTCGGTGACGGATACAAATAAATAAATAATTCAGCGAGCTAGTTCTTGCACTGCCGCCAGACAACAATCGCTTTGGAGAAACGCGGCCGCGAGGTAGCGGGGAAAGACATGGCCGCAAGTAAAATAAACAAAGGGGAGCTCGGCCGCGAAACAGGCAAGAAGGACGCGGCTGAGCTTACAACAAAAAAAAGACGCGACTGCGAGTTTGCAAATTTTGGATTACTGTATGTTGGCTTTTTATTGTTTTTGTCTTGCTTGCACCGATAAATATTGGTTATTTTTCTAAAACTTGTGTGGTGTCCTTTTGTATTGTTTTTACTGTTTTACTGCTGATTATGATCAAATGCTTTACACACTCTCTCTGTGTTAAGCCAGACTGCCCCTGGCAAACTATCAAGGGGGTGAGCAGGGGTTATTTCAGTAGTGTACCCCCCTTATCCTGACTAGAAAGAGGGGCCCCTATTTGGACAAAGGTGCAAACCATTGCCAACTAGACACCTCCATTTCTAACATCCCCCAAACAGCCAATCATTAATTATCTGCTAAGCCCACTAGTGTAAGTGGATGTCATCCCTCTGTCATAGGGAGATTGAACTAATTTCTTGCATGCCACTCTCAGAACCTTTTTTGCCCACAGAAAAAAACACACTTCTTTCAACAAGGCAGCAAATCATGACTGGGGGACAAACAAAGGGCAGTTTTGTGGAGCATTTAACAATTTTGGTAGGGCGATCACTTTAAAGAGCGCCACATGGCTTAGGGGGTTGTTAGCCAAGTTAGATCACTTCAACAGGTACTGAAAGGTATGGTGAAGTAAGAGCACAAGGTTGAGGCTCCAAGTGAGCCAGGGCTCCAGTGCTTTGAACACATCAAGGTACTGGAAACTAAGGGCCTCATTTACAATTAGGCTGCGCCACGGGAGCGTCACTTTTTGCGATGCTCCAGTGGCGCATGGTTCTGCTCCATATTTACCAGGCAGCATTAAGCCACTTTGCATGGCTTAATGCTTTCTTGTAAATATTGTTCCCTTTAATGCAGCTTTCTGCGTTAAAGGGGCATGCAATGGGTGTTGCTGGGGGTGTTCACAACATCAACTATGTTTTTTTGACACTACCCCGGATTTACAAAGAATCGTAACTCTGAGGCAGCACCAAAAACGTAGGCCTCCCCAAGGGAGGCGTAAGGGAGGCACAATGATGAGAAATTCCTGTATTTCTCCTTGTTTTTCCTTTTGCATTCAGCAGCACATATATAAAGAGGAAAAAGTCTCTTGTGATTGTTTTTGCGCAGCAAGGTTTCCCTGTACAAAAACAATCATCCCCACAACGCAGGCACCCTTGTACCATGGCGCATAGGTGCCAGCATTGGCTGATGGCACGCATTGTGTGCCAGTGCAGGGGAAAAGGACAAGAATGCACCATGTCTGGTAGATACAGCGCATTCCTGCCCCCTTCTTTTGCCGTAGGGCAGGGCAGCAGGAAGGTCAGCGGTGCTGCCATATGGCAAAATCTTTGGAATAAGGCCCTAAGTCAGTGAACAGGGAGGTGGTCCTACAAGGCAACAGCTTCCTGGCCACCCAGCAAGAGGACCAGCAGTGATTTAGACCAGTTGCCTGGGAGCCTAGATGACTCACCATATAGATGCAGCATCTGGACCAGATGAGGCCCAGTGAGGTGTGGTTGGCAGAAGAACAACAGCATGTCATCTATGTAAAGAGTAATATGGTCTTCTGAGCTATCCATCCATTGGAAACCCCATATTTGGGCATCACAACACACCCTGATGCCAGGGGTTCTGTGGCCAAGGCAAAGAGCAAAGTCGAAAGGGGGCACTCCTGCCAAGTGCCTCTACCAATTGAGAAGGGAGGCAACAGGATGCCATTCACCTACACCTAAGCTCAAGGGTGAGAATGGAGAACTTTGACAAGTGAACGGAAGCAGGTCCAGAATCTCTCATTTCCCATGCCCTGAACATGAAACCTAGAATCAAGGGTGTCTAAGGCCCTTTCAAAATCCAGTGGCATAAGTGTAGCTGGGTCGTGGAGTTGCCGATGGTGCTCCAGAGTGATGTGGACCCTGCAGATGCAGTTGCGGGTGCTTCGGAGGGGTATAAAGCCAGATTGATCTGAGTGCACGAGGAAGGGCAGCAATGGTAAAAGGCAGTTTGTGAGAATGTTTGCAAAGATTTTAATCTCTGTGTTAATGAGTGAAATTGGGATGTAAGAGGAGCAGCCATTGGGGGATCACCCCACTTTATTAAGTACTACAATAGTAGCCAAGTTTAGTTCAGGTGAGAAATATCCAATTTTTTGACTTCCTGATAGAATTTCAGGAGATAAGGGGAGAGAAGCGAGGTAAATTTACTATAGTATGTGACCAGGAAAATATTTGTTCCAGGAGTCCTACCCGATTGCAGGCCACCTATAGCTTTGGCCACCTTCTCTATGGTCAAGGGTTGTTCAAAGTTTGTCCTATCTACAGTTGTTAAGGTTGTCACAGGGATGTTAGCCATGAGGAGGCAAGTGGCTTCACACATAGAAGGGTGTCGCCAGGCATATAATGTGTGATAGCAGGAGCTAAAGGCATCTGTGATCTCGGAAGAAGTGTGAAGCAGCGGCCCTGTTGGGCAGTGAATCACACGTATTAACCTGGAGACTGCGCAGTGGGTTGTAAGCTAGTAGAGAAGTTTACCGGATTTCTACCCCATTTATACACAAGTCTGATGTGGGCCATTCAACATTACTTAGCCTCCTCCCGGCACAGCTGGTAGAGGGAAGACCTGCAGTTCTCCATCAGACGCAGGAGCGATCATGTCCAGATTGTTGGCATCTATGTGCAAGAGACAGGATTTCAGTTTCGAGATTAGAGATTTTATTTATTTATTTAGTGTTTTATAGAGCATGAACGTGACCCGTTAGGGTATCCGTGCACTTTACAAGGCTAAAACGCTGGAAAGAGGCGGTTGTGCGCCCCATATTGAAAAAAGTATCAGCAGACCCTCTGGTTTTGGGTAACTATCGTCCCATCTCCCTGCTACCACTGCTAGGAAAAATCCTGGAAAGTTTTATCAACCGACAGTTAAGCCAATATGGGTTCCGTCCCGGCTTCAGCACAGAAACGGCTGTGTTGGCCGTAACAGACTCGCTCAGACTAACTGTCGATAGAGGAGGCTCTGCCATTCTGATCCTCCTTGATCTCTCCGCAGCTTTCGATACTATTTCACACTCGAAGCTGTTGGAGAGACTCCAGAAATGCGGCATAAAAGGGTCAGCCTTGAAATGGCTACAACAATACCTAGTGGGAAGAACCCAATCGGTTATGTTGGGACCTTATGTCTCCCGTAAAATGCTGTTGGATAGGGGTGTTCCACAGGGCTCTTGCCTGAGCCCTACGCTCTTCAATCTATATATGGCTCCTTTGGCTCAAATAGCTCGAACATCTGGGTTTTGAAATCATATCATATGCGGATGACACCCAGCTTATGTTTACCATCGGACCTAACCCAGAAATCGACAAACCCCGTTTTGCTTCTGGAATGCTTGCCATCTTTGACTGGATGTCGAGCAATTGCCTCCAGCTCAATCCAGGAAAAACGGAGGTTATGCTTTTAGGCAAAGCCAAAAATAGCTGGTCGGACGACTGGTGGCCTAGTCAACTTGGTCACCCCCCTACTCCTAAACAGTCTGTAAAGAATCTCGGAGTCCAATTAGATCAGGTCTGTCCATGAAAGATCAGGTAGCAGCAACAACCAGCTCCTGCTACTATGGATTGAAGTTGCTTAGGAAAATCTTCCCCTACCTACCCATGTCTCAGCGCAAAACCCTGGTCCAGGCGATGGTTGTCAGCCGCTTAGACTATGGGAATGCCTTGCTAGCTGAAGTGAGTCAAATCCATCTGGTGAAACTTCAGGTTATTCAGAATACGGCAGCACGGCTTGTTTTGAACCACCCTCCAGGCTCAGCTTCAACACCCCTGTTGAGGGAGTTGCACTGGCTAAATATTAGAAACAGATCTTTCTTCAAGATCTGCTGCCTGACCTATAATGCCTTGAGGGGGAAAGACCCTCTCTACCTTCGAAAAAAATTAGTTAAATATTCTCCTAATAGGAAACTCAGATCTAGCTCTTTAGACCTCCTTCAAGTTCCCAGAATTCGTCTCACCCGCACGGGAGGCAGAGCTTTCTCATACTTAGCCCCAAGCTATTGGAACAAGCTTCCTATAGCACTCCGTAATACGCCGTCACTGACTTCCTTTAGGTAGCAACTAAAAACCTTCCTGTTTTAATTTCTTTTTTCGTGGGGAGTTATGTTTTTTCCTTCCTCCTCAGACCTGCTTCTCCCAGTCAGCGCCTAGATGCCCCAGGGTGAGTTGTGCGCTTTATAAGAAATCTATAACAAACAAGATGTTTAAAAAGATTCAGAACAGACAAATCATGAGAACGTTTAGCCGTGATAAGCAGGATATTCCAATGAGAGGGAATAGGCAAAAGATGGTACAACTTAAGGGAGAAAAACAAACATTAGCAGGAGCAGAGACAGACTGCACAGCACCAATCTCTGCCCCATAAAATTACAGTGAAGTATGAATGGAGCAAAAGGAAATAGCAACAACCATGATACAAGACATTGCGTAGGCTACATCAAGGAAATCCAGATTGGCATATACTGGTAGAGGTCAAGAAGAGAGCATATCGCTAGGCAGCTGAGCTGTATATGTGCTGAGAGTGTTATGGAAGGAATTTGCCCATTAGGAAAATCTTTGCTTCTTTTTTTTAACCTATACAAGGAAGATATTCTTCTGACGTTGGGTAGCAGCAAGTTCCAGATTCTGGGTGCGGCTCCAGAGAAAGCTCTGTTGTATGTTTTCTTCTTCTGGAAGAGGGAAGGTTCCAGAGCAAAAGCCCTGGCAGACCAGGAGTGCCTATCTCCTCCGGAAACCACGACTTTCTGGGCGAGGTACGCTGGAGTACTAGAGCGTAATGCTTTGTGTGTGATACAGGCCATTTTGAGTTGCTGGATACGTGTTTGATTTTGTCTGCGGAAGAATGCTCTAACCGTGCCCCATATTTTGCCTTTCCGATTAACCACAGAGTGACCTGGGATTTGACCAAACCAACATTAAGATCAAAATAGGTTTTTAATTCTCAAAACAAATCATCTGTGGACTGCGTATCGACTAGGTGGCAGGCATTTACGGGCCACTTTGACCTATGGACAGTAGGGTGCTGTCCCATGTGCAGCATGACCAGTGTGTAGTTAGGGCTGTGTTTAGTTAGTATGTGGGTAGCTCGCACATTCGGAATGTCAGTGGCAAGTAGAAAAAAGTAGTCAACTCTCGACCTGCAGCCATGGGCCATGAAAAAATTAGTATAATCATTAGTCTGAGGAAGCCACATTCTTCACATATTGCTGAAACCCAGGGAGGCTGCCCAATCTGCAAGCGCAGAGAAGGGTCGTGGGTGTAGAGCCTTTAGCCCTGGGGTGTCTAACCTTGTGCCCATTGTGGCATTGAAAATACCACAGATAATAGTGAGTCCCAGAGACAAACCCAGGATAATTTCTCTGCTGTGTTCCAGAGAGACCTTGGCCAGGCAGGTATGGGCAGATGTAAACGCTGAGAAGGGTGTAATGTTTGCGCTCCAGGGGGCCTAAACCCCAAATCATATCTCCCACTGTGTCCAAAGTAGAATAAGTGAAAGCGAGAGGGAAGGTTTTGTGTAGGAGGACAGCAGTATCACAGGAGCAATTGGTGTGGCCCGCATGGTAAAGTCTGTCATACCCAAATCTGGCTGCAGCGGGGCACAGAGTACTAAGGAGGTATGTCTCCGGTAAAAATAAAACAGCTAGGGACAAAGGACTGCACTGCTTTTGATGAAATTGTCACATCCACTGATGTTCCACATTATTGTAATACAAAAAACAGTGGTCCTAGACCTTCATTTATAAATCAACCAATGATATTATGAGCTATCAGCTCATATGACTTAATACATTATTAACAACATAAACGTGCAAACAAACCATAATCTGGGTCACCATTCATTTTATTTTCATGTCAAATGGTGAAAGTCAGATAGTATTATCTTACATTATCAATTTGATAGAGAAGGTTGCTCCAGAGGGAACGTGCATAGGAATAAGGGTGCTCAAGTGTGAAATAGTGAGAAAGGAAGATATTCAAAAGATGGCATGGAAGAATTTAGTATATCAAGAACAATTAGGACTGGTTGTAAATCACCGTCCTTAGGAGCCTGGCCACAAAAAACAATCACAAATATATTGCAATTTCAATTCACATAGACTTCTTTTTTGACACATCGGAGTCAGCCTGGGACTGGGCTGCAGTGTTTAAAGAACTGAAATGTCACAGCGATAAAAAAGCCTGAAGGGTGCAGTGGATGGTTCAGGGCATCGGCGGGGCTGTGGCCGCCGAAGAAAATGAAGCCAGCAGCAGGATGGAGTCTGATGCGGGGATCGGGTGCAGGAACTCAATTTCAATTCAATTTTATTTTATTTTGATATGGAACTCCAACGGAGGTCCACAAAAGTACACTAATAGATTAAAAAACACATACTTTATGTACAATAAAAAATTCTTCAATATCCAACCATCAGATATTACAACATACAAAATAGACTTAAAATGTACCTAATAAATAACCAAGAATGTTTTAAAAAATGTATATATCCTATAGCAAACCATTTCATTTGGTGGGCACAAAACAAATGCGCAGGCCTCCTGAGCAGAACGGATATTACATTTGATAAATGATGCTCTTAAAAACATAAGCCTGGCCCTTTGTTGTTCCGGGCACACAAATAGCACATGATTAAGATCTTGAATTTGTAAAGAGCACACTTCACAAATTCTCTCCCTTTTGGTATTTTGTCCCAATACCAGTAACTTCTCTCAGGGGCAACAAGTTAGTTCTCAGTAGGAGTATCAGTCTTCTAATCCTGTGAGGAAGGTTACAGGTTAAATAAAGCTGTGGTCTATTCCCCAAAGCACTCCCACAGACCACCTCATTATGGGACTTGGACTAACTTAAAGCAATGTCTCTAACCATGCTAACAGAGTTTGCAGACTTCTTTATAAACAGCTTCAGTGCAGACTTTGACATAGGGGAATCAACATTTAAGCTAAGCCCAAATAGATCATTTGCTTGTGCAAATGACCTGAAGAATGTTGATTTTTCTTTCAATTTATCAAAGATTTCTATTCTCAATGCAGCCCTAAGAGTGCCCTCGTGTCAGGTGCCCCGCAAACGCGCACACAGAAACGCCGGGAGACTCACTTCCGGTTGGAAGGGTGAGTCCCGGTCTAGTGGTTGCGGCGCACGAGAGGTCGAAGGAACACTTCCGGGGGAAACGCTTACACTGCGCGTTTCCCGCCGGCTCCGTGCTTCGTATTCTACTGAATCCCCCGAAGACGTGACTGCGGAGTTCCGACCCCCGCAACCTGGTTCCAGTAAGTTGAAGGCGTGCTTGTGCATTCCTTCCCTCGGCGCTGGAGCGCCCCACTGGGTATCGAGAATTCCGGCCACAGAGGCTGCCTGAATCCCAGAGCACCGGAGTGCTCATGGGATACTTGTATATATCATTGGAGACCTGTTTGTTCGTTTAGCGCAGGAGCGCTTGGGGGGTGTTTTAGTTTATTCGGCGCAGGAGCGCTTAGGGAGCTCTTTAGTTTACTTAGCGCAGGAGCGCTTAGGGAGCACAGTTAGTTTACATAGCGCAGGAGCGCTTGGGGGTTTTTCCTCAATCCTACAACGCAGGAGCGTTGGTGGGATACTCTTGGTTTTGCATCAATTCAGCGTGGGTGTGCTTCTGGGGGTACTGAAGTGTCCATAGCGCAGGAGCGCTACTGTGACAAAGTACCCACTTCATTTTGGAACTGTGTTCTAGCACCTACATTGCCTTTGTTATAGCTTGCCCCCGTAGTTGGCCGCCTTATTGCGCAAGAACATCTTTGCGCATGGTTTGACCTTTCTTTCAACTCACCGGCGCAGGAGCGCCTTACTTTGATTTCGGAAGGAGTAGTGTCCAGGAGTTCTTCGCCCTGAGCAGCGCTGATTCTGGTTGCCCTGATCCGAAGAAGCATCGGTGAGTCCCCGGAAGGATTTTCTTTTCTGTGTGTGGGTTAGCGTGGGTGCTGTAGAACAGGGGTTAGGACTCCTTATCGAATAGTTCTTCCTGTCTTCCATAGGGCCCCCAGGATACATCCACACCCAGCCACTACGTCCTTTCTGGCTCCCTTCCCTGCGTCCATCTCATCTCCGTTGGTTACTACTATTCACGAAGGTCAGGTGGGTACAGGGACGGGTGCTCTTGTCGTCTCTGCGGAATCACCTCGCAAGCAAAGGTGAGTCTTGTGAGGTACACGACAGAATACGAAGCCCACGATTTCTATTCCACCCAGACGACATGGGCGACCCAGAGGTTACATTAAGCGACATAGCGGCCATGTTAGCCGCTATGCAAACCGAGAACCTCACCTTACGCCATGACATCACGGCCCTACAGGGCCAAATGGCATCGGGGGTTACCAGTCCGTGGGGAACCACCCCTAGTCCCAGAGTGTTACAAGAAGGTCTGTTGAGGCAGCCTACGTTTACCTTTGGGGGGTCCTCTACCACCACCTCTCCGAACCCCGCCATACAAGTGATCACGCCACATCCTGTACAGCTGGCACCACCCGAACGCTTCTACGGGGACAGCACCAAGTACGGCATCTTCATCCATCAATGTCATCTGCATTTCATGGCCAGAACCACGGCTTTTCCTGACGACTCATCCAAGGTAGCCTTCATCCTGTCCTATATGGGCGGAGACGCCGCCCAATGGTCCATTGCCTTAGTGGATAACGATGAACCCATGCTACACCACCTACCGACATTCCAAGAAGCCATGCGACGTATGTTCGCCCGGCACACCTTTGTGCAAGCTGCGGATAACGAGTTGCTCAATCACAAACAAGGTAACCAGGATCTCCTTCATTACATCACCACGTTCAACCGGTTGGTTATCGAATCCCATTGGCCAGAGGATAAGAAGGTGTCCGTATTTTATCGGGGATTACGCGATGATCTCAAGGACCTCATATCGCAGTATCCCGATCCCCCTGAGGAAATAGGCCCGTTCATCAACATGGTGGTGAAGATGAACTTTCGACTACTGGAAAGGAGAACAGAGAAAGGAAAAGGAAGTGACAACCGTTTCTTATCCATGGGGGACAAGGGTGTTGAAAAAGCCAAAGATGAATCCAACCCCCCGAGTGAGGCCCCGGAACCCATGCAGATAGGGGGCATCAAAGGACCACTGACTAGCCAAGAAAGGGAGAAAAGAAGGAGGCAGAACCAATGCTTATACTGCGGAAAAAGTGGCCACTTTGTCAGGGAATGTCCGGTGAAACCAACGAAACCACGTGGTAGAAGGCCGTTCGTGTTGCCCATCACCAAGGGTGACAAGTCGGGAAACGAGACAACCCAGTAGACATGGGGATCCGTCCTCTGGGTTCTTCATCTTTTTTCTCAGCGATCCCTGCGGTGTTTGATGGCAGCCACCACATAGGGGTAGAAGTAACCTTACGAAACCAGGCAGACGAATCCTGGTTGGTGACCGCTATGGTGGATTCCGGTGCAACTGGTTGCTTTATCGACACCGTTTATTCACGTACGTTGGGCATCAGCACCGTGTCGAAAGCACAACCCGAAACCGTTAAAGCTGTGGATGGCACAGACCTGACGTCCGGCCCAATCCGGCAGCAAACCGAGAACATGTCGATGGTCTTCGAGAACCACCATACAGAGGCCATCTGTTTTGACGTCATAGACGCCCCTCAATTCAAGGTCATTCTTGGCTTACCGTGGTTGGTGAAGCACAATCCACGCATTGATTGGGTGTCCAGAATCATACATCTGGATTCGGAGCATTGCTGTGGAAGCTGTTATGCGAAGGACGACCTTATGGGAGCTCGCTCCATACAAGCTAGAACGCTGCCGCTACAAGGTATGGGGATGGTTTCCCAAGCAGCCATACCGGAGGAATATCAAGACCTGGCAGAGGTATTCGACAAAAAAGGAGCCAACACCCTGCCACCACATCGGCCGTTTGATTGCCGCATAGATTTGATCCCTGGCTCTAAGTTGCCATGCAGCAGGATCTATTCCCTCACGGAAAAAGAGAACATCCACCTACGATCATATTTGGACGAGTTTTTGGACAACGGATTCATTCGTCATTCCAGGTCTCCGGTGTCCTCTTCTCTCTTCTTCGTATCGAAAAAGGAGGGTGATCTAAGGACCTGCATAGACTTTCGGGCGATAAACGCCATCACGGTAAAAAACCGTTACCCGCTACCGTTGATATCCAACCTCCTGGAGCAGGTCAAAGACGCCTCTGTGTATACCAAGCTGGACCTACGGGGTGCTTACCATCTGGTCAGAGTCCGAAAGGGTGACGAATGGAAGACTGCCTTCCAGACGAAGTTTGGTCTATTCGAATATCAGGTCATGCCTTTCGGACTCTGTAATGCCCCTGCAGCGTTCCAGTTCTTCATCGATGAAGTGTTACGGGACTACATAGACGTGTTCTGCATCGTCTATATCGACGACATACTGATTTACTCCCAGTCTAAAGCAGAACACGTGCAACATGTGCGTTCCGTCCTCCGACGGTTGGAACAACACCGGTTATATGTGAAGATGGAGAAGAGCATGTTCCACGTCACTACGGTGGAGTTCCTGGGGCACATCATCACTCCGGCAGGCATCCACATGGACAATAAGAAAGTGGACGCCATATTGTCATGGCCTCCTCCGGAGTCGGTAAAAGGGGTCCAACGGTTCTTAGGATTCGCCAACTACTACCGTAGATTCATCACCGGGTTCTCTGGGATGGTAGCTCCCATTACACGCTTGCTACGCAAAGGGGTACGTTTCAGTTGGGATCAGACGGCAGAAGGCGCCTTTCAAGAACTGAAAAGGCGTTTCACCACAGCCCCAGTTCTGGGACACCCGGACACCAAGCAGCCTTTCATAGTAGAGGCAGACGCCTCTAAGGACGCCATAGGGGGCGTATTGTCCCAACGAAACACCGATACCGGACAGCTGCATCCAGTGGCCTTTTACTCCAAAAAGCTCCTACCAGCAGAACGCAACTACACGGTGTCCGACAGGGAGCTTTTAGCAATCAAGACCGCTTTTGAGGAATGGCGTCACTTCCTGAAAGACGCAAAACACACGGTAACCATCTACACCGACCACAGGAACCTCCAGTTTTTACGATCAGCACGTGCCCTCACCGCCCGCCAGCTCCGATGGACCTTATTCTTCAATGAATACGACTTTGTAATCACTTTCCGTCCTGGGAAAGA
Source organism: Triturus cristatus (assembly GCF_964204655.1). Classification (NCBI taxonomy): domain Eukaryota; kingdom Metazoa; phylum Chordata; class Amphibia; order Caudata; family Salamandridae; genus Triturus; species Triturus cristatus. Next base: position 1,362,614,476 of record NC_140590.1, read on the forward strand.
CAACGCCAAAGCAGACGCCCTTTCACGGTTGGACGAAACCGAGGAGGAGGCCGACAACACCGAGCCGGTTCCCATAATTTCGGACCAGCACTTCCAGGGCGTAGTGGCTTCCTCGGACTTCATGACACAGGTGAAGGACGACATGGAGCAAGCGGATCCGGACATCCTGGCAGAGGGCCACAAGGGAGTAACGTGTGTGGACGGGTTGTTGTTTCGGGGGGACCAGTTGTACCTACCAGGGATTCCCAGTCAGCAAAAAGCAGTCCGCATGTGCCATGATCATGTCCTCTCTGGCCACCCTGGTTATCACAAGACACTTGAGCTAGTGCAACGACAGTTCTGGTGGCCCACAATGGCGAGTGACACAAAAACCCATGTAACGAACTGTGCCATTTGTCTGTTGGGGAAAAACAGGTCAACGCCCCCTGTTGGTCTACTGCGTGCCATCCCGGTGCCACCGTGTCCGTGGCACACCATCTCTATGGACTTCGTGGTGGAACTCCCTCTCACCAAGACTGGTCACACCACTGTCCTTACCATAGTGGATCACCTTTCCAAACTGGCGCATTTCATACCCTTGGCAAAGGTGCCCACCGCTGCGGAGTTGGCCGTGAGCTTCGTGCAAGAAGTGGTTCGTCTCCATGGCATTCCGTCAGTGGTTATCACGGACAGGGGCTCGCAGTTCGTGTCCCGCTTCTGGAAGGAGGTCTGCAGGATCCTCGAGATGGACGTCCGCCTGTCATCCGCATACCACCCCCAGACCGACGGCCAGGCCGAACGGACGAACCATACCATGGAGCAGTACCTCCGTTGTTTACTGCTTACGGTAGAGAAGGACTGGTCCGAGGTGCTGTGGATGGCGGAATACGCGTACAACAACAGCAAGCATTCTGCCATCGGTATGTCTCCTTTCTTTTGCCTCCACGGCCGTCACCCTCGCACTACTGCCTGGGAGGTACCCCGGGACAGCCTCTTACCCACGGTACGTGCCTACCATGAGTCCTTGTGCCGCCTCTGGCAACAAGCACGGTTTGAATTGGCTAAAGCTAAGGACACCTACAAGGCGTATGCTGACGCCCATAGACAGAAGGAGCCCGAGTACCGTCGGGGTGACAGGGTATGGCTTTCCATTCGGCACCTGAATGTGCATGGCCCCAAGAAACTGTTGCCTCGTTTTGTGGGTCCTTTTGTCATCGACAAGGTGGTCAACCCCGTAGCTATGAAACTCTTGCTTCCTGCACACATGAAGATCCACCCTGTTTTCCATGTCTCACTGCTGAGGGCGGTTCCTTCTGGTAGCGCTGTTCCCTCTCCCCCTTCTCCAGTGGTGGTGGAGGACCATGTTGAGTATGAGGTCAGGGCCATTCTGGGCTCTCGTCGTACCAGAGGTAAGCTGTACTACCTGGTGGACTGGACAGGGTACGGCCCGGATGAACGGTCTTGGGAACCTTTGTCCCATGTGCGCCATGCTCCCGTTCTAGTCCGTGCTTTCCATCTTAGTCACCCGTTGAGCCCACGCCCTGTCTCCCCTGTTTGAGTCCTTGGGGGTTGGGGTGGGGGTTTTGTTTGGGGGGGTGTACTGTCAGGTGCCCCGCAAACGCGCACACAGAAACGCCGGGAGACTCACTTCCGGTTGGAAGGGTGAGTCCCGGTCTAGTGGTTGCGGCGCACGAGAGGTCGAAGGAACACTTCCGGGGGAAACGCTTACACTGCGCGTTTCCCGCCGGCTCCGTGCTTCGTATTCTACTGAATCCCCCGAAGACGTGACTGCGGAGTTCCGACCCCCGCAACCTGGTTCCAGTAAGTTGAAGGCGTGCTTGTGCATTCCTTCCCTCGGCGCTGGAGCGCCCCACTGGGTATCGAGAATTCCGGCCACAGAGGCTGCCTGAATCCCAGAGCACCGGAGTGCTCATGGGATACTTGTATATATCATTGGAGACCTGTTTGTTCGTTTAGCGCAGGAGCGCTTGGGGGGTGTTTTAGTTTATTCGGCGCAGGAGCGCTTAGGGAGCTCTTTAGTTTACTTAGCGCAGGAGCGCTTAGGGAGCACAGTTAGTTTACATAGCGCAGGAGCGCTTGGGGGTTTTTCCTCAATCCTACAACGCAGGAGCGTTGGTGGGATACTCTTGGTTTTGCATCAATTCAGCGTGGGTGTGCTTCTGGGGGTACTGAAGTGTCCATAGCGCAGGAGCGCTACTGTGACAAAGTACCCACTTCATTTTGGAACTGTGTTCTAGCACCTACATTGCCTTTGTTATAGCTTGCCCCCGTAGTTGGCCGCCTTATTGCGCAAGAACATCTTTGCGCATGGTTTGACCTTTCTTTCAACTCACCGGCGCAGGAGCGCCTTACTTTGATTTTGGAAGGAGTAGTGTCCAGGAGTTCTTCGCCCTGAGCAGCGCTGATTCTGGTTGCCCTGATCCGAAGAAGCATCGGTGAGTCCCCGGAAGGATTTTCTTTTCTGTGTGTGGGTTAGCGTGGGTGCTGTAGAACAGGGGTTAGGACTCCTTATCGAATAGTTCTTCCTGTCTTCCATAGGGCCCCCAGGATACATCCACACCCAGCCACTACGTCCTTTCTGGCTCCCTTCCCTGCGTCCATCTCATCTCCGTTGGTTACTACTATTCACGAAGGTCAGGTGGGTACAGGGACGGGTGCTCTTGTAGTCTCTGCGGAATCACCTCGCAAGCAAAGGTGAGTCTTGTGAGGTACACGACACCTCGTCCCCCCAACAGAGGGAGTTACCCCACCTCAGGACCTCTGCCACGGATAAAATATATGAAGAGACTAGACCAAATTCCAGACGTAGTACATGTAGGGCAGCCAAAGAATTTAAGTTACGAATTTGGCTTAGGATTCGGCATTCAGCCTTATGGAAAGTGAGCCAGTGATTCATATCCAGTACTTCAGCAGCATATGGTAATAAATGGGGGATTTTAACCTTAAACACTGATAGAACATGACTGAAGTGGCGTCTCCCACAAGTTTTATAAAATCTGTTTAAAGCTCCAGCCTGGGAGACAGTCTTACTAACACAAAGTTTTAATATGCTCGATATCTCGTCCAGTTTTTGAAAAAACCTTCCCCAGATATTTCCAATTCTTCTAACCCCAAAGTCCACTTATACACTCTCTTTATTTGTAGACCTTTCTTGCAGAAAACCAAGATTTTGCTTTTAGCAATATTAATTTTCAAAAGGTGGTCTTCTGCATATGTAGTTAGTGCATCCAGACGACGTTGCAGACCAATGACCGTTAGATCAAAAATTGCTACATCATCCGCGTATAATAAAGAAGCAATGGACATTGTACCAGTTCTGGGGGTATCCCCCTGACTGAGTTCAAAGCGCCGGGGAGATCAGATATATACAAAGTAAACAAAAGAGGGACCAGCAGGCGACCCTGCTTGAGCCCATTATATGTTTTGATCTTACATGATAACCCCAGCGAACCTCCCATCAGAACTTGGCACCAGGTGTCTGTATGTAATTCTATGATGAGGCCCAAAAGATGGTGTGGTAGACCAAGATGGGAGAGCTTTCTCCACAGTGTTTGGTGATCCACTTTGTCAAATGCCGTGGAGAAATCAAAAAATGCTGTGTAAACTGTCATACTTCATGAAAAAACATATTTCTCTACAATGGTCTGGACGACCGCGATATTGTCCAGGGTACCATGGTTCTTTCTAAAACCAGCTTGTTCTGATGGTAAGATATGCTGGTCATGGGCCCATTGCTGCAGATGACATAATATACATTTTGCAAATATTTTGCCCGAAGCATCCAATAGTGCAATCTGTCTGAAGCTAGTTGGTAAAGTTTTCTGGCCCTTTTTATATAAAGGGACTAAAATAATCCCCTTACAAGAGAGGGTAATATTGCTCGTTCGGAAACAGAAATTAAACAAGGGTGCTAAAAGGGCTCCCCATGCAGCTGACTCCTTTTTAATTAACACAATCGGGATTCCATCCGGCCCTTGTGCGCCGAAGGTTCTGGCGTTCTTTATAAAACCCACAACTTCATCCCCTGACGGGGGGGACCATATTCAAGAAAGGAAGACTCCTCCACGCCAAGCATCACTGAAACTACTGGGCTGTTGTTTTAATATAATAATGAGATATAATTCACCCACTCCTTTTCTGGGATCAGCATAGGCAGAGCCTTGAATCACAATCAAATACCAGTACTTTCTTAAATGTTTGGCCCTTGCGGCTTCCCTCAAACCGATCTACTTAGCATCAAATTCAATTCTCTTTTCGCTAAGTTAGGACGGCTTCTTACCCACTTAAGGCGGTTAATATCCTGCTGTTGATCCATAGAGAATTGTATATGTTGTTTCCAAACTAGCCGGTTCATTTCTTGATTTAGCGCTTCTAGCAAGAACTTACCCTGTTTAGGCAAACGGGGACCAGCGTATATAGAGCTTAAATTACGTATCTCTTCCATTTGGGCTTAAAAAAAACTGTAAAGATTTAGAGTAAGCATAACCCTGCAGATCTACGTAAGTCTTCTTCACGTCCATTTGCCTTATTAAAAACCACCATGCCCGAGATCACCGGATCCAGTACAGGTAGATCAAAAGCCAGTGTCATACCTACTACACTATGGTTACTCCAGACTGACGGAAGGACAAATATATTTTAACAGGGCCCAAACATTTGGTAAGAGACAACCAAGTAGTCTAAAAGGCTCTGTGTGTGATGGGAGTGAAAAGTAAATGGTGCTATTTTATCAACAGGCACCCTCCCATTTAAAATGACCAGATCTGTACTTCTAATGCTATCAAGCAGGGAAAACCCCTGTTTGTCCATTTTATGTTTTTTCGGTTGTAAAGATTCTGTGATGTGCCAAATTTCCTCTTTATCCTTGTTGGGATAAATCTCCAGAGCAGAGTTGGAGATTTTAACATTTAAGTCTCCCACTAATACCACTAAGTGGCATTCTTCAGTGGTAGCTATCTCATGAATGTATAAGAAGAGTACACTCAACAAATGATCAAAATTTCTCCCAGGAGGGATATATAGATTTGCCACAAGGAAAAAGGTAGACCTGCCAGAGTCTCCCGAACATGCCAGCTTCTATTTACAAAGATTTGAAGGATGACAAAAACCTTCTGGCTCCAGTTAATCGAGTTCTTAAGCAGAATGGAGATCCCCCCATTAGTGTGCCTACTTTCAGAGCGCTTAGGGTAACAGGAAAAAACAAAATAGCCGTCACAATCAAACTCTTTGCAAGACCAAGTTTCTTGGATTTCAAAAAATTCAATTTCATCCCGTTATGACCCAAACATGCCATATTCCAAGACAAAAGTAACCCCCCAGGCTACCTCAGAGGAGCGCACCTTTCTGCTACCGGACAAATGTTATTCAGAGCTCTTGCAACTCAGCTCCACTGGGCCGATTCATCTTCTATATCTGGGGCCTGGGATGCAACTGCCGCATCTGACACCAGATTTATTAAACAACCCCTTTTGTCCAAGGAGACCAAAATATTTTTAGCATTACTCAATGAATACTCAAGATCGGGGCCCATTGCATCTAGCGCCACAGAATTAATAGCCCTGGAGCCTTTCAAGCATTGAATTATGGGACACATAGTAGGCTATTCCTCAGATTCTAAAACAGGTTTTATATCGAGCCCTCGTTTCAGAATTGCTCACTGTTCTGCATAACCAAATTGGCAACAATCAGGGAGCAAAAGGTAACTCTAGAATAAGAAAAAGTGTCATGTAGGTTAATCTTTACAATTAAAATATCCCTACTTGCTATCAACTTTAGTGCCTCTATTTCTGAAAAAAGTTAAGGATGAATCCTCTATTTACCGGAAAGGATTCATTGTGAAATAGCCAAGTAAAATCCACAATGGAGGATGGAACATTCCACACCACACCACACTTACTTTCTTTGTAGCATCACTTGAGGAAATCCATAGTGGAACCCTATCGCTGCGACTAACAATATGTGCCCCGCCATTGAGCTGAATGTTCGAATACCACATTGGTGGTGGTTGGGACCTCTAAATTTCTATTGGAGAAAGGTGTGGTCCCTGTAAGAGTTCTATTCAACCCCATCTGTGTAATACTCATTGTTTGGGGCCCCACCTCTAGGTTGACATCCACCCTGGCCCACCGAAACCCCAGACCATGTTTGGTGCATAGGAACCCCGCCTCCCATGTGCATTTCCCTTCCCGGAGGATCAGCCAGCTCATTAGTCAGGAGAGGATGAGATACTTGAGGGGACTGCAACATCAGATTTGATGGGGATTCTACTGTTCAAGAAACCCCTAGTCTCCCGGCTGGTATCATATGCGCTGTGAGGGGGTCCCTAGGGGCACCATCATCAGATGGGGTTTAAGACCTCCCGCCTCCAATGTAATTTGAGTGTCATTCTGACTTTCGGAGAACTGTGAAAAATGCAGTTTTTACGCTTTTCGTTTAGAAAATCATCTTGTCTTTTTATATTTCTTTTTCATATTCCCCACCTTGTGATTTGTTACGGGCCTTCCTCTCTTCTCTACTTTCAATCCTCCTTTCTCCGACAAATTTGGGAGTTGGACCTGAGAGGAAGATGGAGTTGGGACCTCCCCCGCTCCCTTGCCCGCCTGCCGAACGTGACCCCTAATTTTCTCAGTTCTTTTTTACCATTATTGCACAAAGGGAAGGATTTTAGTATGGATTTTCCTTAAAGGGGACTCAATTTAGCCTCCCCAAATAGTGTGCTTAAGCAAAGCTCTTCCTCTTCAAGATTACACGTAGGTTCAATGGGAGGCAATAAATAGAGTGGTATTCCCACTTGAACTGAGGCGTTTCTCGACTCTCCCAGGGGGACGGATAAGAGTGGCCTGTCTTTTACCAATTCTTCCTTATTAGAATGTATCGCAGGCATACGTTTGATGGTATCAAACTTTACCTTTTGCACTTCGAACAACATTACAGAGATCATTTCCAGTATATGATCAGAACTTAATACAGATTTCTCTAATAAAGATAAAATAGAATTACATTGTTTTCCCATAGAAAAAAGATATTCCGAAGGGACACCATCCCTCTCATTTCCCAACTTAGGTTGTGTACATGGCAGGAATACATCATGGGCAGATTCCAAAGAGGCACCAGTCAGATGACTTGTGCTACAAAATAAAAAGAGGCAAAGAAAAAACGCCTAGGAGAAGAGCTTACAATTGGGGTGTTTTTCTCCCTGAGTCTACTCAGTGGATGATCATCCTCATGGGTATGATCATGTCAGACTCCCCAGCCCCTTATTTGGGCTTCTATATCAATGTCAGGGAGTGTAAAGTCTTCCCCTGGGTTTAACTTTTCACATGCCATTGCCTTCTCAACCATGGAAGAGACATCTCCCCGGGGGTCATCCGGAGCACCATCATCACCTATTCCCTTGTCAATATCCCCCTGAGGCGTTGCTGAATGGAAGTTGGAGATCAGATCTTCTTGAACCAATGTTACCGCCTCAGGTGCAGTCCGTGGCATCTTTCGAAAGAAACCAGTGATGGCTGGGTAGAATTTATAGCAGAGTTGCTGTAGATATCTAGTACTACTATACGATCTCCTTAGTTTATGGGATCAATTTGGTGACGAGGAAAGCACACGCCCAGGTGCAATTTTTTAGAAGTCATCTCACTCAGGTGTACTTGTCTGAATGGGTAGCTCCCACCTCCACTCCACTTGCTCACAATGGAGTAATTTAGTGATTCATCTATCCAACCTCACCAAGGCTTTCAGAGTTTTAAGACCTCAGAGCTTCTGAACTGGTTAAGCCAGTGCTGTTTTCCAGTCAACCACCAATGGACACAGTAATAGTCACAGTAAATGTCAGTAAGTGCTGAAGTGGGAGTAGCTAGATTTGTTCAACGGCACACTACGGCAATACGACACTTAGCCTAGGACTGAGGGGGCAGTGCTGAACATGCGATTTGATGACGGAGCGAGAGGCACCGAAACGCGCCTCACTCCTCGCAGCTCACAGCCTTGAGGCTGCGTGAAACATCATACGATTTATTAAAATGTTCGAGATGTTGGAAAACCGGTGAGCGGGGCTCTACAGGAAGACGCAGGCCGCACCCAGCGCTACCCGGCTTTCCTTCGCCTTTGCCTGAGGCACACTCTCTGCAGTCACAGTCTGACAGGGCTGCACTCACCCCCACTCACCCGCACGGGGTATGCCTGTGATATCCCGCCTTAAGCTTAAGGCGCTCAAAGCTCCTGGCCAGGCGCGCACAAAGTTGGTCCACTGCCTCGGCTCTCCGGCCTTCTCTGAAGCCCGCGCTCAATGGGAGGACGTCCCTGCAGGAATTTGTAGCCGGGTGCGTAGCTGGCTATCGCGGCAGAGTGCTGCGAATTGGACCCAGGCTGCTGGAAGTTGTGCACCAGAGTGTGCAGCAGGCTGTGAGGCTCTTGTGGCTGTCATGGCAAGGAGTTTTAAATTGGGGGCCAGAATGGTCAAAAAATGGCTGGAGCAGTCTTAGGGGATCGGAACAGCAAGCACCAAGCTCCGCTGCCGGCTCCCGCAACTCCAGTGGCTCCTCCTCCTCTCACGTCTGACGTCACAATGCAGAACACTCTCGGAACACGGGAGGAACTCTTTAATGAGGGTCTGCCATCTTGGGTTGTCAGGCCACACCCTTCTCTGCATTGTAATTGACTTTTTTGCATTTTTTGAGAAAATAAGTAGCAAACTTTGGATGCGTATTATCAAAACGTTTGTTCACATATATCAGGGTTTGAAGCAGGATTACATATTGCCAGGATTTAACTTTAGTTCCAGCGTTTTCACTTGCACCATTGAAGATTTAGAAAGGGCCAGCAGCTATTGGAGGCAACGTCCCTCTAACTAATCACAAGGATTATTCTTGTTCAAACAAGGAATTTCTGCTCCATTCAAAGCGTGAGGTTCGTATATTGCTGTATTAGATGTTATAAGGGATATGAGATAAGGTCCACCATATTCTCTACGGAGTTTCTTATGGCTACATATTGAACTAACAGCTCTAGGAGGCATTTGTTCTAGGTGCATTATCAAGTTTAGGTTTTTCTGAAGGATCATACCTAAATATGTATATTTAAATACTTCAACAACTTGTTTTAGCAATATATCAGGTAAAAGATTTTGATGTGTGGGCAAATATTACAACTTTTGAGTCTCCTTTTCATTTTCAATCAGTTTGATTCACAAAACCTATAGATCATTTGTAGTTTTCTCATTAATAGAATTTGTAAACAGTCAATTATCACCAAATTATACAATAGACATGGAGCATGGACACCAGCCATCCCAGCAGAGAAGGAAAGTGTATTGAACAAGATCTTTGGTAGATCTTCTACTAAAAGGGCAAATAAGGTGGGATCTGACACAGAGCTTTTTCTGAGACCACTATTAATTGTGACAGACAACCTCTACATAAGCCCATTCAACCTGTATGATTACCTCAAAATTGATATAAGACATTTCGATATATTCATCAAAATCAACATTCTTAATAATAATTCTCTACTCACCAGGTCAATGTTACCCTAAAATCAGCAAAACAACAGAATAAATTGTTCTCTTGTTCAGTTGATTTCCGGGCCATCGACCATAGACTAAAGCAGTGGTTCAGTGTAGAGCGGTCTACTTTAAACCCACCCTGTTTGACTGGTATTATGTAAAGATCCTCAATCCAATCAGCTCTCTTAATGGTTTCATATGCATGTTGAAAAGGAGAGGCGAGGTGAAAACACATACGCTAAATAGCTGTTCTCTGTGCTTGGTGTGCAGTCCCACTTGTAATTTTCTGCTTCTATCAATGCATCCAGACATATAATACAAAAAGTGACACTACACCTACAATAAGCCCGGACTGTTGGCTTTGCCAATGGCTGTTAGTTGCATAAAATAAATAAGCAACAACTATGGCTTTGTTGTATATAATAGGGAAAACACTTCAGTTCTGAAATGATAAGACTGTGAAATAACTATTAAGAGTCTTTGAAGTTATATCACAAGCAGTGAAGTGTGGTACTGCTGCAGGGTTAAGATTTTTTTGTTTGCATCCTGAGGGTGAGTGCAAAAAATGGAGAGCCCGATAGGGAACGTCTCAGCAACTGTTTTTCAGAACTGCCGTTGCTGAGCATTGGAAGGACCCGGCCCATTTAAAGCCCTGGTGATAGATCATAGGAAATCTCCTGTTTTTAAACTGTAAGGTGTCATGGTGAAAAGAGGAATATAGTCGAAATTTCAAGTGAGTTAAAACTGTCCACGCTCTACTTAAGAAATTATGAGGGTCGCTAGGCAGGAACGAGACTATTCGAGTCTCTCATAGAGTTGTCCAAGGCTATAAATGAAACCTGACAAGAATCTAAAGTTATCCTGGGTTTATTTAAAAATAGCATCATTACAGAAAGCAAAAAGTAACTGGTTAATTAATCTAAAGAACACCAAGACTGCTGGAGGGGACACCCTGTCTCATAAGCCCTGCTGCAAGGAAAGAGGGGAATGGAGGCAGAACTATCCTATGAAAGCGTCATTTAGCGAGCTGCCATCACCCGCTGCGTGGGATGCGCAGGGTAAATCCTGTGCCAATGGCAGTGAGTCTTTGCCCGTCATGGCCAGGAAGAGGCAGGGCAGGGTCAGTCCACTTTCATCTTCACCTCCACAAGAATACTTGGATTAGCTGCTCTGCTTTTTGAGGTACTTCAGTTGTGTATGTGACTCCCATTAGAAGTTTTGGTTGGAACTATTAAGAGTTTGGGGGTAGTCTATCATCTCTTTTGTTCTCTTAAATTAATTGTTTGTGTATTTTTGTGTGTGATCTCCCTCTACCTATTAATAACATAACATACATTTGTAAAGCACATGTGCACAGTGAAAGGTATCTTGGGATAAATAACATATTTTTATTGTTATCCAACGGTACTGATTTTAATGACCCCAGAAGTATTGAAGGCTGAGTGGAACCGCCAGGATTTGAACCTGTGACCAGAAGGTCAAACACAGGCCCCTCCAGTGGATGCATTAGTCCACTATGACACCAGACCCGGTCTTATGTGGAGTAAGAAGGCATCAGATGGTGTAAAGGGAAAGGATACGCCCTATAAAATACCAAAACAAACTGCCGAAAATTGCACGTTAGCCGATATTGACCTCCTGATTGAGGCCAAGAAGAAATCCCAGGGCCTCAGAATGCTTCTGATGGAATCCATACATTGTTTTTAGGAATAGAAGTAATACCAATGCAGTCCCCAGGCCCAGTGACACCGAGCCGCTTTTACAGCCTAATGTTCTTACCTGTAAGTCCTCTGTAATCAATAACTGCTTGTTATTTCCTAAAAGATCAGTAGAGAGTAGTGTTCCATGGGAAACATCGATTACATCGCATGCGATACATTGCATGCCATTACAATGTGGTCGTTACAGCGACCGCGTTGTTACATCGCAAACCATTACAACGCAAATCGTTACGACTTGCTTCATGGGACAGAAGGTGTTGGATTTAAAATCCAACACCTTCCCTACTGTTGCACAGACTGGAGTTGGATTAGGAAATTATACTATTCTTACCCCTGCGCCCCCTACAGCAAGTCGTTGTAACGACTTGAGTTGTAATGGCATGCGATGTATTGCATGCGTTGTAACGTGGCCTATTCGTGTCCCATGGCAGAACCAGTTCCAGCCCTTGTCATATGTTGCCAATATCTCATTAGGAATTCCTACTCTGAATCAAGTTAAAGATCTCACAGATTCTGAAACTCAAACCTTTCAGGAGGGGTTGAAATGGGGTTGCCAGGTGTGTTTCAACTCCTGAGAACAGAGATAAAAGAAATTAAAAACTTAGTTCTACCATTGTCACCTAGACTAGATGAAAAGTCCATGCCAGCCACTGATGTACTGCTCTCTCGCAATACTTTTAGAGAGTTGCACAATCAAGCTTGGGGTTAAATGATAGAAAACGAGTGTTGCTCCCACATCTCCATAGGTGCAAGGAGAACAGGATTACCACTCCTTCTGGCCCTTTGCTTACCCCAGTCTGCTCCGTAATTCCCTTGGTTGATTACATAAACACATCGCTAGATGAAGATCAAACCCACTCCAAAACGTCATGCAAGGAAACCCAGTTACATAGTAGTGAGTTTAACAATTATGAGAGGGCGAGAGGTTCTAATTTGCAGTCTATTGTGTGTATCACTAAGGTACCAAAATTAAATCCCAAGTTTCGGGAAGCTGCAGAGTTGCTTAAGAGCAAAGTAATATACTGGAATCGATATACACGTCAATGCCATTCAATTATTTGTGCTGAGATTGTTATTGCGCAACACCACTCTTCCCCAACTGAGCCTGAGGGTTACATTAAGCTAGCACTTATGAACAGGAGTCACCTCACTCTACTTGTGTGTGTCCAATATGAATAGTCCCTGTATCCAATTTAACTTAATCCCCATTTGGAGCGGGTGCTCATGAGAGGACTTGACTGTCTGGCCCAGTCCTGCGCAGTTAGTGTCCCCACAAGTCCACTTGAGCAGGGGTAAGGCTATCAGTGCCCCTACCAGCCACCTTCTGGGGACTCTGGTGGGGTCACTGGTTTGAATTCTTTTCTCCCAGGGGTGTATGAGGAGATAAAAAGTGGCACAGAAGTCATCCCAGACATTCTTTCTGCCCCCATTAAAACTAATACCATGGAATATAGCGGGCATAGCACCCAAACTTGTAGACCCGCACTGGTGCTCCTTCATTCATTTCCAACATAAACATTTATCTCAGGAGACTTGAGCTACTGCACCCAAACACAATTGGGGATTTTCTTCCATTTTACATTGAAGCTTTACCTTCTTAAGTGGTAAGACCATATGAGCGCTTGTTGATATTGATCAATAATAATGTGGGTGGTAAAATTAGAAAATTGCCTGCAACATTGCTAGATATTTTTCCAGTATCTATTGAGTTCCCCTAAGGTCTTGCATTAAAAATCTTCAATGTTTACAGTCGCTTGGTACTAAAAAGCAAAGGGTCGCTCACTTTAATGTTGGAGAAATGTATTGACTCCAGTAGTTTTTAAGGGCTGCAATTAAGCTTAAGTCCAGCTGCAATTCATTTTTATGGTTAATCCGGGTTACTGTGGTAATATGAAATTGTTTTTATTATGGATCCATCGAAAGTGTTTGCTATTTAACTCTGTATTATGTATTGTTTGTGTTAAATTATTTGATGGAGTCTTTTTTAAGGTGTTGTTTGACTTTTATGGTTTTCTTGTAAAAACCGAATAAAGTTGATGACGATGATGAACCCAGTAGGAGCCTGCAGCCAAAATCTAAAACCGGCAATCCCTATTGAAAACAACAGAGCAACCGATGCCAAAACAGCACCCTGCACCTGGCCACCCCTGTGCCACTGTGGGTGCACCCTGTGTGTTAACTGGGATACCCCTTTGCCCTGAGCCTAACACCAGAAGCTTTGCTCTCACAACCTTGTGACCTGCTCGTGAGCAGCCACCAACCGGAGGCCCCCTATTCCCCATTGGATAACACTGGGCCTCAGCACTCCACATCCGGCGGCCTTAGTGCCACTGATGCCGTTCTGAGAGTGCATCCTAGACCCTTGGGAAACCCTGGTTCTAACCCCAGAATACTAACTCCCACAAACAAGTACTTATCTGTAAACCGATAACTTAATTCTATGTCAGGACCGGAGGATTCGGATTATGCTATCACTTTCTATGCTTTATTTGCACAGCAGCCATTTTAAAACTCAAACTTGGACCACCTTTCCCAAACACCCTTGGGAGAAAGTGGTCAAACAAAACAAAGAAGGGACAACATATCCCTCAGTTCATAGTAACCAATCAGTCTGGGACCCTCTCCTAGTCCCTCTTCACTGCTCTGTTCCTTCTCTTTCTTTGCTGTTCAGCAGCCAGAGATAAGTGTTTTTCCGTTTCTCTGGCATTATTGTATTTATTGATAATACCGGCGGTCGCGGGATTGACTTTGGCATCCCGCGCCCGTTATTATAGTTTATGTGCGGTTCTTACTGTGACACGCATGGTGTTGTGGTCATCAACGTCAGCGCGTTCCAGGGTTCACCTCGGGATTTGTGGAAAAGATCGGCCTGCTGGTGAGCGCCGCAACGCGCTTCCGCTGTCTCCCGGCTGAGGCATTGTTTTTTGTGTGGGAGTGTTGCACTGGGACAGAGATTCGGCTTCTTGCTGGCAGGTAGAGCGGCCCGCGGGTCTGGTTTCTGGGCTTACGCGGTTCCGCTGACGAGACAGTCAGTGAGGCACGGTGAAGACCCCCGACCGCTAGGGGCGCTGCTGCGTCTCTCTGACACGTCGGCTCCTCTCACTGGCAGCGCGGCGCGCGTAATTTTTGATTTGCATTCTTTGCATTCCGCCGCCGTTGCCAGCCTGCCTTACACCCCTGGAGACGAACGTCCTCTTTGAGGGTCTGTAGCGCTTCGCTCCCGCCTGCCCGACGCTCATTTTTCACGAGCAGGAGAGTTGCAGTTGTTTGGACGCCCGCTGGGTGTAATTTGGTGCTTACAGCACGCAGGCATTTTTTCCAGGTGAATTGGGGCCTGGAGGGACACGTCCCACGGTGTTTGGTGTGCCCTTCTCCCTCACGCCTATTGTGTCCCTCAGGTCTTGGACCGGGGCTTGCCTTTAATAAAGGGTTCTACCCTGTGAATCTCGCTGGTCCTCAGCATATTGAATTCAGTCAGGCAGACTGTTAGGGGGTTCTCACTGGTTTCTTCTTCTTGCTTTTCCCGTCCATCCAGTGGTCAGTTGGGTTTTTCAGCATGTCCCAACAGGGAGACAATAACTGGGGAGAGGATCCCCTCAATCAGCTACCGTGGGATGATGATTTCTACAACGCGGTTTATTCTTCTATCTACCGCGCCGTAGAAGAGGCCATGGGCCCTATGGAAGAGCGCCTATGTAGACGTTTGGAGCACTTCTGTGCTCGGTGGGCTCCTCCTACATCCTCTGGTCAGAAAGTGGTCCCTTCTAGCGACCCGGTACCTGCAAAACGCCCCAAAGTGGACGGTGTGAATCAGGATGCATTTGAGAAGCTGCGGGATGCTTTCATGGCACACAATGCTCTGCAGCGCCCTCCTGTGATCCTTTCTCCGCTGGCGCCATCCACTGATCCACCCAGCCTGGCTCAGGACACAGGTGATGATGTCAATGGGGATACGGATGAAGAGCCGGGACCTTCCAGGCCATGGCGGCCCACTTCTTCACCGACCCCATCGGACCCTCAGGTTCCCTCTGTTAGCTCTGATATGCTAGACCCTGAACTGGTGGTACATCCTCGTTCCTCTGAATGGGCTCCTTTGGCCAAGGTGGCCGCTTACGTGGCCAGTAGGATTTGCACTCCTATGCCGCGTAGCCGGCTTCGTTCGGAGTGTCCCCGCCCCTCCCTTGACGGGTAAGTCGCACAGACCCCTGAGCTTGATCCCCGGATGGCGACTTTTCTCGCTAAGTTTATCAAAGATCCCAAGAACGGGATAGATCGTTCCTGGAGGGCATGCCAGGATAAACTCCTGGATGCCCTCGGTCCCATGACGATGGTGTTGGACATGGTGAAGGATGCCAAGGCTTCAGGTGCCTTGATTTCGCCGGAGGCCCTCTCGGGATGGGCGCAGAGGGCGATAGTCTTCTTAGGAAATGCGAACTGCGCGCTTTCCACAGAGCGCCGTCGTTCTTTCCTTAAAAAAGTGGACCCTAAGTTCGGGGACTTGGCGGATTCGGAGGCTGGAGCTGTAGCCCAAGGGGGTTTATTCGGAGAACCCTTTATCAAAGAATTAGAAAAATTTGTTAATACATTCACCTCCTTAGACAGGGCTCAATCGTCTATTAAAAAAGCCTTTCCCTCACGGGTTTTCTGTGGGGCCGGTTGAGGCAGGGGCCGCTCGACCGGCCAGGTCCCCGCTACCAGCACCAATAACTCCAGGGGACAAGGCTCCAGGCAAGGCCAGTACCAAACGCAGGCACCAATTTTTACCCGTCCCGCGGCAGACATTCCAGAGGCAGAGGTTTCCGTGGAGGGGACAATGCTAATAACACCGGTAAGTGTTTCTTATTCTTCCCTGGCGGGAGTGGGAGGGCGTTTGGCCCACTTTCTAGGTCTGTGGGGGACGATCACGTCTGATGCCTGGGTCCTCCAGATGGTGCAGGGGTTTCCAATAGAATTCTGCGGCGAACCTCGGCACAGCTTCCCGCCCAATCCCATTCGTTTTTCGCGGTCAGAAGAGGCCCTGATAGGCGCCGAAATCTCCGCTCTCTTAGACAAAGGCGCTATTTGCCGCACAGCCTTAGATCCTCTCGGTTTCATCAGCAACATGTTTGTGGTGGACAAGTGGGATGGGAGACAACGTCCGGTCTTCAACCTGCGGGATTTCAACGTTTGGATGGTTTACGTCATTTCAAAATGGAGGGTATTCACCTCTTCCGGCCGGCGAATTGGATGGTCCGGTTGGATTTAAAGGATGCTTACTTGGCCATCCCTATTTTTCCGCCTCACGGGAAGTTTCTTCAATGCCTTTGGAAGGGTCAAGTTTATAACTTCACTACACTTCCCTTTGGGCTGGCCTCCACCCCCTGGTGCTTCACAAAGGTTCTCAAACCAGTGGTGGAGTACCTCAGGGCGAGAGGAACACGTCTCGTCGTCTTCCTGGATGATATGCTCTTGCTGGCCCAAGACCCGGTTTCACTTCGGGATCAGTTGCAACAGGCTGTGAGTCTGTTAGAGGGCTTGGGGTTTGTCATAAAAGTCAAAAAGTCCCTCTTGGTACCGGCCCAGCGCGTCACGTTCTTGGGTTTCGTGGTCAACTCCACGACAGCAACTCTCAGTCTCCCGTCGCGGAAAATAGCAAAAATTTGCCACGAGCTCAGACGGACGCTTGCCAAGGGCACGGTTCCCCTGCGTCAGATAGCCCGCATCGTGGGCTTACTGTCAGCCTCGATCCAGGCTATCTTTCCGGGGCCCCTTCACTATTGGGCATTGCAGCAACTCAAAGCCAAGTTCTTGCGGAAAGGTCTCCCATATTCCCATCCAGTAACCCTGTCAGGGGAAGCGGTGGAGGAAGTTCATTGGTGGCTCTCCCACATGGAAGCATGGAACGGGAGAGCGATCTTTGGCTCCGCCCCGGACCTGGTCATAGAGTCAGATGCAAGCAGGTCAGGCAGGGGTGCTCGATGTGGAGATTTCTCCACAGGAGGTTCATGGTCCCCACAGGAACAGGAGCTTCACATCAACTGCCTGGAGCTTTTGGCAGGCTCCTTCGCTGTGCATTGTTGGACCAAGGACAGAGTTCAGTCTTTCGTCCTCTTGAAGATGGACAACGCTTCAGCGGTCAGGTATATAAATCACCTGGGCGGTACTCGTTCAAAGGTGCTTTCGGACCGGGCAGCGAATTTGTGGCAGTTTTGCCTCGACAATCACATTTCATTGACGGCGGAGTATCTCCCGGGTCGTCATAATTTGGTGGACAACTAGCATTTGCGTCATTTCAGAGATTCCAGTCTGTGGAAGCTGCATCCGGACGAGTTTAGTCGGGTGCGGGATTTTTGGGGTCCTTTTTCTGTGGATCTTTTTGCCTCCAGGTTGGACCACCAGCTGCCTCATTTCTTCAGCTGGAGGCCGGACCCCATGGCGGCGGCCATGGACGCATTCCTGCAAGACTGGATGCAGGAATCAGCTTGCGCGTTCCCGCCCTTCGGCATGATCACTCGAGTTTCCGCTCAGATTCGGCAGCAGCGAGCCAGCATGGTTCTCATTACACCAATTTGGAGGTCTCAAGTGTGGTATCCGGTTCTTCTGGAACTTTCTTGGGATTTTCCAATCCCACTCCCCCATTTTCCAGAGCTTCTCCTCAATCCGGACGGAGTTCACCATCAAATGGTTCTTGAGGGTTCTCTCCACCTCATGGCGTGGAGGATTACAGGGGACGATGGGCGCTCCCGGGCTTTTCACAGTTCGCTGAGAACCTCCTGTCCAGGGCTTGGTCAGACAGCACGGTCAAACGTTATCGCTCCGCCTGGACAAGGTGGTGTCGTTGGTGTGTGCGACGGGGTTGTGATCCCGTGGTCGCAGATGTGGTTGAGGTCTTGAATTTTTTGGCGCACCTCGCTCAGCAAGGCCTGGCTTATCGGTCGGTCAACACCTTCCGTTCGGTGATTTCCGCAGGTCATTGACCGCTGGGGGGCAGACCAGTGGGAGAGCATCCTTTTGTTTGCAGGCTCTTGAGGGGCCTCCGGTAATCGCTTCCTCCGGAAACCAGATACTCGGAGCTTTGGGATGTTAATAGAGTGCTTAATCTTTTTCTGTCATGGCAGTACAACGAGTTTCTCTCCCGTAAAAAATTATCCGCAAAGCTTGCGATGCTTCTTTGTTTGATTTCATGACGCAGAGTTTCGAATGTGCGAGCTCTAGACGCCACGGGCAGAATTCTTTCTCCTTCGGGAGTGTCTTTCACTATCTGTCGCAGGACTAAGACTCATACTCGAACTATTGAGTACCCAGCGTTCCCGGACTTTCCTAAACTTTGTGTGGTCCGATGCTTGAAAGCGAATGAGGAGATGTCCGAGGAACTTCGTCCTCCTGGTGAGCGGCAGCTCTTAATTGCGCTCACAAGGCGGTTTCATCCCCTACTATCACACGTTGGGTGCGTTGGGTCATGCAGGAGTCAGGCATTAGCCTGCAGCAGTTTGGGGCTCACTCGGCACGGGGGGCGATGGTCTCTAAAGCTTTTTCTCTGGGTGCCCGTTTAGAGGACATAATGAATGCAGCTGACTGGTCCTCAAATTCAACTTTTAAGAGGTTTTATTTTAAACCGGTCATTGATATGGCCCATTTGGTGGTAAGTAAGCTTTGAAGCAGCATAATCCGAAGCCTCCGGTCCTGACATAGAATGAAAAATTTCCTAGCTAACGTAACGGAAAGTATCAATTCTATTAGGATTGCATTGACTGCTTTTCTTTGAAAATTCTTCCAAGTTTGGAGTTGGTTTGTATGAAAACTGAAATGTACCAAAAGTGAATTGCTTAGATTTTGTCTAGGAAATGTCCCAGTGTGATATCTAAGCATATCACACTGATTAGCAAAAGTAAATTAAAAAGTAACCGAAGAAGTAATGAGTAATGTAATTTACAAAGTTACTGAAAAGTAATTCTGATTATTGACTTACATGTAAATCAACCAACTGCATTTGAACCTGCATTCAACTGTAATTAATTGCATAAGTATTGCAAACTATTATTTTAGTTACCTGCACCAGACCAGGCTTGGTTCTAGAAAAAACATAACTAAATAATATTTTTGATACAAACAAATTGTTCCGAGTTCAGTCTTTGAGTGTGTGAAATCATTTGCTGCCTGAGTGTGTACAACAAATGCTTAACACTACCCTCTGATAAAGCCTTAATGCTCGCCCACACTTCTACAAATAGAGAGTAAGGTGCTATTTACCTTTACCTCTGCCTACTTTTGGGGTTCCACTGGACTCCGTGCACACTATACCTAATATTAACTTATTATCAAAACCATTCTTGCTGGAGGCCCGATTCCTGATACTTGGAATGGAGTTGAGCTTATCCCCATATTAAAAAAAATCCATCAAATTTTAGGCCCATTAGTTTATTAGATAACCTGCAAAGTGACTTCGCCAGACAGGTAATGGACAAGTTGCCGGACTGGATGGATTCTCGTCAGATCCTACCTCCTCTATCAGGAGGTTTTTATTCCAAAGTTAGTACCATTGATCAGGTCTCTCAATTTGCCCAATTATACTGGAAGTATGTGTCCATTCTGAAAGTGAACTTGTATGTGGAGGTCGTAGACCTAAGAGCTGCTTTTTACTTGGTCCCTAGAGACATTCTCTGGAAGGCACTGATGAGTATGCTGGTACCTAAAAACCTAGGATCTGTCATCGACCGGTTACACCAATAGACCTATGCTCAAGTTCATTGCAGAGCTGATGGGGAATTAGCAGAGGAGTAAGGCAGGAGTGTGTGTTAGCACTGACGCATTTAACATTATATATAAATGAGGTGATTGCTGCTCTGATGGATTGTATCAATGACTCTCCCATATTAGATGACAGGAAAATTCGAGCTCTTTTAATTGCAGGCAACACACTTTTTATATCTAAAATTCCTATGGACTTGCAAACTCTATTAAATACGTTTTTAGCTTTTTGTACTGAAAGAGGTCTCAAGCTGACGACTTCTAAAACCAAAGATATGCTGCTTAAAGCTCATAAGGATCACAAACGTAGGTTGACTGTGGGTGGTTATGTCTTACAACTAGTTATTCATTTTGATTACTTAGGCATTAAGATTACTGACAACCTAGACTTGGGCCCGCAAGTTAGGAAGAGCAGTCTGATAATTCAACACAAAGCGAAGGCAATCTTACGTGTATATATAGAGCTACAAGCTCCAGATCGATAAGCCTAGCCCTAGCTGTGTATTGGGCCAAAGTACAAAGAGCTGCATTATATGGGACAGAAATATGGGGCTCGCATGACACTGACACCTTACTTGTTTCAGAGGTTGGTATGGTCGTGGGTTAAGATCCTATATAGTACCTGGACTCTTCCTTTATTGCTTGACATGGATCTAAAAGGAATATCCCACTTACTGACTCTAAAATCGTTACTTGATTGGCTCAGGTTATGCTCTGCCCCTAAAGTGGAACACTCAGGAATGGCCTGGGGGAATTGCTTGGCCTGGACCGGGCTTGCAAGACCCCTAGGCTTAAACATGTACGCTACTGGGTTAATAAAATAGTGTTAAAAGAACTATGTGTTAACCCTAGCTCTATTTCGAGTTAATCTGGGGCACAATTTAAGTCTGATTATTGGCAATTATCAGTGATAGCTGGTGTACATTTTCGAAAAGAGGGGGGCTGGTCAGCTAATTTTCGGATTTTGAGCTTGAATCTAAATTTGAGGCCTTTTTAGACAATGCATTTCCACCTGTGATAAAAACGTATGCCAAACACAGATTGAAGACGTTACCCCTAAATAGCTTTACTTTTAAATGATTTAAGGGACCTCAGGACCAAGGCCTTTGCCCTACCTGGAAATTGAAGCGCATTTCTTATCTTTTTGTCCAACCTATCAAAAGCCCAGTGTGCAAGTCATTGGGCATCAGGCAGTATGTAACTACTTCTAGAATATTTAAAATTGATTTTTATTGTTTATGCTGTGTGCACGTTTGAAAAGTGATTGTGGAATCTGCTTCTGTAAATTTAAATTGATGTGATCAACTGTATGTCTTTTCGATTTTGGTTTTTATAATGTATTTATTTATCATTGTATTTCTCTATTTTGTTGATGTATTGTGGATTGCTCCCCCCCCAAAAATTTAATGAGTGAATGAATGAATCTAAAGAATTATCATAATAATAAATATCGAAATAGATCTGCAAAAAGATTAACGTAGAGGCCATTTGTACAGAAAATCACGAAGTCTGTCTTTTTTCAAAAAACTATGCCTTTTATAATGCTTTCGGTACAGAAGGTGCACATATTTCATAGAATGACATTACCTAGGAGGGTTGGATTAAAATGTTTCATTCATGACATCCAATCAATCTATTTGTTTCTACAAAACACCAGTAGCTCCTACTTCCTAGGGCATCTTGTTGGTTAAAGACGTGCATTTCTTAATTAAGGATTGAATCTAACATTATCAAACACAGGAATACAATAGCTTGTTTAACTACAGCAGTCTTGAAACTAGTAACAGGAAAAACATCTTTCTCTCTGAAGGGAACAACACATATTATACAATTGTTTTAAGACAGACCATGGCTGCACCCATATTTTCGTTGATTTTCTGACATAAAAGAAGTCGTAACAGAAGGAACATCCTTCACCCCGGAGGGAACAACAAATAATATAAAATTGTATTAGGACAGTGCGTGACCGCGCCTCTATTTTCATTAATTTTCTGAAAGACACATGCATATGAGACACTCGTACACCTGAAACAAACATTTAACTTCTCTGCAGCATTTCATAAATGATTGTCCATGTAGTCTGGTGCGGCCTAGCAATCCTAACTGAAGCACTCCTAAATTAACCATTATCTTGCAACAAATTAAAAGTCATCAGCAATTTCATCAATACTGATTTCTTTGAGTCTAAGGAATAAGGTTTAGTGATAAACCATGCTGATTTGGAAATTATTTGTGCAGAGTTCTACAGACTAGGAATTATTATTTTATAGATTGGTTTTATGATGCTTAGAAAGGTTTTTTAATTACAAAATGTACCAAATTATTTGTATTGAGTTCTATAGTCCAGGAAAAAAATGATTTTATGGAATGAGTTTATGACGCAAATTGCTAATTGTTTTTTGTTTATGACAAAATGTATACTTTTATGATTTCCGATGAAATTGAATAAAGTTAATTTTGATTGAATAAACCATGTATGTTGAATTTAGCTGAAAGATCCAGAAGCAGTAGTGCTGTCATGCCATTTTTGTCAACTATATATTTTAAGTCATCCAGTATAGTGATGATAGCTGATTCTCTTCCCAGGTAGAATCCTGTTTGGTAGTCTTAGAATAAAAAAATATCTTCTAAGAACTGAGAGATCTAATGCAGTCTTGTTAGAGGGGAGAAGATGTAGTGCAGTGGCCAGAGCTGCCAACTCGGGAGCCGGGGATCCGGGTTCGGGAGCAGGGGATCCGGGTTCTAGTCTTGGCATCGGCTCAACATCCCTTGACTCTAGACAAATCACTTAATCTCCTTGTGCCCTTGGACAGCGCCTACCTGGATACCCTCACGGGTGATAAGCCGCGCTATTTAAATCTACAAATGTATTTAATTTAGTCTGCCCAGGAACCCTTTATTAGAGATAGGTCTACAGTTGTTAGGGTCTAGTGGGTTGTTATTCTTGATTAATGGGCATAAGTATGCTTTATTTAAGTCCTTAAGTAATTAATTATGTTTCTTACTGGGATGTCTGCAGATGCTGATAGTAGGATTTTCTTGTACATTTTTGGTGGGCATATATTTGCTAGACAGCCAGAAGGGTTGCTAGCTGCTACAAGCTCCTGAAATTCTGGCATTGTTATTTCTTGGAAGAATGATAGAAACAGAAATGTTATTTTTGGGTTCATTGTCTCAGTTTGCATCTTGCATTAATAGCTGTTTTTCTTTTTGTAAGATATGAGTCCAAGGTGTGCACTTGGTGAGGTAATGAGTCTCTAATTTGTTGCAGAAATCTTTAGCTTTGGGAGTGGTTTTTTGACTACTTTCAAGAGTGCGGAATTCTGATAGTATTTTATGGAGTGCCTTCTGTGGGCATTTTGTGTTGTAGTTTCCGCTTGATTAGTGGATTTTCTTATCCTTTTTAATGCAGCATTTATGCATTCTGATGTGTCTGTGTAGACACATTTTGTCATGAAGGTTCCTTAACATCGGACAAGTTCACTGAAGTGCTGAGATTTGTGCTTTTGTGTTTTTAAGTCTTTATTCATTCAAGGAGCTTTTTATCCTGTAATGCTGAAGGCATCCATTCATACAACTTCTCTACTGAGCCTATTTTCTCCAGTTGAGTGTTCGCAATTAGATGGGATTATAAATCCTTTTTATGTTCAACTTGTTCCAAAGTCAGTATCATGTTGCATAATGTGGTAAGTTGGTTGGTAGTCTTTCCAATAGGCCTGAATATTGGGGGGCAGGGGGGCGGGGGCAGGGGGACGCCATGAATTGTTATTGGGTTAATTATGCAGAGGATTGCTTGTAAGTACTTTCAGCTTATTTTTGTTGTGTGATTACTTAAAACTGTTATAAAAAAGAAAGAAAAACAAAAATAACAATAAACCCATACTTTTTTTTAGTTTAAAGGAAGTTTATTTGTTAAGAAAATAAGACATAATACACTAAACAAAGAATAATAAATAAGTACAGAATAATACTGCTAAAATATCTGGGAAAGGAGGAGGGGGGTAAAGAAAGAAAAGATAGGGGGATAGAAAGAAAGAAATGAAGGGGGAGGGGTAGAACATCCCTATTAGGCATTATATGCAAAAAAAACAACAGTTATGCATAAAAGTTTCTACTTCTATTGAAATATTCTATAACTATAAGGTAAACATTAATTAAAACAGGAGTAATTGTAAAATCAAGGGGGTTTGGGTACATCTTCAATGCAGGGGATATGTGCAGATAGCATTTTAGCCGAACCATTTAAGAACTCAGTAATGAGCATCCAAAGTATATCTCGTTTAATAGCAAGCGTGATTGGGTGTACATAGGCTCTATCTAATATATGATTATAGCAAATGCCATACCACCATGCTTGAAAGGATACCGCAGAGGTATCTTTCCTTGACTTAGTGATCTGTTGAAATGCAGCTATGAGCAGATCAATAATATGAAAATTGGCAGAAAAAGAGGACCAAACTTCGGAGACGCTACCTAGAAAAATATGTAAAAAAGAGAAAGGGATATGGGAATGACAAATAGTATTAATTTGCCACCAGACTTGGGTTATGAATTGCTGGGCAGTCAAAAAGCATATGTTTGAGGTCTGCTAATGGAGAGCTACATGATCAACAGGTTGAGGGGATGCTAGGGTCAATCTTATGTAGTTTAGCTGGAGTGATTAGGAGTCTATTATAAATAAAAAATAAAGTTTGAGTAGTGTTAGCTGCTCTAGAAGACTTTTTTATTTTAGTCCAGATTTTATTTCACATTGGAATAGGGAAAGATTCACCCAAATCAGATTCCCAACTTCATTCCACGTCAGATTTATCACGAGAAGTAGGAATATCCATAAACGTTTTGCATATTAGAGAAGCAGAAGGAGAGTTACTTAAAAATTATGTGGTAATAGGATTTGAGGGGGTAGGAGCATAAGAGGAGATTAAAGGATTGTAAGAAGCTTGGGCAGCTGCTGTTAAAGATATATAATTAGAATGATATGAAGAGGGAAGGGAAAAATGGGATTGCAATTCTGAGAAGGGTATACAAATACCATCTTGAAAAAGTTGGTGAGTCCATTTGAGACCATAAGATAACTACTCTTTCCAGAAAATATACTTATTGTTAAGTTTATTATGTTTATTATACCAAATTGATGAATTTAAAAATTGTGTACGGTCATCTAGAACAGATGAGAAAAGTGGTTGGAAAATTTTATGAGCATTTTTAAAGATAGGGAGAGATAATGATAAGGGTACATGGGAAAGAGACCTGTATTCTTCAAAGGAAAAAGGATGAAAAAAGGCTCTTAAAATGTCTACCAACAATGGGTAAAGGTAAGAATCAGTTCCACTTTCAGACAATAAAAAGGAGGAATGTTTAAGAAAAAATGACGGTAAGAATAAAACTCCGGAAAATTAACGCCACCCATGTGTTTAGGCTTTTTACGTTTACAGAGAGACATTCTGGGTGGTTTATTATGCCATAAAAAGTTTGAAAGAATGTTATATATAGTTTTATAGAAAGACTTAGGAATATTAATGGGAATATTAGATAGGTAGAACAATATCACTGGAACAAGCATCATTTTTATAGAATCCAGTCTGCCCCACCAGGATAAAAACAAGGCATGCCAACGTGAAGTAGAAGTGGTTAAAGATGTTTGTAGCTCTTGTAGGTTTAAAGCAACAGTATCTTTAAAAGAGAAAGTAAACCAAATTCCAAGATATTTCATTTTAACTGGGTTCCAATGGAAAGAAGATAAGAAATCAGCATGAAAACAGAGCTTGTTCAGTGGGAGGATCTCACACTTGTCGTCATTGAGTTTATAACCTGAAACGAGAGCAAAGTCAGTCCCTTGTGATAAAAATGCTGGTAAGGAGGATTGTGTGTTTGAAATAAATAATAAAATGTCATCCGCGTATACTGAGAGCTTTAACTGGGTAATTCCATAAGAGAAACCTGTGATGTTTGTGTTTGACTGAATTTTTATTAAAAAAGGCTCTAGGGAAAGGTAAATAAAAGTGGAGATAATGGGCAGCCTTGCCGAACTCCTCGATGAAGAGGAAAAGAAGGGGATACAAAACCATTAGCTAGAATAAAGGACCTGGGAGAGGAATAGAGTAAAGAGACATAATTAATGAATTTTGGGCCAAAACCAAACCAAACCAAACAAGGGTTGAGAAAATGAAAGACCAACTGACTCTATCAAAAGCTTTTTCGGCCTCTAATGAGATTGCTGCTATTGATTTTTTATACGATTTAGATTTACTTAGGACATTAAAAAACAATCTAGCATTATCAGATAAGTGACGTCCCTTAATGAAATCACCTTGTTCTTTTCCAATCAACTGGGGCAAAAAAGAGTCCAAACAAAGGGCAAGGATTTTTGCAAATATTTTATAATCTAAATTAATTAAAGAAATGGGCCTGTAATTCTTACAGAGTGTGTGGTCTTTGTTTTCTTTTGGGAGCAGACAAATCAACGCTTCCTGAAAAGATCCTTCCGATTTTTGAGTAGAAATAAAATATGCAAATAAGTGATGTACTTTGGGGAGAAGGAGTAGGGAAAAGTGTGAATAGAATTCAATGGTAAAACCATCGGGGCCAGGAGCTTTCCCTTTTTTAATAGCTTGAATAGCAGTAAGAATGTTATTAATTTAAATATCTTCTTCTAAAGCAGAAAAATCTACATTAAGAGATGAAGGTGGAGGAATAGAGGATAGATATTGAGTAATATCAGACTGCTGAGAGGGAGATTCAGGAGTATAAAGCTGTTGATAAAAGTTTGAAAATTCTAAAAGAATATCTTCATTTTTATGGACTGTAGTATTAGTTGAAGTTAAAAAAGATTACATTTTGTTGAATTCTTTTTTGATCTTGAGATAATTGGCAAGAAGAATACCAGCCTTATTTTGTGCGCTATAATATTTAGCATTAGATTTAAGTAAATATAAGCTAGCAGATTCAGTGGTGAGTTTATTAAAAGTAAATTTGGCTTTAATAAGGTCACTCAAGTCAGAAGGGGCCTTTGTGGAGTAATAAGAATGCTCCAATTGCTTAATACGTGAATCAAGCGAATGTATGGTTTGGGCGGAGATCTCCGCTTTTGAGCTACAAATGAAATAATGAAGTCCCTAGAAGCAGCTTTGAAAGTGTACCAAATAAGAGGAGGAGAGGTATGAGGAAATTCATTTTCTAAAGAGAAAGTGTCTGCAAATTTCTGAAAAGTGGGTATGAATTTAGGGTCTAATAGAAGGGCATTATTAAATCTCCATCTCTTAGTTCCTTCAATGAGGGGGAGTAAGTCTAATTCCAAGGATACAGGAGCATGGTCAGAGATTAATATAGATCCTATGTCTGAATGGGAAATATGTTGAGTAAGGGCTTTCGAAATAAATAAATAGTCTATTCATGATTGTGAGGAGTGAACTGGTGAAAAGTATGTATATTCTTGGAGAGTGGGGTGACATAGTCTCCAAGAATCAATAAGGGATCTTTGAGTTATAGTAGATGTAAATTGAGTGTGCATGGAAGAGGGGATACATTTATATTTAGAGCATCTATCTATGAAGGGATCCATAACCATATTACAATCTCCACCCAATACTAAATAATCTTCTGTACATCACTCTATATATAATATCTACATTGATGTTATTTCAATTGTCAATTTGAACCCCTTATTGATCTAAGTAACACCATTCCAACCTATCAAAGCCTGGACCCCGCTGGCACTCCAGCTCAATTCAATTACACTAGCTTATTCATTAAGAGCGTGCAATGGCCGAACAAAATCAGACACTCCGGGACAATTGATATTTAACAGACCAGGCCAGGAATCCCTGCTTGATTACATTTTAGTAGAAACTAGACTTGGGCAAAGGGTTCATGACTTCTCTGCGACACTGAGGCAGGACAGTGACCACAACGCCTTGATCCTAGAATTGAAGCTGCCGAACT
Organism: Triturus cristatus; assembly: GCF_964204655.1. NCBI lineage: Eukaryota > Metazoa > Chordata > Amphibia > Caudata > Salamandridae > Triturus > Triturus cristatus. Next base: position 1,362,642,364 of record NC_140590.1, read on the forward strand.
GGGGTGCTGTTGATCCCAAATATACTCCCATAACCCAGAATAGTGGACTAATACTTGCAAACAATAGAAGGAAAATTAGGTGGGGGCAATTCCGACAGTCACCACAAAAATTGGCTACAGTCTATCAGGCTGTAATCCCAATACTCACAAAAATGCAGGGGGTTGTACTTGCTGAGGATTTCCCCCCTGACGTTGAAAAGGTAGCAGAAATACACAACAATCGAAACACATAGATTTATTCTACCCAGTGATGGCTTGCAGGGAAAAGGCAGGGTCCAAAGGTACGTGGTTCAATACAAAATGTTGGAAGGCGAAGCAGGCACTACTGGATGCTGTTAAAACTAAGGACAAACAACAAATCAGACAAAATCGGGTGGTGTACAAGAAGACCATCTAAGAAGCAAAAAAAGACTGGGAACTGGATAGATGGGAAACCCTTAAAATTGCACTAGCTAACAAAGATATGAAGACCTTTTGGGCAATAGTTGCCTCAGGCGACAAGGAAGGGAAACCAGCCATTGAGGCAAATATACCATCCGAAGCCTGGGAGAATCATTTCCAGTCTCTATACTCAGACAAGGAAGTTTCAATTGCAAATGTCGAATCCTTAACAATAAACCCTGAGCTTCCCCAGGAATTGGGTACAGGGATTCCTTGTCTGAGGTGTCAAATGCTATCAGCAAGCTCCCCTGTAACAAAGCACCGGGCCTAAATAAAGTACCTGAGGAACTTTTTCGGGAGGAGGAACAAATCTGGGGACTATATTTCTGGGCCCTATTCAATACCAATCTGAGTGGCATGGACCCCCCTGATACGTGGCTTGGGGCAGAAATCGTCCCAGTCCTCAAAAAAGGCCGTCCCCTTCTCCCTACGAACTACAGGCCGAGTAGCTTAATCGATGTCAGCCAGAAACTCTTTGCTCGGGTACTTCTTGATCGCCTCCAAAATTGGATCGATGAAGAAGAGATCCTGAGTCCCTACCAAGCCGGCTTCAGAAAAAATACTTCTACCGTCGACCAGATATTTAGACTCCAACTTCTCTTCTGGAAAACGGTTAAAATAGAGGGTGACAGCCTCTATTTAATATTTGAAGATCTGAAGTCAGCTTTTGATCTTGTACCAAGGGACAAACTCTGGGAGGTACTTAGAGAGTTGGGAATCCCATCCTATCTCCTTAGTATCCTAGAGAGGCTTCATGGAAATATTTTCGCCCAAGTGCGATATGGGAAATACGGCGAACTAACTCCCCGCTTTCCTGTCAATAAAGGGGTACGACAGGGTTGCGTTCTCTCAACACACTTTATTTTGTCTATTCATAAATGGACTTATTGACCAACTTAGAAAGGTGAAGGACAACGATGCCCCTAACCTTGCCACTAGTAGTGTTCCCGCGATGATGTTCGCTGATGATACCCGTTTACTTTCAAAGACGCCAATGGGAATTCAACGCATCCTCGATAGCTTTGAAGCCTTTTGCAAGAATAGGGGGTTGGAGATCAATACAATGAAGACCAAATACATGGTCTTCCTTCCTGCTAACAAGTCTCGCCCCAATCCATCTAAAAATGGCATTCTGCTTGAAAGAGTGTCGGTCTTTGATTACCTGGGCGTCACCTTGTCAGAACATCTTGAACGGGGACCGCAGATCACCAAGGCAAGCCCCAAGTTAGCTGAGACTGTGGGAGTGCTAACGAAATTATATAGAATGTCCACATTCAAACCAGCAGGGCCAATAACTGAAATTTACAAAATACAAGCAAGGAGTGCTACACTGTATGGGGCAGAATTGTGGGTGCACTGCTCCACCATCAGTCTGAGCAAGGTGGAGAATAATTTCATGAGGCAGATGTTAGGCCTCCCTCCCAGCACCCCCCTCACCCCATTACGTTTGGATTTGGGCATCAGGCCAATTAGTGAAGAGATCGCCCTCAGACCTGTAACCTTTTGGCGGCGGTTGTGGGCAACCCCGGAGCTGACTACTTATCAATTAGAACTCAGAGATCTCTTCAGCCTACCCGGCATTAAAAAAAAATACCCTGGCTCAATCACATAAGGGACCTTTGTACCAAACTGGGCAAAACTGATCTATGGACCTCACCTGAGGAATCATGCCCCCTGATTTCACGGGTGGAATTGGTAAGATCCTACAAAACATACAAACTTTCTGTCACCCAGGAAAGCGCTTCTTGCAGCCGCTTGACAGACGACTTTATGCAGATCAAAGACAAGTATAGCCTGGAACCTTTCCTGGATGACATCCAACCAAATTTGGCTAGGAATCTGTACGTCCAGTTCAGACTAGGGACCTTACCACTCCATGTTTTTACAAACAATTGGTCTAATACCCGCTCACATGGATGCCCTGCTTGCAACTGCAAGGAAGAGTCAGAACTACATATTCTCTTCTTCTGCCCCGCTTATAAAATATCTCGGCAGTTCTGGCTTATTCAACTATGCAGGAACTTAGGTTTTGTGCACTGTGCGGAGACATTGAGAGTTTTAAAGTATGACACCATCCCCCATTGTCTTTGCTGTATCTCGTTTTCTAAATTCAATGTGGCACGTACGGCGGACTTTTCTAAGATAATACATATGATTGCATCATTTTTAACTGTAGTTTTATCATTTTATCTTGGTTTTATTGTCCCAGGTTTTATTCTATATTGCCATGTATTTTGGACCATGTTTGTTGTTAGATGAATAGACTGTATCCCACTTTCAGGTCAGGACCTGGTCCGAGCAGAATAAGTAATGCACTTTATTTTGGTCAAAAGGTTTTTAAATGTACAGTCTTGTGTTAACATTGATAGATGAACTAATTGTAAGGTTATGTATCAGTCTGTATTTAACTGTACATATCTCTTGTGTTTTTATGACAATGCACTTTTATGTTCCTTGAGACCGAAATAAAGTTATTGAATGGAATAAAATCTGAGGCCAAAAGAGCTTATCTAGAGTGGTAGGCGCATATAAATAAAAAATAGTTAGAGGGATTTTATTAACTAGTAATGAAACTGAAACTCATCTACCTTCAGAATCTGCATCTTGATGTATAAATTGAATATCTAAACGCTTATGACAAAGGATAGCTATACCATTACGTTTGTCCGAACCCGGTGATGCATAGACATGACCCACCCCATTGGTGTTGAAGTTTGGCAATTTCTTTACTTGTTACGTGAATTTCTTGTAATAAAACTATATCACCTTTTAATCCAGCAATATGCTATGAAACGCGTTGACGTTTTATGGGGGAACCCAAACCTTTAACATTCCAGGATATACCTTTTAACGACATTTATACAAACAAAACATTTAAGAAAACTTAATATGAACTGCAAATAGTAAAATACAAGAATGCATCATAAATAAATCTTCCAGTAAGAAGAACCCAAGAAGAAAAGCGTTATGCATAGGAGAGATATGAAGTAGAAAAGAATATCATAGAAAAACAAAAAATGAGTAATAACGAAAAGAAATAAAAAGGCCAGTGAGAGAAATAGAGAGGAAGAAATGGATGAGAAGAAAAACATCGAATCTGTGTGAAAAGAGGTGAGAACAAAGGAGAGAAGAAAACAAAGCAAAAAAGGATAATGGAAATACAATGGAAAAAAGGCAATACAAAAAGAGAATAATAGGAAAACAAAAACAAAAAGACATACCACGAACATATAATGAACATGGGGGTGGTGTAACAACATAAGGAAGATGGTACGATCAAGAGGGATACTCTAGGACGAAGACGAGGAAGGGAGACATTCTCCAAGCAGAAAAAGGGGATCACATAGCATAGAACCATGATAAACTGCACCTGGCATTCAAAAGAGAAGGAACTGACTATAAGAGATACAGCAAACGACAGTAAGAACAAAACATCATATGAATTAAATGCTTAAAATGCAGACATGTAACAGACTACAAGAGAAACAATCAAAACATCGATGAACGCGGAATCTCCATGTTCTCTTCTTTGCAGGTATCCAAGAAATGTTGTAGGTGAGCCGGATCTTCAAAGGCAGTGGGCTTGTTGTTATAAGTTACTTTCATAAGGCAAGGATGGAACAGATCACATCTAGCATTCAGACCTCGAAGAGCAGGTCTCATGTCCAAAAATTTCTTCCATCGATCTGCTGTTGCTTTAGCATAGTCCTGAGCGAAGAACAGATTGGATCCCTGCCATGAGATTTTTTCTTTAAGTCTGGCAGCTTGTAGAATTTTAAGTAAATCAGTGTACTCTAAAAATTATAAGATAACGCCTCTTGGTTTGGCTGAGGAAGGTGATGATCTTGGGTTTTGCCCCAAGCGATGAGCTCTTTGAATATTTGGAGTCTTGGGAAGACCCAGGAGATTCGGAAGAAAGGATTGAAAAAAGGAGAGAGGATCCGCCCCCTCAAGACCCTCCGCAAGGCCATAAATGCGCAAGTTATTACGCCTATTACGGTTTTCCAAATTTTCCCACTTGCTGTTTAAGGTGTGGAATCTCCAAATGTAAAGAAGGGACTTGATTAGTAACACCTTGAATAGAGTCCTCTCGTTGTTCCAGGTGAGTAACTTTTTGTTCCGTGTCAGACCATCTGTTCTCAAGACTTTGTAGACGAGTATTATTGTTCTCCATATAAGGTTTGAGAGCACGAATTTCCTCCAAAAGCAATTCCATAGATAGTGCTGTCGAAGAATTAGAAGTAGAAGGTGGGTCTTTTTTGACACGTTTGCCTGTTACAGACGATGAGGCAGCAGGTATTTTAGAGGCTTGTTTGGATGCATTGTGAGGCACAGTGGGCCTCACACCCCCAATGGCTGTAGGACCAGAATCCAGCTCTTCCATGTTTTCTTGTAAAATGCTGAAGAGGTTGTAATCCTCCAATGAAGAAGAATTAGAGGAGATAACACTACCACGGGAAGAGCGTGCTTTTGCCATAAGATAAACCAAGGTGGAGCACTCTATATCAAAAGAGGCTAATTAAATTAAGTATTATTGTCCAAAGATGTCAGGAGCCCGAGAAGAAAATAATTCTCTGTGACAGGTCATTTCCTCAGTAAATGCTAAGTGTTATAAGCCATGCATGAGGGAAACAGGAGATAAAAAATCATATTGTGAAGAAATGCTCAGGTTTACTTTTCAGCAGAAGGCAGAAGGCATATGGGGCAAAAAATCCAATAAAATGTGTCTTAAAAGAGATCAAGTGGTAAAAAGAGCATGGCTGGCCAGAAAAACGACATGTGGAGAAAGTCCAGTTGGAAAAATTAAAACAAAATGGCGGCCGCGAATATCGTTGCGGGGCCAACCAGTGAGGAAAAAAGGAAGTTAGCGCTCACCATGCACCATGCAGAACGAAAAACAGCCACCAGAGCGGCCATCTTCGCTGGCGCCGAAGCCACGCCCCCAAGAATAAACCCATACTTGAGCTGTCAATGTTAATCAACATTATGAGCTCCAGAAGTTTGATTAAATATTAAAAGTCTTCAATTAAAATCACAATGAATCTGTATTATCTAGCAATGTTCCAGAACATGATCTTGAAAAGATCAAAAAAAGTAGTTCAATTTACAGGGCTGAGTATATATATTTAATAAAAATATATTAAAAGCAGCGGATCAGTACTGATCAAACATCCTGTGCCTGCTTCCATGCACAATCTGATCCCTAAACAATTAAATATGGGTTTCAGTAAACTTCTACGGATACTGTCCAATCCTTTGCAAGTGCATAAAATCTGTCAAAGATTTCACCTTGGTTGACCAAAGACAGTACATTTGATTTCCTTCTATTTCTTTTCAACCAGACCTAAAATCCAATAATTGGAAAGACACCAAATCAAAATCGACCCAATTTACATTTCTAATGGCGATGGTCAGATATTCCTGCCCCTGGTTAAAAGCACAGGAGGCGATTGTTAACTCTGCATGCCTTTTCCTTTCAAACATTGCTTAATCTTCATAAAAAGAAACAATTCTAGCTTGTTGTTTCATTATTAGTTCCTTCACCTGTAAAATAGAGAATTATACATTTCAAATGTCCCGAGCTGCAAGTTCCTGATTGAAAGTTGTAAGTTAAAATTATAGGGCTTTCTCTGAAGGGGTCCACTTTTGTTCATTCCTGATAAATCAGATGTTTTAATGACCCAGCAGGTGCGGACTGAAACCGTAAGCAGAAGGTGACAGAACAACTTATCTATTGAGTTTATTGTTTCCCGTTTAAGGCTTGTAATTAGGTGAGATTCCCAGTACTGCATGATCAACTTGTTCCAAAGTCTGGAAGTAGTTGCCAAGTGAGGTGAGTCATTTCATAGTCTTGACAGAAACCTATGAGAGAAGGAGACGATTTGGTAATCGGTCCAGGTAGTGGAGTTGTTTCCATGAATTGTCGGGGTTGCAGAAGGTTGTGTCTAATGTATGACCTGTCATTATGAGTCAGCATAATTCCACTCTGGAGTAAGTTGTATTTGGTCAATACTGACAGAAAGGCATTTGGTTGAGGCATATTTGGTTTGTCAAACCATATGTTTACATAAAGGACAAATGGGTTAGAGGGTCTGATGGATAGATCCAATAGTGCATCTAAAAAGCATCTGAAAAACCTCCAATATTGGGTTTGTACAGCAGATAGAAATTGCAGCTGAACGTAGGATTGGGGTTGCACCTGATAAGAAGAGCAATACAGCCTATTATTATAATATTGTCCATTTTGGTGGCTATTATGGTTTCCTTGACAATGGTAGCTAGTCCTGCTTTCTTTCCATGTAGATCATGTGTGATGCTTTGAAATACTGAAGGAATTGCTTCATGAAGTATGGATACCATATACTCTCCCAACCATGTTTGTCTGATGAATAGTAGGGTCGATTTTGTGTCAATCAGTAGGCCAAAGATATTGTGTTTATTTTTGTGAGAGCAAGTACCTCCCAGACTAAATCTAAATAGGAGCTGAGAAACCTACCTGGACAGCCTGGAAAACTCCGGTCCACGCCATTGCTGCTACCGCCACCGCCAAGAGTCAAACCGTGCCAGAGTCAGCGTCGCCGCCCCGGGACTCCATCTCCCGGCAGCACTAGCGGCGGCGCGCTCATTGAACGCAGCGCCAGCGCCAGGAGGCGCACATAAGAACAGCTGAGGGCGGCAGAGCGGGGGGGAGCTGAGAAACCTACCTGGACAGCCTGGAAAACTCCGGTCCACGCCATTGCTGCTACCGCCACCGCCAAGAGTCAAACCGTGCCAGAGTCAGCATCGCCGCCCCGGGACTCCATCTCCCGGCAGCACTAGCGGCGGCGCGCTCATTGAACGCAGCGCCAGCGCCAGGAGGCGCACATAAGAACAGCTGAGGGCGGCAGAGCGGGGGGGAGCTGAGAAACCTACCTGGACAGCCTGGAAAACTCCGGTCCACGCCATTGCTGCTACCGCCACCGCCAAGAGTCAAACCGTGCCAGAGTCAGCGTCGCCACCCCGGGACTCCATCTCCCGGCAGCACTAGCGGCGGCGCGCTCATTGAACGCAGCGCCAGCGCCAGGAGGCGCACATAAGAACAGCTGAGGGCGGCAGAGCGGGGGGGAGCTGAGAAACCTACCTGGACAGCCTGGAAAACTCCGGTCCACGCCATTGCTGCTACCGCCACCGCCAAGAGTCAAACCGTGCCAGAGTCAGCGTCGCCGCCCCGGGACTCCATCTCCCGGCAGCACTAGCGGCGGCGCGCTCATTGAACGCAGCGCCAGCGCCAGGAGGCGCACATAAGAACAGCTGAGGGCCGCGTCGCGGGACGCGCGCGGGACGTCCCGGGCGAAGCCCGGGACAAGGGCGGGACCGTCTGTGGCCGTCCGGGGCCGGAAGAGGCCGGGCTGGGCCACCACCCTGTACAGTGAGTACATTTATTGAACATTTGGAATACTCGCTGCATAACTTTTGACATTTGCGCTATCCTGTTACTTTCTGTGGGACCCCACTTGCCGTGTGAAAAATGCCTGGAATGGGGAAACGTGTTGCGGTCTCTTCAACTGTGTCTGGCACCATGGACCAATTCATCACCCGAGCTGTCTCGGTACTTGAGCAAGTAATCGCTATTACCGAAAGGCGCCTCTCTATTGATCCTAAGTTTGCTAGACGTTCTTCCCTGGTCCCGTTGGCACTTGTCAAGTCACCAAGCAAACATACAGACCATACACGGGGGGTTGTTTCTTCCCACATAGAGATTGTATCTCCAGAAAATTTGCTATCACCTCCTGGGAGGTTATCACAATCTCCAGTGATGACGGATTTGGCTTCAGCAGCGGAATCTGTGGTAACACTTAAACCTAAAACCACTCGACCACAGACCAGGGCAGGGGGGAAACCTTTTAGACCAGTGCACCACAAAAGGAAAAGGGCTGGGGTAATTGACGGCGACAGGCAGGCGAAAATTCCAAAATCTACTAGTAATACTTTGACTTTTGACTTTTTTATTTCTCCAGCCTGTCTTACACCAGCAGATGTAATTGCACCCTCTCCCCCCTTGCCCAATGGCAATTATATGTTTTCCCAGCTAGAACACACCGTTCGCTCCTTAATTTTACCCTTACTAGAAAGGATAAAAACAGTTGTAGAAAAGGTGGACAAACTTGAACAAACTATTCTGGACAATTTATGTTCACTTAAGAATGTTGTTAAGCTAGCCACAAGGGACATTGGTAAAAGTAATTGCCACCATGGTATAAGTTCTACAAACCCCATGCCGTCTCCAACAGACAAACGCCCGGTTACAACTGATGCAGACATAGCCCTAGGCAAAGCCCTGCCCTCACAATTTACAAATACGAGTCAGCCATCTGGGTCACAAGGGGGGGAGGGGATGTCAGTTATCCATCAGCTACCCGGGCGGGAGGGTTGTACAAGTAAAGTAGCCCCGGCTATAAACCCTAAGAAATCTGTGGGCACGAGAACAGCTACTGAGTTACCTACCCCAGGCACTCCGCCTAGAGCATCCCCAACGCAAATACATCTTCCCCCCGAATCACTACCTTATGTTGTGATCTTAACTGGTGTCCCTGAACTCCCTACTGGCAAATCTGAATCCTTTCACCAATTAAAAAACAAAACGAGCCATTGGCTGAATATACACAGGCCAATCCCTACTCATTTTAATGGGCGGACTCTATTTGTCAGAAGAGTACAATGGGTAGGCCCTCAACCTAAAACCACCCAGGGAGACTGCATCATCGTTAATTTCGAGGATGCACGCCTACCAAGGTTTATTACGGAATACCCAACATACGGACCCAGAACGGGGATAGAGGCCCATAATTAAACATTTTTCTACAAGGGCTTCAATTATTGACAAACCCATTCTGCGACACACGTTTTATCCCCTAAGAAGTCGAGGGCCAATGAAAGCATACTCACGGCCGACTATGATGCTGTCCCCCCAGATTTGATAGGACCACTTTTAATCTCCAGGGCCCCTTCGCCGCTTAAATTCAGAATGGGCGTCAGGGGAAGGGCGCAAGGCCAGATCGCTCCATCTCATATGACACCACTCACTATTAAGCAAGGGTCCCTGTTGTCTTGGAATCTAGCTGGTATCAAGACCAAACTAGATTCACCAGAATGGGTTAGTTTTATGAGTAAATATGATGTTTGTCTCCTCCAGGAAACATGGGCCTGTGAGGCCCAGTGTCTGTTGGGTTATTTAAATTTTCACGTCCCAGCCACCCAAGGTCCGTTCGGGCGTCCAATGGGCGGACTAATTATCTGGGCTCGCCAGGATTTATTCCCGAGCGCCGTTACGATTGACACGGGCTCCCCAGATATTCAATTAGTACGATTAACTCTTGACCACGGGGGTAGTTTGGATATTTATAATCTATACCTCCGTGGCACAAGAGGGAAAACGTCAAGGGTGCTGGATACCTTGGTTAGCCTTATAGAAACTGAATCGTGTAACAGAGACTTGATTTTTGCAGGAGACTTCAATGTCACATTTGAACCCCTATTAGATCCTGACCTAGAAAGTGGCCTTGATCCCGAAGAGGATAGTTTATGGGGCATCCCAGCACTCTCACTCTCTCCCATTAAAAGATGGTCTTCGGTAGCAGTGCAGGTAAATACACTCTGCCTCGAGAGGGGCCTAAGGGCCCTGAATGGTAGGACCCCAGGGGATAGGATGGGAGCTTCCACCTTTGACAATGGCCGCTCAATGAGCAGGATAGATTATGTGCTTTGTGGATTGAGCATGTGGTGTAAACTCATTGACATGGTGGTCGAGATAAGATTAGAGAGCGACCACAATCCTATTTGTGTCTCCCACAGTTGGTGGGGAAGAGATCATTCGAGATGTGAGGAGACACCTATGGTTTCCAGTGGATGTGTTGTGTCCAACGACATGCGGAGGTTAAAGTGGTCCCAGGTAATGACCAATCCCACAACCATTGCTAGTATTGACACTGAGCTTACCGCAACCATTTTGAGGTTGGAGGACGCTTTGAATGACAATGGTAACAGTGACCAAGTTACCAGAATACATGAATCCTTCTTCGAAGGCCTGCGCAGCTTTTTTCTTAAACCACTCAATAAGGGCAATAAGCCACTGCGCAAGCAATTGAGGTGGTATGATAATGAATGTAAACGCGCTAGAAGTACTCTTTCATTAGCTGTCTCTAGCGGAAACAGGGTATACATTCAGCTAGCCAGGTCCTCGTACAAGAAGTGTATAGATAAAGCTAAGAAAAGATGGGACGAATCTTTTTGGCTAGATCTGAAGGAGGCTTGTTATGCCAGGGACACCAGACTGTTCTGGAATGTGATCAAGTGGAACAGAGGTGGTTCCCCCGAAAAACCTTCAAATCATGTCACCCAAGAAGATTGGCTGGGGTACTTTAAACCTCAATACGCAGGTGACCCCCTCTACAGTTGCTTGAGGACAACCCCATATGTTTTCTATTCACCTGGCCCTTTTAGTCCGAAGGACGTTTTAGCTGCTTTGGCTCGTGTAGCCGCCGGACGGGCACCAGGGGCAGATGGGGTCCCATCTGACCTTTTCCTTAACAACAAGATACTCTGGAGTAAGTATATTGCTCTCCTGGCCAATGCTGTGGCTGAAGGTGTCCCGGTACCTAAATCGTGGGGGGGTGCTATTATAATACCTATTCACAAAAAGGGTGATAAAACCCTCCCAGGAAACTATAGGCCTATTAGCCTTATTGATACTATTCAAAAAGTTATTGGGAGGATGGTACTGAATGAGCTACTGGTCTGGATAGAAGATAATCAGATCCTTTCTAATCTCCAAGCAGGTTTCAGAAAATTTACCAGCACCGTGGACCAGGTGTTCCGCTTTGAACAACTGCTTTGGAAGATAGTCACGTTAGGCAAAGGCAGTCTCTATGTCACTTTCGTAGATCTAAGAGCTGCCTTTGACCTTGTCCCTCGTGAACAACTGTGGAGGGTACTAGCAAAACGTGGCCTTCCTATGGAACTCCTGACTCTAATCAGGAGGCTCCACGAACCTAATTTTGCCAAAATACAGTGGGGAGGCCTGGGGGACACAACCCCCGAGTTTCCAGTAGAGCGTGGTGTGCGCCAAGGGTGTGCCATGGCGCCTACACTCTTCTCTTTATATATTAATGGCATAGTTGACTTTATGCTTCAAACCAGCACCGATGCTCCAAAGTTGGCTGGAGTCCCTATCCCAATACTAATGTTTGCCGACGACACCCTTATAGTATCAAAAACTCCAAGTGGAATGCAAAGGGCTTTGAAAGTCTTTGAACACTTTTGTAACAAACATGGACTGGAGGTCAATGTGACCAAGACCAAGCTTATGACATTCAACCCGCACCCAAGCTATAGAACAGGTAAACTTACAATGAATAGCCAAGTCCTCGAGGAGGTAAATAACTTTGCCTATTTGGGCATCCACGTGTCAGATAACAATAAGTGGAATAGACACCTGGAGATTTCTGCGCTGAAACTCTCTCAGATCACGGGAACATTGATCAAAGAGCATAAAAAATCATCCACCAAGCCGGTCAAGCCCGTGCTCCAGGTCTACGAGGCAAAGGCCCTTAGTGCAGTGTTGTATGGGGCAGAGCTCTGGGGTTTTGACGTATTATCGACTCTTACAGTTGTTGAAAACAAATTCTTTCTCTGTATAACAGGTCTCCCACAAAGCACACCTTTGGTCCCACTGCGCTATGACTTAGGAAGAAAGGCCCTCAAGGATTTGGCCAAACTCCGTCCAGTTTTATACTGGAGGAGATTGTGGACTACGCCTGAGCTTCGGCCATATGCAATGGGCATCATGGATGTAATGCAGGCCGACAAGTTTCATAAGATAGGGTGGCTTAGGAATCTCCGGGAAACTTTGGCAGATTTGGGACTGACAGATCTATGGAGCGACCCCGCTACTGCTGCCTTTCCCGCTAGGAAGCTTTTGAAAAAGCTTTATTGGGAGAAAGTAGACCATAGGGTGTGGAGTGACTCTGCCTCCTCTTCGATGACTAGTTGTTTTCTGGAGGCAAAGGCCACTCCACTTTTTGAACCCTATTGGGATTTGATCACCTCACCTAGGGACAGGAAATTTTATTTCCAACTTAGAGCAGGTTCCTTACCACTCAGGTCCCTAACTAGTGGGTGGTTTGGTACAGGCAAAGATACTTGTCCTGGTTGTGGTGACACAAAAGAATCTATTGCCCACTTTTTGTTTGTTTGCTCTGTTTATGCGAATCCCAGACGACGGTGGCTCACTTCTTTGTGCAAATTATTGGGCACAAGGAGTTCTGCTGTCGCTGTTAGGATTTTAAGCACAAGCACTTTTCCAGTCCACTCAATCGCCTTAGCTAAATATCTGGGATGGGCATGGTCCCTAAGATGTAACGTTATACGGGGAACAGAGGCGCCACCTTCATAGGGTTCTATCCCGGGACGCTATATTGTCCAGCTGTTTTATCTCCTTTCACTTTTTTCTAAATATTTTGCTTCATCTGTAGTCAATTGATATGTTTAATTCCCAAATTAAAACAGTTTTTAATTATTTATTGTAAAAATTTTGTATAGCCTTAGCGAATTGGATTTTATACTGTTGTCTTATGTATATGTTTGTGTCTTGTATGAATTACTTTTAATTCGAATAAAGACTATGATGATGATGAAATCTAAATATTTCAAATGCTGCTAATGCTCCAGAATGTTTTTGTCAATTTACCTGTAGATGAATTAGACACTTGAACATACAGTTTTCTGGTTAATAAAGAAAAACAGCGGAGACTGTTGAGAGAAGCAACCTGAAATGAGAGATGAAAAGGTAGAGGAAAAGAGCAAAGCAATTCATGGCAATAGTGCAGTATTTTGGATCTCTTTGTATGTTATGGCCGAGAAAGGAACAGCAAACACTGTAAGAGTAAACGCTCATCTAAATGTTTGTTCGATGGGCCTAACTTTGCAGACAGAGAGCCATGCTTTGTGAGTTTATGTGCATGATATACTATGATGTAAATCATTCATTCCTTCCCTCTGTTCGGGACTCATAAGTGTATGCTGCACTCTTGGCATGGGTGAACAGAGGGGGTTTATTGTGCCTGAGCTATACATTCAAGTCAAAATACCAAAGTCCAAAAGAGCTCCCCGCATTAAGGCAATGTAAGAGGTTTTAAGGTTAAGCATGGCATATTATCAATGTCCGGGCATACAGAGAAATAAACCTGTTGTGGAGCACAACGAAATGGATCTTCATTGGTCACATTGGGAAATTGTATCATTTTGACAAAGCGAAATTTCCTACCATCATAACTTCATAAATATGTTTTTTCCCATCCTTTGTGTGCAGTACCCATCTGTGTCTGTCTTCTTTATGATTCTCTTAAACAGGGACTGCACTTGCAGGTCTTTTCTGAGAGAAAAAGGTTTGTGCTAGAATCTTCGTATTAGGAACATGGCCATAACTGATTTGCATATGGCTTGGCTAAGCCTAGAGGAGCATAGCAGGAGAATGATGATGGACCAGAATGTAAACCCAAGCAATCGCCACTGGCGAAGATTTATTCAAAGAGTCCCTCCATCAATTTGTAGTTTATTATACTATGTACCCTAAGTTGGACATTTATCCCAGATGTAGATTCTCTGCTCACTGCGCCATAAGCCTCAAGCTGCACTTCACTGATGAGGCCCAAGTAGCATGAAACCAGTATGGGGTCACTTGAGTCCTCATCTTGAGGAGCTCTAGCCAGCCAGTTTGTGCCAGATTGTTCCTATTGGTACCAGAACAAGACTGATTTTAAGATGGCAGTCTAACTCTAGAGTGGCTGGCACAGTAGGTGAAAAATGATGGATTGGAATGTGGTCCAAAGCAATTAACAATGGCTGAGAATGATCGAAGCATTTCTTTCATCAATTGGTTGTCCAATGTTTTAGATGACCTAAGTTTGATGGGTAAGCCCAGACGCGGGTCTCCTGCGCACTGTGCTACATACAGGACTCGAGCAGCATCTTACTGATGAAGTCAAAGTAGCCCAAAACTGGTTTGGAGCTGCTTGAGTGCAGGCTGGACTGTTTCTATTGGAACAGGACATATACCCTACACAAGAATACCCCAGTAGAAATTTTAGAGAACCGGATTTGTGGTAAAGTTGTGGAAAAGAAATTTGCTGCCAAAATTAATCTATGTGTGCATTTCTCTAATAAGTGCTTTTGTGTTGATTATATAGGGTATTTTCCTAAAACAGCGGTGAGCTCTCACCCACCATTGAGTGGCATGCTTCAATATAGGGCCCTTCATGGGACCCGCTCACCCCTCTTGTCCGTGATGGTGACATGAGTAGACTCAGTCTAAAAGTACATTAAGTGAGTTTTTGCTGTGATTTTATTGTGCTACTACTGTGTATCTAAAAGCAGTAGTGCAAAGAAAACAATAAAATGACATAATGATCAGTCTGGAATTGACAATTGGTAGAGCTAAAATAAAGGGATTGGTATTAATTCAACTCTTTCCGAAGATCAACATGCTTCAGTTTTTATAAAGCCCGTAACTAATTGCTGACTGTTGCAATCTGTACTAACTTTTCAAAATCACTGGTCTGACCTTGATATATGATTGATACTAAACCAGCCTTATTAGAACAGTCGTTTTACTTTTCCCGTTAGAAGTACAGGTTCACTGGTCCAAGCGTGCAAAGTAATATTGCCTACAATAAAAGGCAACTAATTTGTTTCTTGACTGCATTAGGTCACACAAAATGTAATATATGTTCAATTACTTTAACACATTTCAGTACAGGCTTCCCTCATATGTATACTAACACTGAGGCTGTTACATGCTGATGAAGGCAAATTTGGGGCGGTTATATAATGAAATAGGAAATCTTTCTTCAGTTTAATAGTGTTGGGATTGATACTGACTTTAGGGCTGCTGCAAAATTTCCAATATTTGGATTGTATGTGTTAGGAAGAAAATAGTCAGCCTTGCGGCATTAGTTATTCGTGAAAGGCTGGGAATATGCAGGCAAAACAATCAATGGCCCTGAAACAGAGGGAGAAAATTCCTTAAGCATGAATTTGTGTGGACTGTGGTGATCGACCTCACCATGTACTACACTAACCAAAATTGTCTTGGTCTAGTCAGGCTAATTTGTATAACCTCTTGCTCAATCCTTGGCAGCTGTGGCCTCAGGTAGCAAGGCTTAAACATAGGAACAAGTGTAAAGCATTTAGATACACCAAACAGAATAAGAAAGTTACATAACATGAAAGAAATCTGACACCAATTTCTAAACATAGATAATATTTTTATGAATTTATAGACATAAAAATCAACAAAATCCACTAGAGGGTCCCGGAGATAAAGACTTATTCAGTAAAACATAAATATCAGCTTTTCAGTCTAAAGAGCAAATAGGTATTGATAATCGTAATGTTTGGAAACTCTATAAACTTTTTAAAGAATTGTTTGACTATTCCAGCCTAGACTGGGTGACAAGTCATGACAAGGAGAAGGTTAGGGTGGTATTTGGATAGTTACCTGGTCACCAAAGCAGTCTAAAGTCCAGTTCTACTGTTATGCAAGGATCGCCATAGTCTTCAATGGACTGGTCCTGATGTTGAGGGTACAGAATACTGAGGATGTTGAAAGAGGCTCTGGGTGCTGTACAGTCGATGGGGGCCTTCCTGGGGTTGCTACTTGGTCCATGGGTGAAATGGGACGACTCATGCCACAGGAGTCGGCATCTCTCAAATTCCTATTTGAGCCAGCAGAAGCCAGTCAAAGGTGGGGCTACTCATCTCCAGTCACAGCTGGTCTAGCTGCATCCTTTGGTGAAACTAGTGTCCTTCACAGGTGACCAACATGACAACTCTTCCGGGTCCAGCAGACTCCTGTGCAACTTTTTAGCATTTTCAGTGTGGTCTTCGTGGCTAATCATCGGCGGTCAGCAGACAGTTTGCAAAAGAGGCATACTGACAAGCCAGAACAGGCTACCTTAGATTTTATGGCCTATGACTGGCTCTTGGAGTTCATCTTTTCAGTCTGGGACTCTGGAGTGACTTTTCCAGGTGCCAGGTACCACAGACACAGTCCTCTTTTTGCTTGTCCAAGAAGCAACAGGTGTAGTCCAGTGGTTGGTGCAGCCTCTCTTGCTAGATCCAGAGCAGTCCTTCTTTCAGCCCCTCTCCAGTCCAGATGTGACCTGAGTTTCAGGGTGCCTGATTTATGCCCAGAAAGTGCCCTCGGTGTGTGATGCAGACACTAGCCAATTTGCTACCAGAGCACTACCCGGCTTATGGCGACTTCCAGCGTTTTGTTGCATTTAGCTCTCCCAGACTGCACTATTCTGCCCACTCCCAAAATGTCTGAACCCATTGCTTGGTATGAGGAGCTTTACTTCCCGTCCTAGAGGTGTGCCTACCTGTGAGCTATACACCCACAAAAAAAGTGGTTTGGCAACTAGTTTCCCCTCTCTATTCCTGCCGCCTGCCCGCCCGCCCATCTATCTGAACAAAGGGACAGTCCCTCTCGAGGGTGGTTGCCTTTTGCCCACAAAAAGTTGCTTCCCCTTTGAAGTTCGGCTTTTGGGATAACACCCTGTGTGGCTGCCTATGAAGGGGAGGTAAATACCTCCCTGTCTGGCAAGCCTCAATTATTTCTGTGTTTGGATGTCATTCACACTACTCCCAGGAGCATAGCTGTAGGGAAAGGGGGTTTGCAGTGTTACACCCTCCCCTAAAAAGATACATTTTCTGGTAAATAGTTGGGTAAAGGTGCTTTTATTCGAGTATGGTGAGATTCCTGTCAGATTCCACCAGGAATATTTACAGACAAACTGACAAAGAAAGCTCACACACTCTTCCTCTCTCTGTTTTGAATGTGTTTAAAACTGTTGGTTATTTTCCAAAACATTGTGTTTTCTCTAACTTAGTACCCCTATCAATTTGCATTTCTTTCCGCTGCCACTGCCCCTTAAGTCCCTCTCATGTGTCATGCTTTTTGTGTAATGTATTGTTACATTATATGCCAGCACGATTGTTTGAAAATCTGAAGCTCATACCCTACCGTAATCTTACTGAGCAAGTTTTGTCCCTGACTACTCCCCAGCAGGCAGAAGGTTGTTTGGTGGTCAGACTCTGTAGATGGCCACCAGAAAAACTGGGCAATAGAGTGGCAACTTTCTAAAAGTTGCCTTTCTTTAGAAGTGGCATTAAAATTGACTTTGACATTGACAAGTTTAATGCCATGATTAATTTGATATCTTGAAATATCCATTTTGGTGGTCCCTTTCAGACGTTAGCACAGCTGATGGGTCAGTGTGTACCTCTGTACTAGCCAATGGGGCCTGCAGGTTATCCACAGTAAAAACGACAATTTATGGTTTTTACTGTTAGGACATATAAGAATACACGTTTTACTTAATAACTCCCTGCCTTAGACCTCGATAGGCCTTCCGTGGGGGAGACTTACATATACTGTTAAGGGATGTGGGGGCTTTGCATAAGTTTAAATGGCAAGATCAAACTAGCAGTTTAAAACTGATGTTCCAGATTGCAGTGGAAGGCTGGGAGCCATGTTGTGCTTTGTCACACTCAGGGTGACACAATCAGTGATGCAGCCCTGAGTGGACACTTTAACCCACTGGCCATGGGTACCCTTGGGACCATATGCGAGGGACTAATAAGTAAGTTAACGTATGTCAGTTGGGGGTAGCCAATTCAACATACATTTTGCAAGGGTTAGAACACTGGTACTAAGGTCTGGTTAGAAGGCCGCAGTGCACTCTCAGAGTAGAAAAACCAGCAGCATCAGTTCAAAACTTTGGGGGTTATCATGCAAAAAGAGGCATTTCCTTACAGAGATCTATTGGATTTCTTTTGTATATCACAAACGAAAATTCAAAAACGGGAGCTTGTTTGTTAAATCCTGCAAAATAATTGCTGACTAGCTGGCACATGCATCAACCAAAAATCAAGTCGCAAAAATACTGAATCGCTAAAATCACCCGTTAGTGAGTGGCAAAAAACGATTCCCAATGCATCAACACAAATCGGTAAAAAATAAAGAATTGCAAAATAATTACCCGCAAAAATAAAGAATCGCTAAAAGAAGCCCCGTCAAAATAATGATTCGCAAAACACAAAAATCGCAAATACCGAATTCACTAATAGCGTCCGGCAAGCGCCAATCGCAAATGACTAATCGCTAATGAATGCATCAAAAATCGCAAATACCGAAAATCCCCAAAATCGCTATTTAGCATGAGCAGATTAAGGGGAATCAGAACCAGGAGGTAAAGTTTCATTTAAAAAAAAAATTTACCAAAAAAATACTACAGGTGCCACAGATGCTACCAATCAGTAAGCCATCCAAATAGGGCCAAGAGACCCTGTTTCCTTGCACAGAATGGCAGCCCTCTACGTGCTTGCAAGGAGGATGCAAATTAATGCAGCAGGACAGCGCAGGAGAAGGGTCCAGGAGAGAGTCTTCAGAGTGCGCATCACATTGCTAGGACAAAATGAGGATGAGGTTTACGACAAGTATCGTCTCAATCGTGCCATGATCATGCGCCTAATTGCAGACCTTGAACCACAACTGCAGCACCAGACACGTCAGACCAATGCAATTCCTGCGCACATCCAGGTCCTATGCAGCCTGCACCTACTGGCCTCTGGAAGTTTCCAGGGGGTCATTGCCGTAGCGGGAGGCATATCACAAAGCGCACTTTCACGCTTCTTCCACAAATTCATCGATGCTATGCTGACAATGATACATACCCACATCAGCTTCCCCACAACCCCACAGCAGTTGGACCACACCAAACAGGCATTCTACCAGGTGGCCCAATTCCCCCATGTCATAGGATGCATCGATAACCGGAAGTCCTACCACTCCATCAACGTGCAGGTCGTGTGCGATGCCAAGCACCTCATCACGGACCTAGTGGCACAATTTCCAGGGAGCACACACGACTCCTACATATTCAGACACAGTGGCATCCACAGGCGCCTACTCAATGGAGAATTTGGAGAGGGACTCCTGCTTGGTACGTATACATACCTCTTCAAAACATGAGCATCACACATGTATATTCATCACTGTTGATAAGCCTTTGCTTCCATCTTGTCGGTGACAGTGCATACGACCTGCGTGAATATATCCTCACCCCCTACATCAATCCAGCAACACCACAGGAGCAACGCTACAACGCGGCCCACAAAAGCACCAGAAATGTGATTGAGAGGACCTTTGGAATTCTGAAGAGTCGCTTCAGAATCTTACATAAGACTGGTGGTGCCTTACAATACAAACCAGACACCTGCTGCAGGATTGTAGCAGTATGTGCCATGCTGCACAACATCGTAACCAGAAGGGAGATACCCATAGAGGTGGACAGGAATGACGACTACCGGGATGACCAAGCACCCACACAACACCGACAGGCACACGTTCCCAACACAGCTGAGGGCCAAAGGAGGCGGACATACATCACGCAACATCATTTCTGACCCAGGTAAGAATGATCCATGACGAAATCATTTGTGGTACTACTGTTTAATGCACAGGAGCACTGATGTATGTGCGGGCACACATGAATGCGATTTAGAGCTCCCCCACACAATGAGGAACTAAACATGCCCGTTGTAGTCACGGGTGTGCAATTCTACAATTGGAGAGGACCATGGTTACCCCACCATGGTCAGGGATGGCGTACTGTATGTCTAGTGGCGCTTGCCACGAACGCCCAGCCTCCTTTCACCTGTCTCCTCCACCTCACCACGGCCTGTCCCTGTGGCTGTGGAGCAGCGCGAACTGCGCCTCCTGGTGCTGGTCTCCACCACAGATACGCTGCTGACACTTGAGGCAGCCTCACTGCCGTCCTCCCCTCCCAAGGTGCTGCCACTGAAAGTTCCGCTCTGCAAGTGTTCCACTGCAGTGGTCACCTGGCCTAGGGCCTTTGCGACGTCACCACAATAATGGCCCAGGTCCACCTGCAGTGACACGGAGCGTCGGGCCAATACAGCAGTGCTGTTGCACAGCCTAGTGATGGCCTTGGTTGATGCAGTGGAACGGAGCAAGTTCTGTCTGTGCCTCCGTCGCTCACTGTGATGCCCTGCTCTGATGGCACGGGTGAGTTCCTGGAGGTCCTCACTCAGTTTTCCGTTCCCCTCTGCCACTACAGTGGTCATGTCCCGCACTGCCTCTGTCAGGGTACACAATTGCTTAGCAAGGCGCGACATGTGTATGCTAATGGTCCCCATGTGTCTCCCCTGCAGGCGCTGAACACGCAGCATCTGCGCCTCGATGCCACCATATGGGGAGCTTGCCTGGTCGGCTACATCAGATGTACTGCGCAGGGACCTGCGCCGCTGCGTGACTCGGCCACGTGCTGGTGGTGGTGCTGGCGGTGTGACAACTGTTGGACTTTGGGGAGATGGTGTTGCAGGACTCGGGCATGCATCCATCACCTGCATGGGGAGGGGACTTGTGCCCTGCGTCTTCGCGGTTTGGTCGCAGTTGGCGCTGCAGGTGCTGGTGGTATGGTTGCTGGTGGAGGTGGGGATTGACCCTCCTGCGGAGTGTCGCCATCAGAATCAGCTGGTGTCTCCGAGATGATGAGGCGGCCGCTGTCATCTGAATCGCCAGGAGATGCATCTGTGTGTGAAACAGTGCATGGTTAGTGGGATTATTACGACATCAGTTTGTAAATTTTCATACATGTCCTTCTATTAATTACAATATTTGAGTCTATGTTTGGCTTCTACTGCTGTTGGGAAATATTTTTGCATTATGACTATACTTGCACACCGGGCTGACATGACTACGACTCCCATGATGCACTACTGATATGAGGGAAGATGTGTGGTGCACTTCTGCCGGCACACTGTGATCGAGCTGGGGGGATGGGAATGGGTATACGATATGCAGAGTATGGGCGCAGGCATGCATCTTACCTTGTTCAGTTGTGGCTGCGCCGGAGGTGTCCATCTGCGTGACTCCCACGACGACCTCTGGCTCGATGGTCCCCTCGACTAGCTCCTCCAGGGCAGTGTTTGCAGGCACTGTGGATGGTCCCCCTCCTGTGCCAGCTGCCTCCCTGACCCTTTCTGCGATCCTCTCCTTGGCCCTCTTCCTGAGGTCGTACCACCTCTTCTTTAGTTCGTCGATGCTGCAGGGCGTCACTCCCACGGCATTGACCCTCTCCCTGATGCGCAGCCATATGTGTCTTTTTTCTGCCTCTGGCACCTTGAGAGACAGCTTTCCAAACAGCCTATCATGTTTGCTGCTCACCCCCTCGATCAGGTGCTCCAGTTCCCGGTCTGAAATCATTTGCTTCCTCTTCCTGGCAGTTTCAGCGCTGCCTGGTGCATCCTTGTCCATCCTGGTGAGGGTAGGGTGAAAGTCTTGTCAATGGGGTTTCTCTAGCCTCAGGCTGTGTCCTGTTCCTTCTCCTGTGAGCTCCTCAGGCGAGTGAATGAGGGTGGGTCAGCTGTACTTCCTGGTAGTGATGTCATAAGACCGTTCCCAGATCGACCCGTTTGTTGCGATTTCGCTATTACCGATTTCGCTAATACCGATTTCGGTAATAGCGGAATCGCTATTACCGATTTTGCTAATACCGATTTTGCTTTTTGCTATTCGGTGTTTGCTCTACTCGCTAATGTGGATTCGGTAAATATTAGCGATTTTTAAGGAATTGCTCTTTTTTACCGAATCTGTTGATGCATTCTGAAATGCGATTCCTTAATACCGATTCCTTATTTCTCGCTATTAAGGAATCGCTTTTCACAATGTTGAAGCATGTGCACCTAGATGAATAAATCAAGGCACTTTTTTACGTTAAGCGGTGCCTGAAGTGTATCCTCTATGAACCTAAAGTACGTAATTGATCTCTCAATACAGTGAGTGGTCCTCCATCAGGAAGAGGAGGTCAGAGCCTCCACTGATCTTGGAGGGCCATGTGGGCAGCCATCCAAGATCTAAATGATCCCTTTTTTCTGTTGAATTCTTTTTTCCATACAACATTTGTTATATGTCAAGGACTTATAATCCCTAGTCGCTCTGTTATCCAGGTTGGCTGATAGCTTTCCAAAATGTTCTTTATATTTTTCAAACAAATCACCATGAAGCCTTACTGCTTCAGCATTTCAAATCTTTAACTTTAATCTGTTAAACATACATTTTCATTTTAATTATTTGCATGCCCAATGCATCTTGGACTCCTTGTCTTTCTTTAGGGGGAGTTTAACAAATCTGTATTCAAACAATGATCACATCGTATCATACAACTGTTGCATGCCTTATAGAATGATACAAAATAAATCAAGATCAAAAATGTATACCACCAGATCTTAATTCTTAACTTTTTTAAAAATCAAGACAGTGTACAGCATTTCTACACCAATATGTCACACCGAAATACTGTGACCTAACTCACCTCAGCTTATACTTCTCATTGTTCCCAATGAAAATTATCCACCGTGTAAGTAGTAAATATCAGGATTTTAAGGTACATGAACTCTGATTTGTTCCACCCAAAAAGTACCGCCCTCACCACATACATAGTGCAAGAATGTTGCTATACATGTTTTTCCTAACCCAACTCTGCCACTTACCATGCAATACACCACAAATTTAATCCTAGAATCCATGGCATGCTGTAAGTGAAAACTGATTCCAAAATGCCACACTGTCACTGTTAATGATCTTCCTGGCTAAGCACCGCTGCTTATCATGAAATAAACTGCACAGTTACCCTAAAAAAATCACCGTATGTTGTAAATAGAAACTGATCAGTTTTAACACTGTATTTCCATAAAACTCTTGCCTTCTGAAAAAGAAAACACCCTTCTCAAGTATTCCCAATAGCATGTTTGACCATTGTGGATGCCACAGTCTAGTCAGTGTAAGCGTGTGAGGTTAAAAAGAGTCTATGAAAACCTAATATCGAAATTTAAACCAGTAAGACGTCTCTTGTCCAATATAAGCTATTCAGAATTAACAAATGACCAAACAAAACCAAAATCACAAATCATAAATAAAAAGTGACCATCAAAATAAAAGTCTCAATATGCATTCCAAAATATGGTATGTTTATCATCGAATTAGGAGTATGTTCTCAATTTATACTGAAAGATTCAAAACATTTTAAGAGAATGAACCAATTCCAATTCAGCCAATGCAACTACATCACATTTAAAGCCATAAGTGTCAAAGCTTTATAATTTCAAAGACCTTAATCTTCCCCCAAAAAACATGACATTTCAAGACTTCCATTGAAGCCATTTGGCTGTAGAGTGTTTAGTCTATGTAGCCAATATAACTCTCTTTGTACAAAGCTTTTAGTCATGTTGATTTCGGAACTCGGTTGCACATGTTCTATGACTTGAAATCTTAATTGTGAAATATTATGCCTTGCTTCCCTGAAATGTATAGCAACCGTGGATTTCACTGAGCAGTTACGTATGTTGCTTTTATGTTCTGTGATACGAAACTTAATTTTCCTCTCTGTCTTCCCAATATACAATAGCCTACATAGGCATTTCAACAGATAGATGCAATTACTTGTGTTACAGTCACTGTGAAAATGTAAATTGATAGCATTCTCTTTGTGTGGATGTATAATCGTTGGTCCTTGCAATACGTTGTTGCAATGAACACAGTTAAAACTTGGAAAAGTGCCAGGCTTAATTGATCTGTCTGTTCTTGTGTATTGATAAGATAGTTACTCTTACACATTTTTCAACGTTTATATTAAGGTAACAGTGGATCCTTAAATAGAACACCAAAATCTGCTTGCAGGATCTCCCAAGATTTCTTTATGTTGTGTTTTAACTTATAGCTCCTGGTGGAATATGTCTATACAAATGTCACCCTAGTTTGAAATTTGGGAAGGCTTCCCCACTGACCTGGATAACAAAGTGACTAGGGATATTATGAAATTGACATATAACAAATGATGTATTGATGCAGGATCATGGTCAGGGAGCCTACCTAGTCAGCATGTTAAGGTACTCTACCATTCGATTTATGTAGATCAGAAATGTGACTATGGAACCAAAGAAATGCATATAGATTTTGGTTTTCGTATTTCTGTCCACGTGAGCACAAAGTCTCAATTGATCATGCACTCAGTGGTCACATATGAATATAGAACTGGTGAGAGATTTATTTAGATCATTGGGATTTTTAGATCCTTGGGTATTGCCAACAGTGAGAAGTGTTCACCTCAAGACTAATGAAGCCTCCATTTCTCATCAGGTTCTCATGGGAATAATTTGCACTACTGGACTCAGAGATGATGAAGGAGACAGTGGTTTGTGTTCAATCACAGTCAGGTCAAATCTTGAACAACCTTTCCCTGCTGATAAAAAAGAGTCATGGAGGAGGTCCAGTCTCCACAGCTTGGACAATTATCTCTCATCTCACTCCTCAAGTTTGCAGCCAAAATTAGAGAATCTATAGGAAATTTTCTACTCTAATTATGCGGAAACAAATAATCTCTTCACTTCCTCTCAATCAGATATCTGTCATGTTTCAGTTTTGAACAGGCCCTTGTATCTGCCACAGAAAGCATTCAAAGAATCCGAGATTGTGGGGGCAAAGCCATCCTTATGTCTCTTAGACCTCTCTGCAATCTTTGATACCATATTCCACACCCTGTTGATCAATTGCTTAGCCCTCCTCAGAGTTACAGATTTAAGGCCTGAGTTTGGCAGATGGGTTACTACGTCACACATATGACGGATATCCGGTCCACCTTATTACAAGTCCATTATATAATATGGCACTTGTAATAAGGCAGACATAATATCCGTCATATTTGTGACAGAGTGCCCATCTGCTAACCCAACTCTAAATCAGGCTTTAGCTCTTTAACGGCTTTCCTCCTTACTGACTGACTGCTACATGGTATCAGTCTTCCTTCAAAGCTATCTGCTGTGGCATTCCACAGGGCTCATCCCTCAATATTATCCTATTTAAACTTTATATCTTCCTAGTTCCT
This sequence comes from Triturus cristatus, assembly GCF_964204655.1. Taxonomy (NCBI): domain Eukaryota; kingdom Metazoa; phylum Chordata; class Amphibia; order Caudata; family Salamandridae; genus Triturus; species Triturus cristatus. The sequence goes on from NC_140590.1 coordinate 1,362,667,806, forward strand.
ACCTTTATTCAATTGTTCCATGTGAATTATTACACCAACACCGATGACACCCAACTCATTCTCTACTCACCACATAGTCTCAGTATTATAAAGTCAACACACACAGGTAAGAGTGTGACTGTGTTTATTCACCACCAACTAGTCCATGCCTTCCAGTCACAGAGTGCCAGAGAGGCAGCAATAGAATGTTATGAAAATGGCAGGGGAGTACCAAATAGGAAGGATCTGGGGGGGGGAAATATTAACGGAACACACCAAGATTACAACACATCTCCCTGGGCAGGGAAAAACAACAAAACAAAAAGAAATGTAGAGAAAACGCAGCTGAATTAACATGTGAATGCTGCACCAACAATGGAATCAAAACATCAAAAAAAGAGGCCTTCTAAGTAATACTATAGTCTTTGTGCCATGAAGGACGTCTGATGTTTCTTGTTGATCTACGAATCAGGTCAAAGTTAGTAGGCGAGGGTACAGCTGCTCCTTCCCCCATTTGTGGAGGTTTGCAATTGATCACTCTGTCCATTCCCCACGTTTGTCCATTATCCAAGTGGACAACATTTCTTCCTACACTTGCAATTTTGACAGGCTCAGAAAATCTGGAATAATTCCTCCTTCTAGCCGTTGGTAAGTCTATACGAACCCAATCACCTGAGTCAAATGATGGTACCTTGACACTCTTTTTCTGGTCATACCTTTTTTTGTATTTCTCTTCTTGATTTAAAAATTTTTCTTGTGATTTCCGACCTGTTTATCTTGCAGTGGTATGTCTTACGCAGCCATCCTGCTGTGAGATTGGTCTTAGGTTTCCTTCCTTTCAGAGATACAAAAGGTGAAACTCGTGTGACTGTGTTTGGTGCAGTTCTGTATGACCATATCATCTCTTGCAGGGCCTGCTTGGCAGCTATGCCTGTAGCTTCTGCTTTTTGCAGACATTCCTTGATGACCCTGTTCATGCGTTCTACCAACCCATTAGCTCTGGGACAATATAACGCTGTTTTAAGATGGTTGATACGTAGGTCATCTCTGATAGTATCAGAAACCAGACCTGCAAACACTAAGTTGGTGTTCCAAGTGGAAGATATGGAGAGCTTAGTCAAATTTCCAGAATGCACGATCACAGTTGACAACAAGTCGGTCAAAGTTTTCGCTGATTCATGCTCTCCATATACCTTATTAGATGGTAAAGTATTTGAAGGGTTGTTTCCCAATAGGGTAGGAACACTTGAAGAAGCGGACATAAAACCCAGAGGGTATGGTGGTGACCCTATTTCACTGCTAGGGATGACTACTATGATAATTGAGTATAAAGGTAGAAGCACAGTAGGCAAAATGTATGTATCTGAGAAAGGGTCAAATTTAATTGGGTGGAAACATCAAAAAGACCTAGGTATGAAGCTCGATCCCAACAGCAGTGATCAAGTTCTTCTGGTAGGTAGATCAGTATGTGGCCAAGCTATCTGTGAATAATTTCCAGAAGTATTTACTAATAATTTAGGGCTACTGAAAGATTATCAGCATTGCATAAAACTTAAAGACAAGGCCAAGGCCATTACACATAAAGTGAGGCCAATTCCTCATTTAATGCATGAACCTTTACAGAAAGAGTTAAATAGACTACTAGAGCTAGGAGTCATAGAACCAATAGAGTGCTCTCAATGGCTATCCCCGGTTGTAATCACGTCCAAGGCTGCTAGCAAAGAAATTAGACTTTGACCTCAGTGACTTAAATAAAAATATTTGGGTGGATAGGCATCCACTACCCAGAATACATGAAATCCTTACCCTCATTAAAGATGCCAGTCACTTTAGTGTCCTTGACCTATCATCGGCATATCACCAAGTGAAGTTGCATCCTGAGTGCCGTCACCTAACCTCATTCATTACGCCTTTGGGAGCATTCCAATATCTCCGTATGCCTTTTGGGCTAGCGTCTGCTGCGGCTGCGTTTCAAAGAATTATGCAGCACGTGCTCAAGGACATACCGGGTACGTTGTGTTTTCAGGATGATATTTTGATTTTTGGCAGAGATGATCTTGAACACAATGACAGGTTGAGGTGTACCCTACAAAAGCTGAGCCAAGCAGGTCTTACCTGAAAAAGAGACAAGTGCCAAATAGGAGTAAAATCTGTAGAATATTTAGGGCATACCATTTCCAGTGAAGGAATCAAACCCAAAATGAATCTTGTGGAAGCCATCCTTGAAGCAGCTGCTCCCACCAATTTAGAGGAATTAAAATCCTTTTTAGGATTATCTGAATATTATTCTAAATTTATTCAAAATTATGCCAGCAGGGTGGAGCCGTTGCGAAATCTCCTCAAAACCAAACATCCATTTGATTGGGATGAAGACTGCAAAAAGGCATTTTTGGATATTAAAAGTTGCATTGCTCAACCTCCTTTCCTAGGTAGGTTTGATCCCACCAAAACTACCTATCTCTCCACAGATGCCAGTAATAAAGGGTTAGGTGCCAGTCTGACACAAAAGATAGGAAACACAGAACATGTGATTGCGTGCGCCTCTAGAACATTAAAAGGTGCCGAACAGAACTACTCGGTAATTGAGAAAGAGGCGTTGGCTTGTTTTTGGGCTGCTGCAACTGCCCCCCCACAGTGTTCGTCGCCAGTATTATAAAGTCAACACACACAGGTAAGAGTGTGACTGTGTTTATTCACCACCAACTAGTCCATGCCTTCCAGTCACAGAGTGCCAGAGAGGCAGCAATAGAATGTTATGCCAATGGCAGGGGAGTACCAAATAGGAAGGAACTGGGGGGGGAAATATTAACGGAACATACCAAGATTACAACACTCAGCTTCCACCAGTCTCTGTTCAAAGACTGAATATGTGCAGTTCCTTCCTGGATGAGTACCATTGCCCTTCTTCTCAATCTTGACAAGCCTATGGTGCCGATTTTTTGGAACTACACCACACGGACCACCGCCTGGTGGCCTGATCACTAGGGCCTTCTTCCATCTCCCACTGATTCTGTATGCAAACTTGGCATGATTTTAAACACTTGATTTTGTTGTTCCTCTCAAATCAGGTTGTATGTTCAGAGCAATCTGTCTTTGTCTTAGAGTCCTGTTCGCTCCTGCTCTTTCTTACCTGTCATCACTCTTCAATTGGTACTCTCAGATCAGGATTTTATATTCCTACTCCATAAATCTTCTGTCCATTCCTCTCATCACAAAGACAGAAATGGTGGTTTGACTGTCTTAGTAGTAACCCTAGAGGCTGGAATTCCCTCCTCAACCAGCCTTTGGGGTTTATTACGAGTACGGCGATTCATAGGACAGCGGAACTTGCTGTCGTGGTCCGACCACCGCCACACTGCTGGCCTGCCCACAGATTTATGAGTGTGGTGGTTGGACCGCCATAGGACTGCCATGACCGCCAGGCATCCAGGAACCTGCGGCGTTCACACAGCAGTCAAGAGCAACAATATGCTGGAGGCGCTGTTGCAGCACCGCCAAGCATATTCTGAGGTGGCTTTCCACTGCCCCTTTCTTGGCGGTGAGCCTGCCATGAAAAGGGTTGCTAAGAAGCAACTAAGGGGGCCCTAAGAGGGACCCCTACTGCTCCTTGGCCTGGAGTTGCATGCTGGGGGGCACATGTTGGGCCACTCTGGTATTGCATGCCCAGTTGCCGCATGGTGTGGTATGTATGTCACACTGTGCAGGAACGTGCAGTCCGCACTCTCAGGACAGCGGTTTGCATGTTAGGGTCTCCTATGAGCCTAACAGACCACCACCATCAGACCAAACCTGCACCGCCTGCACAAACAAGATTACACCTGTAATCCAGCAGGTGGGCGCGCCATGGCTTTGGCGGTCCTTCAGCAGGCACCGCTGGAGGACAGCCAAACTCGTAATAAGGCCCTTCGTCTATCATCTGTTTGTCAACATTTCACTAACAACTCAAAACCTAACTGTCTTCAAAGTAATAACAGCATCTGACAGTTGTTCTGCTTGGTGCATGAGCACCCTTTATCTGGGTAAAGGCACAGTCTCTAAAAGATGTATACATTTATTCATTAGAGCTCAGACAGAAATCTGAGACTGCTAACAGAAGAATTCTGTATTACCTCATGAAAATGGAGGAAATACATTTTCTCAGAGACATGCTAAGAAAAGCCTTATAGCTGGCGTGGCTGGACATAAGACTGCAAACCTGATGCTCCCTGTTAAACCTGGCATCCTTGGCATGGTTCTCCCCTAACTTTTAGCTTTCAAACTTCCTGTTTTGCTGACTTCATTCTTGCTGGCTTTAGGACTCTGTACACTTTACCACTGCTAATCAGTGCCAAAGTGCTTGTGCGTGTTCCTAAGAACATGGTGAAATTGGGTTACACCCAATTGGACTATTCAATTTACTTGTAGGTTTCTAGTAAAGTGGTCCTACATATGCACAGGGCCTGCACATTTTATGCCACTCGTGGGCCTGCAGTACTGATTGTGCCACCCACTTAAGTAGCCTTTTAAACATGTCTCAGGTCTGCCATTGCAGCCTGTGTGTGCAGTTTTAAAAGCTGGCATTTCAACCTGACAAAATAAACCTTTTGCGGGTCCAAATCCTCTTGTTTAAAACACGTCACCCCTAGGGTAGGCCCTGAACGGCCAAGAGGACAGTGTGCACTGTATTTAAAAAGTAGGACATGTCTTTTTAAGATTTACATATCCTGGTAGTGACAAATTCCTATATTTGTTTTTTACCACTGCAAGGCCTATTTCTCCCATTGGATACCATTGGACTAGCCTTACAACATTTAAGTCTAAAGAATTGTGATTGAAAGCCGCGGCAGGGAAAAGACACTGGAGACACAGGTTCAGAATGAGAACGAAGTCAGCAGCAGCCTACAATTATTTCAGCACCACTGCACAGATATCTTTGACAGAGAGAAATAATGAGACCTCCTAAATCAAAACTAAATATATCCCACCAATGGTGTTTATAGCTTATCTCTCGGTAAGCGAAGACATACTGTGATGAGCCCTAGTCCTATGAGGAGTGGAGATGAATGGCCAAGAACAGGATCATGGGCAGTTGGAATGGATCAAGGCCGCTCACCAGTTCATCAGGATGGTTGCAGAGGTTACCGCAGAAACTAATACAAATGCCACAGAGATTCTGCTGAGATGGAGAGCAGTAGCATGTTTCTCGATATGCAGTACACACCGGTAGGGGAGCAAAAGAATTTAGGAGGTTATTTAGAGTTTGACAAACACAGAACTCCACCCAAATGTGACAGAGTACCCTGGCTGCTTAACTGAAGGCCTGCCGTTGCTATTTAGAGTTGGATGCACTGTCATGTTTCTGCCGGTGGAAACCTAACACGAGCGGTCTAACACTTTTTAGGTCATAGGTCTAAGTACCTCGGACCATCCGCCCATTTAGAGCGGATGGTCCGATGTGATTTTTTTCCCTCTGGTTTTTTTTGTGTTCAGACCCCAAATATAAAATGCCAGCCACACCTGGGGAGAAACCCTCTCTGGAGTTAGGCCATTTTGTTTTACAAAACAAATTCCCGCTTTTGGAATTTGTTATTATAAAATTACAAAACGTTTGTTGAGCAACTGCATGAAACATGGCTGTTGGTCAGCAAACTCACAATGCCTTCAGAGGTGCTGCCATGGCAGTGGCTTCTCTGAAGGCATGGGTATCTAAAAATATAGTGGGCTGTAGTCTGACAGGACAGTGAAGGCTATTACCACTGTCACCCTGGAGAAGGCAGGCTGCCCTCTAAACCCTGAATGGGGCCCTTGGAAAGCACGAAAGGGTTAACGGAAAGCATAGGATAGAAACCACTGGCTTCAGAAGACAAGCAGGGGTTGGGAACTGAGAAGGGTAATATATAGTAGTGAGATATCGCAAATACCAAATGTGAATTGACGGTGAAGTAATTGAAACGACTGGGACATGTTTCTAGGCACTGACCCAGTGCCTGCACTGGACTTTTATAGCCACTTGCCCATAAGGCCCCAGACATCCTATGAATAACCTGGTATTGAGAACTGCCCTAACTTTCATATTCCCATCCTCCATAGTCTGACCTCTTCTGCATTTAAAGGAGAGTTTAAATCCTGCATGGTTTTGTAATGTCACTGTTCTAACAGGATCTCTTGAAGGACACCAGTGGGGGTCTCACATATAATGGTGGTTGAGGAGATCCTGTCTCCTGTGGCTCATGTGGCTGCCTGGAGGATATGTGCAGCTGATGGAATCTGAGATGCCTTACAGAACAGGCTGCAGTGCATATCATAAAAGCATTGCCCTACAAAATGTATGAGATATAAGACAGCTGGTTTGATGGCTAAATTGAAGGCTGAAAAGGGATCTCAATCCTGTTTCACCAGAGATAATGCTAAAGTTGAATTTTCTTGAAGAACTGGCCCAGGAAAAAACATATTGGATGGGATGGGAACAACCCCTGGTATGCTGATTCTTGAAAGAAGTAAGACAGCAGGCTTCTCCAGTCCCCATATATTCTTCTGTCTGAAACATTGACAATGTGTCCTGACGATGAATTATGTACCAAGAAATTGTGAATTAAACCTACCATGTTGCTTTACCTTCTTTCCTCTAAAAGGGTTTCAGATGTCAGAGCTCTTGACTTTTTGCACCGTTCCTTGTCCCTAAATGGGGAGAGATTCGTCATACCTCAGAGAAAGAAAACTAAGACCGTGACTTTTGTGTAAATCGGTTTGCAGGAATGTACCACTGGATGGATGTAGACAATTAAAAAATGTTTAGCTTTTGCATCAGATGTTCAATTCTATTAAGGACACGGAGGCAAGGATTATGCTTCTCTCTCTCTTTACTAGCTCCTAACAGCAGCCAATTCAAACTGTAGAAAAAACTTGTAATAAGCTACAAATCCCATGAACCCCCTCAAACCACGCCCCCAACCACAGTCATCCAATCATGACTTTCCTAAGCCCCCAAAACTGCCTGCATCTTCCTTTGTAAATAAACTCAAAATTCAAAAGTAAAATGAGATGAACAATAGGTCCAAAATCAAATGAAAACCACCGGAACTCCGAAGCCATCTTGAAGGTTAATCCTGTTCAAATCCGATCCTTCTTGTGAAAGCATGGACCAATCATCCACCACAGAACTACTCCTGGTCAAGGCTATCTCACTCTTGTTTTTGTTCAGCTCCTAAAAACAGACAACATGCAATGAAAACAGTACCAACAACAAGAGGGCAGGTCAATGCCCAAAACACAAAAAAATACATACTTCAGACCCAAAACAGCATGAATAGGCTAACATCACATAGAAAAACAAGTATATATGTCATTGCATCATTGCACTTAATCAGGTGGGATAATCCTCGCCTTCATGTCCTTAATAGAATTGAAAATTAAAGTTGTGAATGCTAGAAAATGTTTCATTCTATGTCAGAACAGCAGGCTCAGATTCTGCTAGTTCAAAACTGATCCACCACAATATAAGCTGCATGCACAATAGGTTTATAAGAAAATTGTTTAAACGTAGAGTCAGATGACCGTTTAGACGCATGTAAAATATCTTCCAGCCTAGAAACCTTAACAAACAAAATCCTTAGAGGCCACAGCACCTCTTGTTGAATGAGCACCATGTATAGTGACAAGCAAGAATGTGTTCTTAATCTACCTTCAAACACTTGACATCACAGAGCTTATAAATATGAGGAAAAGCTGGATAGTCAATGCATCAAGTATTTGTTTTTTTGTCCATTTCAAGATTGTAAAAGAGACTCCAACAGGAGAAAATAACATACCTGCTAAATCCAGAGCTCTCACATCTGAGACTTTTCTAGATGAAACTAGACACAATAGCATACTCAATTTAGCTGATAGTTGTTTCATCAATAACAAGGGATTGGCAGGTCACTGTTGAACAGACGTAGAAAAGAATTAACATCCCGCGATTGAGAGTATGTGGGCCTAGGCAGATTGGACACCCTAATGCCCTTAAACAGTTTATAAATCTTTAGCTGATAGTTGGTTCGTCAATAACAGGGGATTGGCAGGTCACTGTTAAACAGATGTTAAACAGAATTAACATCCCGCGATTTAACATATCTGGGCCTAGCACTCGTGCAATAGATCTCAACGAAACAGTCTGCTTGCCCACTACTGATTTCAACTCTCTCTTGATCGACTTCATCTTCGGAGCAGAGAGTAATAACTGAGGCCCTCATTACGATGGCGGTTGGTCGGACCACCGACCGCCATCGCTTTGGGCAGAAGACTGCCCGACAATGAATCAGCAGTCCCCTCCACCTAATTAGGATTGGACCGCTGTGCTGTCGGGAGGAAAGTGCCCTTTTCTACTGCAGCTTGTGCTGCAGCCCATGAAAGGGGCTGCAGCACAAGCTGCAGTAGAAAAAGGCACTTTGTGCACATACATGCACCGTGTGCCAGGCACCATGTGGTGCCTGGCACATGGTGCATGGATGTGTGGGGGGGCACTATATGTGCCCCTGGGCCATTTAGCAGTGGTCCACAGTGGACAGGGGCCCTGAGCGAGGCCCCAAAAGTCAATTTCTGTCTGCCTTTTCATGGGGGTAGGTACGCCATGAAAAGGCAGCCGGAAAGGGACATCCTAATCCCTACGGTAGTGCATGCACAGGAACTGCCTCCATTATAGGGATAGGAGACTGACTGCTGCCCTGACGGGATCTTGGATCCTGTCTGAGGCGGTGGTCTTTCCCCCGACATTATTGCTCTGACTGCTTGCATTGTAATGTAGTGGTCAGAACAATGCCCTGAAGGACTGGCGGACTGCCACTGCCTGTCAGTGGCAGTCTGCCTGACATCATAATGAGAGCCTGAGTCTTGACAGAGCCCACCTAGAACCCTAGAAATTCCATCTGTTGGGAGGGGATCATGACTCACATCTTCATGTTCAGAGCGAAGCCCAGGTCTTGTAGTAAGCTGGCCATCTACGTGAGATAAAGAGCAAGACAGTCTGATATTGGGCTATAAATGCCATGTCGTCAAGATAGGTGATCAGTTGAATCCCCTTCTCCCTTAGCGTCTCGAATACTGGTTTCATTTGTTTGGTAGCCCAAGGAGCTGAGAATAACCCAAAGGACAAGGCTAGGTATTTGCACCATTGGGATCACCATTGGAATTCCAAAAGTTGCCTGTGGAGGGCATAAATAGGGGGCCGTGATATAAGCATCCTTGAGGTGCAATCAGACCATCCAATCCCATTGCTGAAGTAGATCTCGGAGGAGGTGGATACTCTCCTTCTTGAAGTGGCGATAGACCTACCATTACCCCTGCTTCAGAAGAAGGTCTTGGATTTCGAAGTCTATAAAACTCATCTTTTGTAGGAAAGAAATGGAGGTGACGAGGAATAGAGAATTGAACAGGGTTCTGATTAAGCTCTACTTTATAACCCTGGACAGTGTTGAGAACCCAGGCATCGATGGAAACCTTGGCCCAATTGTGTGCAAAGTGGTGAAGTCTGCCCCCTAAGAGAACAAAAGGAAAGATAATCGAATTTCCCTTCGAATTATGTTGGAGGAGGCATGATTTGCACGGGTAGCTCCCCTGTTGAAGTGAACCCTGAAGCCGCTTGATCTGGAGGGGGAAACAATTGATCTGTAACTGTCTTGCCATTCTCTGTGACAACAAAATCTGGACCCCATCTAAAGACCTTGTGAAAGGTAGCGGCTGGCAAAGCGTCCTCATCCGGCCCGCCTGAAAAGGGGCTGAAACTATTTCTTAAGGGAGATCTGCACCGTGTTGAGGGTGGTAAACATGTTTACAAATTTCCGAGTGTCCTTTACAAAACGGTCCCCGTACAGTTTTCCTTCAGTGAAAGGGCCAGCTTCAGATGTAGCATGTCAGCAAGTTTGGGATCAATTCTCATAAGGACTGACTTACGGCATTCAAAAGAGAACACACACTTAGAATTGCCATGGACGTAAACTACCCATTGGGTCCACCCAACAAGGACTTCTGGGTCTACCCCTCTACCATTCTCTTTATTCTCGAGGGCTATTTGCAGTATTTTTGCCAGGGGCCTGAGATGTCCAAAAGTTTGTCCTGACAGGATAGTAAGGTATGATCGATGGTTTTTTAGGGTCACAAGCATATTCCTTGAGAAAGGTCAGTATACTCGGGTCTATGTCTGGGGTCTCAAGGGCCATATTCAGGAGTTGCAGTCTTGGACATTCAGCTCTGATGCGACTGCACACCACCTTTTCAAAAATTTGGTGAAGATGAGTATGCATGTATTCTCCCACCGGAGAAACAATGCACTCAAGCACACACAGTCCAGTTTGTAAGGATGAGTTTATTTTCCTTGATCGAGTTCTGCTGAAATGATCCCATCCAGTCAACAAAATTCAAATTCTTCAATATTGTCTTTACTTCCATATAATATTGTCCAAAACATGGTAGCAATGGCCATTGGCTGTGGTGTTTTGGACAATATTATATCAGTAGGCATTGATTCCTCCGAGATCCGGTTTGGATTATCGAGCTGGGAGCGAGTGAATTGCCCCTCCTGCAACGCCAAAGCAACTGAAAAGCCTTTTCTGACCCCAAAAAAGGCTTTTCAGTTGCTTTAGCATTGCAGTAGAGGCAATTGACTCGCTCCCAGCTCGAGAATCCTACCCAGATATCGGAGGAATCAATTCCTTCTAAGAGCTAATTCATTAGCACATTTAGTACACATCTCTGGTAGATTATTTCCGAGGCGCCTCAGGCCAGAATAATTTGGACCCTTTTTGTATTTCTCGACACTACATTACCTGTGGGATATAGATACCTACAGGAGAGGCTACTTCTCACCATTATCACAAGCTGTTTTATTGGCTCAGTCCTGATGAAGACCTGAGGTGATGTTCGTGAATTACACACATAAAGGGTCAAAACGTCAACAAAAATTGCTGGTATTCCCTTAACCTGATAAAGCTATTTCCATTTCTAATGTAAAAAGGACATCTGCTTTTACAATCATCTGTTTCATTGGGATGCCCTCACAAAGAATCATTTATGTAATTGTTGTATCATTGTATATGTCAACTGTGTTTAAGTCTACAATTTTATGTACCCCTGTTTTTGGATGTGTTTTTTCCTTTTAATTATTGTACATGTCTCTTAACAGTCATATGTGAGTCTGTAACCTGTTATTTTGTACATCACTTTAAATGGTATGATTGATAATATACCATAAATATAAACTCTATCTCGTTGGTGTCCTACAATATTTTGTCCGTACCAAAGTGTGATTGATTTGCCATGCCTACAAAGAATGTTTGCGAGTAACTAATGCTCTAGTTAAAGAAATATAATCTTCCCCACTGCCATTTTCAAAAGGGCAAAATGCAGTCTGATAACATCTCATGTCAATGGAGGTCGTAGTTGAGGATTCGATGGTATAGAGAAGCAAAAGGGGTACAGAAAGATGTAACGAGAGGGAAGGAGGAAAGACGAACTTAAGAAAAAGAGAGAAGGATGAAGTGGAGCAAGATTTTTATTAGGAGTAGCTTGAAAGCAGAGTGTTACAAGGTCACTCAGATGGTTGGTGGAAGAAAGTTCAAGATTCTAGGAGCATTTCCACAGAAGGACTGAGGAAGAGTGTATTGCTGATTGAATGCAGGCGTGTCGAGGCAGAGTAAATCACTACTGCTGATACTCCATTTTCCCATGGTGTTGTTCAGATTCTCAGTTAGGTGATGTGGGATTTGAGAGTGGGGGGTTCTGATTATGAGGTATACTGTTTGCTAACTCATCTGACTTGAACATGGAGCCTTTGCATTCACAAGTGGACTATAATGATGTGATGATAACATTGTGAGTCAGAGATTAACCGTGTGGCTGTGGGTACGGTGGCTGTAATGGGAGCTAGATGGGTCTTGGGTAAAGCCGAGAACGGAATCTAGGGCTTGGACAATTGTGTTATAGTTATCTACTAGCATAAAGTTTTGATATCTTTCAACATTCTACAAAGAAACTAAAGCTTTCTGGTCAAACGGTTCACATGAATATAGCTTCAGGAGGGGGGGCGTGGCCAGGCGCCGATGGAGTGGGAAGCCTCGGTCCGCACTCCTTCCAGTGATCACCAGCCATCCTGACTGTAACAGGGGGCCCCAAGAATATTAAGACAGCTTTCCCAACTCCCGAAACACGGGGGAAACAAACAGACTGCAATTCATGGGAAATAACGCGCAGGAACGAGGGGGCCGATTCACAGAACTAACTTAAGACAAAATCCTAAACTTACTACTTTCGGTATTCACAGAAGTTAGGATTTTGTCTTAAGTTTGTCTTAAGACAAACTTAAGACAGACTTAAGACAGTCTTAAGACAGACTTAAGACAGTCTTAAGACAAACTTAAGACAAACTTCAGACAGACTTAAGACAGACTTAAGACAGACTTAAGACAGACTTAAGACAAAATCCTAACTTAAGTCTGTCTTAAGTCTGTCTTAAGTCTGTCTTAAGTTTGTCTTAAGTCTGTCTTAAGACTGTCTTAAGTCTGTCTTAAGACTGTCTTAAGTCTGTCTTAAGTTTGTCTTAAGATAAACTTAAGACAAAATCCTAACTTCTGTGAATACCAAAAGTAGTAAGTTTAGGATTTTGTCTTAAGTTAATTCTGTGAATCGGGCCCAAGCTGCGGAACTGCCAACAACAGGACCGTGAGGAAAAACAAAATGGTGCCCGTGACGAGGAACTGAGTCTGGTGGCAGAACCTAGGGGCAGTGGTGACCCACAGAGTACAGGGGGTAAGTCCTGCTGATGCAGCGAAGAGGACGAGCTGAAACGAGGCCACCCGGCGATTACAAGCAGCAAGTAGCGAGAGAAGCCCAATCGGCAGAGTCGCGGGGCTAACCAAGATGGTGCTGGCATCGGAGCAGGAAGTTCCGGGCACGGTAATTAAACCCCACAGCGCAACCGAAGGAGAGCCGATGGCAGAGCCCACCAGGAAGATGCCAGCCCCTGGACCAGAGTGTGCAGGACGGTAGTAGAATGAGCCTTGAGAGTGCGCAGAACCAGCAGTGGCCAGACCAAGTGAGCGAGCCCCCACCAGCGCAGGAAGAAGAGCGAACTGTATCGAAGCCACCTGGAGAGCGCAAACAGCGAGGGGCAAGAGAAGCCTCCTCAGTTTAGCTAAAGAATCCACTAAAAGAGAGGGCCGGCGGTGGAACAATGAGCCTGATGGACACTAACTGTACCCCTGCAGTGCGAACAGAGAGGGGCCGGAGACAAGGCCAGCTAGGAGAATTATAGTCTCCAAACCAACATAGGTAGGGGGGCGGCGTGCAGAGCTCCAAACATGTGCAGGGACAGCGGCAGCAAGAACGAGGCAGCAAACATGCCGGAGATCGCCCCGGGCAGAGACCCAGGTGGAGGTGTGCTTTCCCCCCCTCCCTTCCTTGCACAGGGGTGAAGAGAGGGCCGGCCTGGAGCTGCGTGAGGGGCAGTCGAGATAGTGGAGGCTCCTCTGGGACAGCAGAGCACCAACATGAGGGAGGCCTAAGTGAACTAAAGAGGAGGCTGGCCGCTGGAGAAGATAGCTCACTGGGGCATAACACGCCCGGAAACTACCGGAGGCCCGATCTCAGCAATAAGGGGCTGGCAGGAAGTTAAAAGAGAGGCCACAGGCCTGGGATTGCCTGGGAGAACTCAGACCAGCAGGCCAATAACATGTGGGAAACTGGCCTACATTGGCGGTCTACCTCGCAGGTGGGGTGCAAGGGGAGCCTAACAGACGGCAGAGCAGCCTCCAAGCCCACTGCACGACCAGCAGACTTTGCCTGCACCAACAAATGGGGACACCCGAGACACGACTGGCGCAAGAGACCGGTCCACATATTGACAGTCATAATCTTGCGCAACGCAAGAGAACCCTGCCAAGCAGTCTTCGACATAAGGTGGTGGGCGTCATGGGGAAAATCACTAAAAGGCGGGAGCAGGAACAACCAAAAACAGCCGGGGGATGAACCGGGGGGGCACATCTACGAGGACAACGGGCCGAAATGTGGGGAAAGATGCCCCGGAAGACCCCTCGCTCTCGAACATTCTCCGAGGCATAGAGACATCAAGGATAGCAGTGGAAACCAAAATTGACACCCTCAGAGAAGACCTGGGATTACTGAGGGAGGACCATCGGAAACTGGCAGACCGAGTCTCAGCAACAGAGGGTGAAGGCTGCGACCTCAAACCCCAGGTGACCACATCCAAGCAAAGGCTCTGTGACATGGAGAAGCGAGTGCAGGCCCTGGAACTTAGGGCAGAGGACGCCGAAAACAGAGCACTGCGGAACAACCTATGCATAGTAGGCCTCCCGGAAAAGGTTGAGGGAAACAATATGGTGGCCTATCTAGAACATTGGATCTGCACCGAAGTGGCAGAAGAGAGGTTATTATCCCAGTACTTTGCACTGGAGCGAGGGCACAGGGTCCCTGCAAGAGCACTCCCGCCAGGATGACCACGGAGACCAGTGGTGGTGCGCTTGCTATTCTATCAGGACAGAGACCATGTGCTGGGGCAGGCTCAGCAGAAAGGCCAGCTCAAAGTGGCCAACAGCATTGTCAGAATCTTCCCGGGCTTCTCCCGGGAGGTTCAGAAACAAAGAGCGTCATATGGAATCTAGGGCTTGGACAATTGTGTTATAGTTATCGACTAGCATAAAGTTTTGATATCTTTCAACATTCTACAAAGAAACTAAAGCTTTCTAGTCAAACTGTTCACATGAATATAGCTTCAGGAGGGTGGGGCGTGGCCATGCGCCGATGGAGTGAGAAGCCTCGGTCCGCGCTCCTGCCAGTGATCACCAGCCATCCTGACTGTAACAGGGGGCCCCAAGAATAATAAGACAGCTTTCCCAACTCCCGAAACACGGGGGAAAAGAACAGACCGCAATTCATGGGAAATAAGGCGCAGGAACGAGCTGCGGAACTGCCAACAACAGGACCGTGAGGAAAAACAAAATGGTGCCCGTGACGAGGAACTGAGTCTGGTGGCAGAACCTATGCATAGTGGGCCTCCCGCAAAAAGTTGAGGGAAACAATATGGTGGCCTATCTAGAACATTGGATCTGCACCGAAGTGGCAGAAGAGAGGTTATCCCAGTACTTTGCACTGGAGCGAGAGCACAGGGTCCCTGCAAGAGCACCCCCGCCAGGACGACCACGGAGACCAGTGGTGGTGCGCTTGCTATTCTATCAGGACAGAGACCATGTGCTGGGGCAGGCTCAGCAGAAAGGCCAGCTCAAATTGGCCAACAGCATTGTCAGAATCTTCCCGGACTTCTCCCGGGAGGTTCAGAAACAAAGAGCGTCATATGTCACTGTCAAACGGAAGCTGCGACAGCTGAATATATAATACTCAATGGTGTTCCCAGCCAAGTCAAAGAATGGTGATTGCAGGTGAGACCATGTTCTTCACCACGCTGCAAGAAGTGTGGGAGTGGATCGACCAGCATGCCCCACAGGATCGAAGGGACCCGAGGCACCAGGGACAAGACCGAGGCAAGGCCCGACATGGGGGAAATGGAGGGAACCCTGTGAGACCACCCACAGCAGAGGAAACGCAATGGGAAAGGGACAGAGCAGTGGAGGCGATAGCATTCCTCAGCACGCATGGATGACGAGACATTGCATCACTTTCCAGGGATGACACAAGAGACTCGGACTCCGAACACAGCTCTAGCACAGTGGTGGAACCCAGTCAGGAGCTCCAAGACGTGACTCCCAGATTGGCGGACGATATTATTTGAATCACTGCGGGACACGCAAGTAAAGTAAGGGAATGTTAAACATGGGGGAGACCCAGATAACTAAACATGTGCTCTGATGAGCTGAGAGGGCCTGAGGTCATGGCCTGATGTCTCAATTCTACAAGCACCGGGTGTGGGGGACCCATGGGGGTGGGAGAACGTGGCTCTTCTCTAAAGTAAAGGTCTGTTCCGTCACTCTCTGAACTTTGGATAATCTATAAGTTGCACTCGAGTGCATAGTTTGGATGAGGGAGAGAACCTCACTTGTCCTGGGGAGGGGGTGTTTGGGTGTTCATAAAGTTTTAAGTTGGGGACACTGCAGGCAGCTAGAATTGAAATTGAGGGCAGCTAGTAATGATCACAACCGCCTGCCCTACTCCCGGTGGATCCCAGCCATGAGGTCAGTGGGGGAAAAAAGGAGAATAAACAAAGATGAATGATAGAACAATGTATAACCTGATATTCTGGAACATCCGGGGAATGCATTCAATGTACAGGTGACATAAAATATTCTCATACCTTAACAGACACGGGGCACACATTGCCATGTTACAGGAGACCCACACCCTGGCCTCGGAGGGTGCTGCACTGCACCAGAGGTGGAGGGGCCAGGCTTATTACACCTCGTTCTCAGCATTCGCGAGGGAGGTACTATTCTGGTTACGGGCGGGGGTCCCCTTTCAACACACGGGACACAAAGTCGAGCCGGAGGGCAGATATTTGATAGTCACAGGCAGGCTGGATGGACAAGACGTGACGCTAATTAATCTCTATGGGCCGAATACAGACCAAGTGGCCTTCCTGGAGAAGATGTCTGGGATGTTAGCAATCTACATGATTGGCTCAGTTAATATGCGGGGAGAATGAAACTGTGTGGCAGACCCGGACCTTGAAAGCTCTCACCCTCCGCTCCGTGACTCTCCAGTATACAGAATAGCCAGGGCCTTTAGAGACTGGCAGACCCGGTGGGGACTGGTAGATACTTGGAGGCACACACATCCACTGGACAAAGAATACTCGCACTTCTCGCACGCACATGAACTCCATGTATGGCTGGACACATTCCTCTGCTCTCTAGACATGTACGCCACGATGCGAGGAGCGGAGTACCAGATTCGCACAATATCAGACCATAATCCTATCCTGATAAGGTTGCAGAGGGGAGCCCAACTCCAACCCATCCCAACATGGCACCTCAGAGCAGAGGCACTCGAAGACCATGTGTTCCACCTTGAGATCAGGGGACACATTACCTTCTACTTCACCAACAACGCCCACTCCACGGACTCTAGATTGACGGAATGTGAGGTCTTTAAGGCTGTGATCAGGGGGAGGTGTATGGCAACATCGATTGGGGTATGGCGGACATTTCTCACGGACGTAGAAAGGGTAGACTGAGCATTGAGAAAGCTCAAGACGAGGCGCCAAGAGCACCTGGAGCTCCAATAGAAACTCCTGGAGGCAAAGGAAAGAGTGGCAGCTCAGACGGAGCGCCTGAGATGCTTTAACTATAAAAAATTCATGGACCGGACTCATGCGGAGAAGACAAGGTGGGCAGATTGCTAGCATAGCTGGCCAACCCGTCCCGCAGAGGGAATATCATCTTAGAAATAGCTGACCAAGATGGACACCCCCTATATATGCAGACAGACATAAATAATAGGTTTCTAGACTACTATAAACAGCTATATAAGAGCTCTGGGCCCGAGGAGAGGAGGAGATAAGAGAATACCTAGAAGGGCTCCCCTTTAAATGCTACCGGTGGAGAAAGCAGACCAACTGGAAGCTGACGTCTCAGAACAAGAGATTAGAGTAGCCATTAAGGAACTGGCGAAAGGCAAAACCCCAGGTACAGATGGACTCCCTACGGAATATTATGACACCTATGTAGCGGAGCTGGCTCCCAGGCTGGTGAAGTTATATGTAGCAGCCGGGGAAGAGGAAATCTTACCAAAGACTACCCGGGAAGCAATGGTGATTCCACTACTTAAACCCGACAAGTCCCCCCTTGATGGCATGGCTTATAGGCCCTTATCGATGCTTAATCTCGACTTCAAGATCCTAAGTAAACTACTGGCGTCTAGACAGCTCTCTCACATAACCTCTCTGGTCCATCCGGACCAGGCGAGTTTCATACCAGGTAGAAACACGACTCCGAACATACGGCAACACCTCTCTAACTTGGAATCGGGCAGCAGAGCGGGAAGGGTTGATATTCACTATAGAAATAGAAAAGGCCTTTGGCAGCCTTGAGTGGGAATCCTCTATGCTGTATTAACAAAGATGGACTAGGCCAGGGATTTATATGCTGGTTGAGACTGCTGTACGCAGGCCCGATGGCAGAGGTGCACACGGGCCACATGAGGAGTTGGCCTGACGGCTAGGGTGGACGACCTCGAATCTGGGGAACTGGGTTTGAGTCTCGGCAATGACGCTGAACATCCTGTGATTCTGGGAAAATCACTTAATCTCCCCGTGCCTAACAAAAAAAAAGCAAAACTAAATAAATAAAATAAATGTGTCCTCATGTAATGCAACTGGTGCTATGTAAAGCGTTCTGATACCCGATTCGGGTCAAGTTCGCGCTATATAAAACTCTGTGAAAAACAAAAAAGAAGATCTTGGGACAGTCCCGGGTGGAGAGGGGCCTTTATTTTAGCCAAGCGGGAAATCACCAGTAGGTGGAAAGCACTGAATGGCCCTAGCATCACCAGGTGGAAGCGGGAGCTGGAGAAGTGGGCGGGCTGCGAGACCAGGGTTTTAATGAGGAACGCGAGACGGGGCCTAGGCACAATAGAGAGGGCCCAGGCGTGGGAAGCACTGGTGGAGGAGATGAAACGCAACGACCAGGAATCTGGCAATACTACCCCCATGGTGAAATCTAGATAGGGGAGCCCCCTGAGACAGGGCCCAGAAGGCGACCCAGAGCAGGAACCCGGGGAGACTACCTCTTAAATATATCAAGGCAGACAAAGTAAGGTGAGAAAAACACAAAGGCTACACAAATAACCAATGAGTAGCAAGGAAAGCGACAACTAGCAGAAAACAGGCCTCTAAAATGCCTGCAGTGCGGGGGTGGGAGGGGGCAGTTGGGGGGGTTTCTAGCAAGAATAGTTGAATCAGAAGATGTCTGCAATACAGATAAACACTCAGGGATGAAGAATGTATAAAATATAGTATAATGTGAATGGAAAGCACTGCAATTTACTAAGGGGTGAATGTATGACTATGCAATGGTCCAAAGGAAATAAAATGTGTTTAAATAAATAATGAATATAGCTCCAGTAGTTTTTAAATGTAAGTTCTATCCACCCAATTCTCGCCCCCAGATACCTGGATGCAGGTCTTGTCAGGTGTAGGAATGTATTGCAGATCATACCGTGCACTCCCAACTTACTAGCACGTGAGTTCCTCTGGGTCATAGGGTGAACACTTAAATTACATTACATTACATTCAAAATCACCCGAGTTCCTCTTTGAAAAATACCATACGCAATATAAAATCCAGTGTTGGCACATCATACATTCTTGGAAGCGCTGACACAGCAGACATCACATCTGGGAACTTCATTAGTAAACATGACCTTTGCCTTCAGGCTAGCACCACTCCACAGCCCTACCCTTCTACCTGGCAGAAGGAAACAACATTTTGAAACATGGGAGTTGTCTACTATCACATAGCTTAATATGAATCTTGGCATGCCTCGCTCTTTGACTGATGATTTTCGAAAATGTGTTTATATTAGCACTGTAAATTTATGTTTCAGTAAGTGACATGAAGATAAATATTAAACAAATATTAAACAAAAAGTATTACCTTTTGTACAGGACAACAGCTTACAAAGAGCAGACAAAAGACCTTCCCTTGACCCATGTTTTTTTTAAATAAACGTTGTTCTCTGTACGTTATCTTGGTTATTGTGTATGGCCATGCCGTACCGTAACCGTACTGTACCATACCATACCATACCATACCATACCATACCATACCATACCATACCATACCATACCATACCAGTATTATTGGTTTAAACTTTAAGGGTTTGAAGAAGGCACGGTTAGGGGTGATATCACCTCTATAAATATGTACAGGCAAAAGCACTAGTCGGGTAGGGAAATGCATAATACTGCAAGAACACAGTGAAATTAGCATTGAGAGCCCACAGTCTTCAAGAAAAAAAGAGAAAGCAAAGTACTATGTAGTTTTGAGTTCTCTCTTTAGAGCTTACATTTTTATTCAATGTTTTAGTTGGCAAATCTACTTTAAAATGCGCCATTTTGTCACATTAGGAAAAATACAATTTGTCGGGAATCACACACCTTGAAAGACAAAGGCCCCTCTGCTCGCTCACAAAGGGACATGGTGTCAAGATTTGAAGGTATGTTATAGTTCTACAAAGGATTACAACCAACAGTACCAAGTGCTCAGCTATTCCAAATGAAATGCAAATTGTGAATACCTCGATTAGGACACTGGGGAAAAGAATAAGACATTGGACACCCAGGTTCCTAATGGCGCATAGAACAGCCAGGATTGTCTTACAACCACCACTTGATCATCTTGACAAATCACACAGTGAAACAAACTAATAGTACCAAACTCAAATTAGGACAACTTTGAATGAGGCTTGCTTCTCACTCATCAGAGGAATGATATGACCAGTCCTGGCCCTCATAGGATACAGGTCCTGAGCCTTGTACGCCCAGGAGAGTCTCTCTGCACAAGGTGGAAGGAGGTCACACATAGCTTTGACAAGCATAATGAATGAAGTTAATGCTCAAAGAGAATATGACAGAGGTGCGAGAGAGTAAACAGAGAAACGGGGTAACAAGGGAATCAAGGACATAGGGAGCTGAAAAGGGAAGACAATAGCAAAGTGTAGGTATGCAAGAATGGGTGACAAATTATGAATACATGGAAAGTGCCAAAACAACTTGGGGATGTTGTCAGGCATCTTTCCATTGTCTTAACAGACCATATATAGTGGCTCTGCCACTCTTGCTGTAGACGTCCAGCTTCTAGCTTCCATCTACAGGTTCTCCACAACCTCCGTACTTGTCCACTGCTGTTCTTAAAGGAAGGTCAAAAGCTGGAATTATTACTTTTTGTATTCTAGCTTCGTTCCTATTCCTGACAGATGGAGACTGAGGGGTTAATGTTCCTGATTCCTCTCATAAAATATGCTGACCATATTTTAACATGACAGACACACTAAACATCTTGTATTAAAAGATGTGGGCCTCATTGTCTGTCAGAGAAAGTGCTATTGTTTGCAATCCAGCAGTATCACCCACAATTATGGTCCAAATAACTCGTTTTTGTAAAAAACTGTGCCCTATCACATAAAGTAAGTACTGAAAGCACCAATTTAAGACTGGTTGCTGTTATAGTTTTGGGGCTAACGAGCAGGATTAGTGGTATTTTACCTCCCCTGAGAGTCGTATAGAGTTGCTTGTCATAAGATATATAAAGGAGAATGGGGCTTTTCACTACAAACGTAGCTCTGCGCTGTGCCTCCAGGTGCTCAGAGTTGACACCTCTAAAGCAAGCAATGGAACTTACACAATAACATAACACGAAGCAACATAACAACACAATTAAAACATAACATTGCACGATATAACAAAGTAGCCAAAACAGAACACAACAAACCAACAATAGTACAACACCATAAGATCACTTTGCAATAATGCTGTACAATAACATGGCAGCACAAAACCTTTACAACACACCACCACCTTAACAAAATTCCGCACAATAAATATGCACAAACATTCTTGTCACAGCTGAAGAAACCTGCTTCCACAATAGGATGGCAAAGGATGTTTGCACCAAGAACATAAAATAGTCCCAGTAAAAATGTTTTGTTATTCGGATTACTGTCTCTCTACCAGGGAATGTCACTGAGTTGTGTTGTGGCTTATTGGAACTTCAAACACAAGGAAGTTCCTGCAGAACAATAGTTTTAGAAGTATTTCATTGGTATACTTACCCCGGAGTCCAAACAATCATGAGTTAACTTGCATGAAGTATACAGGAGATCTGTATGGAACACAGTTTTGTGCTGTTTTGTGAAATGGCACACCTTCTAAGCCCTCAGTGTCAGAAAAATTTAACAAGGATGTGTCATTTATTTTGACACAAAACAACTGCAGTGTCTCTTTATCATAACGTATGGGTCTTGCACTCCGGACTCATTGTGTTCAAATAACAAAGATTTATTGCCGTCTTCTGTCTTTACTTTCTAAGGAACCAAACACAAGAAACTCAGCAGGCCGTGGGAGGGGGTTGGAGACAGGCAAGGGAACCCCCCTTCCCATTTGTGAGCTTACAAGAGGTCTACCTCACCTTATAAAGTAAAAGTACTGGATTTTCTGGTTGAGACAAAATCATAATTTGTGAAGTCAAAAGAGGCTAGACAGTGGAACCCTATAAGCCTCAGCACCTAACTTGCTGTCTGTAACTTATATAGATATAATCTGGAACTACCCAGAAACATGTGTACACACTTACAAACACCCACTGTCACAGTGTAATTCCAATACAGGAATATAACAATTTAAACAAAACAGCACAGGGGCACCACAGAAAAGCTTAGACAAATAATTTTATAAAATCCATGTCCACAAGTAGTCTTCCAAGTTTTTCTTTTATTTCAATTAAGTTTTTAAAACATGATCATGATGATCAAAACACAACTGACGCGTTTCATCCTTATCAAAAGGACTTCTTCAGGGCTGTTGGTTCAATAAACATATATACAATCATAAATATATATACACACAGGTGGACATAAGAAAAGACATTTAAACATGACAAGCTATTTACAACTGTTATTTAAGAAAATACAATTTTATTAATCTTATTAATGTTTATTTGCTGATAATTTATACATCTTTATGTTCAGTTTTAATACCTAGCAGATTGGTGAAGAGAGAGAAAGTTGAGGGACATTAGATTAAAGTGAAAAAGAAAGGTCACGCAGTTCCAAGTAAGAGAAACCCAGGGTTAAGAAATATCAAAGCAAGATGACAAAAAATTGTGAGGGCCGTGAGAGGAGCCATATTCCCTATTTGTCAGCATACTATTCATGTGTTAATACCCACTGAAATGAATCTTTTATACTGTTAACGTTGAAAAATAATCCACATGGCAAGCCGAGTAAAAGGTAAGGAATTACTTCCGTTCTCAAATGTATCTGTATTGAGAGAGACAATCGGTATTAATATTCCCCAAGGTGAGAAGAAGGCTATGCTTATAAGTTTAGAAATGGTGCCCAATACTTACTATGTTTAAAATTTAATTTGCGCCTTTATCTAAAAAGAAGGACGATTGGGTGTATGATAACTCCCAGTCTAAGCAATCCAAGGTCCCAGGTCGGGGAACTAGACGATAAACGTAAATGATTGCACAGTTGCAATAGCCGGCCTGAATCAAGAAAGATGTTTAAGGTTATAATAAAATATTATATTATTTAACATGTGCACTGCATGGTATAGTTACACAGGAAAGTAATCCCAATTAATGTACAACAAGTGATGTATGGACAGGTATTTTTTAATTGGCACGTGTCCAAGGTAACATGATTAGGCAAAGGGGGATCATAGTTTAATGCGAAAACTTGGTTAAATTGTCATGGTTATGCTACAAAACTCTGTGATGTAAGGAATAACAGATGTTGCCTATTCAGTGACTCGATTGCATTGTTCAAATAAAAGGTGAAAAATAAGCTTGAATAAGAGCAGGCTACTGCACATAATACATCAGTGACATACTATATTAATCAAAAAAACTTCCAGTCGGGCATGAGCGGAGTCATGTTTTAAATATGCAACGCTTGATTAAGTTTGCCTAGATAATGCCACGCCGCTTCGTGGCGACGACGGTGGCAAGACATGTCTAATCAGAGAATAATCAATATCGTCTTAAATGTAGAGGTGGCAAGTATACTAAGTTAGAAGCCGTCCACTGCTCACAACACAGCAGCGTCAAACCACATAAGGCAAATACCATTAAAAATGTCCCCAGACAAGGCCCGCAATAACCCAAAAACAAAGCGCCCAAAAAGCCTCAAATAGGCACTTTCAGAACCAAAAAACATCCCACCAATGTTGCAAGTGAGAGTGATGGCAAAGCGTGTCACTCAATAAGCCACGTTCACAAGTCAAGGATAGCCTATCAAAATAATCCCACAAGCAAACAAATATTTTGGCAATGTGGCATGATATATTGCTCACGAAGCCATGTTTAAAGACAAAGGAGAGACATGCATGATCAGTTACCCTCCTTGCAAGACATTAGGCTTATCAGACCTAGAACAGAAACAACATCAGTATTCTATGCGAATCTGCGGTAAAAGAACAAAATAAAATACACCCAAACGAGTAATAATATTTCTGTATAATGAACCAGTCCAAAAAACTATCATTAAGAAACCGGCCGGGCCGTATCAATTCCCGCATTAAATGGTTTACCAGAATCAGTCGGAGTATTCATCATCAGCAGAAGACGGAACGGGTAAGAGTCGTATTTTGAATCGACTTTATATACTCGCGTTAATTCCCAGTAATCAAGAACAGCTGAGAATGCTGGTCTACTTCCAAAGTTCCGAAGTCTGTGGCAGCCACCATCTTATAATGGGGTATCTTACAAATACAAAATGTAGTTGAGTCCCTTAGGGCGAGCATCATGCCCGTCTTCAAACCTTCGCGTATTTGGGAGCGTTCGATCGGAGGGAGATGCTGTCCTCGTAAATTGTGTTATACAAACTTGATGACTCTTAGGACCGGGTGGCAAGACATCTTTGTTCTCGAATTGGTTGAGCCTGCTTTTCCTCGCACTTGAGCCTTTCTCTGTCGACATCAATCTTCGAAATGATCTGTTTGTAATTACACGAAATCCTTCATTGAGGAGAACGGTGAACGGTCGTCCCAGACCAATGAGTCCGCCTGGTGGACGAGCGTTTTTCCACTGCTTTGCTTGTCATCTATGGCTGTTTTATTTTATCTTACTGATACGGCCTTTTGATATTCATCTCTTTACGGTCCCATGGACATTGGATACCAATAAAGTTTTTTTTCGCCCTGAAGAAGGTGGTGCCCCGGGGAAAGGGGGTGTTACACCGAAACGCACGTCGGCATTTTGAATTGACTAGTCCCTTAGCTTTGTTTTGTATTGATGTTAACTATATAGATACATTTAGGACTTATGTACTGTATATATTGAAACAAAAAAAATCTTTTCTTTTTCCTTTGAATTTATTTAGTCACTAATCCTTGATTCTTTTTATGACAAAAACAAGCTGTGCAAGATGCTTAGGGCTTATACAATATAACTTTCCAGAGTGTAGGATGAATGTTTAGTGTGTTTTCACGGCTTGAATGGATCTATTTGGGAGTGAGAATGTATGAGTGATTTATGTGAAGGATTGTCCATGGGAATTATGGTTTCTTGGATCTTAATGAATTTTGTAAATTGATAATTTTTTCAATATATGACTTATACATTCATGATTTGGTTTGAATAATTTGAAAACAAAAATAAAAATATCAACGTAACAATCTGATTCTTGTTTATATGCTTGGTCTAGCAAGAGTGGCCCTTTTATTAACTGACTTAATTGCGTTCAGTTGAAATATATAGGTACAGCAGATCTCTTTTTTTGCTTTCAATTGTGATCTATCCCCTGCTGCTCTACCTTTATTCATTTAGGGGTTCCCCTTCTATTAGTGGTTGTTTCATGCCCGTCTTAGGCCATGAGAAATAGTAAAAAAGGCCATGGCACATAATAATGCCAAGTCGCAATGAATTCTAAATTTAAGAAGACCATTGATTATTAAAAGGGGATACCGAAAACGGACTATGAAGGAAAAGATCGGACAAGTTCCGAAGTTCCAAAATCTGTGGCGGCCACCATCTTATAATGGTGTATCTTATATAACGATTTGCACGAAAAGGACAAGTCACTACTCCAAGCGGTTAGAGCCCAAACAGAGACACAGAGTAAAATGCATGATGTCCAACAAAGATATACTTTAATCTAATGACCTCAACTTTATCTCTCTTCACCAATCTGTTAGGTATTAAAACTGAACATGAAGATGTATAAATTAACAGCAAATAAACATTAATAAGATAAATAAAACTGTATTTTCTTAAATAACTGTTGTAAATAGCTTGTCATGTTCAAATGTCTTGTCTTATGTCCACCTGTGTATATATATTTATGATTGTATATATGTTTGTATACATGGATTTTATATAATTCTTTGTCTAAGCTTTTCTGTGGAGCAACTGTGCTGTTTTGTTTAAAATCCTAATTTGTGTCTCTTTAGGGAGAAATAAACCCGTATAAGCTACCTGAAATATACGCTTGCATGCGTTCTTTTACCACAATCCTGGGGCTTGGCCAAAATTAGGGCATGTGGCAGAAATGCCACCCAGGCGATGAGCTCACGGTGGCAAGAACATGCTCATATGAGCTGCTTACATTGGTCAAAAGGCAGGACCCTCCTTCCCATGCGCCATAAGTTATCAAGCTCTTAGAGTACTTGTGAACAGCAGCACATTATTGGGCAATATCAGCACTGCAATGATGCAGGTATAGGCCCTTGAGTTAGTGGTTTGAAAAGGGGTCCTGTTTTGATGTCACTCATTATTCAACCTTAGGGTGACTGATGACATGGTGGTAAAATCATGTTGAGCCTTGGACCGTGGAGGATTTCGGGACAGTAAATTTAGAGCCACCAATCAAAATGGTAGGGGAGTGGCAGGTGTGGGTGTAAAGTTAAGGGTCCAAGATAAAGGATCAAAGATCACCCCAGCCAAACAAGGTGCGGTTAAGTAAGGTGAATTCCATTAGGGGTAATCTAGGGTGTTGCGGGTCCCCCATGAAGTCAAAAGCTCTCCTCAATGCCTCCTGGTAGTTAGAGCCAGGTCCGCTTCGCCACTAGTTACCAGTCCACACTAGGAGGAGGCTTTTCCTGAAACCATTCTCGTTTTCGGTTCCACTGAAACTACTTACATCTCATTCTAAATCCAAGCTAACATTGAAAATGTTTCAGTGTCTCATTATTTCTGTCAGCAATAACCAATGAGATGAAGACGCCTAAGGACAGGAGCTGTATGAATTAATATGGTGTGGATGAGTGCTGGAGGGCCAACCCTCCTCCGTTCATCCACCTTAACAGTTCACATTTCTGGTGATCTTTAGAAACAAGCTGTTTGATAAGCTATACTACTTCCTCTCCAGCACATGCGTGCGCAAGTGCTAATAGCTGTCAAATGACTCCTATTCACACAAACCAATGGAGGCCGAAGAATATCAACCTGTAAATTCTTTTGTGAGTTGTCTGATGAAGGACTTCTTATTGTCAGACTCCCTGGACAGCATCCAAGACCTGTCAATTGCTAGAACCCATAGAACCCCCCCACTCAAAAGCCGTGAGCAGGTGTACCTAGTTTCACACTTATCGCCTTTCTACAGGACAATCACGTATAAAACTAAAAACCAAAAAGCCTGTTGTATCAGACCCAACAGGGCCTCAGTTTGCTTTTCTTCCTGTGTGTTTGCAGAATTTTTGTTTGACATTTTCCAAGAGGAAAAATATAAATATATTTTGCCCGGAATATAAAACTTTTCGGTGGTGCAATGCCAGGTTGTTTAGCTCTCTGGAGAAGAGATTAAAAGATCCTCAGTTAATTTTCTGAAGCCTCAATCTTCCTCAAGAAGGTTGAAGCAGGTGCCCCGGCAAAAATTAGGAAAGGTACTTCTTACTCTCACGCCAGTAACTAGATTACTTAATATGAATCAGTTGTTTTTCTTTTTTATTCTAATTTTCCTTATTCCTTTACTTTTATTATTGCTCTGAATGTTTTGTGTGGCTGGGTTGTAAGGAGGGTGGTATCTTTCAAGCCACAGCTTACTTACTCTCTTCTTGAGGAGCTGATTAGAGCTCTCTATCAAGGAGGGAATGGGGTAGTGTTACAACAGAACACTTATTAAAAATGTATGTTACCACATATAATAACCTAATATCATTGGGCCCATTTCCTAATACACCTTATTTTAATGACTTTCATCTGTTACCCACCATTATGATGCAACTTAGGTCCTCCGATGGATCTTTTTGTTGAGCTGATAGGGACTAGAATACTCGGAAGATGCAGGCAATTATCTTATGAGGACCTGGTATAAAAAATTGCTTACCTAACCATAATCTTCACAATTCAATAACCAAACTTCTTTAGCCACTTTTAAAGATTCCTTGGGATAACAAATATGCCCAAAAGAATGAGACCCAATTGATAAAGATAATTCAGGAAAAACATTTATCAAATGCCCCAGATTGCACAGACAGATCAGAAACACATTTGAGGTTGGATTTAATTATAGGTTTGTTAATGCAAGTAATCACTCAGTTTAGCACAGATCAGTTTTAACAACAACGATTCAGCCTACAAAAGAATATGGGAAAATACAGATTCAGTTCATCAATCATGCAAACCAAGCAAGTTAGTTCGCTTCAGGTCTAACCACAGATATTGCAGTCCAAGTTCAAGCTGCAACACCGCATGCCGCAGAAGGAGTCAGATAACCCCTCAGTCGAGAGGTTATTTCCCGCACACCTTTGCTAGCCGGCAAAGCCCAGGATTAGAGATTGAAGTTTGAAACAAAGTTCTGTACATCAGAGTCTTCCATCAAAAGTGAGTGGGTATGGTCATAAGAAATGATAATAAGATATCGAGATTCGGAGTGACAGCATGCGAGGCAAGAAGATGAACAATGAGAACCAGCCCCTGTCTCTTCCTTGATGGGGCAATTATACTCCAAATGGTTCATGTTTACATCCCCTTAACGTATCAATTCCATCAGTTCATGAGGTTTTCATTGGTCACTTACGGTGGGCCGTTGTGTCCTGATCAGTAAATGATACAATTCTGGATGAGTTAAGTAATCCTTTTTGTAAAACTAATTAATATTCATTTACTCCATTTAGTTAGCATTTCATCACTTCCATGGAAGTAGGAGGTTCTTGTATTTGCTCATAGTTTGTTCCCAGGCACCTTTCCCTGGGCTTGCAAGATCATTTGCTACAATTCTATCGAATATGCTTTAGTGAGAAGTGAATTCATTGTCAACCAAAACAGAAGTTTCTCATAGGGCTTAGGTGACTGCCTCACATGATTTTACATTAGCGAGCAGGAAAGATTTCAGAGGCCTATATGAAAAACAGCGGAATCATTATCAGGTTAATATTCATTAAAGGAAAAATCATACATTTGCATCTTCATCTAATCTTCATTAAATCATTTATGACTAATTTCCCTCTGTCGGTAACATCTACAACCACAGACCCAGTGCAATCAATGGAAGCGAGAGGGTCACCTGTTTCCTCGATAACGACACTGACAACACCCATATTCCCGGGCAACACCACTAGTGCTTCAGCACAGCTTTCAAATGTCAATTACAACACCAACCCAACACGGGGCACCCAGATTTGTCAAGGGCTGAGCAAAGGGAATCCATCGCGTCAGTCAATACCAGCCCAGAAGGAAACAAGAGGGGCTATTCAGCCAGCAGGACTATCCGAGAACCTTATGGGAGAGTCTGAGAACCTCCGCAACAAACTCTCCACCTTCCACCCCCGCTGCCCCACTGGTACTGGTTCTGGCAAACGTCCCCCCGAGAAAATCAGAGTGAATCTACAAGACAATTAATGGACAAATGCCTTCAAGGGTT
Organism: Triturus cristatus; assembly: GCF_964204655.1. Classification (NCBI taxonomy): domain Eukaryota; kingdom Metazoa; phylum Chordata; class Amphibia; order Caudata; family Salamandridae; genus Triturus; species Triturus cristatus. The sequence goes on from NC_140590.1 coordinate 1,362,697,281, forward strand.
ATTAAATAATGTTAATGTAACAGAGAGGGGGAGGAAGCAACTGGCCGAAGAAATTATCATGGCCAGGAGAGAGGGATGGGTGGGTGGACTAAGAAAATCCCTTGCCGGCGACTGTGTGGCTATCAATTTTAATGATACTCATACGGCTCCTACTCTCCTAGCCAACTTCCATATTTCTTCCTAAGGAACTCAATACCCTTATCACTGGAGTACTTTTATATTGGCCATGGTGTAATAGTGAGAAGGGACTATAGGGCTAGAAAAACGTCACCATTCTTTGGTTTGAGAGGGATTGAGGGTTCCATCACAAATTGCGGGATTAGTCTATATAATAGATTTGCAGCCCTGTCGAACCTTGAAGCCAGTGACTGACTAGCTCCCTTACCCTCTTCATTACTAGTCAAGGCAATTACCCCGGCCCCAGCAAAGATAAGTCTATTGGAGATCCCATCTACTATATTACCCTCTGAGAACGCCCCTGCAGTTGTAACTCTTGTACCTAGTACTCAGGAGCATGTGCAGACCCCGCTATCTTGCATGACTGATATTGAGGGAATCAGGACTAAAAAGATATCTTGGAACGTGGCAATTACTCTGGTCCCCCAGTAGAGATTAGTCTATTGGAGACTCAATCAATTATACCAACCTCTGAGAACGCCCCTGTAGCTATCACTTTTGTACCCAGTACTCAGGAGCATATACAGGCTCCCCTATCTTGCATGACTGATATTGAGGGAATTAGGACTAACATGATATCTTGGAATGTGGCAGGTATAGATTCTAAATTAGGAAACCCCCACTGGATAAACAAGTGGCTATCTATGGAGATAGTATCTTTTCAGGAGACTTGGGCCAAAGACCCAGTCTTTTTCCCTGGGTTCCGCACCCTCCACTCTCCGGAAATTCCATCATCTTTTAGAAGGACGAAGGGGGGCCTATGGACCCTAATTTCAAATACTATACCCATCCAAGGCAGGCAGGTTGGTCCCATACATAGCCATTTTCAGATATTTCAGCTGGGGCACAGGAACCAGGACACTTGGACAATTGTCAACTTCTATAACAACGAGTTTGGGAGAAATATGAAGGTCGTGGCAGATGCCCTAGCAATGGAGATTGAGAAACTTGATATGGCAAATAACGGGGGCAGCGCAAACCTCATATGGGCGGGGGACTTTAATATTCATCTCTGAAAGTTTAAAGGGACTAGGGTATGTGGAGTAGAAGACTCCCACTGTAACCCCCTCTCACACTTTATACATAACGAGTATGGGGAAACATTAAATAGCTTATTATACAAGTGGAACCTGGGTATAATAAATGAAGCGAAAGAGGGAGGGCAAGGGACTACATTCAGAAGGGGCACTCAAGAGTCTACGATTGACTTAATTTTAGCACGGGCACACTTATATGGGAAAGTGGTGCACATGAGTACTCGATTTTCTTGCCATAGTGACCATGCCATCTTATCTATTCACGAAAGTATCCTGTCCAAAGGCAAAGATCATAACCAGGTAGTTGAAGGTGTGAACCTGACCAGGAAAAATGATTATCAACTGAAATGGTCACATGCACATAAGTTAAATTTAGTCCCTGAAATTTTAGTCAAAGCCAGGGTATAAATATTATCATGTTTGGGAGAGAATTAATCCCCCTCATACTTGGTTACCCAATTCTGCACCCTTTTTGCGAAATACAAACTAGCGAGCAGGGCTAGAGAAAAGGACCTCAGGGGGCAGGCATGGGAAGATCGTGGGCAAGCAGCCATCTCGGGCAGTAGCAGAGACTTTTGGAAAATAGTGAAGGCCCCGCACTTTAAAGATCCCAGCGATCCTTTGTTAGTCATACATGTAGATGAAGAGGCATGGGTGAGATATTTTGAAAACATATTTGGTTTACCAACCTCCCCAAAACCATCATTACCTAGTCCAGAACTTCTACCTCAGGGTGGGCTCATTTTCTCTGTATCGGAGGTCAGAAAGGCACTAGAAGCCTGCACCGGGGCCCGACGGAGTCCCAATTGACCTCTTCAAGGACAATAATGACATGTGGGTCTCTCTACTAACAAATATTTTTAATAGCATGCAGATAGTAGGTCCCCCTTTATCCTGGAATCAAAGTGTAATTGTGCCTAGCTATAAAAAAGGGGAGAGGGGGTCCCCAAAGAATTATCGCCCTATATCTCTCCTCGATACCACTGCCAAACTTATGGGACGGGTTCTTCTGGCCAGATTGGAGGTTTGGGCCAAACCCATAATATTTTTATGAAAGCACAGTATGATTTCCGTAGAGGAATGGGGACGGTCGATCAGTGTCTAAACCTCTCCTTATCCATAGGGAAATCTACGAAGGCAAAAGGCGGGAAGATCTATATGGCCTTTATAGATCTGACCGCAGCATTTGATTGTGTTTCCCATCCGAGGCTGTGGTCTATGATGGAGGGGATGGGGATTGATCCACCGATAATTGGTTTTATTCGCCAGTTGTACGCCAGCGCCAACGCTTGTGTTTGGTATGGCAGGAAGGGGGAGTGCACATGTCTCTTTAAAATCAAAAAGGGAGTAAGACTGGGGTGTGTCCTCGCCCCGTTTCTTTTTCCCATCTACACAAACAGGGTAGAGTCCTCCCTGTCTGCTTTACCCGTGGACATGCCTAAATTCGTTCATACCCCTCTTCTGATTTTGGTGTACGCTGACTATGCATTACTAATGGCTAGATCAGGGCTAGCCTTACAATCACTAATTTTGTCTTTCTTCACCTTCATGGCCTCCCTTGACCTAAAAGTAAACTAATCTAAATCCTTCATAATCATGGCCGGAGCTGCTAGAGGAGAGAAATATCCTCATTTCCAGCTGGCAGGAAAGAAAATTGAGGTGGTTGACTCATTTTCATATCTGGGAGTTCTTTTTGATAAGGATCACTCATGGTCTAACCTAGTGGCGGCAAGAGCCCAGGGTATGCAAAGGAGCCTCAATGCTGTCAAAAGATTTGCAAAGAAGCTGGGAGGTAGCCCCCTGGACATAATTAAAAAATATCTATTCAGCAAAAACAAAGTCCACTGCAACATATGGGGCAGGAGTTTGGGGGATGGCTAACGTCAAACCATTACAGCAAATGGAAGACAACTTCTGCAAAAACCGAGTGTCTTTACCCCAATCAGCTCCAAACTATATTTTTCAACTCGAATTAGGGCTCCCTTATCTGAGCGACTGTATAAGACTGACACCAGTCTTGCTATGGCTTTCAATATGGCGCTGGGCCACGGTGGACCTGACTCAAACCATCATCAGGGATTGCTGTAAATTGGATTATTACAAGGGGATTGGGTGGTTAAATTATGTAGAGGTCCAACTGAATGCCCTAGGGCTGGGAGAACTATTCTAGGACCCGGATTCTTGTAAAAGGGTCACAAAGAAAAGAAAAACTGACTTATTTATTCAGAAAGCAAAATACACCCGAAGGGAAAGGAAATGCATTAATAACTCCTAAATTACCTATGATTTTGTTCCACCAAGACCAGGGGAAGGTTTTTATTATCTCTCTCGCATCAATAATGCACAGCACAGATCTATTTTACTGCGTTTTCGATTGAATATGATCCCGTTACTCTTGGGGTATCCTGAAAAGAGATAAAAATTGGCAGATCTGTCACCCTGTCCCTCTAATAACCACGCTGTGCAGCCAGACCTACACATATTACTACTCAGATGAAAGGAAAACATTCATCCTCCCAATCCTGAGATACAATAATTTCAAACTGTGTCTGGTGGCTATATATTTTCTAAAGGCCCTATCAGACCCATTTGTATGCATTTCTGTAGCTTCATTTCTGTGGGCCTGCTTTAGAAAGAGGAAAACGATGGGATGACTTTTCAGTGCATGTATTATTTTTCATATGTGTTTCAAAGGCTCATAATCATTCTATGTCAGTTTTTCTTAGCACAGAACATTTTCTACATTTCTGTAGTACAACTATGCATATATTGCATTCATTTAAAGCACATTTGATTGTTATTCAAAAATCTCTTCATATATTAATTTCATTTTCATCTTTTCTCGCATCACACAAATAAATCAGCATGAAATTCTCATTTTTTCTTTTTAATTTTATTTTCATATCATCATTTGTCTGAAACTTTGCATAATCTTACGATGCAGTATACAAACTCATGTTCTCGACAAGTAGGTAATTATGTCTCATCTAGTAAAAAGTGTCATAAAATATTTTTCCAGTTAGGAATTGGTAAAGATAGATGCCATAGAACATCCATGCTCTATCAATTCCCCATTTGATGCCGAATCAAGCCCTCACTCAATCTTATCTTATCATCATCTGATGTAATTCTGTTGTCACATTAGAATACAGTTGTCTTCATTTGTTTCAATCTAGCCTGTTTCAGATTTTTCATGTCATCATAATATCCACATTGTCTGTCTTCTAATACAATGTCTGCTATTCCTTTTCTTTACTCTTGTTTCTCCTTCAACACCCCTACGTTTGCAATAGCAACATATCACTACAATTATTAGCAATCCAATCGCCTACATTCTTCTAGATCTGAAAATCTGGAGAAGTGTAGTCGATATGGTCATGGGGACCACAATCGATAGTGACCATAATCCACTTTGTTTAAGTATGAAGCCTCTTTGGGGCGATCCCTCGATAGCCATTCCATCCGTAAGCATTTCGAAGACGGTTTTTCCCTCTAACGACCGCCGCAGGTTGAACTGGCGGAAGGTAGCTTTATGTGAAGGGAACATGAAGGACATAGAGAAAGATCTGACTGTGTGTACGCTCGAACTACAGTACCTTGCTCAAAGTACATGTGGATTAGCAGAAGTAGTAATCCACTCCCGCTTTTTTGGTCGAATAAGTTCACACTTCCTTGAACCCAGTAGTAATTTTCAGGTCAGTTAACCCAAAGCAGGCCCAGCTTCCTGGTATACAGGGGAATGCAGAACTGAACGCTCCAACTTAGTATTGGCATTTAAATCTAAGGACAACAACTTAATTAGAGATTCCAGAAGGCGGTATAAGATAACTATGCTCCACGCAAAAAGGGTGTGGGACGAGTCCCGTTGGCAGCTGCTTAAAGAAGCTTGCGTCAACAAAGATTCTAAGTCCTTTTGATCTCTATTTACTTGGGGTGACGAAGCAGGGGCTCAGTCTCCTCCAAACCATATTACAGCGCAAGCTTGGAATGACCACTTTCATATGCTCTACTCAGAATCCGACCCGCCGCCTCAGACGGAGAGTGCTGTACGTCCCATACAGCCCTTGAGTAGCAGTTTTTTTTACTTTGATCGAGGTTTCCATTAGCCAAATAGTTAAGTCTAAAGCCCTAGGGCCTGATGGCATTCCAGGGGATCTTGATCTCCATGACACCGCCATGAAAAGGGGGGTGTATAGCCATAATCTATTGGTCGCTTTATACTGTGAGGATTGAGCCCACACAACAACTGGAAGCTGAGGCGGTGACTTTTAACATTAAATGCAAAAACTCTATGTCCTTACCGGGCTGCTTATCTACCGACCTCCAGGGGCGAGGTCTACCTTCACCCATTCACTTCAGACCTTCCTCGAATCATGTTTAGAAACTCCAACTTTCACAATTCTAGGGGATTATAATTTTCACCTAGAAGCTAATAAGAATCTGAGACTGCTATATTGGTGGACAATCTTGCAGGTTTTGGGCTAACGCAGATTGTATCAGAGCCCTTGCATAAGGTAGGCCACACTCTGGATGGGATATTCACCAATAACCGTAACATCGAGTTGGGTAATGTGCTGTCTTTGCCGTGGTCCGATCATAAAGCTATACACTTCAATGGAGCGATCCCCACAACCAGCAGCCACCATCGGAGTAGACCACCCATGGTCAAATTTCTCCCATAGAAAACTATCCAAAAAAGCAAATTGGAAGCAGTCCTGGTGAGGAATCCCCCTATTGATGTTTCGGATCCTAATTTGGCAGCTAGTACTTTTGACGACTGGATCAGGTCATCAGTAGATCTGCTTGTTCCAGAAGTAATTAAGTACCCTCAAAGAAACCAAGCGTCTGCACCTTGGTATACAGCAGGGCTCTGACCCATTAAAGCCAAATGTAGACGCGTTGAACGACTTTGGAGGACGGATTATAGTGAGGAACATTAAAGGGATTACAATTTAGCCCTAGAGGAATATAAGGCTGCAATAAAGAATGCACATTTTTTATTTTTTACATCAAAAATACAGGAGGTCAAAAACTCCTCGAAGGAGCTTTTTAAAAAGTGACAGTTCTATCAACTCATAGTAGCCTGTCAAGATTCTCTGTTCTAACGACAGTGAAAGTCAAGGATCTGCTACTACTGACTAAGTTGGGCTCGCCCATGGACCCATGCCCCCCTCTATCTTGCATCTGGTCCCTGGCAAAATTTGTGCTCACTTGACTCCCATCCTAAATGAGGTTATTATTTCGGGGTCTTTCCACAGTCATGGAAAAAAACTTGTATCAGGCCTATCCTGAAGAAAGCTACATTGGACCCCACTGAGGTGAAACACTACTGCCCAATATTGTGTTTACCACAAATTTTAGAAAAAGCTATTAATATGGAACTTACTGGTTATCTTGATTGCAACAACCTCTTAGACTCCACCCAACACGACTTTAGATCCCGACATTCTACCGAGTCTGCCTTGATCATGGCCACAGAGGAGATGCGAAGACTGATGGATGGGGGGAAGAGCCGTCCTCATCCTACTCGACCTGTCAGCAGCATTTGATATCGTTAACCACGTGGTATTGTTGCGGTGGCTGAGGGCAGTAGGCACTAGAAAGACGGCTCTAACCCTATTATCATTCTTCATGGCATCCAGGGAGCAGGTGATCCATTGGGATGGTCTTAAGTCAGGAAACCTCTGCCTCCCGTGCGGAGTTCCACAGGGGTCAGCTTTGTCACCAACGCTGTTTAATAGATATGTCACCCCTCTGGCTAGACCAATCAAAGATTATGGCCTTACTTTAGTCTCATATGCAGACGATACCCAGATAGTGGTATCAGTCATGCAGAGGGTCGACACTACAGCCGTCAGCTTTCATAACTGTCTTAATTCAGTCATGGCTTGGATGAACCTACATTTTCTCAAGCTCAATACTGAAAAAACGGAGGTCATTGAGTTTGGGGTGGGCCCTTCTGTATGGAGCCAATTGTGGTGGCCTTCCAAGGTGGGGAACTGTCCTGTTCCTGTGACTAAGGCTAGAAACCTCAGATTCATATTTGATAATGAACTAAAGTTTGCAAAACAAATTAATCAGCTAACCTCCTCCTGTTTTTTTACTCTGAAAATTCTGCGTAAAATTCTGCTCTTCATTCCAGTAACCCTCAGGAAAACGGTGATAGGCGCTCTAGTCCTTTCAAAAATCGACTATGGCAACGCTCTATACCTGGAAATTGACAAAGGCCATACCGCCAAACCGCAATCATTGCAGAACGCGGCAGCATGAGTGCTGCTTGATCTTCCTAAACACCACCCTACGTCCACTAGTATTAGATAGCTTCACTGGCTCCCAGTTCTACAGCGAGCATAATTTAAAGCCCTCTGTCTTGTGCACAAGGCTCTATATGGAGGCGGAGCCACTGATATTCAATAACTATTTTCCTGGTACTTGCCGAGACGGAACCTTAGGTCAGCCAACACAGGCTTGGTACGGGCTCCTAAGATAATAAAAGCCAGATGGGGCAGCAAGAGCCTCTCACACTGAGCAGCCAAACTGTGGAACACCCTCCCGACTACTATTAGACTACAGTCTAATATGTCTCTTTTTAGGAAACTGGTTGGTTAAGACCTGGTTATTCCCTTGGCAATCGAGCGCATTATAAGTATGTCAGTCAGTCAGCCAAGTGGGCTCGTAATGTCCTACTTCTTGCCAGTGCCATAGCGAGTGGTGGCCCCATCCCAGGGCCTTGGAAGGGGGCAGAGGTGGTCCCTATATTTAAAAAAAGAGAGATAGAGGAGAACCCTGCAACTGTAGGCGTGTGATAGATGCACAAAAAAAGGTGTTCTTCAGAGATCTCTCCAAAATCAAGGAATGGGCTTAATCCAGCATAATCCTCCCACAATATCGAGCAGGGTTATGGACTAAGACAGGGACACTCGACCAGGTATTTTGCCTCCTACTTCTATACTGGAAGGTCATAGTGATTGGCCGGTGTAGCCTATATCTAACATTTATTGATTTAAAGACAGCTTTCGATCTAGTTCCCAGGAAGTTATTATGGAAGGTGCTTGCAGACACAGGTATCCCCTTCCCTAAGCTCACCCTGGTTATTCGATTGTATGAAGATAACTTTGCATGGGGCTCACAGGGACAACTCACAGACCACAACCCAGTCAGCAGGGGAGTTTGCAAAGGCTGCAGTGTCTCAGACACTGTTGTACATGGCATTTTGCGAGTCGCAAATTGCGACTCGCAATTGAGCGCAATTTGCGAGTCGCAAATTGTCATAATTGTACATCTAACCCCAAATCCCCACAAATCCTATAACAGTAAACCTACTTTAGGAGGGGCTCCCCTAGAGCGAGTGAACACTTTTGACTACTTAAGAGACAGACTTTTCGACAAAATGACTGGGGATCCCACCTCACCAAAGTGGTACCGACTCATAAGCGTGCCACAGGGGCACAAGGGAAAGAACACCGCTCCTCCCATAGTAGACCTGTTGCCGCTGCTTTGCAGGTATACAACCTAAAAGCTGTAAGCTCCGTCCTGTATAGGGCAGAGCTTTGGGGCTTTAATAATATTTCTGAACTACGTTGGTCAGAGCACAACTTCCTAAAGAACCTAGTGATGCAGCCCCAAAGTACTCCATTATCCCCTCTTTTGCTAGACATAGGACAACACCCCATAAGTGATACTGCTAAGCTCCAGCCTTTGCTGTTCTTGGCCAGGATTCTGCAGACTCCAGAGCTCCGGCCTTATGCCGAAGTTCTGACAGAGATAGCCCGCTTGGACACAGGTAATAAGGTGGAATGGATTAAATATGTAAAGAAGCTTGCATTTGACGTAGGGCTTCGAGAAGCGTGGGATTACCCTGCTTCACCCCTGCTACAAAAAGATGCAGTAAAACAACTTTAGTGGGAGTGCGTTGCACATCGAGACTCCACCAGGCCTGACCGGGGGAAAAGTACAGCAGAGTTCCAAACACATAAACATATTAGATCATTTGAACCCTATCTGGACTTAATACAGGTTCCGCAGGACAGGGAACTCTACACATAATTCAGGCTTCGGAACCCTACCTATTAACGGGACATTAGCTCAGTGGCATAATGATGGTTCATACTCCAGCAACTGCCCAGGATGTATGGCAGCAGTGAAGTCCGTTGCCCATGTGCTATTTGCTTGTCCAACTTATACGCACTATAGATCCAAATGGATAAGACCTATCTGCCAGGAACTGGGTACACGGAATTTCCGGGATATCTTACGAATCCTCATTTCAGATGCTAGACTTCCCTTGGTTTGTGCAGTAGCAAAGTTTTTAGGCCTTATGTGGGCAACAAGGAGAAAGGCTCAAGAAATTAGTATTGTAGACTGTAGTAGGCAAGTTCCAAGTACGTAACAGGCCATGAACAATAAGCTTCACTCCCAATTATAATATCTTTTATGCTCAAGTGACGCACAAGCTTTGATTGATTGGTAATCCAATAACAATTGTTAATAAAGGTGTCAGTATTTTCCCCAATAGGCTACCTCCCAGTGCTACAAACCAACCTTCCATAGATGTGAATCCCTTTCCAATGGTTTCCCAAGCACCATCAGCTTTTAGTTCTGTTAGTTTTTTTATCTAAGTTAGTAATGTTGCTAATATATCCCCGCAAATCCTTACTTTTGTCAGGAATATAAGTATAACATTGTTGAACCTTTAACATGCGACAGACTCCGCCTTTCTTTGCTAGAAGTACGTCTAAAGCAAATTTGTTTTGCAAAACCACAGATGGGATAGCAACCATTTCTGTGTCTATAACAAGATATCCTCCAGCAGTATCAGTTGATAGCCAATCAACTACAGTTGAGAGCTTCCGGATTTTATGTGAATTTAGGATTATCCCCACTGAGGGAATTATAGCCCCAAAAAAATCCCCTATAATTTCAGCAGCACTAAGTCCTCTTCTCAAGTGAATGTGTTTTTCTCATTGGTTCAACTGTTTTGATTCACATGATACATTTTTGGAAAAACTATACCCATGTAACAACATCCATACCATTGCTTTGGTAACCTGTAATAAGCATTATTCCAACAAAAATAATATACTCATGGGAATACAGGAGCTGCACCTGCTAAATATTTTCCCCACCCTCCTCAAAGTAGGAAAGTATGATCACATTCACTGGAAGCAACAAATGTATTGTTATGATCAGGTTTGTGTCTCAATATGCATAGCTTCCCTGTATGTTGCCAATCCATAGCCATAGCAGCATGTGTTTCACCCTTTTTCAATTCACCCTCCCTTATGACCATGGTAGTATCTTTATTTGTGATTCAGATTTTCTTTTTATTTCCCCATGTTGATCTTCCACAGAATTAATAAAATCCTTTTCTACACAATGCAAGGCACTATGGTTAATGTAGGTTGAAAGATCTCTACCATTATCTCAGCATTTTGTGCATCTGGTACGACATTCAAGTTTTTCTTAACCGGAACTTCTGAAAAGATCAAATCATAATTTGAATAATATTGAAATTGCCCTTTGCAAACAAATAAACTTGTTAATAAACTACAGTAAAAATACCATAGGTTAACGGTAAGTGATGATAGGTTATTCCCTCATATACAGAGGAAGGTAATTGCATGCACAAATAACAATCTCTCGCATCCATAGTGTCCACATACTCGTAAAGTAATTTAGTAAATACACTTAATGAGAAATCATTACCAGACTAGTCATAAGGCATAACCGCATCAGTTAGTTCATTAGTCACAACTACATTCTCTTTTTCCTGGATCGTTTCAGTACTTGTAGTTACAGGAAGGTTAGGTTTCATGTAGACATGATGAGGTAAGTTTAGTATTATCAAACGCAACACAAGCATTAGGACAAAAACAGCCAAAAAGCAAGCACATATACGTTTATGCCTTAATGACAACTGGTTTGGATTTTCCGCCTCTAGACTGAGGGTGTTCATGTTTCTTTTTTTATAGAATGCTTTGTATTGTACCGTAAGCTTTGCAGAAATGTCCTTATTGGTGCCTCTAAACATTCGTCCCTTAAATGATTGCCTGGCTTTTATTTCTTTTGTCTTTTTCACAGCAGTTCTTTCAAAGTGGTTTTTGTGAGTTGCAGTCTTTAAGGCAAAAAGTGTAATGCTTTTTTTCCTAGTTGTTTGCAGCTGCTAACTATGTCCAATCTGGAGCTGCACATCTCTGGCTTGATACCCTTCTCTCTTGGTTCAGCGTACTGCATATTCCTTGTCTGTATCACTTTGCTCAGATTGGCTTGAGACTTCAATCACAGTTGGAGGTATTCTACCTGCAGTTAGAACGTGTCTCAATCTTTCATATTTTCTGGGCCAACGGTCTCTGCTCGCACTCATTTTTCTTTTACACTGTTCACGCTATATGAGTCAATACTTTGCTTAGTTAGATCCCCCTCAATTTAACCCTCATTACGAACTGGCACCATCTCTCCTTGACTTTCATTTGAACCAGTGAATCGAGACCCAGTAGCTGGAGCCCCCTCTACTCTGTGATCAACCTAAATAGACGTTTCTCTATTACCACTGGTTCGTCCACTACAGATCCTGCATTTTCAAGGGGACATGGGACTCGACGAGTGTGGGCAGACTGTACCAATTAGGCAGACCATCACATTTAACAGCAGTTGTGGTTACAAGTATCACTTTCTAAGGCCCACGCCAACGAGGTTCCAAACAGGAATTTTGTACATGTTTCTTCACTATACCCAGTCTCCGGGGCACAGATGTGACACTGCACCCGTTATGCTAAAATTGCAGCTTCTCCAACCTGGTGAGACACAGAATGCACCACATCAGCCAATCCTTTACAGTAATCGAGTACCACGTCATCAGTTATATTTACAAGCCAGTTTGCTGGGACTGCAGGCTGTCTCATAGCCCTCCCCATTATTATCTCCTGCGGGGATAGTCCAGTTTTTCTGTCTGAGATGCTTCTCAAACTCATTGACACCAAGGGTAAAGCATCAGGCCATTTCAAAGAGGTATACGCACACACCTTTGCAAATCAGGACTTTAAGGTTCCATTCACCTGCTCAACAACTCTGGACGCTTCAGGTCAATAAGCACAATGCAATTTCTGTTCAATCTACAGTGCAGCACAAAGCATTCGCACCACTTCATTGTTGAAGTGTGACCCTCTATCTAATTTCAACGAGGTCGGAAATCCAAACCTCGGAATAGCTCCCTAAGAAGCAGTTTAGCCACTATTAGACTGTCATTACGTCTCGTAGGATAGGCTTCCACCCAGCGAAAAAACAGACACACAACCACCAGTGCATATTTTAATCCATTGCAAGGGGGCATCTCCACAAAGTCAACCTGCATTCTAGTGAAAGGACCCCCTGATTTCACTATATGACTTGTACTGACCAATGTTTTCCTTCCTGCATTTTGTTGTTGACATACCACACATCTCTGGCACAGATTTTCTGCAATGGCTCTGAATCTGGGGTTATATCACGTCTGTCAAAAGAGACACAGCATGGCATCTCTTCCCACATGCGTGGGATCATGAAAACTTCTTGCCATAAGTGACGACAAACTGTCCGGTAAAACTAGTCTCCCAGCAGTGTACACCCATACCTCATCCTCTTGGTGACAGTTGCACCCTGCTTTAATCCACCCTTCTCTTTCAATGTGTGGCACTGCATTCTGTTGTTCTTTAATTTCTGCCCATATCTCGACAACTGAAAACATTATTCTGTATTCCATGACATCAGACTGTTCCTGCAACAGCTCTCCACTGAAAGCATAAGAAATTAGACCGCAATAGCACGTGCTGTTGTCTGCATAGTGGTTTCCGACCCTCCCATAATCTTTGCCTTGTTGATGGATGGAACACTTCACCACCGCAATTTGCGCCTGCAGTTGTAGTGCCATCAATAGGTTTTTCACGCTCTCTTCGTATGGGTGAACCCAAAGGTACAGTGACAAAATATTGACATCCAAAATATTCCCATAAAAAATATAGTGACCCAAATATCGATGTCAAAAATATCTACACTCTATACTTATAATGGTAAGTACAAAAATACCCCAAAATATATTGATGCCGTAAATATATTTGTACAAAATATAGTCTTTATATATCTATATATATAGTCTTTATATATATATATGTGATCAAGGTCCTTGTGGACAGAAACGCGTCATGGCGGCATAGCGCATAAACAGAAAATAAAATAATTTGCACTAAATAAGAGGTGTCTGTTCCTGCTTTCAGATTCGTGTTTCAGCTGAGTCCAACGGAAAAAGAGTGGAATATATATATATATATATATATATATATATATTACCTACTGGCGGTCGCCAGTAGGTAGTTATAGTTAGGACCCTGTTTCCATAGGAAATCCGCAACATTCTATTTTGAATAACTTTGGCGCCGGTCGACGAATCCTCGCGAATTTCTCAAAATAGGTGGGGCGCTATGCTCCGCTCCTACCCTGAAAGTCTCGGGGGGATTCGTCAAGCGGGGGCTGAGATAAAAGGGGGGTCCCAAAACGCGTTTTTCCCATGCATTTTTCCATAGGACCTTTAGACAGGGCTACAGCCCGAACGGCTGAACAGAATTACTAGAAATTTGGCAGAGAGGTAGTCCTCAGGTCAAGGAAGTGCCTTTTGTAGGTTTGGTGTAAATCTGTTCAGTAGATTCTGAGAAAATAGCCTTTAAATCAATATATATATCTGAGCCAGCTTACGGTACACTTACCGTAAGCTTACCGTACGCGTACGGTGGCGTGCGCGAGCGCGATTCTGATTGGCTGTTACATCTAAGTAAACATTCGAATCGGTCGAAACCAGGAAGCGGCGGCCGCCATTTTCTCTCTCGCACTCTGAGGGGGGGCTGTAAACAAAGGCAAAAAACATATAAAGGGGCTGTTTAGACAGCGCCCATGCACATAGCCATGTTAGTTGAGTCCTCAAAGGCCAAAAACGGTAAATTTTGATTTTTTGAAAATTTCGCCGATTACGCTTACCGTACGCGTACGGTGCGCTTACGCTAAAAATTTTAATAAAAAAAAAAAAACACTCTCTGTGCATGGCATATTATTGTCATCACTTACAAATTAAATTTAACAGATTACCTATCACAAGGAAGCGCATAATATGTCCTCCATGTGCGCACGGTGCGTAACGCGAGCATGCGTGTACGGCACTAACTGCGTAAAGTGGGCGCGCGGTGCGCGAAGCGCACCGCGTGCTCAACGTGCACGCACGGTGCGCGAAGCGCACCGTGCGCGCACGGAACGAACTGCGTTAAGTGGGCGCGCACGCCACGAATGGCGTAAAGTAACTTAGCATTTAAAAAAACGTACAAATTCACTGAAAAAACCATAGGTTTCACACACGTTATAGTTAGGAATTAGCATTTAAAAAACCTTGCAAATTCACTGAAAAAAACATAGGTTTCAGACATGTTATAGTTAGCGGAAATTTTACTGATAAAAAACCAATGAAATTCCCCCGTTATAGTTAGTGCAGGCAACTATAACTCACGCGACCGCAATCTTCTGCTGATGACATATGTGTCTTTATGAAAAAAAATATTTCTAATATATGTATAGCTAAAAATTTATGGAAGAAGACATGGGCAAATAAGTGTCTAAATACAGTATTAGCATCAGCAGAGGATTGCGGTCGCGCGAGTTATAGTTGCCTGCACTAACTATAACGGGGGAATTTCATTGGTTTTTTATCAGTAAAATTTCCGCTAACTATAACATGTCTGAAACCTATGGTTTTTTCAGTGATATATATATATATATATATATATATATATATATATATATATATTCACTGAAAAAAACATAGGTTTCAGGCCTGATATGGTTAGGAATTAGCATTTAAAAAACCTTAGAAATTCACTGAAAAAACTATAGGTTTTAGGGGTGTTATAGTTAGCCGGACATTTCGGTCATACAAAACCATTGAAATTCCTCCGATATAGTTAGTTGTACTAACTACATCTCGCGTGCCCGCAATCCACTGCTGATGATGTCACATATTACATCATTCATGACATGGTCAGTGTCATCACTGATGACATCTCAAATCCCAACTTAAAACGCGCCACAGAGCGTGTTTGCACACATATCACATCAGGCCCCGCCCTCTACATTCACCACTGTGCAAACGCACCCCATGGCGTGTTTTAAGTTGGGGGATTAAGTCCCCTTGAATCCTGAGGTCCCCTGGCAACCAACTAGCCCACTAGGTACCTCCAGTATGCACCACGGAGCTGCGTTGCAGATAGGTGTTCAGAGGCCACGCCCCTGTTTACAACACTCTGCAATGCAGCTCCGTGGTGCTTCGTGGAGGTACCTGGTGGGCTAGTTGGCCCCTAGGGGACCTCTGGATTGAGGAGGAATGAATTCCCCAACTTAAAACACGCCAAAGGTCGCTGCATTGCAGAGAGGTGTAAAAAGGGGCGTGGCCTCATTACACCTCTCTGCAACGCAGCCCCCTGGCGCATACTGAAGGTTCCTGGCGGGCTAGTTGGCCCCCAGGGACCCCCAGTATTCAAGGGGAATTAGTTCCCCCTCTGCAAATGCGCCACGGGGTGCGTTTGCAGAGTGGTGCAAGGAGGGGGCGTGGCCTCCCTCCTGATCCTGTTTTTTTTTTTTTTTTTAAAGAAGGAGGGCTGTGTAGCCCCCCTTCTTTTTCTAATTTATTGCCCAGGGGACCCCATCCCCCAGGGCCTGTCCCCAATTAAAAAAATATATATATAAAAATCGGGAAGGGGGCCGCGTGGCCCCCCTCCCGAGGCCATAATTTGCCCCAGGGACCCTTTTTAAAAAAAAAAAATATTTTGGAGGGGGGCTGCACTTATGGCCCCGGGGACCGCATCCCCCAGGGCCGTATCTTTTGGGTTTTTTTCTGAGGAGGGGGGCTGCGTGGCCCCGCTCCCAGGCCTCTACTAGTCCCCAATCCCCCCACGGCCCATGCCAGCTCCCCGCATCCTGCGGGAGCCGGCATTGCTTTTCCACATGGGGAGCAGCTAACATGCTGCTCCCCCTGTGGAAAAGCAATCTGCTTTCCTATTTGGAAGAGAGAGCAGGTTTCCTGCTCTCTCTTCCAAATAGGAAAGCAGTTTGCAATGATAGGGTGGGAGCCGCGAGCCTCCCGCCCTGTCATTGCAAACTACAGTGTCCCAGGGTGGGCACCCGGGGACACTGCAGGAGCCAGCCCTGGGGGGTGGTGGTCCCCATGGCCTAGACAAGGTTCCAGGAGGGGGGCCGCGTGGCCCCCCACCCAATTTTAATAAGCCCCGGGGGTGGCGGTCCCCGGGGCTGGGGGGGCTGGAGAACCCCCCACCCAATATTAATAAGCCCGGGGGGGTGGTGGTCCCCGGGTCAGTGTGGGGGGCTTGGGACCCCCCACACTATTTTTTTTAAATGCCCCTGGGATTTGGCCTCCCCGGGGGCCAATTACCAAAGAAGCGCGGGAACCCGCGCTTCATTTTTTTTTATTTTCGGACGAAATTCGCGCTGGGTGCGCGAATCTCGCCAATTTTTTTTTAAATAACAAAAATGCTTTTTTGGCCCTGGGTGTCCTTGTGGGACCCCCTCAGCAGGCCTAGGGGGTGAGGGTGTTTCTACCCTGCCCCCTTTTTGCATTTTTCGCATTTCTTTTGCTGATTTCTTCTGCCTCTGTTCTACCAAGGCACAAGATGGCTGCCAACACTTCCTGATTTGGAGTGTTGACAGCCAATTAGAATACAGCTCGTGCACGGCAGGGTGCGCGCTGGGTGCTCTTACGGTACGCGGATCCTCCAAGGCCATAGATATATATGTACTTTTAAATGTCATTTTCTCAGGAACTACTGAACGGATTTACACCATTTAAGCAAAAGGCACGAGTCTGAACTAAGGACTACCTCTTTGCCAAATTTGGTGTAAATCTGTTCAGCAGTTCGGGCTGTAGCTGTGGCTAAAGGTTCTTGGCCCCCGCTTGACGAATCACCGTGAAACTTTCAGGATAGGAGCGGACCGGAGCTGGCCAAAAGTTTTGAAAATTCCGCGAAGATTCGTCAATCGGCACCAAAGTTATTCCAAATAGAATGTGACCGCCAGTAGGTAATATATATATATATATCTATATTCAGTGAAAAAACCATAGGTTTCACACACGTTATAGTTAGCTGGACATTTCACTCGTAAAAAACCAATGAAATTCCCACGTTATAGTTAGTTAAGCTAACTATAACTCGCGCACCCGCAATCCACTGCTGATGACGTCACATATTACATCACTCATGACATGGTCAGTGACATCACTCATGACATCACTGATGACATCTCAAATGACATCACTGATGACATCATCCAGTGAATGTGTATTTGTCTGTAAATTAAATATGTTTTATATATGTATATCTCACGGACGATGGAAGAATAAATGGGTATATAAGTGTCTAAACGGATGATTTGTTTCTGAAAAATTGATTGTATAACTGACTGATTAAGTGTATCTTAGTGAATATATGGCTTAGTGAGCAATGTTTAAATATGTAAATATCTGTATCAGTCTCTCACTTTGTGTATAAGTGGCTGCATAGGTTGGTGAGTAGCTACATGAGTGTCCATATAGGTTATTAGTTGGTGTTTTTGAGTATCAGTCTGAGTGTCTGCATGGTTCGGTGGGGGGTATTACGTAGTGCATAGGTGCATGTATGAGTGACTCACTGGTTGTATGTGTTGAAGACAGCATGTGTGCAGGGCTGTATGGGTGGATGAGTGTGTGTATAGGTGTGTTAGTGAGTGAATGACTGTTTCAATAGTGTCTTTATGAGTAACTACATATGTTTTAAACTAATATATGTGACTATTGGTGTATATAAGTGACTATATGTGAGAGTGAGAGATTGAAAGAGTTCCTGTATGAATAAGTATGTGTTTCTATAAGTGATTGTTTAAAAGACTAAGTATGTGTAAGTTCCCGTAGAAGTAAGTGTGGTGGTGTGTGTATAACTGTATATGCAAGTAAATGTATGTTTGATTCTTTATTAGCATGAGTGACTATTTGTGTCAGTAACTCTATGGATGAGTGGCATTGTGTAGCAGGATGTTTAGGTGTATGAGTACATATGATGAATGAGTACATGTATGAGTGACTGTACAGGACTGTTCGTGAATGTGTGGATGTGGATGTGGATCTTAGAATTACTGAATAGGTTGTTGTAACTGGTATTGGTATGTCCATTTTTTGGAAAATTGTAGTCTCTATTTTTGAATGTGTGTTTCAAAGGTTATATTAGGGGGAGAGGAGGTCTGCCACTCTGTCACAAGGATGATGTCATCAGTGATGTCATTTGAGATGTCATCAGTGATGTCATGAGTGATGTCACTGACCATGTCATGAGTAATGTAATATGTGACGTCATCAGCAGTGGATTGCGGGTGCGCGAGTTATAGTTAGCTTAACTAACTATAACGTGGGAATTTCATTGGTTTTTTACGAGTGAAATGTCCAGCTAACTATAACGTGTGTAAAACCTATGGTTTTTTCACTGAATTTGCAAGGTTTTTTAAATGCTAATTCCTAACTATAACGTGTGTGAAACCCATGGTTTTTTCACTGAATTTGCAAGGTTTTTTAAATGCTAATTCCTAACTATAACGTGTGTGAAACCCATGGTTTTTTCAGTGAATTTGTATGGTTTTTTAAATGCTAATTCTTACCTATAACATGTGTGATACCCATGGTTTTTCATTGATTTTGTATGGTTTTTTTAATACAAATTCTTATATTAAATGTGTGTTTTTTTTTTATTTGCAAGGTTTTTTACATTTTTTTTTTTTTACTTTATTTTCTCTTAAAACACTATGCTTAAATTTAAAAAATTCTGCAATATTTTAGGTAAGATATATTAGTATAACATAGTGATTCTTTTTTTCCTTTTTTTTTTTTAACGTGCGCGTACGGTAAGCTTACGGTAAGCGTACGGTTTGCGTAATGTACGAAATATTTCTACTCTTTTTGCGTATGGTTACGCAATTTACGTAGCCGTGCGTACTGCGTACGCGGCGCGTAAGCGCATACGCTACACGCGCACATTACGCGGAAGTGTTGGGGCGTGCCTGTTATGCGCATGCGCGTGTCTTTTATACGCGCATGCGTACTTTTACCGTAAGCGCTCCGTAAGCGTACCGTACGCGCACGGTGGGTCATGTGATCAAGAAACAAAACTTTTGATTGGTTCAAAGTAGTTTCAGTTCTAGAACTCTCCTACACCACACCCATTCCCCTCATTTCTGCTTGTGATCCCTTAGGAGAAGGAGCTGAGTTGTCTTTGGGATACAATGGCAGACCAGCACTCCTCTTCTGAGAGTGAGGCTAGCAGCACCACCATCAGGCAGAGAAGGAGGAAACAGAAGAGCTCTTTTATATGGGAGTATTTTACTTTTCCTGAGGGCGAGAAAAAAGTAAATGCTGCTTTAGTGACTTGCAAGCTGTGCCAGCGTGTACTTTCTAGAGGTAATCCTAACAAGAAGTATTCCTTCGGGAATCACACTATGTTACGACACCTTGAGGATGTACACCCTAGGACACATGCTCGACATACTAGAGGAAACCCTTCAGTAAGTCGTGCAAGCACATCCACAGCAGCTCAGCCGAGTCCATCTTCGGAAGCTCAGCTGAGCCCTTCATCTGTGGGGGCAGATTCACCTTTTTCTGGTCCTGTGGAAACTAACCATCGGTTTGCGAGGGTTACAATGCGGTGCTCAAATTGCCATGGTCTAATTGTTCATAGGGAGACCAGTGTTGCCCTAATTAACAACAAAATAGACCAGCACATTTGTCCTACCAGCTAATATTCCCATTCTTCCTTTCCTCTGTCCCTGCATGAACACAACGGCTCTTTTAAGAGCCAACCTTACCTCTCAACTTTTTTTAATTTTTTCTTAAAAACTTTTTTTTTTTTTTTTTTTTACCGTACGCGTACGGTAAGCGTATTTTTTTTTATTTTTTTTTTAAAAACACTAAAAAACAATTACCACATTACAAGGTCTTTGAGGGATTAATAACGAAATACTGAAAATCTGTTTGAGGAGAAGTGGAAGAAAGGGACCATCTAATTTCTGACTTACCTGACCCACCCAACAATTTAATTATTATTTTAAATTTAATTGAAATTGCTTGTAAAAATGTTTTTTTTTTCGAAAAATTTCTTTCTCAATCTGAAAAAAAAGAAAAAAGTATTAATATTTAATAAAACATTATATAATACAGTACACGTATTTACATATTTTCCAAAATCAATTTTTTGCCATTTTTTTGCTGTTTTCAGAATATATTGCATCTCACTATAAATCGTGAAAGCAATTGCATTCATCACTTAACAGCGGGCAAAAAAAAAATAACAATCTCAAAGATTGTTTTAAAAAAGCCCAGAATCTCTTTTCACTTAAACATAACATTATAGAAAGGCAAAATATTAAAAAAAAATATCATCTAATAACAATAACTATTTCTTTAAAATACCGTCTGACAATTTTGTTACAGATGCATAATCACAAAAATAATATATCTCAAATAACTCCACAATACATCTGGTTACCTTTCCTTTAGGCCAAATGGTAATTTTAAAATTCTTTTTTGATTAAATTTCCAATGGTAATCCAATAAAATTCCAAAATTTAAATTGTACAGATGTTACCGATTCTCTCTAAAATTTTGGTTTCCAAAAGATTAATTAGTAATTAAATAAGTCCACAATACAATTGGTTACCTTTCCTTTAGGCCAAATGGTAATTTGAAAAATCTTTTTATTTGAAAATTCCAATGGTAATCCAATAAAATGGTAAAATTGTTTTGTACAGATCTTGCCAATTCTCTCTAAAATTTAGGTTTCAGGATGATTAGATAGGAATTTGCTAAATCAAAAGGCAAACGTTGCTTGAAAATCAATTGGGAATCATTACACAGTGTCCAGCCTTTTTCACATTTAAGATAAACTGTGTAATGTCCTGAAGTTACAGTAGGTCCTTCATGGAAAATTATTGCAACTGTTACAAAAGTTTTTCCTGAAATTGATAATTGCTGTCCTATAAACTTCTTTATTAAAGTATCCAATTTTGAACCATCAGCTCTACATCGTTGCATCATTAAAATTACATACTGTCCGTATTCCTTTAAAAATAACGTTGAAAACATGTCAGATTTACACTCACCGCATTCCATGCTATGATTAGCATCTTTAACTAATTTAGCAAAAGTGACTGTTTTACTCTCTGGCAATGTTAAATAAATAAACCTTTCAGAATCAACATTAGAGCCACATGTATTGAAACAGTTTTCACAACTATGTTCCCATTTATAAGAGACACCAAACATATTTTCAATTTGTACCCCTTCTTCTTCCAGTACCTGAAGAAAATACATCAAGAATTCCTGTGCGTCTTGCTGTACATTTTGAGAAAACTGTGTTCGTCCTGAACATACATCTAAAAGTTTTCTAATTTCAGTAGCACTTTCTATTTGAGTTTTATCATTACTCAGCTTTTCAAAAAGGAGACTTAACTCAGAACAGAATCTTTTTCTCTGATTTACTATTATCTGCTCTTGCAAACTTTCCAGATAAAATACAACATTCAGCACTACATTAGCGTAGCAGTTGACACCAGAGCTATTTTCAAAATGACAACCTACAACCTCTTCAACATTTTCCTTTTTCTTTTTGCTTGCAATTACATCACTCCTCTTTTTTTTCTCCTCTCTACATCCTCATTACAGATATTCTCAATTCTCCTTTTTCGAGAAACAACACGTTTCTCCAACACAGGATACTGACCTAAATGAGGAGCATAGGTTCTTCTTAATCTATTATACTCCTTTACACAATTTGCATCAGCACTAACTTTTGAATTATCAAAGTCTATCATAAATAAACCAGATAATGTTTTCACTCGTGACAAAGCAACATAAGCCATACCTTCTTTGAACACAGTTGAACCAATGTTTACAAAAGCACAATCTACAGTCAATCCTTGAGACTTGTGAATAGTTACAGCATATGCTAGAGAAAACGGAAACTGCTTCCTACGTACATATAAGTCTTTCACAAGCATGAAACGAACTGTACAACGACAAATGTCTATAACTTCTTCTATCTGATCAAATTTTATTTTTAAACATTCAATTCCATCTTTTTTCTGGAAATTAATAAAACCCACAACTCTTCCCATAGCTCCATTCACTAAACCTTTTTCAACATCCAAATTTCTCCTTAAAAATACTCTACAGTTCATGCAAACATATAGATTTTTTTCTAATCCAGCAGTTTTGGAAATGTTCTTCTCTAGTGAATCCAATTTATTTTTCAGTTTGCCTGTTAATGTAATAGTAATTCTTTCATGCTGAATTTTGTCCACTGCTTCCAATTTCCTAATCTCTTCTTTTTCCAATTTCAAAAGTTCCTCATTGAATATTGAGCATTCACGTAGAGTTGGCATTAAGCAGATGACACTTTTCTTTTCTGCAATGTATATGTATATTGTATATTTTCTCAGCAACTATTTCTTCCTTTGGGAATAAATTATGTAGCAACCGACTCTGTAATGCTTTCGTGCCAGCTTCAGTGAGTAGTCCAATTCTGATATCTTTCAGAATACTTCCATATTCTTCATCGTTTGCTTGCCTCATATTAGTAGTAAGTTCCTTGTACTCAAAGAAGGACCAAATATTTGCATTACCAATGCTTCCCAATGACTTCTTTGTGTCTTCATGTGTCACAGTATTAAACACTGGTTGTCCTTTAACTGGAGTAAGCTGTAGAAGATCCCCAAAAACTATGACATGTTTCCACCAAATAACACGTCATAGTCTGTCCTTAGAGTTTGCTGCATTCTTAAATGCACAAAGGCAAGCATTAAGTTTGATACCATGCTCACCTCATCAATAATGAGAACTTGCATCTTCTTCAATACTCTTGAAACTTCCAAGCATGCTTCTATAGTTAGCTTGTGGTATTGTATTTTGTTCTCATGCTCCACTGGTAACATTAGCAAATGATGTAAGGTGATTCCTTTTATGTTATATGCTGCTAACCCAGTTGGAGCAGTAACCACACAAGACAAAGTTGAATCCGTTTTTTGCTGTAGGTAGCTTCTGATGACTTTTATTAAGAAACTTTTTCCAGTTCCAGCTTGTCCGCTTACATACATCCTGATTGGTTGAAATGATGTGCATGAGCACTTTTTTTTTTCATGTAGTAATCCGTGATCAATTTTGTTTCTGATCTCTTCATAAATTTGTTGCTGCTCTTCATTCAGTTGTCTTTCCAAATTTGGTAAGTCTATAAATTCTTCTTGAGCTTGATTCATAGCTGTTTCCACTTCAGTCATAGCTATTGCAGCTTCATTTTCAACGATTGGTTGTCCTAGGGGATCTTGACTGAGTGTTCCAGAACTTTGGCTGTCTTGAGAACTGTCTCTAGCTACTTCAGCTGCAATTGTAGTTTCCTGTTCAATTTCTTCATTTAACATTTGCACATAATTTGTGAAAGTACTGCATTCTATGCTGTCTTTGCAAGCATTAAAGGAATCTTCACAGCTTTGAAATTCTCCCAGTAGTTCGTCCTCTGAACGCCATGGTTTAAACAGCTGTAAAAGAGCCAAGTAGTAAAATTCCTTTTTGTCAGTAGTTTCACAACTGAGCTTCCTGTGATTAATCAAACTTCCTTTTGTTTGCTTCACCAAACATCCTTCCTCACCAATGACTTTATATTTTCCATTGTTGATGTCTTCTGTGGCTTTCCGTGAATAAATGTAGTTCTGCAGCACTTCATAGAGACACATGTTCTCTAGATGAAGACTTCTCTTTGGGTAATATGTGTCCAACATGTTTGATTTCAAAATATCTGTACTTTCTGGGTCATTCTCGGCCAAATATTCAATTTCTCCAACAGATTTCAGTACCCGATTTCTCATTGCTGCAAGGCCTAAACTTGCCCAAATTATTCTTCTTGATTTCGAGTAGAGACTTGCAGAAGATAACCTATCTGAACATTCGTAGGATCCAATTTCTCGATGCGATAACATCTTTAAACTGAAACTGTACAGCTTCTTACTGACAGTCTTCTCGTGAGAAATCTCTTCCCACATTTCTTTCAATTCAGTTTTTTCTGATTTAGTAATGTAAGATGTTACATATCGAGCAACAGCAATGGAATTGTCAGCTACATACTGAATATCCATGTTAGCATTCCACATGGATAAAATGACTGGGTTGTAGTCATTTATATTTTTTGATTCTTCTTTTCTTTTTAGGTTGTAGGTATTCTTAGGTGATTTTCTTGTAATAGTATGTCTCACAGCTGACATAAAACTGTTTACTCTTCCTTTTGAAAGAACAGGTCTAGGAAATCCAAATCGACATTTAGTGTAGAATTTATCTTTGCTCTTGTATTTCCGTCGACAGTATTTTCCACACCGATGACTTTGGAAACGTAAAACTTGCTCCTTTAACTTTTTCTCTTCTGTGCTTTTTGGTATAGCACATGTTGCATATTCTTCAATGAAAGATAACACTGCTTCATCAGTATCTGTTCCAAACTTTGGGGCATCCTTGATCCACAACAGCATATGAATATGAGGAGCACCTCTTGCCTGGTACTCTTTTCTCCAAAAGAAATCCACTACTTCTCCAAGAGGTGGATTTTTTTTATTGCAGATGAAGGACATCATAGCCTCAAATCTATGATTGAAATATCTGCAAACATTAACCGGATCCAATGAGCACAGTTCTCCTGCTGTCTTGTATTCGATGTTTTTAATGTTTGAATTTGCTTCTCGTAGAAAATCCAGTAAATCATCCCAAGCGTACTCAGCACAGCTTAGGGTAAGGAACCATGTTGGTGTTCCTAAATTCCGTAACATGCATTTTAATTCACCATGGCGTCGGTACCAATATTCATTTGTCCCACGCTGACAAGCCATCAGATTGATTAGTTGTGTTTCCAAATGATCATCTCGGTGCTGCACTTTCTCCATAAAATCCTTAGCAGACACATTTTGTAAATGTACTCCACTTTTTAAAATGTGATTTACTGCATAAGATAATGCAGACAAGTCGCTTTCAAATAAAAGATGGAACAAATAAGGAATACTTTGTCGAAATCTTGGATCTTCTGCATATAGTCTTGTAGTCCGATACTCAGAAGCTGGAATCTGTTCTGGACGTTCATCGTATCGTCCACCTTTTCCTGTAGGAAACAGCTGGGGAAAACATCGAGCTTCCAAGCTCTCCTCCCATACACTCACGGGAGTTCCTTTTGCTTTCTTCATCTGAAACAGATCAATAGTGTCTCCCATAACTTCTTTTGAATGAAGAGGATGTATGCTAAAATGTTCATAAATTTCTTCTTCCTTTGACTTGTCCACTTTTTCAATTTGTCCAGTTGGTGTTTCTGTGTCTTCTTGTAAATCTTCTTCTTCTTCTTCTATATAAATTGATTCATACCATTTGTTATTCCTTTTCAAATACAAATTTGCTCTTTGTACTTTCCGTACATCTACCAGCTCCTGCCAAATCTTCTTATTCTTTGTAGGTACACCATTAACCAGAAAAACTAATGGTTCAGTTTCCAAAGTATCTGCATCAATAGTTTCCATATTTTTTTTCAAATCCAAGGGCAAATACACCACTCTACCTTTTAAACCTCTCAGTAAATCTGAAGGAGGTAATTTACCAGTTTTGGGCTCCATACGTACTATGGTCTGGAACGGATGAACACATTGAATAAGTATAGACTCATATGTATTTAATTCAGAAAGTTCGGCAGGAATAGCATCCAATTCTAAATTATTATGTACAGCTCTGGTCGGCATTCTATTTTCTTCTAACTTGTTGTAACAGTATTTACAAATACGCTGTTGTTCACACAATTCAAAACAATTTTCAAGAAATATATATGTGGCAAAATCCTTCCACTTATAATTATCTTCATTTTCACTTTTTCTGTAGAGATCAACATTCCTGGTTTGTTTTTTATAATGAGTTCTGCGGCAACAAATACAAGTAATATTTGGTCTTTCATTAGAGATTATTGCAAATTTTGTTATGTGATCATTAAATTTCTTACTTACAGAGGGTTCTACATTCTCTTCCACTTCTTCCTCATTTACTGTGTCCTTTTCTGCACTTTCTTGTTCTGGACCAAAGTAACAAAACTGAATTTCATCAGTAACCTTCTCTACATCTGATACCGATCCACGGAACAGAGCCCTATTCAATTCATCTAACTTTATTGCTGGACTTTTAGCAAAATACAATCGTCTCACAAACATTCTCATTTCAGTATGATGAACAGCCAGCATCCTAAAATGATGAAAAACACTTTTACACACTTTTCTAGATAGACAAGCCAGAGAGTGTCCTTGCAAACCAGTATTCTCTCTCACTCTGCATGGATCTAGACTTTTAAGCACCTTAATCTTCTGTTTAACACTTTTTTTTACTATATTCTCTTAGAAACTCACGAAATTTATCAATAGATTCCTGACGCACAGTGCAAATACTACTACAATTCCAAGTATACACTGGGGCTTTAGGACGTCTCCCCATAACCTCATCCGCCATCACTTGTTCCTCATCTCTTGGAACCATTTTCTCCTTCTCCATTATACAACCATTTTTCACTTCATAAGCACGACCTCTGGTGTCAACTGCATGCAGCAAACTATTACTTTGAAGATAACTCTCTTCATTAAAAAAAGGTTCACTACTTGAACTATGCATCCATTCTCCTAAAAACACTTTACAAAAGTTTGTTCTTTTCACTAGTCTTTTCCTTTTGCTTTGTGATTTCAGTACATTGACCATTTTATCTAATGTACGCATCCTGTTCAAAATTAAAATGAATAGTTTCCTTTTTAATTCTAAAGCCTTTGCTGCAATGGCTTCAATTTCTTTTTTTCTCTTATAAAATTTAGCTATTTTCTTATATTTCTTCACATCCTTTATCAAATTGGACATAACTCTTCTCTGAAACATTTTTCTACGAATCTCTTTAAACGCTGTTTTTCTTTTTAAGTTAATCTTTATTGTTTCTGAAGGTATATTTGCATTAACTAAATGCTCAATTTTTTCCTGTTGTTTTCTATTTAAAACATTCTTTCCAGTACAGACATTTTGTACATTTTTCCTTTTTTTGAAGATATTGTTTAAAAAATCTTTTGTCTGCTTACCAGAGACTTTCTCTTTTTCCCAACATGAGCATCTCCAACTAACTTAGGTCCTCCAGTTGTCTTCAAATATAGATTTTTTTTGTGGTTTTCCTTAGTCTGGATTTTGTAGGCATCTTAAATTTTGTTCACTGCTCTTCAGCAATATCTGAAAAAAACTAAAAAAAAATTCCTTTATTTTATTTAAATATATTACTATATTTTTTATGATCTTTTCAAATCTTAAAATACTATGTACCCCTTTCCTACAAGTGAAAATCACAATAACACCATCACAAATTAAATATCTAAAAACAATTCCTGTGTGCACACAGAGTCATGGTTTGATATTAGGCAGAAAACGAAATTTATTTGCCAATTTGAAAGCACACTTACTACTCTTTTTTTGGCAAGTGATAAGTACTTTTACAGTCTGACACATTTTCAATCCACTTTTCAGATTCTGAAAACAGCACATGTCCAAACAGCTTTTTGAGACCTGGAACATGTGTAACCTGGGTGACTGACTACACTCCAGCAAGGGCAACCAGCCTTAGTGATGCTGAATGTATTTGCATTACTTTTTCACCTGTGCTTGCTAATTGTATTTTTTAGCCTGCAGCAGTGTGTAGAGACCCCCCAGCGCTCAGCAGCGCTTAAAAACTCTTTTTTCCCCCCTCCCTGCAGCTCCGGTCCCACCCTCGGCTGAGTGTTGATGCCGAGGGCTGGACGCCGGTTTTGGCGGCCATCTTCGTTTGGGCTGGGTTGGGGAGGCCATAGACAAGGACTATAAAAACAGGCACTTACGGCTCCGCGCAGCGGACGCGACCAGCGGATGCGCCGGACCTGCGCCGGAGTCGTGCTAGAGTCCTGCCCGTCTGCGCCCGTCAGCGTCCCGGAAGCGTCTGGCGTGGCTGGTACCTCTGGCCCCTATGCTCTCCTATTCCGCTCAGGAGCTATACTCTTTGCGTAACTGGAATGCGTCGTGTTACACGGTTATTCCTGGCCGATATAAGGGTAAACATACGTGCCCTGCTTGCCATTGGCACCCTGTTCGCTCCTTCCCTTCCCCTATCCCTGCTAAGGAGTGTAGCACAAAACACCTTTGTTTACTCCTCAATACGAGATCGTTGCACCGACACACTCAAGAGATTTTTGATCTCCTCTCAACGACCAGTCCTACCTGTCTGATGCTTACTGAAACATGGCTGAATGATTCCTCCCACCCGGACATTGTGGCAGCCATCCCCACGGACTATACCATCCATCGACAGGACAGAGACAAGGGTAGGGGAGGAGGAGTTGCCTTGGTTGTTAAAAAATCTTTTCCGTGCACGGTCACGCATACTCACACCATCGCAGGGGCGGACTCTTTAGCCTTTACCATCTCCCTATCGCCGCAACAAGCGCTGAAGGGTCTGATTGTTTACAGACCTCCGGGCCCAGTGGGATCCTTTCTTGATGATCTCCAGCAGGCCATGTCGATCCTTGTTCTTAGATCGGAGCTGTGCCTACTGGCGGGAGATTTTAATTTCCATATGGACGACCATAATGACCAGGACGCCATCAAATTGCTGGATATTGCATCCACTCTAGGCCTTTCCCCCTATCTTTCTGGTCCGACCCACAACAAAGGCCACACACTTGATCAGGTGTTTTCCACCACACCTATCATGGCTGTAACTCTTCTGCCAGTCGTCTGGTCTGATCATTATCTTGCCCACTTTGAAATACCTTCTACTGTGACCTCTCCGGCCAGTGTCATGAGGCAGCAGGGCAGCAGCTATAGGGCATTCCACCGGGTGACCCCAGACATGCTAACGCATGCCCTGGCAGATCACCCTGTTTCCTGTACTGGCGACCTGGAGAAAGATCTGGAGAGCCTACAATCCTGGCTTCTTGCCAGACTAAATGAGCTTGCTCCCTCACAGCCACCCAGATCTGCTGCCCGGCGGGTCTCTGCCCCCTGGTTTACGGAGGATTTAGCCCACGCTCGTAGGCAATGTAAAGCTGCTGAGCGGGCGTGGAGAGTCCAGTATGAGCCTGAAGCCAAACAACGCTATAAAATCATGATGAAGTCCTACCACGATCTTATCTTACAGGGCAAGAAATGTTACTTCGCTAAAAGGATTGAAGACGCAGCTAACTCCTGTAAGGAGATTTTTTCAATTGTACGTGAATTTACCAGCCCCCGGACAACCTCTACTCAGGGTGCCCCGGTGGAGACCTGGGCTAACACTATTGCCAATTTCTTCACCACCAAAATCAGGCTAATTCAGGATTCTTTCCCGTCGAGAGCGTTAGATGATTTATCTACGATGCCGACGGAGAGTCTTCCTGTCTCCTCCTGGCCCAGCTTTGCTAGACTTTCCTCCCCTTCCGGTTGCCGCATCCTTAGCCTTGATGAGGAACCTTAAATCAGGCTCACCATTAGATCCGTGTCCAGCAAAATTCTTAGCGAAAATGGCAGATGTCATTAATCCCATAGCTAATCCTATCCTCAATTTATCCCTGAGTCAGGGTTTTCTGCCCCAGGCCTGGAAGCAAGCCATGGTCATCCCCCTGATCAAGAAGCCCAATCTTGATCCAGAGGCGCCTTCTAATTATAGGCCAATCTCGCTCCTTCTAGCACTGACCAAGATCCTGGAGAAACACGTGCACAGCATGCTTTCTAACTTCCTGGAGTCTAATGAGTTACTTCATGAATCCCAATCGGGCTTTCGTTCCAACTTAAGCACCGAGACGGCGCTCCTGGAAGTCTCGGAGATCGTGAAGGAGGTGCTGGACACAGGAGGCAGGGTGATGTTAGTCATGTTAGACCTGTCGGCGGCGTTTGACACCGTCCCCCACGAGGATCTCCTCACTAGGCTTCATAACATCGGTCTAGGGGGGACGGTGCTCAACTGGTTTCGTTCCTTTCTGGCCAACCGCCGGCAGACGGTCTGGGTCCCACCCGGGTCCGCCGAGATGCCGCCATTGGGAGTCGGAGTGCCTCAGGGCTCTGTACTGAGCCCCACTCTATTTAACATCCTTATGACCCCTCTGGCGACACTGGCGGAGTCCTACGGGGCCCGGATCGTCTCTTATGCTGACGACACCCAGCTTCTATTCACCTGTCGTAAGAGCGAAGAGTTCGATGGAGAAAGGATCTGCGAGTGCCTTGGGGCTGTCTTTAGCTGGTTTTCACACAACAGCCTCAAATGCAACTCGGACAAATCCGAAATACTATTCTTCGGATGCCCATCAGAACCAGATTGGCAGGGTTGGTGGCCTGCTGACATGTTCCCTCCCACTCAGTCCTCTAAGTGGGCTAAGAACCTGGGGGTTAAAATTGACAACGAGCTCTCGCTCAAATCCCAGGTTTCCACTCTTACGGGAACATGCTTTGGGATACTCAGAATGTTGCGCAAGTTCTTTCCCCTTCTCTCGGAGGAACATCGGAGGATCACTGTTCAGGCACTCAGAGGGTCCAGATTGGACTATGCAAATGTCCTATATCTGGGTCTGCCTGAATACCTCCTCCAGCGTTTGCAGGTTACTCAGAACGCTGCTGCTCGTGCAATTTTTGGCCTGCACCGCCGCACCAGTGCCTCCAATCTCCTCGTATCCCTTCACTGGCTTCCGGTGCGGAAGAGGATACTTTTCAAGGCCATGACTCTCGCCCATAAGGCCTTGCATGGCAATGGTGCCAAATATCTTCAGAGGAGGCTGGACTTCTATCGACCTGTACGATCCCTCAGGTCAGAAGCTTTGGCTTTGGCTCGGGTGCCACGCATCAAAAGGGCTCGGCTAGGCGGCCGGTCCTTTAGCTTTCTTGCTCCGCAGCTATGGAATTCCTTACCGGTGTCCTTGCGAAACACCGCTAACCTGCTTGCCTTCAGAAAAGACTTAAAAACCTGGCTGTTCACTGGATAATCTGCCCCCTCTTTAGGCCCCTGCTCTTTCTACTGTTATGTTTTCCAGCTCTTTCTTTGGTCTGGAGCACAAAAGTGCCGGGACACTCCTTTGGAGTAGCCGTTGCGCTATAAAAGTCCCATTTAACATAACATAACATAACATTTAACATACTGACTGCAACCTCAAACCCCACTCGGTTGTGAATACTATGCATGATTCTACAGGATAAGCAGCTGGGTGTGTGCTAAGAGTCTGCTTCTGCAGAAAAATAGCTGCCCCTTTTCCTACTAATGCAAATGTAAAATTACCAGAGTAATACGCAATAAATCTCTGTCTATAATTCCTCTTTGCACACAGAGTCATGGTTTGATATTAGTCAGAAAACGAAATTTCTTTGCCAATTTGAAAGCACA
Source organism: Triturus cristatus (assembly GCF_964204655.1). Taxonomy (NCBI): domain Eukaryota; kingdom Metazoa; phylum Chordata; class Amphibia; order Caudata; family Salamandridae; genus Triturus; species Triturus cristatus. The sequence goes on from NC_140590.1 coordinate 1,362,728,995, forward strand.
CTTACTACTCTTTTTTTGGCAAGTGATAAGTACTTTTACAGTCTGACACATTTTCAATCCACTTTCAGATTCTGAAAACAGCACATGTCCAAACAGCTTTTTGAGACCTGGAACATGTGTAACCTGGGTGACTGACTACACTCCAGCAAGGGCAACCAGCCTTAGTGATGCTGAATGTTTTTGCATTACTGACTGCAACCTCAAACCCCACTCGTTTGTGAATACTATGCATGATTCTACAGGATAAGCAGCTGGGTGTGTGCTAAGAGTCTGCTTCTGCAGAAAAATAGCTGCCCCTTTTCCTACTAATGCAAATGTAAAATTACCAGAGTAATACGCAATAAATCTCTGTCTATAATTCCTCTTTTCACACAGAGTCATGGTTTGATATTAGTCAGAAAACGAAATTTCTTTGCCAATTTGAAAGCACACTTACTACTCTTTTTTTGGCAAGTGATAAGTACTTTTACAGTCTGACACATTTTCAATCCACTTTTCAGATTCTGAAAACAGCACATGTCCAAACAGCTTTTTGAGACCTGGAACATGTGTAACCTGGGTGACTGACTACACTCCAGCAAGGGCAACCAGCCTTAGTGATGCTGAATGTATTTGCATTACTGACTGCAACCTCAAATCCCACTCGGTTGTGAATACTATGCATGATTCTACAGGATAAGCAGCTGGGTGTGTACTAAGAGTCTGCTTCTGCAGAAAAATAGCTGGCCCTTTTCCTACTAATGCAAATGTAAAATTACCAGAGTAATACGCAATAAATCTCTGTCTATAATTCCTCTTTGCACACAGAGTCATGGTTTGATATTAGTCAGAAAACGAAATTTCTTTGCCAATTTGAAAGCACACTTACTACTCTTTTTTTGGCAAGTGATAAGTACTTTTACAGTCTGACACATTTTCAATCCACTTTTCAGATTCTGAAAACAGCACATGTCCAAACAGCTTTTTGAGACCAGGAACATGTGTAACCTGGGTGACTGACTACACTCCAGCAAGGGCAACCAGCCTTAGTGATGCTGAATGTATTTGCATTACTCACTGCAACCTCAAACCCTAAAAGTATTCCTCATTTATACCAGTACACCTTAATTTGTGGTGAAAACAGAGTGCATAATATTTTACATGTTCCTTACATTTAAATTTCTCCCAAAACACAAAATGATAAACACAACTTCAACAAAAGGAATTCCAATTCTATTATTCATTTCTTAATTTACCACATACATCCCCTCTCAAACTCATAACTCACCTTTAAAATTAGTTAGTTGTGAAAGAAATGTGGCACTCAAACAGCAGATTATCAGAGCCAGGATCTCTGTTCTGTACACCTCTCTCCTCTCAGCAGAACCAGATAATGGCAATGTTTCCCTCTCTTTTTCCACACATATACATGTTAATTTCAAATCTCAGTGCTTCCCCCTTTTTTTCAAATGTAATCACACATTTCTTTTGGTTGAAAACCAACCCTTTTCCAAAAGTACCCTTCCCCCAACTTGACTTCTGCCTAGTACCCTTCCCCCAACTTGACTTCTGCCTGCTACCATAGCAACAGCTCATGGAACACTGCTGTGTGAAGTCAGGTCAGAAGTTCACCACACAATGTTTCATTTCCAAAGAGCAAGAGTGCTTGACTTTTCTAACCTAACAGCAAATCCATAGTAATGTTCTTTGGTAACACATTTTTCTGTACCAATACAAAACATGCTTCTATAAATTGACACATACAGCCTAGTTTTTAGTGTAGAATGGTATGAAACAGCAAATGAGTTCTTTTTATTTTAAAAAAATATGTATGCCTCCATTTCCAAACTGTCTTTCATTTCTTTTTCCCATTCTACTGAAATACACCTCCTGAGTGCATCCAGATCTCCTTTGAAGATGTTCACAGTGTGGATTGTAGGGCACAGCTATGTCTTCTGGAGTGAAAAGTATTCAGAGAAAACAGGTATGGTGAGAGACCTTGCTTTGCCAAATGTAGACATTAAATGGATTGGTCAGAGAGGGTTAAAGTGGCACCAATTGATGCCATTGGTGAAATCCTTCATGCAAATCCAACACCCTGACCTCATAATAGTGCACTGTGGTGGCAATGACCTAGGCACTTTGACTGGGGTAGGTCTGGAAATGCTTATGAAGGAGACCTTTGCACAACTGTTTTCACTTTTCCCTAAAACTGCCTTTGCGTATTCTAACATATGCCAAAGGCAAAAATGGAACTGGTCCAATCATTTTTGTGCGCAGATTGACAAAGCAAGAAAGCACGTCAACAAATCTGTTTCTGCTTTCCTCCGAGACTATGGTATGGGTTTCATTTACCACAACAACTTGCGTTACGACATGCAAGACATTTATAGAGGAGATGGTGTACACTTCACTGATGAAGGGAACAGAGTCTTCCTCTTGAACCTTAGACTCTGCATCGGTACTTACTTGTAGGTACCGAAAAACACTTCATAAACACAACGGCTCTTTTTAGAGCCCCCTAATATCTTAACACTTATATCTGAATTTTATTTCATTTTCTATTTTTTTTTCTAACGTACGCGTACGGTAAGCTTACCGTACGCCTACCCGCGATTTTTAAAAAAAATTAAGAAATGTATTTTTTGTACTTTTCTGTCCTTCTTTGACCCCCTTTCAAATGTTAGGGGGTTTGTAACTCTCTTCCTTGCCCCCTTTTCACGTTATCTCCTTTTTTTTCTGTGTGAAACACACGAAATGGCGGCCGACACTTCCTGATTTCGTCCGATTCGAATGTTTACAGTCATGTGACAACCAATCAGATTTGAGCTCGCGCACGGCGCCGTACGTGTACGGTAAGCTTACGGTAAGCGCAGGGTAAGCGCATGGAGCGCGCTTACAGATATATATATTGATTTAAATGCTATTTTCTCAGGAACTACTGAACAGATTTACACCAGACCTACAAAAGGCACTTCCTTGACCTTATGGCTACCTCTCTGCCAAATTACAAGTAATTCTGTTCAGCCGTTCGGGCTGTAGCTGTGTCTAAAGGTCCTATGGAAAAATGCATGGGGAAAACGCGTTTTGGGACCCCCCTTTTTTCTCAGCCCCCGCTTGACGAATCACCCCGAGACTTTCAGGGTAGGAGCGGAGCGTAGCGCCCCATTAGTTTTGAAGATTTTGCGAGGATTCGTCGACCGGCGCCAAAGTTATTCAAAATAGAATGTTGCGGATTTCCTATGGAAACAGGGTCCTAACTATAACTACCTACTGGCGTCCGCCAGTAGGTAATATATATATATGTGTGTGTGTGTGTTACACCAGGATTCCCTCAACCATTCCAGTCGAAATACGGGACACGGACACCAGGTGAGTGCAATGTTTTTTTTGTTTTTACTTAGCTGACGCTCAGCATGGTTGATGACGCATTTCGCCCATCCAGTGGGCTTGATATATATATATATATATATATATATATTATATATAGAAGATAAATTAATAAATATTAATTAATAAAATTAATTTTTAAAATAGATTCGATTTATTATACATTTTAACAAATATAACAAATAAACTTAATTTAAAAAAGTTAAATACACATATTATAATTTATATATATATATTTACTTTACAAACATATTAAACTAATGATTTTAATGTATTTTATAATTTTTAAATTATATAAAAATTTAACAAATAACTATATATATATATAATCTATTTTTAAAAAACATTCTATTATATATCAAAACATTAAGGTGCCGATTCCGATCCTGTAAAACCCGGGTACAAATGGTCGTACGGAGCGTTTTCTCCGTACGACTCATAGCCGGGAATTCCACCGTACAAACCAGCAACTACGATTCGTACAGAAATATCATTTCCGTACGAATCGTAAAAAACACCGTACGGCTCAAAAATACATACAATTCCGATCCTGGACAGCGCGTACGCGACGTCCGCACGGAGTCAGGCAGCGTTTTACGGACCAGCAAGTACGATTCGTACCCACAGCACTCCGCACGGCTATATTTTTACGGGAGCCAAAAAGTGCCGGAAAAGCTAAGTACGCCGCGATGCACGAGGAAAAGGGGGCCCGCTACGCGACGTACACGCCATCACCCACATCGTACGTGTCATCATGTACGGTGCGTACCCCAACATTGCATATGTACGCGCCGTACCCCCAGCCCTGTATGTACGCGCCGTACCCCCACCCCAGCCTTGTATGTACACACGGGGCATACACACGGGCCGGGGTGGGGGTACGGCGCGTACATACGGGGCTGGGGGTACGGCGCGTACATACGGGGCTGGGGTGGGGGTACGGCACGTACACACGGGGCTGGGGTGGGGGTACGATGCATACATACGGGGCTGGGGGTACGGCACGTACATACGGGGCTGGGGTGGGGTACGGCATGTACATACGGGGCTGGGGTGGGGGTACGGTGCGTACATACGGGGCTGGGGTGGGGGGGCCGTACGACTCGTACCCCGGGTACAAGTGTACCCAGGGTAGGGGTCGTACACAGTTCACTCCGTACGGGAAGTTTTCCATACGCTTGTGCATTCGGAACGCCGGTACGGATCGGACTTGTGCGCTCGAACTTCAGTTTTACGACTCGTACGTAAAACTGTCTGGGGACGTCTCGTAGACTTTTCCCGAGGCAATTTGTATGTATTTTTCCCGTACGAATCGTACTTCACCGTTTGTACGGTACTTGTACGATTCGTACGTGAAAAAATACGGATACGAGTCGTACAGGAAAAAAAAATACAGGATCGGAATCGGCCCCTAAATGTTTTAAAAATCTTAAAACTTACATTTCCAACTCCAGTCAGTGCAACAGTAGGGAAAGTGTTGGATAGCGGAGGGATAACAATTATTATTCCCACTCCAAACAGTGCAAAAGTAGGGTAAGTGTTGGATAGCGGAGGGGTGAAAATTACTATTCCCACTCCAATGAGTGCAAGAGTAGGGAAAGCGTTGGATAGTGGAGGGGTAAAAATCACTATTCCCACTCCAGTGAGTGCAACAGTAGGGAAAGTGTTGAATAGCGGAACGATAAAATTTACATTTCCCACTCCAGTCAGTGCAACAGTAGGGAAAGCGTTGGATAGCGGAGGGGTAAAAATTACTATTCCCACTCAAATGAGTGCAACAGTAGGGAAAGAGTTAGATAGCGGAGGGGTAAAAATGACTTTCCCCATTCCAATGAGTGCAACAGTAGGGAAAGTGTTGGATAGTGGAGGGGTAAAAATTACTATTTCCACTCCAGTCAGTGCAACAGTAGGGAAAGTTTTGGATACTATCCCCACTCCAGTCAGTGCAACAGTAGGGAAAGTGTTGGATAGCCGAGAGATAAAAATTACTATTCCCACACCAATTAGTTCAAAAGTAGGGAAAGTGTTGGATAGCGGAGGGGTAAAAATAACTATTCTCACTCCACTGAGTGCAACAGTAGGGAGAGTGGTTTTATTTAGAGATTTATTAACATAAAACATTCCTTATTACATATATTTAGTCTATTTATTTCCTACCCTATAACACCACACAACTCACAACCCACATCAAAAATACAAAAAATGTATTTGCATAATTAACATAATTAATTATAAAACATGTTAAAACACATAAAATGGAATTAGCTTCCCACCCTTTACACCTATAATCCTCACAATCCACACCTAAAATTAAACTGTGAAAAAATTATTACACAATTAAAATAAATTCAATTAAATAACTAATAGTATTTAACAACTAATTATAAAGTAAGTAAAATGTATTTACTCCCCACCCTTCAGCCTTGTAATCCAAAACCCGATTAAAAAATAATCAATTACCCTAATTATTTATCAATTAATTAATAATATTAATTATCAACTAATTATTAATTAATTATACATTACTTCCCACCCTTTACCCCTATAAACCCCACAGCTAAAATTAATTACACAATTCCTATATTTAACTGTCAATTAATTAATATTAATTAACAACTAATTAATTAATTAAAAATAAATTACCTCCCATCCTTTACACCTAAAAACCCCACAAACCGTAACTAAAATTAATTACACAATTTCCATATTTAATTGTCAATACATTAATATGAATTAACAACTAATTATTAATTAATTAATGAAAAATAAATCACTTCCTACTCTTTACCCCTATAAACCCCACAATCGGCACCTAAAATTGATTACACCATTTCCATATTTGTCAATTAATTAATATTAATTAACAACTAATTAATTAATTAAAAATAGATTACTTCCCACCCTTTACCCCTATAAACCCCACAACCCGCACCTAAAATTAATTACACAATTACCATAATTAATAGTCAATTAATTAATCAATATTAACAACTAATTATGAATTAATTAAACCCTTTACCCCTATAAACCCCACAACCCGCACTTAAAAACACAATTAACGTTATGAAATATCAAATAAATAAATCATATAAATATGAATAAATATAAAATATTCATTAATTTATTATAATTAAATTACTTCCCACCGTATTCCCTTATAAACCCACAACCCGCTACGGAACTAAAACAACGCAAAATTTAATTCAACTAATAATAATTAACAATTGCTAAAAAATTAACACATGTATTAAAAAACATAACCAATATTTATTCAACAAAAATCACAGATACATTTAAAAAATATGCTAAAATACATAACACTAATTAAAATATCGATATTTTAAACTATATTTTTGCAAACGATATTAATGACTTCTATTTTTAAAATTGATATTCTTGACCACAATATTCTTGCTGTCAATATTTCTGTATCACAATATATATTTTTATTTTTTATTGTGCAGCCTGTAACAATGAAATTGTACAACCCCTGTATGGGGCACAGCAGTTCTGCTAGGTCATATATGCAGTACAAGCAATTTTCATGAATTTTTAAAAAAACATTTCAGTAATATAAACACATCCTTCTGCCTCACCCCCTAACCCTTTACAGCTTGACTCCAGTGGCGTAGTGAGCACGGGACCCACGTCTGGGCATACCCATCCCACTTAGGGCGAAAAGCGTTACAACAAACAAATGATGGACGGAATGCTGACAATGCAGACGATGGATTTAACCCAGATCTCTTGACTGGGGGAGAATGTCTGCATTGTCAGCATTCCGTCCATCATTTATCCATCTTTATACTGTTGGAAGAGTCTTGGCCCCACAGCATTGCGCATTCGCCCGTTTGACAAACAACATGGAGATTGCCACTAGTCGTCTATTGCATGGCTTGAGGTTTTTCACCCATCCTAAAATGCAAACATCAGGCGTGTATGGCACAGACTCCAGCACCACCTCCATGAGCACATTCACAATCTTAACGCAGAAGGCCTGTATGCCAGCACAGCCCCATGCAAGATGCAAGAAGTCTGCATCCTTCTGGCCACACCACACACAATTAGCACTGTCCCGCAGCCCGAATCTGCGCAGCTGAACAGAGGTATAATAGATCTGCTGTAAATATTTGAAGTGTATGATGCGGAGGTTACAGTTTGCAGTCAGGCGTCCCGTTAGGTTACAGCAAAATGTCCAAGCATCCAAGAAGAGGGTGTCCCCTAGCGCTGTGTTCCATTTATTATATGAGGGATTGTCTAGGGGTCTCGCTCCCTCTGAGAAGCATTATAGAGTCTGGTGATCAGGCCACTTCTGGAGTCGCTGGCTAGCACCGCCTGCAGTGCCAGTAATGTTTTCGGCTCAGCTGGATAAGCAGGATATACTGCACGGACAGCCTGTCTCACACGCACATAAGTGAATCCTAACATCAGATCCAAACCGTGCCCCTCCTGTATATTTGAAAGGGATATGAACTGGCCGTGTCGATACAAGTCACCTAGTTTCGCAATTCCTATAACTGCCAGTGTGCGCAGCGCCGCCTGCTCCTGGGCGGCAGAGATGTGTGCATGTGCCGCAATCGGTAGCTTCAGGGCATAGAGGTAGCCTAACTGCACCGGTTTAGCCAGGACCTGCCATGCCCACAATGTGCAAAGTACCGGACTGATCTCAGTCAACGGACCACCATGTCCACCCATCAAGGCCGCCGCTACCAGTGGCACAGGGAGGACTGAATCTGCCTCCACCACTACCTGCTACTGGAACCGCTGCGGATAAAACCAAAAATGCGCAAATTGCACCTGAGCGCACAAATAGTAAAGCCGCAGGTCAGGGGCTTCAAAACCTCCCCTCTCAAAAGGCAGCACCAGCAGCTCCCAGCTGCAGTGGGGTTTCTTACCGCCCCATACAAAGGAGAGAAAAGCTGATTGAAGCATGTTAAAAAGTGCAATGTTGAGGCGAATCGGGATATTAATAAACAAATAGAGAAGCTTTGGCAGGATCGTCATCTTGACGACTGCTATTCGATCGGCTAAAGAAAGCGGCAGTGCGGCCCACCTTGCCGCCTGATCAGTGATTTTAGTGATGGTACGGCCATAATTCATGGCAATTACCGTTTCAGGGTCTCTATGCAGCCACACACCCAGATACCGAACTGGGTCAGTGGACCACGCAGGGGGGAAGTCCAAGTTCACTTCACGGGTACCAGCCGTCAGTGGAAACACCGTCAATTTTGCCCAGTTGATACCCAGGCCCTAGTACCGTTCAAACTTTAGGTACTCTTGAAGCAATTTAGATAAATAGGTGGCCGGCTCATGGACATATAACAACATGTCGTTCGCATACAAGGAGACCACCAACGGACGTTGACGGAACCGCAGCGCTGCCTGAGCATGCCTCTGACGCAATTTACAGGCCAGTGGCTCAAGTGCAAGCACGAAAATGATTGGTGACAGAGGGCAGCCCTGTCACGTACCCCTGTGGATCGGGAAGGCGTCAGACACCCAGCCATTCACGCCTATTCGGGCCCGTGGCTCAGAGAATAACAGGTGAACCCACTTACGGAAAAAGGGTGGCAGACCCATGCGCAGTAGGACGGTGAATATATATTCCCATTGCAGGGAATCAAATGCCTTTGCTGCATCAAGTAGGATCGCCACAGCCTGGAAGTCCGAGTCAAAGTAATGCAGGGTAGCAAACACAGTGAGAAGGTTGTGCATGGTTGATCTGGCAGGGACAAACCCCGACTGGTCGGGTAGGACCAGGTTAGGAACTAAGGGCTGGAGCCTATTGGCAATAATTTTTACCAGGATTTTGGCATCAATGTTGATCATAGAGAGAGGCCTGTAGGAGTCACAGGCATTGGCTGCTTTGTCCGGTTTCAAGAGCGTCACTATAAGGGCCTCCCTAAGAGTCGGCGGGAGTTTACCCGAGTCATATGCCGTCTAGTAGCCTAGGGGTTAGTTCTTCCTCAGAGGCCTTGTAAAACTCACTCGGGAGCCCATCAAGGCCCGCAGCCTTGCATGTTGGGAGTGACATGATGGCTAGTTTGACGTCTTCGACATCAAATGGCTGCGTGAGGTATTCACGCTGGTCTAACGATAGCCAGCCCAGCGCGATATCATCGAGATAGGGGTTAATATCTGCTTCCGGATCATGCAGTCGCTTGCCATAGAGTCCAGAGTAATAAGTCAGCACCACTCTGCTTATTTCTGGTGTGCTGTAGTGTGTCTTGCCCTCCTCATCGATTATTTCAGTAATGTAGTCTTGGCTTCGAGGTCCCGCAAGTTTATGCGCAAGAGAGCGGCTAGGCCTTCCCCTCTCCCCACAATAGCGCGCCGTGCCATTTCCTGGTCAACTGTGTCATTGTGCTCTGTGACCAGTTCTTGTATCGCAGCCAGCTTTTCTGGGACAGGGTGTCTGTCATTGTCACGCTCCAGAGTGGATATTTCTGGCGCTAGCCGATCTATTCTGCGACGGAGGCCCTTCAAGACCCCAGGCTGCGCACCAATACACATGCCACATATTGTGACTTTAAACGCTTCCCAAAGCATGCCTGTGCTATCTACAGTGGCCTTATTTTCTTTAAAAAAATTACAAATCGGCTCTCCCACAGTACTCTTGAATACCGGATCAGACAATGAAGACTGCTGCAGCCTCCACATGAATGGGGGTCTATCACACTCAGGGATGAGCAGTTCGAGTAATACTGGAGAGTGATCGGATAGTGTCTTCGCCAAGTGCCTAACGTCAGTAACCCATGTGCAGACAGCCTCGGACGCGAGCCAGTAGTCCAAGCGAGAACAAGTACCATGGACCGTAGATACAAAGATGCTCTCCCATACCCAAGGATGACACAGCCGCCATTCGTCGTGTATGTTCCCGGCCTCTAACAATCCTGGTAGTGCATCCGTCGCGAGTCTATGTCGGGGGACGCCACCACCCAACCTGTCCACATGCGCATCCGGACAAGTATTAAAGTCACCCCCCCACAGAACTGCGGCAGGAGGGAAGCTGGAAATACGGCGCCACACTTCCGCAAAGAAGGAGTGGTCATCAACATTTGGTCCATACACATTCACCAACAACACTTCTGCACTGCCAAGCCTGCCGTTCACCAGCGCGATCCTGCCTTGATCGTCAATTTCTGAGCCTAGTACAGTGAAGGGGACCCCTTTCTTGATTAAAATGAGCACTCCGTGGGAGTATGAAGAGTGAGAGGATGCAATACGAAGCCCCACCCAGCGCGCGCCTATGTACTTCTCGGAGTGTGATGTAAGATGCGTCTCTTGAAGGAAGGCTACCTGGACATCTAACCTGTCCAGATAGGCTAGAACAGAGCAAATTTTCTTGGGGCTATTTAAACCACGCACATTCCAGGTAAGGAATTTTATGTTACCACCCATGTCCTGTAGTGGAGGAGGTAGTTAGAACAGTGTAATGTCAAGTTACAGTAAAGTGTCGCCAGGGTTCAACATCATTGCCAGTTTAGAGTGCCATCCAACCCTCCCCCAAATTCCCCTCCCCACACCCCCCAATTCAGCAGCCCGACGTACCAAAGCCATCCCTCCCCAGAGCAAACAAATCCCAACAATAAGGTCTAACAGCTCGTAACAAGTGGGGTACTCCCATCTGGGGAACGCCAGAGAGCTATTTGCCTCCCACGAGGAAAGAGGTGGCTGATCAGGACTATATATGTGTGCTAAATGAGAATTGACATGGAAAAAGTACAGAATGCATCATGTGCAACCGACTTGAGAGGATCAGTGCCCCTGCAGTAGGCCTATTAGAAAGAACACTACATTTTTGCAGCACAGTGAGAACAGACCATAACCAACATAGAGGGCAGCAGACAGAAGCCCAGCCCTCAACCACATGACAAATCACTGCTCCTCCTCGTCATGGTCAGTTTGGGCCTCCCGTCTCCATCGTTTCAGTTGTTTAGCGTGCTGCCTATACGTAGGAGGGCGGGATACAACATGGCATAAGAAATGTCCTCAGATTGGAGAAATTTCTTAACTGTTCCAAACTCCCGCCTTGCAGCCTGGACAGCAACCGTGAAATCGGGTAAGAAGCCAAGGAGTTCCCTTGATGTTCAATGACGCCTTTCTCTCTAGCCATTCTCAAAATAGAATCACGGTCCAAATAGTTTAATACGCAAGTAATTACGGGGCGGGGCGGAGCACCTGGCACAGGTCTTGCCGCCAGAGAACGATGTGCCCGCTCAACTATAAATATGGTGGATAAGTTCTCAGGCCCAAAGACATCCTTTATCAGAGTCTCAATGTAGGTTTCCATCCTTTCAATGTTCGTCGATTCCGGCAGGCCGGTAATTCGAAGATTATTTCAGCGAGACCGGACCTCTAAGTCCTCGTTCTTTGCCTGAATGAGCGACAGCACTTTCTCCATGTTAAGGGCCTTGTCAGCTACCTCACTTGTTTTTTTTTAACACAATTTTTATTAGGTTCCGATTTGCCAGCATGTGTATACAGTCAGTAAATTATTGAGTACATATCATAATAGCATCTCATTGTATCATTACAGTAGGGTATTTCTGTGTCCGTTCGCACAGTACCCTCGGAGCAAAAAGCGAAACCCATGTTTTCTTTATAAGAGAACCACAAACATGACTTACAATAACAAAAGGCAAAAATAAATTAAAGCAGAAAAGGAAAACCCACCCGCTAAAAACCCTCCCCCCCCCCCCCCCTCCCTGGTCCATTAGTCCACACAGTAAAATAAGGCTCAGCTACCTCACTTAACACATCTTCTGTTAAGGAAACCCGCTGCTCTATCTCCCCCATTCTAGTGTTCTGCTTCTCAAGCTGGGAAGACATGTGATTCAGCCAATGGTTCACAGCAGCCATAATGCACTCTATGGATTGCAGGCTTTTCTGCATAGCTAACAGAGTTACCTCCAGCGTGGTCGGGCCGTCCCCCTGGACGTCCGCCTAAGAGTCAGAGGCTGCCTTTTGTTGGGATTTGCTGGGCTTGCGTGCCTCAAATGTGTTTGCAGTAAGCAAGTTGTAGGCCAAATAAAAAGACGCAAAGTATAGTAGACCAGCACAGGGCTGCGACTCCTATTCCACTGCCTCTTTTACTCAACTGACACAGGAATACACTAGTGTGCCAATGGGCCCTGAATAGCAACACAATATGTTCACAATTCAAAAGGTGCAATTCTCGCTCGTGTGCAATCTCCCGTGCCCGCTCGGCCCACAAGAGAAGAACACTGGCTGTCGCAGAATAGAGTCACTCGCCTCCTATGCGGGCCCCAAGTACATCAGCGCAGGCTGGGCGGAGTGCAGTGCTGCCAAGCCAGGCCTAAGGGTGGAACACCGCAGGCACACAACTATAATCACCCAGCAAGCAGGTATGCACAATTGAGCGCAGATGAGGGGGTGTATGCAGGTTCAGTCCAGCTGGCTACGAGTGCATGTAGTGCAACTACCGGGCCCCGGGCGCAGCACCCGAAGACAGCAACACTCGTAGAGATAGCAGTGCCTGTTGCGGGATTTGTGTGGGCCCAGTGCAGTAATTTGTGGGTACGAGGAGGGTGGCACAGCCCCCAGGCCTCAAACGCTGTACCAGAAAAGTGCAGGCTACCCCTCAGCCCGCCACACGCCATGCAACCAGGCCACGATTTGCAGGCCGCAACCCAGTGCCCAGGCCCTCACCCGCCTCCGTAGCAGTAGGTTCAGGCAGGGCCGCAACCCGCTTTCCACCGCCCGCTGCAGGTTCCTGGGATCTTCAGTGGCGATACCGGGCTCTCGTGGGGCAGCTCCACTTTAGCTCACCGTCGTCCTCCACAGTCCACCAGCTGAGACAGGCGGCTCTGACGAAGGCGACGCTCCTGGAGGCCTGCCGCCCAGCCCATGACAATGCGAGGCAATGGGTCAGGGCCTCTGCAGGGGTTGTCCAGTCAGAGACGCCGCCCGGTGTCCCGGCCAGCCGCCGTTGCCTCCACCTTCAAGCTGCAATGCAGAGCGGGCCCACAGTTGTCGATCACCCTCCGCCGGGCCGAGGACGACACCACAGTTCCACGGGTGCAGGTTCGGTCATCTTTCCCGGGACACAGCTGCTATGCAAGGATCATCATGCGTCCAGCCCCCGTGCACTCACTAGACTCCAGAGTCGGTGGCGATCACAGACAGCCTCACCGTCCACGGCCGGCAGCGTGTTTCAGTGCCGGGCAGTGCAGCTGCCATTTTACGCACCACAACGGGCGGGCCGTGCATCTCGGATTTCAGCCCAGTCCGTCTGACACCAGCAGCTCCCAGGACCCCCACCGAGCGTGGGGATGTTCTGCTCCACAGGGCAACCATAATCGCAACGGTGATGCAGTGATTAGAAGCAGATATTAAGCGGATAGACGATCAGCCGGCAGAGCTGCACTAAGGTGCGGCCATCTTGCCTGGCGCCCTCTAGCGCCCTCCCTGTGTCACGATATTTAAAACTCTGTATTAGTGTAAGTCGACATTTCCAACTCGATATTTTGACTGAATACCAAACCTGAAGAGGTCATGTACTCACGCTGAGAACACAACTGCCCAAAATCATGGACAACTCCAAATCCAAATTGGCTGTCCATGAATATGGTGACTCCCTATTGTTCAGTAATGCTGCAAGCCCTAGTAAGTGCAATACATTTAGCCACTTGTGCTGAATACACTCCTTTCAACCATAATGCTTCAACTACACCCACCACAGTACAAATGACATATGCAGCTCGCAAAGAACCTCCAGAGTCTCTCAGGCAGGATCTAGCCACAAACAACACATGATCTGATTCAGGCAATGGGACATCTTGAATGTCAGGACGTGGTTTGGTACACAATTCAGTCACATCCAAACAACCACGATCCGTTTCATCAATCACAACTTCATGGCCAGGCAAAGGCATCAAGATAGCTGGATTCTAACTTATGCATCTCGTCACTGTCACATTTTCTGCTCCCAGAATCACTTGCTCATACTTAGTCAATTGACTACTTGTAAGATGTTGCGTTCTAGTACGAGTAAGCAAAATCTCAACTGAGTGTGGCACATACACTTTCAAAGGATGACTCATCACAATGTTTTGACACTGTTCCAGGCTCACAGAAGTTGCAGCAACAGCGTTCAAACATCCAGGTAATGCAGCAGCTACAGCACCTAACGTAGCTGAAAAGTATGCAACAGGTCTGTGTGCAGTTCAATGCATTTGCGTTAGAACTGATAGTGCGCAACCTTCACACTCACTGAAAAACAAGGTAAAACTCTTGTTAAAGTCAGGCATTCCCAATGCTGGAGCTCGACACAAACTATCCCGCAGTTTATTATAAGAGCACATGCCTTCCTCGTCCTATTGGATCAGACACATCTTTGTGTGTAATTTTTTGAAGTGGCTGGCTATCAGGGAAAAGTTTGGTATTCACTGCCTGCAATAATCAACCATTCCCAGAAACATGCAAACCTCTTTTTGTGTACTTGGTGTATTAATTTGCAAGATAGCAGTGATCCGATCTGGTGACACTTTTCTGACTCCTTTTTCAATGCGGTGTCCCAGATAAAGAACCTCTCTTTTACAGAATTGGATCTTTGCTGGTGACACCTTACGTCCACTTATTGCCCAATGATTTAATAAAGCAATAGTGTCATAAACAGAAGGCTCTTTGATTCCAGATGCGACCAATAAATCATCTATGTATTGCACAACAAAGTGTGATTTGGCATCCCTTATGATTCCAGATTTCTTTTCAGTATCTGGTTGAAAATCGAAGGACTCTCTGTATACCCTTGTGGAACTCGGCACCATGCCAAGATACGGTTTCCGAACCAGAAAGCAAATAAATATTGGCTATCTGGATGCAAGGGGATAGAGAAGAATACTAGGCACAAATCAGTCATTGAAAAACATTCAGCCTCACAAGAAATCTGATATGGAATTACAGCTGGATTTGGCACAACTGGACAACACAGTATCACAATTTGGTTGATTTTTCATAAATCTTGCATGATTCTATATTTCCCAATTGGTTTTTCGAATACCCAGGAGTTACATGGACTTCCAAAAATCTCTCTCAAAATTGCTTGCTCAATCAGAGCCTCAATCAAAGGTGTTATGCCTACAATGGTTTCAGGACTCAGATTATAAGATGGAGTTCTTGGAAATTCTGCATTTGAGTTCAATGTGATTCGAATTGGAACCACTCCGTTAATCAGGCCAGTGTCCTTTCCTGTAAAATCCCAAGCCTCCAGTAAAACTGTATTTTGTAACTCAAGTGGCAAATTATTTTCAGTCAATAGGGGATATAATCCCTCTACTTCTGTTTTCTGTTTGGCCATCTTAAATACCACATCGTCATCATTTGTATGGAATTCTATTCCCCTAACTGTACAATAGATGGAACAATTCAATTTGCACAAAAGGGCTCATCCTAAAAGATTCACCGGACTGGAATCAGACACCACACATTTATGTTAATCTTCAAAATACCCCATTTGTATCTGTACAGGTGTTGTCACTGGGGTTGATATCCATTGATTAGACACTCCTACAACTTGGATTCTTTCTCCAGAGAGGGGTAGGTTGGGAATTTCCACAGTTCTCACAGTGGAACGGGTAGCACCAGTCTCTACAAGTATTGAAATAGGTATTCCATTTACCTTGCCAACCACATAGGGACCACTCTGATCTACCTCTAATGATGCACCAAGCATGCATTCCTCCTCCTCTCTCAGGCACCATCATTGGGACATCTCTGAATCACTGTCATCGATCTGCACCAAGTACTGTGATGCCACTTCCGTATTTGGACTTACTTGATCATTGGTATAAAAATCAATGTTTGCATTGTATTTCGGCACTTGTCCATTCAACTGAGGCATTGGAGCTTGTGGCATATTCTGATTTTGAGTTCTCTGTCTCGGCCCTGGCTGATTCTGCATCTCACTATTCATTTGTGGCTGCATCACTCCCTCCGATACCATCTGCCCATTCAACTGATTAGCTGTATTGAACTTACACTTGCACCTCCAATGCCCGCACTTGCCGCAAATGTGACATGGATTTGTCTTTTTCAACATTTCCAGCTAGGTTCCCCTTCCTCTTCCTTGAGGCACAAAGGTCTGCGGCTGATTTCCTGCTACACCTGGCATTCCCATAGTTGTTTGACCATTTCCCCACATCATACCTGGAAAGTCTGTATCAAAACCCACATATTGGGTCCGATTCCGATCCTGTATTTTTTTTCCCGTAGGACTCGTATCCGTATGTTTTTCCGTACGAATCGTACAAGTCCCGTCCGACCCGTGAAGTACGATTCGTATAGGAAAAAGTATATACGGATTGGCCCGATCCGTACGAATCGTAGCGGGAAAAGTTGTACGAGACGGACCCGGACACTTTTCCTTACAAATCGTAAAAAGACAGTCCGAGCGTGCAAGTACGATCCGGACCGGCTTTCCGCTTTACGAATCGTACGGAAAACGTCCCGTACATGGGGAATGACTTGTACATACGCAATGTTGTTGTACGCACCAATGTTGTATTACGCACCGTACATACGCAATGGCGGTGTACGCACCGTACATACGCAATGTTGTTGTACGCACCAATGTTGTAGTACGCACCGTACATAGCAAAAGCGGTGTACGCGGCGTACATAGCAATGGCGGTGTACGCGGCGTACATACGCAATCTTGTTGTACGCACCAATGTTGTAGTATGCACCGTACATAGCAATGGCGGTGTACGCACCGTACATAGCAATGGCGGTGTACGCACCGTACATATGCAATGGTGGTGTACGCACTGTACATAAGCAATGGCGGTGTACGCACCGTACATAGCAATGGCGGTGTATGCACCGTACATACACAACGCATGGGGGTGTGTGCCTGTACGACTCATACCCCTGTACCGTACTGAACCACGGACACTGTAAAACAGCACAAGGAGGGTCTATTCGACTCACACAACACCACAAAACACGTCTACAGTGCACAAATTATGGAAATGATTGACCTGGACACATCCAAACAGGCAAACAGAGGGGCAAACTCACAACCACCCCTTATAACACACCCACCAAAAATTCAAACTGATGCCCACCCACAAATGGACCAATAAAAAGGGCCCACACACACAAACCATGAGCCTTTGCAACAGACTCACTGCAGCTAGAGAGCACACACTAACAACTGCACCCATCCACCGATATGCACCGTCACAAAACCTCCTTCACACATACCATATCCCTCTTCACATTCACACCCACACCGTCACATTCAGACCCACACACCCACAACCATCCACACCCTCACCCCACACCATGCCCACAGACAAGAATCCAAAGTTCACAAGGGAGGAGCTGGAGATCCTTGTCAATGAAGTCATCAGAGTCGAGCCACAGCTGTTTGGAACATTGGTCAGACAGACCAGCATAGCTGAAAAATCACGCCTGTGGCAGAGGATTGTCGATAGGGTGAATGCTGTTGCACCCATCAGAAGGACCAGGAATGAATGCCAAGCCAGGTGGTACAATCTGCGGAAAATGAATGATGACTACGCCCAGAGCAACATCACTGGAGGTGGTGCGCCCCGCAGACCAGTACATTTCCATCCCTGGGAGGAGAAGGTGATGGCCCTGCTTCTGCCGGTGGGAGTACATGGACTGCAAGGACTTCCAGAGCCTGGTGAGTACACAAACAACTTAGGTAACATGGGGGTAATGGCATCCACACCCCAACTACACAAAATGCACGCAACTACCCCCAAGCCCACACCGGCCAAAACCACAGTAAAAAATAACGCTAATGCCACTAACATGTGTATACTCCATTGAGAAAGGAAGGCCATGCTATGTCCCATGCTACATGAAGCAGCAACCCAAGAATGCATGTCCAGTATGCTGGGAGGGTGGGTGGCACAAAACACACTGTTGAACTCCAAATCAGACACAATTGCCCTCATCCCATATGGCCCAGGTACATACCCATGCACCATGCGCAATGCACAGGGATTGGGAAAGTACTGACAAGATAGCTCACACTTGACCCGGGTGTAGGCAGCAAAAGGCCCTCCTGTGACCAGTGCAAACACAAACACCAAGACAACAAGGTCAGATATCTATGACAGGAACTCACACTCACTGTCATGGCAGCATGCTCCATGGGGGGACAGCTACATCACCTGGGAGCCCCAGTGCCAAATCACACTACACCCACCAGCAGGCCCTGTCACACACACCCCTTACACAAGCAGACACCCCCGGGACAGGCAATGGATTTACCCACTGTCACAATGGACATGTAACACAACAACACCAATGCATAGACAAAGAAGCATCCAAGCCAAAAATCTACATGTCAAAGACTCAGGAGAACATATCAATCTGTCCCCCGCAACATACCCATCCACAAGTGAACATTGAGGAGAATGCTAGGCACATACAACTACCTGGAGGAACAGTGCCAACTTGAATGTGTATGATACATGTATGTTGCATGAAACAGCATTAACATTGTCTGTCTCTCACACATAGAGCAACGTGATGAATCTACCCCCAACAATGGGGGTGAAGATTCACAGTCCCTGGCCCGAGAGGAACCTGATCCCACCGGCAGCGACGCCTCTCAACATTCCGCGTATAACCCCGACCGACCTGGACCCTCTGGTGTCCAAGCCCCTGCAGAACCTGGTTCAGGACCATCTGTGCCAACCACCACCCCCATTCCTGCCACATCCGAGGAGACACCGAGGAGCCCTGCCCGCAGTGAATAACTGAGCCAGTCTGACCAGGAGGGACAAGGATCGCTGGGCACCCAGGAGCAGGCAGACAACACCGCCACTGCCATCCCTCAGGGGTCCCGTAGTCCCGATGTGCCCACAACGGCAGGCCAGGCTCGTGTGGGCAGGGGTGGTGGGAGTGGAGGCAGGCGGAGGCGAGAACCTGACCAGCCAGCTGAAGGGACCAGTATGTCACACATACACAACATCATGGAGGCATACCGGCGTGACACCAGGGAGTTCAGCCAGGTAGTGGTGACCCTCACAGAGATCAAGAACCAGCAGGCCGAGCAACACGCCAGTCAACAAGAACACCAAGGACGGATGGAGGCAAGACTGGCTGTGCTCCTGGTGGTGCAAAGGGACATAAGCCATTCACTCCGTCGGATCGCCGACAACATGGCCAATCCTCCCTGTGCCACCAGGCGAAGACCCCCACCAGCCACAGGGAGGGAGGAGGAGGAGGATTCGTCCGACGGAGCGTCCCAAGCATCGTCAAGGCCTGCATCTGAGGGTCCCCGGAGGAAGGTGGGTCGTCCACGGAAAAGACCGTGAGAGGCAGCGGACCATCCACATCTCCCAGTTCACCTGGCCTGGCACCTGGCCTTCATGTGCGACAGCATCACCTCATTGACTGACATCATCTGCCACATGGACCTGCTAGTCATAGTCTGACTAATGATACCAAACAATGTGGTCTGGACTCTGATGACTTCAAATGGCAAGGATCCCATCTCCCCCTGTGAACTTTGGATTCTATGGTCCCTGCATTGCACCTTTTTTAGTGCACAAATCAAGCCACAGAGATATAATTAAATAATTAATACGTGAAATGTTATGTTGCAGTCATTTAGCATGAGTCCACAACATACGTGTGAGGATATGTCAAAGTATGCCTGAGTGTGGAACTAACTCCAGCCATCCATACACTTGGATCTGAGTCCGGTCGAGGACACACATGTGTCTCAATGCATCACTAAATACAGACATGCAGCCCAATACTCACCCGTGATGGCCTCAAGCTGCTGAGGGGGGCTTGCAATACTGCTCAGACAGACCAATTTGGAAGAGTATCATGAAGGTGTAGAGGTCATGGGTCATGGGTCATGTTGATGTGCCCGGGGAGGGAGTCCCAGGTCTGTTTGGTGAGGTGTGAGAACTATCTCCTGCATGCAGTGTTTATGTGGATGTGATGAATGGTGGCCAGGGCAAGGTGGGCTGCATTGAGTTGGGCCAACGGAGTGTTGGATGACCGACGTCCAAGGTTTGTTTTGGTTCTGGGGTTGTGGACTGCCTCCTGAGTGTGGTTGAGGAGTCTGAAGGTGATTCTGCAGCAGACAGTGAGCCATTCTAGCTATCTCAGGTGGACGGTGATGTGGCTGGGGCTGGGGATGGGGATGCTGAAGATGAGGTGTGCGGAATCACCCTGGATGTGGACAAGTTCTCCTGCAGTTTTGCTGTTGTTCTACATAGAGGCCGGTGCTGTAGTTTAGCCGGCTGGTGTCGTGGACCTGGGGGACGGTCTGTCTTGCCTTGTAGTGGATCTACTCGTGGATCATTTGCAGCATGCGGAGGGTGTTGCAGCATGAGGTACAGATGGTAGTGAGTTGCATGGTAATTGTCAGCGATGGGTCCATGATGAACACCAGCTTGCGTGCGTGGCCACTGGGTGCTGGTGCGGTGCCCAGACCAGTGGGACACAAGGAGTTGACACAGCCGTAAGGGGACAATCCTCAGATGATGACCTCAGTCCTGTCCAAGTCCAGCCTCAGGTGGCTGATGTTCAGCCATTCGTCAACGGATCTCATGCCTTCTTGAAGTTTGGATCTGGCAATGTCTGGCTCTTTGGTGAGTTTGAGGAGCAGCTGGGTGTGACTGGCATACGAGATGATGATGAGGTCGTGTGCGCATGTGATGGTGGAGAGGGGGGTCATGGAGACATTGAAGATCGTCACGCTGAGAGAAGAGCCCTGGGGCATTGCTGGTGAGCTAATTTCTAATTGATTCCTGGGCCCTCCTCTGGATACCAGTGTTGGAGATGTGTGAGCTGACAGTGTGATAGCACATGGTGTACAATGCCGTTGAGAGGTCAAGGGGGGTGGGCTCACCATTGTTGAGCAGGGCAAAGTTGTCGTTGGTGGTGGCAATGATGACGGTTGCAGTGGTGTGATTACTGTGGAATATGGTGTGGTGCCGGTTGCCTGGAGCTGGTTGCGTGGAGGAAATTTGTCAGTTGCTTGTTGAGTGTCTTCCGGATGACATTTGCTGGGTATGAAAGCAGGGTGATGTACCAGAAGATCCTACGGTACTGCCGTCCGTTGTGTAAGAAGGGCCTGGGTCTCTGCATGCCTCCAGCACCCATGGAATGTGGCTAACTCAAAGGAGACATTCAGGACGCGCTGGACGTGGGCTTCAAGGATGGGGAATGATGTGGTTGAGATGTTGTGTGGGAAGGGGCCTGATGGAGAGCCAGAGTGGATGGTGCACATGAGCCAGGTGGTGTACTTGCTGCTGACGGGAGTCCAGAACCTGAGGGGGGTTTGTCCTGCGGATAATAGTGCTGTCTGCCTCTGTGTGCCAAGGCTGTTGTGTATGGCCATGAGCTAGCAGTGGTACAAAGTTGCAAGGGATGTGATCTGCCTTGCAAGGGTGGGGTGTCTTGGATGGAGATCTGCTGTCAGTTCACTCACAATGCTGATGAGCTCCTTGATGTCGTGTGTTTTGGTGTCTCAGCACTATCTGAAGGATCTCCACTTGTCCTTGCTGATGATATGGTGATGGCTGTGTGTGGTCTTTTCCAGGCCTGTAAGGTAAATGATGGCTCTTTGTGTTGCAAGGTGTGCACAAGAGTCCGGCTACGTCTGTAGGAGTCCAGTAGGTCTGCCTTGTCCCAGGTGCCTTAACTATTGTTGTGCTTCAGAGGAAAGTCCGTCAATGTGGCAAGATTGTTGGATCAGTTGCTGATCCAGTGCGTGAGGTTTCAGGGTGTTGCGTTTGTGTTGTTTTGAGTGTCCCACACAGCTTGTCTGTGGTGACTTACATCAAGCATTTTTGGGGGATCGTTAGCAGGGTGTGGGGCAGTGTGTTGCTTGTCGGAGATGTTGATTAAAATGTTGATGGACCAATGATGGATGGTGGCCCCCAGCCACATGTAGCCTGTGGAGGTGAGGGCGTGCGTGCAGATGTACGTGTTGATGGCTTAGCGCAATTGTGGATGTAGGCCTGGATATCTGTAGATGAGTGTTACTCTGAGGGTTGCCAGGGAGTTTCTGCAAACCCGGATTTGTGACTCTGAGGGTGTACTTGTGAATAAATTTAATTTCATCCTCCGGGATTCTTGGTGCCGTCCCGACGGGTGATCTTGTATCCGTCTGAGATGGCAATGAAGAAGTCGTGTGCTGAGGATGCTTATGTCCAGGTTACTGTCATGAAGGTGATGTGTGGGCCTGTTGTGTTGAGGAGGTAACAGAGTCCAATGGCATGCTAGTGGACGGAGCGGGAGTGGAGTAGGAGGCACATGACCTGGTTGTTCTGACAGGGTCTGGTAGGCTGGGCAGTGCTGTGTAGGAAGTTTGAGTTGCACACTCAGCATGCGAAGGTATTTGTATGTGCGCTTAGGGGTTGCCTGATAGCAGGTGGATGATTGTGTGGAGGACATTGCTTGGAGGTTGGCTGCAGCATGAGCCTGTTGTGTGACGTGGGTTATGCAAAGACCAGAGGCTCGGGTACTGTGCACGTTGCAGGCGCAGACGGTCCTGCATTTGGCACGGCGTTGGCGCAACAGTGGAACAGACAAGCTGCTGGCTGCATTAAGAATGGGTGGAGGGGGGAAGGAAGGAGCATTTTGGAGGCGTGTGGGTTGCAGAATCATGGCACTTGGCGGGGCGGTGCCGCAGGTGACGCAGCAGCAGGCGGAAGGGGTGAGAAACTAGGCAAAAAGTAGCACACAAAGACAAGGAGGTCAGAAAGGCACAGTGCAACAGGTGTATGTAAAGGAAGGAGTGTCAGGTAACTCATGGGTCACTACGAGAAAATGTATGACCAATCACCAAAAATGACAGTCACAGGGTCAGGCAACAAAATGCGGAGCTGCGCACAGGAGACACACCATCAGAACGTGTTCACGTCCCGTTGTGTGGAGCAACCTGCACAAATACATACACAACCAGGGACTTCATGCACAAAAGATATTATTAGCCATGAATAACTGCATGCATGTTGCCGAAGTACACATACACATATGCTCAATATTTGACAAGTATGCCATAGATGACACATGCAAACTGGGAAGAGAGCTGCAGTGACAGAGATGAGGCACTTTGGATTGTGCTGAACACCTTTATTCCACATACACACACAAAGGGAAATGCATCCATGTGAACAGACTCACAGGTCAGTTGACAGAACATGTGGGACATACGCTGGACCCCTCCTTCACTACACGGATGATGTCAATCCCAATGAACTGGCACACAAGTCAAGGGGATGAGCCAAACACATCCTGCTGCACACCGAGAGGCTGCAATTCCCCATAGAGCCTGTTGTTGTGATGTCCCACACTATGTCCACCCGTAGCATCCGCAATGTTTCAGAGGCAAGGTTTACACACATTGATGCCTTCATCAGACACCACACTCCACTACAGATGACAGTCAAGAAGGGTGACTCTCATGTCATGGGAGTGATGCTACATGTTATATGCTCCATGGTGAGAAGACATGTATGCATGGTACCACAACATGCACAGAAGCAGGCCCACACATTCCCAACCCGTACCACCACCAAAAAGCCTTGCTGCTATCCTTACCCAAACTGACATTTCCACATGTCCGTGCATGGAACACTGATTCAGCACACGTTGCAATCCTCATGAGGAATAGCAGGAGGACAAAGATGACACGAGCAGACAACAGGCGCAAAAACCTGGGAATGACAGACACACAAGAAGTCACTTAAAACAATTCTCGCCACACACATGGACATTTACAAAACATGAACAATGTTGGACACATGTAAATTTCAAAGAAAGTCTCTCCGCAAAACTGTGTGGCATGACATCATCACTCGAGTGACACATCAGAACACACATCAAAGTCACTTTGCATTCAGTCAGCTGGACACACACTTTGCAACACATGCCACTCAATGCTACAAGCTTGCACACTCATACCCAGTGACTCACCATTATGAGAAGAAGTTGCGTATGAGCTGACTCCGGATATCATCCTCTTCCTCCTCCTCATCACTAGCCTCTTGAGCAAGCCCTTGATCCTCCACGGGTGGATGTTCCTGCTCATCCGGATCCAGGATGAGTGGCACTGCCTTCTCAACTGCCATGTTGTGCAGAATGCAGCACACGAGGAAGATTCGGCAGACCTTCTCCGGGGCATAAGGGAGGGACCCGCCTGTCTTGTCCAGGCACCGGAATCGGCTCTTCAGGAGGCCAAACGTCCTCTCAATCACTCGCCTGGTCTGCCCGTGTGCATTGTTGTACCTGTGATCTGCAGCTGTTCTTGGGTTGCGGAGAGGTGTCATTAGCCATGGCATTTTGGGATATCCAGAGTCCCCTACATGGAAACATCATGTAAAAAAGTGGGTCAGGAGATGCCGGAAGAGCCAAAGATACCGCAACACACAGGACAAACAGAGTATACCCACCAACAAGACATGCTCATTCGTTGTGCAGCCGCAGCATCATTTGTGGCACCCTGCTACGCCTCATGATGTAGGCATCGTGTGCTGATCCTGGAAAACGTGTACAGACATGGGAAATCAGCATGTTAGCAAGACACACCACAAGGGCATTTATCGAGTGGTAATGTTTTCTATTGCGATAGGCTTGTTCCTGTGCCTGTGGTGGTACATGTGTACCATCAATGGACCCAATGACATGGGGCATCCCTCCCAGGGCATAGAAATCACCCTTGACATCTGTCAACTCCTCAGGAGTTGGAAATGTGATGAATTCATCAAGGTGCTCCAGCATGGCTGCTAAAACATCACACAGGAAATGGCTGAACATTGTCTGTGACATGCCACCAACATCAGCTATGGTGAATTGAAACGTACCTGTGGCAAAAAAATGTAGGGCTGCCATCACCTTCATCTTTGGGGTCAGCGCAGTAGGATACCTGTGTCGCGGTTGGAGGTGTGGTGCCAGCCTGTCGGTCAAGTCCTCAATCAACTGTTGAGTGAATCTGTAACGTCGGATGCAGGCCCGTTCCCTCATGGCACCCAAGTCTGGCATTGGTCTTGGGACAGGTGGTGCCCTGCAAGACATTGTTTGTAAGAATGAAGATTGAGAGTCTGCCAATATCAATGTCAATGAACATAGCACATGCTACACTGCTAATACACATCAGGTAACTATGGAGTCGGGTGTGTGCAATACATACAGGACACATATACCAGCTTACTGGCACTCCAACAAAAAGCCAGATACACCTCTTGATTGTCAAGTCTACATGACATGTCCTGAAATGAGTTGGTGGCTAGTCTGAGTGAAGAGCCACAGATATCACCGGAGTGACACACAACCACATAGCTGCATTGGAAGGATGTCATCTCATCCACACAGCTGACTGCAAGGCACACGCACAGGTCACAAGGAATGTCAAATGTACATATCAAACACATTGTGATGAAGGGGTACACGTGACAAGAGAAAGACACAGCCATTGAGACAACGCAGACATGTATGACTGGGAAAATATGATGTCCGATGCACACAGACCCTACAGCGGTGGGAATCCACATGTGGCATGGTGTGCGTAGATTTGTCCCATGCCCATCTCCACGCAGACCCATGTTGGACGCACCAACAGCAGATGCAGTTGACGGAACACTGACATCAAGCTCATGGGAACACATGACACACACCTGACATAGTCACAAAGGGGCACGCAGATCGTGACATGTCAGTTGATAGAGTGTCCCTGTCCCTGGCATCAGGATACAGGTGCGGGTGGTGATGACTGTGCCATCCCACTGCTGCTGTGCATGACACAGTTGGACTACAGACACACGTGGCAAGTGTCAAGGTGATGAGTGCCACATAGTGCCCCATCACACATGACATGTGTCCACAGGTCATCACACATCAATTGTGCAACTAGATGAGATGACCTGTGCAATATCACTGGCTGCCACACCTAGGGCCTGCACATAACAGTATGCAATGACAAGTACTTGATGGACATCCTTGTGCAACTCGTAGCCCTCCATTCCTGGCATGTGTGCGCCTGTATTACCATTGTAAGCGTGTGAAATGCGTACTCGTACGTGTGAACCAGTGCGTACCCGTAGGTGTCAAACGCACTGTATTACCAGTGCGTACCCGTAAGTGTCAAACGCACTGTACTACTAGTGCGTACCCGTACGTGTGAACTAGTGCGTACCCGTAGGTGTCAAATGCACTGTACTACTAGTGCGTACCCGTACGTGTGAACCAGTGCATACCCGTAGGTGTCAAACGCACTGTACTACTAGTGCGTACCCGTACGTGTGAACTAGTGCGTATCCGTAGGTGTCAAACGCACTGTACTACTAGTGCATACCCGTACGTGTGAACTAGTGCGTGCCCGTACGTGTGAAACGCACCGTACACCCGCTATCATCGCGTGTGTACGCTTCGTTTCACCATTGTACTTGTGCCATAGGGGTACGTGTGAAACGCACCGTACACCCGCTATCATCGCGTGTGTACGCTTCGTTTCACCATTGTACTTGTGCCGTAGGGGTACGTGTGAAACGCACCGTACCGGTGTATGGATTTCAAAATTACATAGGGGACACATAAGGGACAAGTATTAGGCCCTAAATGCATGCTGGTTGTCATGGAGACAGAGTTTTCAGTTGAAAAGTGTCGATCATGTGTCCTGGAACAGTCAGTTGGCCACAAAATACAATGTTGCAAAGTGGTTGTTGACTTGACATGATGCTCAAAATTTGAACGATGCGAATGCTGTCATTGGTGTATGTTTAAAATCATTGGTGTATGTTTAAAGGGATTGGAGTAAACGTAGGATGCGAATGAGTCTGACCAATCACTATGTACTCCTCTAAATGAATGCCCCTCAGCAAGACAGATATAAGGTAGCCAGAACCCATGAGAGGGCAGTGGCCTGCACAACTTTCCAGTCAACCACACTGCTGCTGTCTCTGCTTCCTCTGGACCATGTCACGTACTGTGGAGAGGGCCCAGCCATTCACCCAGGAGGAGAATGAAGCCTTGCTGGACGTCCTCCTCCCACAGTACACCAAGCTGTATGGGAGACCAGGGGAGAAGGTGAGGGCTGGGTCCACTAACTTTGCCTATGCACCTGTTGTGTGACTGTCAATATTGTGTCCAGGTGGGACAGACATGCAATGTTGTTTAGAGTGGGTCCCAGGGGAGGACATGCTGATGTCTCTCATGCAGAGCATGATGTAGTTCCTGTGTTCACTCCTCACTTGCATTGTGCTAACTGTGACTTTCACTGCATAGTGCATGACACTTTCAGCCTGGCAAATCCTTGGTGTTTTTTTTTCCTATTGTCCTGAGGTGATTCAGTAGTCCCCACAGTGTGACAGGTGACTGTACCCACAGATGTGTGAGTTGAGTGGCCCTGTGGTGTGAGTGTACAAATTATGTGTACGACCTCATGGACATTGATGTGTGTGAATGTTCCTTGTCATGTGGGTGAGTGTCTATGTGAAGTGTTGCACCACAGCTGCATGGAGGAGGCAACAGATCAACCCATCTGATGTAACAAGTAAGCCGTGCTGTGTGTCTGACTTGCAGAGCTAGCATGACACTGGCAAGTGGCACATGTGCAGAGTGAGGGTTGTATCCGCTGTTGTCAATGACAGGCGAGTGATCTGTGCTTGGGTGTGTCTGTCTAGTATGCTGATGGTGCGTCAGTGGAGTGGGACATGTGACTGCTTGGCACGTGCTGGCCTTCAGCCTGCTGTTGCATGTGCTGCACAGTGTGTGGCATGATCAGTGAGTGTGTCGCACCCCTCATGCCAACATGTTGACTTTCAATGCCATGTAGTGCATTGGGGCTTGCACACAGGCTAATTTCTTATTGTGTATGATGTAATTCCTGTCTGCATCTTATGCTCTGTTCAACATTTCAATGATGTTCAAATGTGTGTCTCTGGGACATGGAGCAGGTGTATTGATATTGTGTCACTTTGTCATCCTGACAGGTACTGCCTACGAGAAGGGGGTGATCTGGAAAGACATCGTCAGGGCCGTGAGATCTGAGGGGGAGTGTAGTCGGCAGCTGCCACAGGTCCGCAAGAGGTGGCAGGACATCCGGTGCTGGACCCGGTGGATCGCCCGGGTCCAGCTGGGGCTCGACAGTCCTCGCCCCCACGGCAGCCGCCGACGCCTGACCCCCCACATGAAACGTGTCCTGGCGGTGGTATTCCCTGAGCTCGATAGGCAGTTACAGGAGAGAGTGCAGCAAGGAGGGGGTAGGTACATGGCTATTTGTCGTGTTATGTGTCGCCAGCTTTTTGAAGTGCTCTGTAGCCTGGATACACTCCCAGAGTTTATATGTGCAGTGCATTTTCGGTTCCCCAATGTCACCTGGTGCTCTTTTTCATCCCTTCCCCTCCTTGACATTTGTCCCCTGGGCTGTGTGTAATCACATTTGCACATGGTCATCTAGGGTGCCAGTAAATCTAAGTGCACATTGCTTTCTGCATCATGTGGGAGGGTGGTCTGTGACTTGTGTTGGTATCTTGCCTGTGCCATGATCTGTTTACTATGTTGGGGGTCCATATTTGTTGTCACTGATGATGATTTTCAACATAGGAGTGTGAGCTTTTCAACTGAACACCCTTGCAGCATGCATGACCAATGTTGTGGCCTCAGACATGATGTGCATGTGGGAGATATGCATATTGCCTTGACGGTTGAACATGGTACAGTCAGCAGATTCCAGGACCACGTAGCAGTGTGCCCACTACAGTACTAATCATGTGTGTCATCCAACACTGTGCACATTCTCTGTGGGTTCAGCATAGGTCTGCCTCTGTGGCATTGTTCCCTGGCCTAGTTAGTATTTTGCAAATGTGTGCTACATGTGTCCACTGGACAGGGATACACCATTTTGCTTGTGCATACTCACACTGGGCAGTGCCTGTGTGGCTATTCACAACAATCTATTGATGGTTGTTTGTCACAAATATGTGTTGCCAGCCCCACAAGGTGATGTTGTGTAAATGAAGATATTTTTCCAGCACAGTTATTGTAACCCTGAATAAGAGGTGTCACTTCTTGATCTGTATCAATCACATGGACTCAGGCATGGGGTGGGGTGTGCGGGAGAGGCATACATGTGCCACCCTGATTTTTTTATTGCCAGGTCTGACTTGTGTGTGAGACTTGGCTGTACAAAGAATCACAGTGCAGTGCCCCTGTGATGCTGGCCAGTGCTTAATGTTCGTGCTTTGCAGCCTGTGTCAGTTTTTTTAAATAGATTATTCCTGCTCATACCTTTTTAGCACCTGTGCGTGGTTCAGATGCAACGCTGTTTGGACTTTGTGTGCTGACATCTGTGTGTACATTCTGGCTTGCCATGAGGGTGTCCCCACAGTACAGCTAGGCTTTTTTTCAACCCAATTGCAGGCCCATTGGCTTATGCATTGTCCTGGGTGTGGACATGTGTGCCACTCAAGATGACAGGCAGTAGGTCATATATGTAGCCAACTGTGTAATCAGGTGACGGATGGCCATGTGACAACTGACATAATTCAAGTTGTTAGTAAAAATATATTGTACCTTGGCACTCTCACAGCACTTGTCAACAGTTCTTCATGTTTTAAATGTGGAAATTTGATGATTTGTGTTAAGAACACTGATGTGCCTGCATGAAAAAAGTCTCCCAAGGAAGTGCACACCAAACGACATTTCCACTTTCATGGAACACATTGGCACATTTTCTAAGAAGCCACTGTTAGAATTAAATGGTGTTGCAGATTCTCCATATACATGTTCCCACAGTGCTCTTGGTTTTGTGAGACTCCATTGTTGTTGGTGACACAAACTGACGAGTCTCAAGACATCAAGACCTCCGTGGGCCCATGTATATGTACTTTCTGCAACACCATTAATTTCTAACAGTGGCTTCTTAGAAAAGGTGCCAGCTTCTTCAATGACAGTGTAAATGTACTTTTGTGTGCACTGCCTTGTGCAACATATTTCATGCAGGCACATGAGTGTTCTTTTCGCGAATTGGCACATTCCAAACATGTAGATTGTGAAAAGTATTGCGAGTCCCAAGGAAGCAAATTTTTTTCGTTTTGTGTTCCAAAGTACTTACAGGTCTCTGAGTGTGGTGACACCTTGAGTATTGAGGTGTGTCAGTTTATGTTGGGTGCACCACTACTGTTTCTTTCAGGGTAAACAAGATGTGGCATGACTTCATTGTATTGCTGTGCTCACCGGTTCACAGACACTAGCTTCTCAGTGTATTTCTCATTCAAGTTGTGCCTTTTGTGTTCTCTTTTTTCCTGGTGTCCAAGTGGTATAGTGGGTCTACCAACTGGGCAGTACAGGGCTTACATATGTGCGGAGTAATCTAGCTGTTACTCATGATGCATTGCCTGATATGCACTGTGACCAATTGTTCTTGTGCTCATGTGTCAGATGTATACAGGTGACTGATGCATTTCGGTTTCTTCTCCTTGCCCACAGCATCATCATCTGCAACCGAGGGAGACACCTGCATGGACCAGGAGGAGGGACCCAGCGACAGTGCCACCAGTTCTGGGGAGTCAGAAGGAGCCAGTGGCACAGAGGGCGAGGGGAGTCAGTCGGAGGGCCAGTCTGGAGGCGAGAGCAGCTACGACGCCGACGGGTCCGAAGCTGACCTCCCTGAGGAGGCGGAGGCTGCAACACCAACTGGCAGCATCCCAACATCTGTCCCCGCCTCCTCCATTACCATCTCCGCCCTCCCAGTTGCGCCCGTCCCTTCTGTCCGTGCAGAGTCCCACCATGTCTCCTTCAGCCCAGGCACCGCACCCCCTGCCCCTGTCACCCCTGCTGCCTTCAGTGAAGAGTCTGTGGATTTACTGCGGCAGTTGCAGATTGGGCAGGCATCGGTGCTGAATGTCCTCCATGGACACACTAAACTGCTCACACAGATGGTGTCGTTCATGGCGGGCATGTCAGCAACGATGTCTGACCAACGGAGGTTTCTGCGGTCCATGGACTCTTCCCTGACGGCAGCAGTTTCTCTCCTGCAGCGCTCCGTCCCCCCCTACCCCGGACCCATCCACATTGCCCTCTCCCATGCCTGCCCAACGCACACCCAGACAGTCACAGGCACGCACCCCACAAGACACATCCAGCACACCCCCAAGTAAGGCACAGCGCACACCTCCTGGCACGCACACTCAGGGGGATGTAGGCACAACCACAGGGTCTGGGGGCAGATGACATACACGCAGCCACAGTCGCAGTCCGCAGTCCTCACAACCCTGTTCCTTCAAAATCACTCCCCTTAGCTCCCCTGCCAAACTCTCCCCCAAGGAGACCTATATGGTTGAGCTGGGCCTCGCCCCCACTGAGCCACCACCCCATAAGCGGGCGAGGAAGTCCCCGGGCACGGGAGTTGAGTCCCCCACCATGTCCACCCCCTCCCCCAAGAGCGCTGCACCCCATCCCTCGCCCACCACACCCTCCATTGGCCCTGGGGTATCTTCAGGTGCAGGGGATAGGATAGAGGCCCTAGGAGCAGTGTGCAGCGCCGAGCTCACCTCCACCTTTGGCACTGCCCCACCCCCTGTGGTGGAGACGTCCACCCCTGCACCCACCACACCTACCCATCCCCCTCATGTCCCTGCGGTGCCTGGTCCTGCCACAGATGATGCCCCCCCCCCCCGGTCGACAAACCTTGAGGTTCCTTTGTGCAGGCAAGGTAGGGGGGGCCGCGGTCCCCTACATCCACCCTTGGACTTGAGAAATGGACTGGCCATTGGCCTTTGTACATGGTATCTTTTAAATGTATTTATTTTTGGTGCTGAATAAAGCCTTTTCTTTTACTTTCAACACTATTGTATTTCAGGTACTTGATGTTGGTGATGAGGCTCCTGGAGTTAGTGTTCTGGTAATGTGTTAAGGTTCTGAGAAATGTTTTTGTATGATGGTCATGAGGTGGACCATGGTATCTGTGTGCCATCACAATGTCTCTGCAAAGAACCAATGGTAGTGTGTGTTCATTTAGTTTGGAGACATTGTCCCAAGGAGTGTTCCTTCCTCTGTGGCACCTGACATCTTCCCTGCAAACAGTTGCACAATTGTTGTGCTGACCTGTGTCCACATTTCCTTTGTTGGTGAGGGATCCCTTCA
The DNA here is from genome assembly GCF_964204655.1 of Triturus cristatus. Taxonomy (NCBI): domain Eukaryota; kingdom Metazoa; phylum Chordata; class Amphibia; order Caudata; family Salamandridae; genus Triturus; species Triturus cristatus. The sequence continues at coordinate 1,362,761,476 of NC_140590.1, forward strand.
ACAATGGCCATGCCTGCTCACCGATGTCTCCTGCTGAATCGTCTGTGCCATCCTTGCTAGTCACTGTACTTGTGTTTTGGGTATGTAGGAATGCCTTCAAGGACAAATGTGCCAGTTTCAGCACTATGCATGTGTGTAATCACTGCCTACCACACAAACGGTACTTGTTATGCAGGGTATTTGGGCACCTGACTCACAATTGTGGGCATTGTATCTGGTGGAAGTGAACCCTATTCCTTCCATGAGAGACAACATCTTGGTGGCTGGACCAGCACCTGAACATTCATATCAGTCCTGGGATGTGCGTGACAGTGTGTGTTCCCTTTGGCTATCTTAGTTCTGTATGCAGTTACATGACTATACAGTCTGTTGACACGAAATCAGGGTGTGTATTGTGCTGCATCCGCCATGGGTGGGTATGCATGTGTTATATGTCCTCACTCCCACATATGGTGTGTCATGCAGTGTGTGAAAGACATCCATTGTCCTGGGAGTGGGACACTGCTGTCAGTGATGTGTTGTAATAGCACTAAAATCATAGTCCAAAGTTAGGGATGCGTCCATACCACCATGTAGGTGTGGTCATCTGATGATGATGTACACCCCCCATATCTCTGTCCACTGCTGGGAGTCCTCTGCGCCCACCCCCATATCTCTGTCCACTGCTGGTAGTCCTCTGCACCCACCCTTCATATCTCTGTCCACTGCTGGGAGTCATATGCACCCACCCCTCATATCTCTGTCCACTGCTGGGAGTCATATGCACCCATCCCTCATATTGCAGGCCACTGCTGGGAGTCATATGCACCCACCCCTCATATCTCTGACCACTGCTGGGAGTCATATGCACCCACCCCTCATATCTCTGTCCACTGTTGGGAGTCATATGCACCCACCCCTCATATTGCAGGCCACTGCTGGTAGTCATATGCACCCACCCCTCATATCTCTTAGCACTGCTGGGAGTCATATGCACCCACCCCTCATATTGCAGGCCACTGCTGGGAGTCCTGTGCACCCACCCCCATATCTCTCTCCACTGCTGGTAGTCATATGCACCCACCCCATATTTCCTTGTCCACTGCTGGGAGTCATATGCACCCACCCCTCATATCTCTGACCACTGCTGGGAGTCATATGCACCCACCCCTCATATTGTAGGCCACTGCTGGTAGTCATATGCACCCACCCCTCATATGTCTGGACACTGCTGGGAGTCATATGCACCCACCCCTCATATCTCTGACCACTGCTGGGAGTCATATGCACCCACCCCTCATATTGCAGGCCACTGCTGGTAGTCATATGCACCCACCCCTCATATCTCTGACCACTGCTGGGAGTCATATGCACCCACCCCTCATATTGCAGGCCACTGCTGGTAGTCATATGCACCCACCCCTCATATTGCAGGCCACTGCTGGGAGTCCTCTGCACCCACCCCCATATCTCTGTCCACTGCTGGTAGTCATATGCACCCACCCCTCATATTGCAGGCCACTGCTGGGAGTCCTCTGCACCCACCCCCATATCTCTGTCCACTGCTGGTAGTCATATGCACCCACCCCTCATATTGCAGGCCACTGCTGGGAGTCCTCTGCACCCACCCCTCATATCTCTGTCCACTGCTGGGAGCCATATGCACCCACCCCTCATATCTCTGTCCACTGCTGGGAGTCATATGCACCCACCCCTCATATCTCTGACCACTGCTGGGAGTCATATGCACCCACCCCTCATATGTCTGGACACTGCTGGGAGTTCTCTGCACCCACCCACGCACCCCCTTGGAGCAGTACACTGCTGGCCTGGACCTACACACACACCAATATGAAGGTAACATGCTGGGCCAGTCCTCTAAGCCCACATTCCTGGGGTGTGTACGCCTCGTATCCCAAATGTACTGGTGCCGTAACGGGGTACGTGTGACACGCACCGTACCCACGCATTCATTGTGTGTGTACGGTCCGTATCACAGTTCTACTGTGCTGTAGGGGTACGTGTGCTACGCACCATACCCACCCATTAATTGCGTGTGTACGGTCCGTATCACTGTTCTAATGGTGCCGTAGGGGTACGTGTGACACGCACCGTACCCACGCATTCATTGCGTGTATACTGTCTGTATCACTGTTCTAATGGTGCTGTAGGGGTACATGTGACACGCACCGTACCCACACATTCATTGCATGTGTTCGGTCCGTATCACTGTTCTACTGTGCCGTAGGGGTACGAGTGGTACGCACCGTACCCACGCATTCATTGCGTGTGTACGGTCCATATCACTGTTCTACTGTGCCGTAGGGGTACATGTGGTACGCACCGTAACCACGCATTCATTGCATGTGTACGGTCCGTATCACAGTTCTACTGTGCCGTAGGGGTATATGTGGTATGCACCGTACCCACGCATTCATTGCGTGTGTACGGTCCGTATCACAGTTCTACTGTGCCGTAGGGGTACGTGTGGTACGCACCGTACCCACACATTCATTGCGTGTGTACAGTCCGTATCACTGTTCTACTGGTGCCGTAGAGGTACATGTGCCACGAACTGTACCCACGCATTCATTGCGTGTGTACGGTCCGTATCACAGTTCTACTGTGCCGTAGGGGTACGTGTGGTACGCACCGTACCCACGCATTCATTGCATGTGTACGGTTCGTATCACTGTTCTAATGGTGCCGTAGGGATACGTGTGACACGCACCGTACACGTCCACTTCCGTTGTTGCGGTACGCAGGGGTTGCTGGCCATGCCCCCCCAAGTGACCAGACCCTGGTGGTAATGTATGGCCTTCGTATTATAGGTTTGGCTTTGAGTATGGGGTTAGTTTTCTGCCCCTCACCCCCACCCTGGCCCCTGGGTGTTGTTCTCACCTTCTGCGGTGTGTGCGTCGGGTGCGGTGCACTAGGTTGTATGCCAAGAGGACCGGGATGACACGTACGACGGGGTTCATGGCGTGTACGTCGCGTACCGGGGCTCCGTTGCATAGCGGTTTGCGTCGAACTCTGCTTTTCCGGCTGTGTTTGACTCCCGTAAAAAGAGAGCCGTATGGAGTGACGTAGGGACGAATCGTACTTGCTGGGCCGGAAACCGCTGCCTGAATACGTCTGGACGTCGCGTACAAGCTGTTCGGATCAGAATCGTAGTTTTTTTTGACCCATACGGGCTTTTTTACGAGACGTATGGAAATAGGCTTTCTGTACGAATCGTACTTCCTAGGTTGTACGGAAGGTTTACCGGGTACGAGTCGTACGGGGTAAACGCTCCGTACAACGATTCGTACAGCCTTTTTACAGGATCGGAATCGGCCCCATTGTTTCTTTGCCGCCCTTGTCTAAGTTAATATCAATTTCTCTTTCAACTTCTTAAGACCTGAATCTATGTCATCCCCACAATATTTCACGAACCAAAGAATTGCATCGATGGGTTTACTCTGCCAGCAGGTCAAATGCTGCTGTATCATGGAACTTATCTCAGGTGTAAAATCATACACAAACCGATACACAAAATGTCCGATATCCTTCTGTGTAATGTTCTCAATTCCACTGTATTGCTTAAAGGCCTGTAAAAGCCTTTTGTAATACGCTTGCGCTGTATCCTTCAATTCCTGAGTAGTTCTGTCTATGTTTACCCAATCTGTTTCTTGCTGCAAAATCCTCCCTTTCAGATAGGTGATAACCTGATTATATTTTCTTATCACTGCTGCTGACGGCGCACCAGTTTTAAGATCTCTCGCAGGATCTGTTTCTGGCCAATTAACTGCTATCTTACGCTCAGTCCATAAGTCAGTTGAAACGACAATGTCAAATAAGGTCTCTAAATCCTTTAACAAAACGTTCAAAACCTTTACAAATCTCTCTACCTACTAATGCCACTCAACAGGCTTGTCTCTCATTTTTGGGAAATCATTTGTGAAAGACAAAATGTCTGATCTATTTCAAGGGATATGGACATACCCTCCTCCTGGTACTTCTCTCATGGGATACGCCTTAATCTCTGCTTCTCCCTGTTCTTTCTCAATCATCGGGTACAAAGGCAGAGTCACTAGTGTGTCTTCTTTCTTTTTAGCCCATCTGCCTTCCCTTCTTTCTACACCTCCCCATCTCTTCAGTGTTGTTAGTAGCTCCTTAGTCCTATTGTCTTTTCCCTGATGGGTTTAGACTTTCTAAATCTTTAGCACTAAAATCCAATCAATATGTTTTCTGTAATGCTTTTGATTTCTGGACATCCACTCCATACCTTTGAGCCACCTCAGCAAATCATTCATGAGTGCACCTAGTCTTTCGAGTTATATCCTTGCACATGAACAATATTTCTTCATCACAGTATTTCACCAATCTTTCTGGACTAATGGTTCCCAATACCATTTCCTGTAGTTCTACCTTTAATCTGCTTATGTCTGAATTTGTGCAATTTTCCACTGCTTTACCATTTCTTCCAGCAATATATTTTGTACTTGCTGCCGGAACTTTATCCCTAATCCAGTTATCGAGTTCCTCCGGTGTTAGCCCTATGGATGACTGGTCACTCCTCTCTGAGACTCTCTGTCTATTTTCCCTTAACCTATGTGTCAAAGTTTTGAGTTCACATTTGTAATACCTTTCCTGTTACAATTTGTGGACTTCTGTTTAGCATTTCAGATATTCTTTCAGTAATATTAATCAAAGAGTCTGTTCTTTCTTCCATTGTGGTTATTGTTTTCTCACTTGTTCTCATATTACTACCTCGTACTGCAGCATTTTCTCTCGCAGATGACACATCGTTATTCACCTGCTCTCTATTTATTGCTTGGGGAATGTGATTTGTTCTCGACAACCCACTAGGTAGCCTCATTGCATGTACTTGCGATATTCCCTGTCCTTTCTGATATAATGGAACAATTGGACCTATCGTGACTGGAACGGATAATGCATCTGGACCAGTAATCATAAAAGGATTATTAGGTTCTACTTCTTCCGGGTTCTGACCTCCAGACAAAACAAAATTCTATGAGCTGAATTCAAAGGTCCAGGAGGTGCCTCTGTTGTCATTTCAACAAAAGGGTTGGTTTCTGAATTTGTCTACTCTTCGTTAAAAGGTGGAGGTCTATCCATCAACAATTCATTCAGTAATTCATCATCTATCTTATCCAGGCTCTCCTCTGTTAACTTAAGAACCTGAGCTAGGGATTCCTCCACATGTTTCATTTTCTCTTTATATTTCTCTCCTTCTTTATTCTCAGCTACCATTATGAGGATACTTTGCGCACCCATTGCAACATCTTGTCTCCACATCTTTTTCTGTGAATCCTATTTCGCTTCTCCATATCAATTTAAAGTATTCTTCATCTGCCCTGATATTTCTCCTTTTCTCTTCAATGGGCTTCATGCTCCCTTTCTTTGAGAACTTTATATTGCATTGGTCTAGGTGTCGGAGTCATATCGTTCATTTGTCTTCTCAAATTCTCTAAAATCCGTACATTAAAGGTTCCATACTGCGAAAAAGCTAAGGGACCATCTTTCTCTGTATATTTTACCCAATTCTCAAACCAGGTACAAGTATGGTATCATCTCTCCATGAACATATGTAAAGCTGGTGTACCTTACGGATCTACAGGAACTCCCTCACTAGTAGGAATAGGCTCATCTTTACATATTAAAGCCCTTAACCGCCTAAAGAGTTTCAAGATTTCTTCCTTTCAATTCAAATCAATTTATTTCCAACTATTTCACTTCGGTATTATCATCTCAACTCCCAATCACTGCTTGAATCCACCAACCAATCCCAGCACGCCTCCTCACCAACTGCCCTATCTCAGCGCAGCACTTTGTGACATCAGTCTACTCTTCACAGCTACTGACCCTCCCTTTACAAATCTTATCTTCTTCAAATGATTTCACGCAAAACAACATTAAACATGAAACAACTCTTGTCTGCTCCACTAAAAAGAATTATAGATTCTCATACAACCAGAGATATTCCTTCACTCCTAGTAAAACCTCGACCAGCGCGATTTCACCCTGTGAGTAAAAATCCCTAGAATTCCTCATGGTGCACTCTAGAAGAAACCCCAATAAGATTTTAAATCAATATGCTTTCAAAACGTTCCCTTCACTGGTGGCACTGGGAATGACATCTCACCCACTGCACCTTCGAAACAGAAGTCAAATTTGCTTAGTGTATGCCACACTAAGACCCACCCTTAGGTGCATATACCGGGATTAAGGCCTTGACGGACCAGTTTTCAACCTCAATACAAGACAAACATACAAATTTCACAATAAGACGTAACACTTCTGTGATCACAAGTCCACACTAGTCTCATCACCTTCTTTATAGTCAAATGATGCTCAGTAAACAGTTTAGACTACTAAGGAATGCATATGACAGCATCTCCTCATATCCTATTTTTAATCAGTCAAGACTAAACTACCCGGCTCGCTACCAGAAAACTGTTGCAGCAGGAAAATTACTAAAATGTATTTTACCACATATAATAATCTAATATCATCGGGCAGATTTCCAAATACATCTTATTTTAATGACATTCATCTGTTACCCTCCATTATCATAGGTCCTCTAATGGATCTTTTTATTGAGCTGATAGGGACTAGAATACTCGGAAGATGCAGGCAATTATCCTATGAAGACCTGGGATAGATAGTTGCTAAACTAACCATAATCTTCACAATTCAATATTCAAAACTTTCTTTAGCCACTTGTATAGATTCCTTGGCATAACAAATATGACCAAAATAATGAGACAGAATCGATGAAGATAATTCAGTAAAAACATTTACCTATTGCTTCAGATTGCATAGACAGAACAGAAAAGCATTTGAGGTTGGATGTAATGATAGTTTTGTTAATGCAAGTAATCACACAGTTTGGCACAGATCAGTTTTAACAACAACTATTCAGCCTACAGAAGAACATGGGAAAATATAGATTCAGTTTATCAATCATACAAACCAAGCAAGGTAGATTGCTTCAGGTCTGACCTCAGATATCTCAGTCAAAGTTCAAGCTGCAGCACCGCATGCCACAGCAGGATTCAGATTACTCCTCAGCCGAGAGGTTATTTACCGCACTCCTTTGCCTGACGGCAAAGCCCAGGATTAGAGGTCGCAGTTTGAAACAAAGTTTAGTACATCTGAGTCTTCCATCAAAAGTGAGTGGAAACGGTCATAAGAAATTATAATAAGATATCGAGAGTCAGACTGACTGCCTGCCAGACAAGAAGATGAAATATGACAGCCAGCCCCTGTCTCCTCCTTGAAGGGGCAGTTATAGTCCAAATGTTACAGGTTCACACACGCATCAATTCCATCAGTACATGCTGTTTTCATTGGTCACTTACGGTAGACTGTTGTGGGGTGATCAGTAAATCATACAATTTGCGATGAGTTAAGTAATACTTTTTGTAAATCTCATTAATATTCATGTACTCCATTTAGATAGCATTTGGTCACTTTGATGGAAGTAGGAGGTACTTGTCCATAGTCGGTTTGTTCCGAGGCGCCTTTCCCTGGGCTTGCAACATTATTTGCTACAGTTCTATCGAATATGCTTCCAGTGGGAAGTGAATTAATTGTTAACCAGAACCGAAGTGAAACATTGCTGAAAGTTCTCATATAGCTTAGGTGACTGCCTCACATGATTTTACATTAGCTAACAGGAAAACTTTCAAAGGCCTAGATGAAAAATAGCTGAATCATTATCTTGTTAATATTCATTAAAGGAAAATTCATACATTTGCATCTTCATTTAATCTTCTTCATTAATTCAGTTATGACTAATTTCACGAATCACGTCAGTTTTAAGCAGTACTTAAATATGTTTTTCTCTCCCATCTAATTTGGCACATTATCATGCAAGCATAATTTTAACATTACGTTTTTCAGTACATGTATTATTTTTCATATGCGTTTCAAAGGCTCATAATCATTCATGTCAGTTTTTCTTAGCAAAGAACATTTTCTACATTTCTCTAGTACAACTATGCATATATTGCGTTCCTTTTAACGCACATTTGATTGTTATTCACAAAACTCTCTATATGTTAATTTCATTTTCATCTTTCCTCGTATCACACAAATGCATCAGCATGAAATTCTTGTTTTTTCTTATTTTATTTGGATTTTCGTTTCATCATTTGTCTGAAACTCTGCATGCTTTTACGATGCAGTATGCAAACTCATGTTCTCGACAAGTAGGGTATTATGTCTCATCTAGTAAAAAGTCTTGTAAATGATTTTTCCAGGTAGGAATTGGTAAAGATAGATGCCAGAGAACATCCACGCTCAATCAGTAAAAAGGCGGACGTGGCAAGTGCTCCTGGAAACTCACTCATGCGGGTGGAGAAAAGGAGGTTGACCGGGCAGTGGGTGTGCAGAATCACCTCAAGGACGTCATTTAGGGTTCACCAGGGGTCGCAGCAAATCCTAGCACTGTGCTTTCGACCTCAGGTCTCAGAGAAATGTATCAAACTCGCAAAACAATGATTTACTGTTGCAAGTGGAATAAAGTGGAAAAAATCTCTGTCTCCTGCTGCCCTTGAGTATGTAAATGGAGCAAGAGACAGGAGGGAGTAGGAGAGAGAGAGATAATTTAGAGGAGAACAAATTTGAAAGGAAATGGGGGTAGGGGGGCAAAAGAAAGAGCAGGGAGAGGACACCACAAAGAGACATGTGAGAGATAGATAGACAAAGGCAGTGTGTGTGAATGTGTGTGAGAGAGACAGAGGGATTAAAGAGACAGAGAGAGGTGATATATGTGAGAGAGAGAGAGACAGGCGTGAAAGAGAGTGAGATACATGAGAACAATAGATAATAGACACATAGGTGACAAAGAGATAGCTGGGAATCAGACAGAGGCAAAGACCAGTGAAAGGGGATGATATTATGAGAAGTGGTCTAGTAAGAGACATATAATACAGAAATAGTTAAGAGAGACAAAAGAGGGTGTGAGACAGGTGTTTAGAAAAGTAATAAAGGAACAGCTGGTGATAGACAACCGAGAGACAGCGGTAGGTAGGTGAGACTTGTAGGAAAGATGCAGGTCGGAGATGAATAGGTAAGAGAAGTAATAAAGAGGCAGCTGAGAAAGAGTGTGGAGACAGGTGAGAGAGGAGAGAGTTTGCTGAGAAAGAATCAGTTGGGAGTCAAGGAGATGCAGAGGCTGTTGGAGACAGTTTAGAAAATAGTCAGAGAGACAGCTTAGAGAGAAGGGAAGATAGGTGTGGGAGAGAGGTTTGGTAAAGAGAGGCCATAAAGAGAGCACACGTAGTGGGGAGCAGGAAAGATGAGAAAGTGACAGTTGAAAGAAGGCAGACAATTGAAAGAGTGGTGAGAAAGTGAGAGTGCAGACTGGGAAACTCAGTAGTCATACATTTTAGAGAGAGACAGAGGTAGGTTGAAACATACAGATGAGGGGCATGTGGGGAGGAGGAAAGGTGAGAGATATACAAGTGATATTGAGAAAAGACAGACAGGAGTAAGGTAAGTGGGATACAGGTGAAAGAGAGGTTAAAAAGAGACAGAACCAGTAAGATAATCAGGTGAGAGATGGGAACATGTGAGATATAAGGTGAGCAGCGTGGTAGATACAGTTGATACAGAGGAGGAGGTATGAGTGCTGAGACAGAGACAGCAACAGATGGGAAAGTCAGGTGAGCAAAATGTAATAAAAAAAGCAGACAGTTGAGAAACCGTCAATGGGTCAAAGGTAATATGATGCCACTACCTGTGATGTCCTGGCGGGATAAAAGGACATGTGGTGTGAGTACTGCTGTGCCTGGCATTTTGGTGAATCTCCATCCATGGGTTACACCAGGGGTGTCAGAAAACAAAAACAGCAAACAGAGTAAGATTAATATCAGATTTGACGGCAGAACTTCACTGCCATTTGTGAAGAGGTAAAAGGTGAAAATAGAAAATCACACCGAAGGCAAAAAACTGTAGGAGAATAGTTTCCATTTGGGTGAATGGTATTCTGATGAGACAAAAGACAGAAATGGTCCTGAGCAGGCTAGAAGAACAGAAGGTACCTATAATCTTCTTCATCTCATTTTGGTGAGCCAATGTCCATTATTGGCATATAATTGGATACAGGCAGCTTAACATTCTATTGCTAGTGTCACTCATAGAGTAGTAACTAGTATTTGGCAAAGAAATTGCAGTCTTATAGTGGAGTGGAAGGCTAAGAACAAATGTGGCAAGTGGCTAATCCTAGACATCGCATACTCAAAGTTTAAAATGACATTAGTAACGTCTTAAGGACTAGCCCATCACAACCCTATTTAATTGATGAGATCTACCTGCAGCTGGCAGACTTTCCTACTGCCATAATAATGGAGTGTGATATTAGTGCAGTGGTGGCACCTCTTGATCAAAATACTATACAAGGCTCTCCAACAGAAAGTGTCATGAGGAGTTTCTGCAGTGAATACTAAGAAAGTTATTGTGCTCTTCAAAGAAGAATTTTCCAGGGAAGGCATACCAAAGAGTCTGGTCATGGTTAATGGGGTGCAATATGTATCCCAGGATATGTACCATTTTCTGAGAGAGATCTCTATCATACATCTCAAAACAGCACTCTATACACCTCAAGCAAATGGTCTAGCGTAAAGCATGAATAGCCTAGCAAATGTTATGCACAGCGTGCTACTTTAAATAGATCCTCTTTAAAAGATGCTTTCAGGGAGACCTGGTGGCCACATCGTCTTACACCTAATTATGTTACACAGATTTCACCATTTGTAGTGTTGAGAGGCAGAAGGCCTCATTGCAAGCTCAACCCGGTTTGGCTAAGGTTAAGCACAAAAGTGGAGAGGAGATGGTCTGAGTATGAGATGAAATGTAGACAGGAACATTGAAGCAAGTATAAGGAATATTTTGATCTACAAGGCTAGAGGGTGTCCGAAAATGTTTTATAAGGTCTGGGGTCCCTGGCTGCAATACTATGGACTAGATATGGGAGAAGAGACTCAAAAGTCTTCGTCATCGCAACCTGTGGGAAACATAAGAATGATTGGTGGACTTGACAATGTTGATGAACCTGCCGATGATAAGGATTACATGTATTATTGTCTGTTTGACCGGGCTGCGCTTCACCTCCATGAAATGATGGTTCGCGATGCAAGGTTGTACATCGTATATTGTTTACAAGTAAAATCTTAGTAAAAATATATATTTTTTTAAAGAAATGTTTTGATAATAAAAATTATGTGCGTGTTGGGTATTGTAAAATAGGTGACAAGGTGCTGGTGAAAAGGTCTGGAATGTTGAAGAAAGGTCTGCCAAACTTCATGGATTCTTTCATAATAAGAGCGGTGAAAAAAAACATTGAGGTATTGGATTCGGGTGATGTGTGGAATTATTCTAGAATGGTAAAGGTCGAGAACTACACTGTTCAGGATGAGTGGTCCAGGAATCTTTCCATTGATGACTCGAATGTGGATGAAAGTGCTCCAAAAAGAATGAGGGCTAAGCCCAAGTGGCAAGATGATTATGTGATGTAATTGTCTGGTTTCTTGTATTCCTGAATTAGCTAAGAAGGTCATAATCATTGTTTCTCCTCCTCATGTATGTTGTTGTTGCTTTTCTTTCTATCTTTATATTCTAAGGGGGGAAGATGTGCTATGCTTTACTTAATCCACCTTGCAGCTGTGTGTCTGGAAACTTGACCATGTCACTAAGGGTGGAACTTGATGTGGAAGAATGTGGGTGTCATCAGAGGTCGAATGTGAATGGTCATTACTAACACTGCGCTGTCGTGTGAGATAGGGACAGTTGGGGAATTAACTGCTGCTCTTAAGGTTGGTGGTCATGTACCTTATGAAATAAAACATTTTTTACCTCTTTGGATGTGTCACGTCTTGGAACTTTAAAGCCCCTTTATATCTAAGTTGTGGAGTAGAATCCCTTGCTTCCCTGCAGCAGAAAACTTCCCTCTACCAATGGCTATGAGATAAGAATCAAATATGTTTTTCAGTTTCTTCCAGAGCAATAATGGTTAGCCATAGTCAGATAAATATTGTGGAGGCTGAGACATATTTTGAACAGCCATAACGACCCTGTAAAGGTAAACTCAAATAACAAGCTAAAGAAATTCACTGCCAAAATAAGCTAAATGAACAAATCAGAAATTAATAAACTAACACAACAGATCAAAATAATAGCTGTAACACTAATAACATCACTAAGAGTTGCATGTTAGAATAAAAAAATAAATCAACTGCGCTATTAATCCCACTTGAGCAATAAAAACGTGTTCCAAATCAGCTAGAAATGACATGCGATCTCCCAGAATAATCGAATGAGCCAGAACTCTGTTTTCTAGCACCACTCTGGGTAAACAGAACGTCCTTTGTTTTAAATAAAAAAATGCTTAGCGCAGTCTAATTTCTATGAAAATGGCGCAATGACGTGACCGCTATATTCATAGTAGTGGCGTAACAAAAGTTTAAGGGGCCCCCCTGCAATGTACAGAGAGGGGCCCCAGCTCCGGATTTTATCTGGAGCGCTCAGACCTGATTACTGTGCTGAGGGGGCCCCTTACAGCTGGGGGCCCCACCCGCACCGCGGGGGATGCGGGGGCCTGTGTTAGGCCCCTGATTCACAGCATGACCTAAGGCGAGACAGGATTCACACGGCACATCGCTGAAGAGGTTCAACTGACGTTGTTTTGTGCGGGCCTGTTCTTCCAGAATGGTTAATGACGTGAACGTGCTGTGCGCCACGTGACTTCCTCACCAATGCGGTTGGCTCAGTGCGGCTGGGCACGCCCTTGGATATACAAGTGCTGGCCAATGAGAAGGCTTTACCAGAGCTGCACACTTCACAAATATCTGATATTATTTCTCCCCCGCATTTTTTTTTACGACATATCTTACAACAAACAACAATTAGAATAACCTCATATTTATGCATTTGTTTTTGCCGAATACCATTTCTTTTTTTAACAATATATTTTATTGATTTTACATGGTATAGTCCGGGACATGCCCTGGAGGATACATTGCGATGGATAGACATACCGCCATGTACATCTGTTTGTGTTTGTTGTATAACTCCCAAACGTAACAATAACAACATTGCGCAGTTCGTTTCAAACCCCACCAAATTATAATCGAACAGCTGAATATGCCCAATACCATTTCAATGAATAATGGTATGCAATGGCACATATCGTGTGAAGGCAACATGCCGAGTGCACATTTAAAGTAAAACATACGCTGCAATTCTAAGATGTTAAGGAAGCTTAATGCTGAATCCGCTGGTTTTTAACTTTTTTGTGGGTGTGCACCATTAGAAAACTTGTTCCGGACATGTTCATACAGTAAGGGGGAAAGCCGAATAGTCTTACCTATCTGTCTAGCTTCCCAAAGGAAAATGGCACGATTTGAATGCCGATAACAGTTAAACGAGCAGAAAAACTACAACTTTTTGTCATGTGTGAATTTGTTTTCTTATAAACCAATCCAAATCATATTTCACTTTTCAAAATTGGTACTCTTCATGAAAATGTATATAAAAGAAAGCTGCCCACCATTTTTAGCTCAAGCCTGAGCCAGCGCGCAAGCACTGCTCTGGCGATCTGTTGTAGGTAGAATACAGAGGAGAAGCTATTATTTATTGGCTTGTGTCTTTGTCCTTCATGCACGCTGGAGTCTGATTCCTTAAAAAGCTTGTTAGTTCCTCCTTAGTACGGCCATGTCGTCATTTGTATGCTCTCCTGGCTACTGGTCCCTTTACTTGGTTGTTACACGGTACATGTACTTTTTCTTTATTAAGCAATATCGGACGCTTGTTTGAAATGCCATAGGTCTCACATTTAAACGAGAGACCTATTGCATTGCAAACAATTTTTTTTCTTCATGTGAACCCAAGTGTTGCATCTGCTTAGAATTGTGCCTTTCAGGCAGCTGTCGGCCCCTCACCCCTCTTTAGTCCCTGTTTCATAGCACGCTGCTTTCATATAGCAGACAGCCATCGAGCGGTGAGTTGTTAACTGGTCATTCCCGAGGGCGTGTTTTAAGATGTTGACGTTTTCTATCCTGAAAGTCCTCGATAGCTGTGTTTTTGTATTCTGTAGCGGGAAGACTTGCTTTGTGCTACTGGTAAACTATATATTCATAAACTATTCGAGTGATGCTAACAGACCCCGCATGCCGCGTTCTCACTACAGACTCAGATTTCTAAATCTTTCCCTCACAGATTTAGACTACAGATTGTGACTATTAGGCATTCTGTGTAGGTTGAAGTGATTAACTGCAGATTAGCCACAGCCCTCAGATCTCTTTTATGGGTTTTAGGCTTAAGTAGGACTTGATTAGTTCTGTTTTTGGCAGCTGTGAATCTGTAATACAATGACATGATCTCTTCTGTGTAATTGGGGACTCTTGCGAACAATATTTTACATGTAGGCATCCATGCGCTGCATTGCCTAGCCTTTTTTTATTTTTCTTAATTTAATGCAAGTATCTAACTTTACGATGTTTCCCATATTTACTGCTCTATTTTAACTCTTTGGCCTTGCTATCTATTCCTGCTATGTGCCTGTAATTGTTTTAGGGCCCAAAATTCAAAGGTTGGGAAGAGCACAGTCTGTAGGAAATCCTGTGCAAAAACAGGCAGTGTTGGAAATGTGTTTTGTTACACACTGGCTTACTTATGAAGTGGCACAAAACACTAAGCGATACACCGTGCGGGTTGTGTAGTTGAAAGTGTATTGTGCGTGTCCAGAGAGGAACTCTCTGTTGGATGAGGGGACAAGAGACACTGATGTGCCATTTATGAATGTGTAGTGTACTGGCCTCACTGATTGAACTCTACAGACCCCATTTGTATCTTCATCGTATCTCTATATTATTTTATAAAGCGCTCTAACCTCTTTGTGTAATGGCCTCTCCATATAAAAATGCATATATAAATAAATACTTGCAGATTCGTACTCATGACTGTAGCAGGAATGTGCCCACTCTTAGGGATCTGGGACTTGAATTGTAACATACCAA
This sequence comes from Triturus cristatus, assembly GCF_964204655.1. NCBI lineage: Eukaryota > Metazoa > Chordata > Amphibia > Caudata > Salamandridae > Triturus > Triturus cristatus. The sequence continues at coordinate 1,362,776,481 of NC_140590.1, forward strand.
GATGCCAGGATGGACTGGGTTACAGACATCTCTATTGTGACTGTACGCTGTCAAATAATAGAAAATAAAGCGATTTGGGACCTGCTGTCGTGGACTATATTGGATTCCTCCATAGGCCAGTCACGTTTACAGATCTCTTTGCACATTAAATGCTTGGCCACTTGTTATTAGTCGTGATCCCTGCATACGGTGATGGTGAGCTGTAATTAAAGTAGTCGGGGATGATCTCGGGTACTGCCATGGCTTCTCCTCTTGTCTGAACTTTGTGCTACTGTATACTTCATATTTTGCCTGGCAAATAGTTCCACAGTTTTTGCTGCTTGGTCTGAGCATGAATAATCCCCTGTGGATTCCTTCAGGTATGGAGATGGAGCAATCGTTGGTGCTGATCTCAAACGTAGTGCCCTATTTGCACTGAACATACAATGGTCCTTTTCTGTGGGAGGCTCTGAGAACAATGCAGTGATGTTACTCCTGTGAGTAAGTGCCTCAGTGCACCACACAGGGGTAAAAACACTACATAAATATATTAAACCATACTAAACACTGAATAGGCCGGAGTGTCAGTACCATCCAGTTTACGCACTGAAAGCACTGTGAAGCCCCACTTAGGAACGCCAATTGTCAACTTTGTTGGTAATTAAGATGGAAAAAGCGAAGCCTTTAATGTTGTTGCAGGCAGCCCCATCAACTGAAGAAAACATGGTTTCCATAACTGATTTTGACAGCTTTGTGTGGCAGTAAAATCTGCAAAAATGTCACAGAGTACTACCAGGATATGTGTAGTCTTACTGGTAGAAGTCTTTGTACTTCTACTTCATTTATGCTAGTACCGGATAATTTTCCTAATCGCACAGAGTAGAAAAAAAGTATTTTACTACTTCACCATCTCAGTTCCGATCATTATGGACACTGTGTACAGTTTTTCAGTTTGGGGCTTTTGTATGATAGCTTAATATATTCGGGGTGCTGTAATTTTGGTTTTCTTCCATTTAACTAATTAGACTAACACTCCTGAAGTCAATAATACTTATCCATAGAGAAAATATTATAGACTAAAAAACTGATAGTGTAAATTTTCAGCTGACCTTCTTCCCATGAAGGTTGGGCTTGTGCAATCCTTCCTCTGTGTAGCACTTCACGAGCATCTATCAAGTTCACTTTGCATGATGTCATCAAGGTAAATGGGTTTGCACTAACCTTTCAAAAATAAATGAAGGTCATCATGGGAGATGGCTGAATATCCCAGAGGACTCTAAGCCCCATTGATGCGTTTCAAACTCTGTGGTCTAACATAATCCAATCTGGGTTAGCTGTTTTCAAGATCATCACCCCTTTTGCTTCTCAGTTCATCAGTGTTTGCAACTACAGCATCCTCTAACATTCCTTAATTCCTCTCATGCATTCAGGTTTCTGTAAAAATTATCAAATTAACTGCATGCTCTGCAGTAAGGTCCTATAGTAAATAACAGTTTTTACTAAAGTTGCCTTTCCATTAAGATTTTGTTACCCCCCCTTAAATCCCCATGCAAAGCTCCCCCACAACTCCTTAACATCAGAAGCATTTGAGCCAACCATAAATGTATCCAGGTGCAGGAAAGAGGCAGTGAGGGCAGCTGTCTGACTGCCAGGTTTATTTATTAACTAAAATGTAGCCAGGCTGAAAGTCATCAAGGATGCTCTAGTACACGGGCCAGGCAGTATCTTCAACTTAATGTTGGAGGATCGATCCGTGAAACAAACATGTCATTTGCTTACCGACTTACCCTCTGGATGACCAACCTAACTATGACTTCATGAACATTACTATGTGAATGCAGACTTCCTGTCACCATTGAGGATTCAATGGAGACCCTATCAGGCTTCCCTCCCATCAGATCTGCAGCATGCAGCTCATTTTCTCATTCTTAGCCTTCACCACACAGCCCTGCAAAGACAACCAATCCTCCTACCGTTCTGTGAACTCTGCCACACTCAAGGTTAACTTCTGTGGCAAATTTCTCACTCCATTAATAGCATTATACCCCTAACAGCTTTGCACAGATAGTCCAACCATGAACCATCACATGCTGGAGACGGTGTAGTAGTGGCTATCGTAGTAGTCTGAAAGGACTGTTCAGATATTCAGTCGTGCTGTGAGAAGTCCCTAATCCTGGTTGAAGCAATAATTTGTAGCAAACAATCTAAAGATATTTAGTGGTCCCACTGAAACATGTAGAAACAAGAGAAACACATTCCTTACCAATACCACCACCGATACCAATACCACCGCCAATACCAATACTACCACCACCACAAATACCAATACCACCACCACCAATACCACCACAACTAATTCCAATACCACCACCATCAATACCACCACTAATACTACCAATATCACCACCACCAATACCATCAACACCAGCAATACCACCACCACCACCACCACCACCAATACCACCACCATCGATATGACCACCACCAATACCACCATCACCAATACCGCCACCACCAATACCACTGCCAATACCACCACCACCAACACACCACCACCAATATCACCACCAATACCACCACCACCATTAACAATACCACCACCAATACCACTACCACCAATACCACCACCACCAATACCCCAAACACCAATGCCACCACCACCAAGACCAATACCACCACCACCAATACCACCAGTACAACTACCACCAATACCACCACCACCACCAGTACCACCTCCAATACCACCAATACCAATACCAATACCACCACCGATACCATACCAATACCACCACCATCAATAACACCACTACCACCAATATCACCACCACCAACATCATCACCGCCACAAATGCCACCACCACTACCAATACCACTACCAATACCACCACCACCAATACCACCACCATCAATACCACCACCACCAATACCACCACCAGTTCCAGCACCACCAGTTCCAACACCACCAATACCACCCATACCACAGCCAATACCAATACTACCACCAATACCACCACCAATACCACCAACACCAATACCACCATCACCAATACCAGTACCACCACCACCAATACCACAACCACCACCAATACCACCACCACCACCGATACCATACCAATACCACCACCACCAATACCACCACCATCAATAACACCACTACCTCCAATATCACCACCGCCAACATCATCACTGCCACAAATACCACCACCACTACCAATACCACTACCACCACCACCAATACCACCACCACCAATACCACCACCAGCACCACCAGTTCCAACACCACCAATACCACCCATACCACAGCCAATACCAATACTATCACCAATACCACCACCACTACCACCACCATCAATACCACCACCACCAATACTACCACTGCCAATAGCACCCCAATACCAATACCACCACCACCAAAACCAATACCACCAAAACCAATACCACCACCACCATGCCGCCACCACCACTAATACCACCACGACCACTAATACCACCAACAATACAAGTACCACCACCACCACCAATAGCAGTACCACCACCAATACCGTCACTAATACCACCACCACCACCATTACCAGCACCACAAATACTAGCACCGCCAATAGCACCACCACCACCAATACCACCACCATCAATACCACCACCACCAATACTAATACCACCACCACCAATACCAATACCACCACCCCAGCGACTTTCGCTCACTAGTAATAGCATGGGCACTGTACGAGGCCAGTGCTGCAGCCGAGACCATCCCTCCCTCCCACCATGCCTGCCATAAAGCACAGCCTGCCCTGCACCAAGAGGTGAAGCCAGGGCTCTACTAGAGCTGGAGTGTTTTTTATTAGGCCAAAGATAGCAATGACATTACGCAATGCCACACTGCACACTCAAATCACAGAGAGGGCAGGAAATATCCCCCCGCTCTTCCTCCTGAGCTGCGACAGTGTAATCACAGAGTGAAAGGTGTAGGAGAGCTTTATTAGTGTTTATAGCTCGGATCACACTTAACCATCTTCTTCATGGGACTATATCACTACTTTGAAGACGTCGCAGGCCAGTCTCTTCCTCTGATTTTAACAATCTAACAATCTAGCGCTCGAGAAGGCCCTTTATTGCAATCCAATAAGTCTTGCATTTGCAAGAGTTTAATCTATTAATATTGTAAATGACAATGCCTTTCATTTATGTTTTAAAACCCAAAACATAAATAAAAGGCATTGTCAATAGCTCAAACTCATGTGAATGCAAGATCTATTGCATTGTAAATGCTTGTTGATCTGTTGCTGTCTGCTACGGAGGAGCACCAGATGCTTCTGAGAGGTTTGATGTGGAACAGTGTTGTAAAAGGAGATAGTGCCACCTAGTGGTTTTGTAAGTATAACAACAACAAACTTGACCAATACCTTTTTATTAATACATAAAGAAACGTTATTTGAATATACAAAAAAATCCTTTTCAGTCTCCTAGCTGGTTACTCTACTTTTATTTTTTCGGTTTGAATGCATTAAGAAAACACTTAAGTGAGGACTTTCAATGTTGGGTGACATATTTTACATGTGAGAAGAACTTTTAAAAAGGTACATTTTAAAAAACAAATTAAATATGTATCCTAATTATGTTCTGTAGATTATTGTATAGTGCAAAGTGTTTATCAAAAAATGCCAATAGGAAGTAAGACAATTTTTTAATGTAATGTGTTAAAGCTCATCTATTTGTGTATAGTAATTGAGGAGCAAAGATCCCAAAAAAATGGTTTCAGAAAGTACAAATATGACTTTGTTACTAATATAATTGTGCAACGGTAGGTCTTATTATCACGTAGTAAAGAGTGCTATAAGGGAGGTAATTTAGATTTATATGCAAACTGAGGGTTTTGCACATGGCTAAAAAAGTGCTGTATGTTCATGCTCCAGAGCAGGAGTTACAATTTTCTTGTTTACTAGGGCACACAACGTATGGGAAGTACATTTACACAATATTTATAAATGCCACTTTTTCCCCACAGCAGAAGTAAGCTGTCCAGAGGCATGCGTACAAAAGGAAAGTACTGCTTCTCACAAAACATAAAAACTGTGTTATATTGTAAGTATTAAATATTAATAATTAGCAAGTACAAAAAAAACATGCAGTGCATTGTCTTTGAAAAAACATTGATAATATTAGACCAGTTGTGTTTTTTCTGAATCTGAGTAATTTGAAAGCAGCCTTCCCGGCAGGGGTAGACCAGTGCATTTGGATGTAATTTGCAGGACCGTGAGAGGGGACTCAAATAACTATTCTAAATCACCTAAGGGCTAAACTAAGTGCAGGTGAAGGACCATTACGTTGGGCATAAATAACTATTGTAACTATGCTTGTGGCAAATTTCAGGGCAGGTACAGGATCATGATGTGGATTATAGATTACTATTCTAACTATACTGGGGACAAAACTCAGGGCAGGTGTCAGACCTGTGACAGGGGTATAAACTACTAATGAAAATCCAATGGGGTGAAGCTCAGGGCAGGTGTTAGATCTGTGACGGGGGTATAAACTACTATTGAAAGTCCACTGGGGTGAAGCACAGGGCAGGTGCTGGACTATGACAGGAGGTACAAATTGCTACTCTACCTCTGCTGGGGGCAAAGATCAGGGCAGGCGCTGAACAGTGACTCAATGCATAAACTACTATTCAAACACCGCAGTGGGAAAAACTCAGGGCAGGTGCTGGACCATGATGTGGGTTATAAATTACTATTCTATCTCCACTGGGGGCAAAACTCAGTGCTGGTGTTGGACCTTGGCAGGGGGCATACATTACTATCCTAACTGCTAGGGCAAAAGTTCAGGGCAGGCCCTGGGCAGAGACGGGGGGCATAAACTACTGTTCTAACACCGCAGTGGGCAAAAATCAGTGCCGGCGCAGGACCGTGACAGGGGGCATACAACACTATTCTAACTCTGCTGGGGGCAAAGCTCAGGGTAGACTCTGGACAGTGACTGGGGGCATAAACTACTATTCTAACACTACTGGGGGCAAAACTCAGGGCTGGTGTTGGACCGTGGAGGGGGCACACATCACTATTCTAACTCTGCTGGGGGCAAAGCTTAGGGCAGACTCTGGACAGTGACTGGGGGCATAAACTACTATTCTAACACTGCTGATGGCAAAACTCAGGGCAGATGCTGGACCATGATGTTGGAAATAAATTAGTATTCTAACTCCACTGGGAGCAAAACTCAGGGCAGCTGTTGGACTGTGGCAGGGGGCATACATTACAATTCTAACTCCGCTGAGGGCAATGCTCATGGCAGGTGCTGGACTTTGACAGGGGCCATAAATTACTATTCCTACTCTGCTGGGGGCAAAGCTCAGAGCAGATGCTGGACAGTGACTGTGGCATAAACTACTATTCTAACACTGCTGGCGGCAAGACACAGGGCAGGTGCTGTATCATGATTTGGGTTATAAATTACTATTCTAACTCCAATGGGGGCAAAACTCAGGCCAGGTTGTGGATCGTGAGAGGGGGCATAAGTTAGTATTCTAACTCCGCAGGAGACAAAAGTCAGTACTGGTGCAGGGTAGTGACTGTGGTTGAATTTTACATTTGCCAGCCCACCAGGGACATCCCTTGGGGCAGGCAGAGATGAATGGCTGGGTTCCTATTACTTATGCTCACTCCACCTGTGGTGTACCTCAAAGCAGGGGATGGAGACTAACGTGTCCCCATATTGCTATTGTAAATCTTCTAGGCACTTTCCTCGGGACAGTTGTTGGTTGAAGACTATTTTTTTTGGAACATGTAGATAAAAACCAAACTTTTTTTATAAGATGAAATTATTTTTTGGGTACAACTAAATATATTGTTTTTTACCGACCTCCAGTTTTTTCAAAAACCCACTAACCACTTGCCAAAACAAGAGAAGAAGAATCACACCCTTGCTTCTACAAGCCAGAATTTGCAGTTCAGCAACCAATCCACCTGCAATATATTTTCAAAGAAAAACTTTTGGAAGGTAAACACAATACTTGACTCATTATTTTTTAGGACAAAAACATGTACACTTTCCTCCCACTAGGCAATTTGCAGATGTAAAAAAATCTGAACTTCAGTCTTCCAAAATAATATTTTTTTTTGCACTTTCCATTTTAGGCAGATTGTAAGCATTTTTTTCCTCTTTTACAGCAGGTGAAAAAGTAAAGAAAAACTAAATTGTAATTCAAATTCCTGTTATTTTTTTTTTGTTTTGTTTTTGAAGAGCTGATCATAATGGCATCTTCCCGTCAAGCAGGTTATGCTGAATCTAGGCGTGGAAAGAGCCTCTTGAAGTACAATCTTTACTGTAAGGAGAAGATAACTGAGGTGTGTGCATTATCACTCATCCCATTGCACAGGCAGAGCGGTTACTCTGAAGTAGACTGTTGTTAGTACAACAGAGCATAACCACTCTGCTTTTGCAATGGAGATGGAAGTGAGAGAACATGTTCAACATATAAAAAAGCTAGCATCCTCCTCCAATCATTCCTGTGGCTCAGTTTTGTGGGAGGTATCACAAAACATTCACATGCATGTTGCTAATCTCCGTAGAATGGTTCAAAGAAGAAAACAGGCAAGTAATCCGCAATGTGTAGCCCCACAAACCTACTCCGACTATAACATAACCCTTGGTCTAACTTACACTTTCAATAATGTACCATTTCTTTTGCATGACAACCAAAACCCTCTTAAAAGAATACAATTTTTTAGCACAGCTCATAACCTGATAACCCTTGAGAATAGTGAAATTTGGATGATGGATGGGACCTTTAAGTCAACGCCCAATCCATTTTAACAAATTTACACTCTTCATGCTAACATTAATAATACCACTGTACCATTGGTATATAGTTTACCCTCTGATGAGCAATCCTCAACCCACTTAGAATTTCTGTCTGTAGTTAAAGCTAAAACAATGAGTAAAAGTCCTAGGAAAATGATTATTGACTCAAATTATACCCTGAATGACAAATTCAAGGATCTTTTTTCCACTTCTCAGGCATTTTGGCTAAAAATACAAAAAAACTCATTAGTCTAGGGTTACTATTGAAAGAGTAAACTTCAGTTTGAATTACGTAAGCTAACTGCGTTAACTTTTGTGCCACCTAAAAGTGTGGAAGAAATATACACTGCAATTTCTGAATCTGAATATTTTATTCAAAATTAAAGAAAAATTGTCACCCTTACTAAATTACTTTGAGGACACCTGGATTGGCTCTCTAAGCAGGTCGGGCTGCAGGAGGAAGCCAAAATACGCAATTGAATGGGGGAACTGCTATACAACCTGTTTAGAAGGAGGTGCAAAAACTAACAATGCCATTGAGGGATGACACAAATCCTTCAACAAAGCAAACGGCATACATCATCCCAATGTGTACCATATCTTGGAAATTTTGTAGAAGGGACAGAGTTTTCAAGACATGAGACGTGCGCAATCACTCGCAAGTAACCTGAACCGTTGTATTTAAAAAAAAAAAAAAGACAAAGGAAATGTCTGAATGACTACCTGGAGAGTCTTGCATACATCCTACATTAATAACACTAACGCCCTTACCTGTAGATTACTTGCCTATTTCATATTCCCCATAATTTGTCATTTCTTTTTTTTTTTCCAAATCAAATTCAGATTTGGTGTTATTATTATTAGTGGTTTACATCTCTTCTATATTATTTTTTGTTCTTGTATAATTGCTTTGTAAAGAGTGTCCCTTACCTCTGTTGCGAGAATGAACTGCTACTACATATATGGGATGTAACTGTATGGTTATGCCATAACTTACATAATTTTATACCACACTGGCAAATTAAATACCTGCCAACTTCTGCCTTACAGTAAATATAGCCAGTAATGTACTATAAATATGAGCCTAAACACTTTCATACCTACCACTACTGTTGTTTGCCTTCCATTTGATGTTGAAAGCATCCCCTATTGAACTATTTAAAGTTGTGTTTGAGAAAGAGAATTATTTCTCATTTGTTGATAATTGTTCACTTTATTGATAATGCTTTTCCATGTAAATAAATTACATCTTACTTTTGACTTCAACAATTTTATTAGTCAATAAATAAATTTGACTTGCAAACAATGTGTCATTTTTCATGCCTTATGTTGATGATCTTCCGTCAATGTCTTTGTTCTTTTAAATATAGTTGTGTAAAATTGATAGATTTAATATAGTTTGTGCTTAATTGTGGAAAATTGTGTTTTGTTTTGTATTTTTTTGTACATTTATTAACTCCCAAAGTAATCATTTAGGTAATTTAAAAAGGTAAGTGTTAGTATTCGGAACCATCCAAAGACCCTCTTTTCTAAGGTATCTCGACACAGGACGTAAGTATCAACATTTGTTTCATAGAATAACAATGGCTTAATTTTGTTTTCAAAGGCAATACTTCCTTTACAGTGATACTCAAGTATTAAAATTAGTGCCCGGGTATTAATACACTTCCCCACTCAGGCCCCTTTTTCCTCTGGCATCCCGCCCCTAAAAGTAAGTGTTTAAACCGTTATATAAAGTGTTTCCTTTTTTAAAAAACATGTTAGCTCTTTCTTTATTTCTACATTTCATGTCAATTATTTCTAGCAGTTAATACTCAGATATTTGCATTTGTACCTGAGTGGTAATAAACTTCCCCAACCAAAACCCCTTTTTTTCCCTTTGGCATCCCACCCCTAAAAGTAAGGGTCTAATCTGTTATAGCAAGTGTTTCATTTTATTTTTTCAATTTAAGTACTTTTTTATTTCTAAATTCCATACCATATAAAATGTATTATTAATACCCAGGTACTAAAATTGGTACCGAGTGTTAATACACATCCCCACCCAAACCCCCTTTTTCTTATGTCATTCCACCCTTAAAGGAAAGGGTCTAATCCATCAAAGCAAATGTTTTCTTTTATTTTTTACATTTAAGTATTTTACTTATTTCTAAATTCCATGCATATAAAATGTCTGATTAATACCCCGGTATTAAAATAAGTACCTGGGTATTAGTACACTTCCCCACCCGAAATCCCTTTTGCTTCGGCCCCTAAAGTAAGTATCCAGTCCGTTAAGGCAAGTGTTTTTTAAAAAAAACTATTACAAAGTAACACTTTACAAATAAATTATAAGAAAAAAAAATTAGATTAGTACTCAGGTATTAAAATTAGTACCCCAATATTAATACACTTCCGTACTCAATACCCCTTATACCTCTAGCATCCCACCCCTAAAAGTAAGTGTGCTTTTTTAATACTAATAAAATAGTTTTTGCTTACATTTTTTTTTTTTAATAAAAAATATTCAGAGTACTACACAGGTCTTAATATTAATTCTACAGTATTAATACACCTGCTAAACCCTTAACCCTCTTGAAACCCATCCCTAACAGTAATTGCCTCATCTCTTGCCTAGGAACCCACCCCTTGAAGTAAATCTCCATATCCCTACAATTAAGTGTCCCTATTTCTTAAAACAATAACATTTGCAGCACAATTATTTCTAAAACAAGTTAATAAGCTCCCATTAAAAGTCAGATACAAAAATCTAAGCTAAGTATAACAACTACTTCACCATCCCCCTCAAAACCCCTTTTCCCCTACGTCATCTCGCACCAAATTCCCTCACTGTCGCCCTTTAACAGTACCCCTCAAGTCTCAATAACCACTCTCTCTTACACGCATTTCTGCATGCAGCTCCTTGATGACCGGTAATAGCTCACTGTTCTAAATGAGGAGTAAAACTTACAAACTGCAAGTAACATAAGGATCTCTCTGACAAAAGCACTAATTCACTGACCTATTTACATTACATGCACTTTGTGATCTGCATGGTACACATGCTTTGCAGCAGGCATATTAACCATCTTTGCTACTTTATGATGAGTCGAAGTTTTCACTAGACCAAACTGTCATCTCTCTCCACCAGCTTAATTAATCACCAGAGTTATTGTGACATTTTTATTGTTGCTGTAAATTTGCTGGAGGTGACAAACGCTTAAGCAGATGCATTAAAATCCATAATATCCCCGAAGTCAGCAACCGGTGCTGTGCTTTTAACAGAGCATATGTTGTGGAGAAGACTAGAGGGTTAAGTATTAGAAGTGTTTGTTTTTGTGTTAGCACTGCCCTGCTTGGAACGGTGTACAATTTCCCTCCTTAATGTTGCTGTAATGAAATCGTTGTAATGCCATGAGTGGTCATGCCATTCGGCATAACCACTGGCATTGTAAGGTGGGGTTCCGCTTTCATTTGAAAGGCTTTCCGCTCAAAAGCCTTTGTCAAAAACGATGTTTCCCAGATATGATATTTACATATTTTTACGATTTCTTTCTCTGGGTGCCGGACCTGCATCACCCTAACTGGCAGGCAGAGATATTGCGCTTTGTCATAGTTTGTAGCAATTGTTTTGTCAAAACATGGTAATTCTCTCCAGTCTCCATCACGCAGGAACATATCCCTTCCCTTCCAAGGCTTCACCCACCAACTTTGTTCCTCTGGGTCTCATGAGTTTAGAAGTACATACATGTACAGGCATTCTATGGGTTCAAGGTGTAAACAGGCCACAAACTGGGTGCAGTATAATCCATGCCCCTGCAAAAAGGTAGATGCCTTTTCAATGATTTCTAGGCCTATGGAAAAATGCAAACAACATCTGAATTGTTTTTGTGGCACAGAACTATCATGCCTGTATTAGAATGAACTGATTAGATGGATTTTTTTGGGATAAAATTATCAAATGCAAAAGATATTTGAGTAATAATCCCAACTGTTGTCTGAAATCATAAACTGTATGACTAGTAATATCATTCCACTCTCTGACTCAGTAAGGTCTCTGCACACTGAGAGATAGCACTGATGTTTAAGCCTGTAAAATCGAGGAAGGCGGGGCCAGCATCGGCCCCGCCGCCATTATGGTGGTCGGCCGTGCCCCCACCGTAACTGTGCCCTCCACCAGTCCTGGTCACTCGCTGACTAGCGTGGCCCGGAAGTGATTGAATCACTTCCGGGTCACGAGAGGCTCCCCCGCGCTCCGGAAGCGATCCGATCACTTCCGGGGGCGTGGGCGACCCTCGGGACTTTAAAGCCGGGGGGAGCTCTGCGATCATTCTCTCTTTCCTCCCGGCTGCACATCGGGCGGATGTGCGTCACCTCCCTCGGGAGGCTCTTTAACTGTTTTTCTGGACTCCGCGGGTAGTGAGGGGTTTGGCGCCATACTGGGCGTTCAGTGGGTGGCGCAGCGTTGGCCAGCATGGTGGGTGCACAATGGACTAACGGCTAACATTGGTTTCCTGGAATTATTCCCCATCTGGGTGGCATTGTGTGTCTGGCCTGAACAATTATGCAATAAGGCAGTGGTGTTCTGGTCTGATAACATGACGGTAGTGGAGTGTATAAATAACCAGGCGGCAAAATGTAAAATGATCTTGCGTTTGATTAAGGAAATTGTGTTGAGATGTCTCCAGCTGAATTTGCTTTTTAGAGCGAAACATGTCCCGGGGGTGTTGAATCATGCTGCTGACGCTCTGTCTCGTTTCAAGATGCAGGTGTTCAGAGCACAACTCCCGGGAGCAGCACCATGCCCAACACCGTTTCCCGAGCAGCTCTGGCAGATTGGTGCCCGCACTTACCAGACTTGGTGGCAGCAAGTCTAGCACCAGGAACGCGCAAGGCATACGAAGGGGCGTTTGGTGCATATTGTAATTTCTTACAGAGTCAGGGGGGCACTGATTGGACGGATGCGGGCGGGGTTTGCTGCTTCTTGCAAGCCCTGCGGGACAATGGGAAGTCGGAGGGGGTAGCTAGGAGACACATAGCTGCAATTTCATTCTTTGCGCAGCTGGGCGGCGGGCGGGACCCTACGCAATCATTCATAGTGCGTAAGGCATTGAAGGGCTGGCAGCGTTTGCAGGGGAACGCGCCGGATACTAGACGCCCCATAGGTTTGAATACCCTGACTGCAGTCTTGACAGCGCTAGAACAGATCTGCAACTGTGTTTTTGAGTGCTTATTGTTCAGGGCAGCCTTTACATTGGCTTTCTATGGGGCCTTTAGAATAGGGGAACTAGTGGCTAACAACAAAAGGGACCTGGAGGGTGGTGTACAGGTGGGTGACATTCATTTCCACAACGGTGCTTTGCAAGTTACAATCCGGCGTTCAAAGACAGATCAGCAGGGCAGAGGTCAGGTAGTGTTTCTCAGCCGGGCGCCGGGCAATCCCTGCTGCCCGGTTTATCATGTGGAGGCTTTCCTGTCACACAGGCCGAGGGATAGGGGGGGGGGCACTGCTGATACACATGGGGGGGGGATCCGCTGACAAAGTTCCAGTTTAGGCGGGTTTTAGACAAGGCAATAGGCAGGGCGGGTCTGGACCCAGGTAGTTTTGGGACACATTCATTCAGGATTGGTGCCGCCACCGAGGCGGTTGCGCAGGGTCTCGGGGAGGAGGCGGCGCGTAGGATTGGGCGGTGGGCTTCCAATTGCTTCAGGCGTTATGTGCGGGTGGATATGTTGTGACTCCATATGTTAACGGTACTGACGGCATTCTTTTCTTGTCTATCACCAGTTCCCTCTGCCTGCCACGCGGGTAGAGTGACGGCGACGCCCCACCAAGACAGCAACACAGTCAAGTCCACAAGGATTTCCCCGAAGGCACAGCGGGAGCGTCATGCCTGTGTTTTTGGCCATTCTTATGTGTCCCGGGTGGGCAGTTTTTTCAGGGCAAACAATGGGGCAGCACGTGCACAGCGTTTGGGTTTCAGGGTTTCCTTTTTCGGCTATGGGGGCTTACGTTTTGACAGGTTCAGGGAACGGATAGGCCACATGCTTACCTCTTTGGATGCCCCTCCTGACGCCATCATTTTACATCTGGGAGGCAACGATTTGGTACACCTCAACAGGAGGGTCCTGATAGAGACGGTGCTGTCGGAGTCGGCATGGCTGGCAAAGCAGTGCCCTGAGACGGTTATCGTGTGGTCACACATGATACCGCGACTCGAATGGCGTGGGGGGGTATCGGTGAAGGCGCTCAACCGCTCGGTGCAGAGGGTCAATAACAAAATAGACAGGCTGTTTAGGACCCCTAGATTACAGGTGATTGCTCATGGTTGCATTAGGGGGGACGTATGCTATGTGCAAGACGGAGTCCACCTCTCCCGGTTGGGTAACGAGTTCTTCCTGGGCAATATTTTGGCTTGGTTGGAGGGTTTCCGGTGGTAAGTATGACCTTGGGTTTGGGGGGGGCCTGATAGTCGGTCTACTATGCAGGCCTGTGCGGTAAGGTCATAGGTTGGACAGACTAAATTGACTCATCTTTTGGGGCGTCTCATTACGTGAGCCGCCCAGAGGGGAGGGACATTTGGTTCTCACCAGACTCCAGAGGCAGTTACAACCGGTTGGTTGGAACGGTGCGGGGACAAGGGGGGGGGTTACGCTTTCCATTGGCTGGTTAGCCACCCCGCACGCGGGCGTAAGTAAGCTGCGCTGTCTGCATGGCCCCTTTATGGAGTAAGTCCTGAACGTTTGGGGGTTGCCTGGGGGTAAGTACTTCCGGGTCAGCTGGGCCTCCGGCGCATGCGCATCCCAGTTGGGGTGCGTGGGACAGTTTCGGTGTAAGGGGGAGGGGCCAGCATTTTGACCTTGCCGTAGGCCCAGAACAATACGCAGAAATGTGAACAGCAATGTGTTAGACTAGGATAGGAACATTTATGTATTAGAGTTTTGTTAAAGCTAGGATCTAAGCAAATGTACCGAATCCTGTCTTGTCATTTCTGCGTTATGGTATGTTATGAATATAACGTGTTTGTATGTTAATAAATACGATCGGGGGTCAACGACCCCCTATTCCAAAAACAAGAAAGTTTCTTTGTTTTTGTCACCAGCAGGGGAGGAGGGGGCGTTAGGCCGTACCAGACCATATACAAAGCTCTACTGTACTAAGCCCCTTTAAAGGAATTTCGGCATCATAATATATGATTAAAAATCTATTTGACACGGTAAACAACCTTTAAAACGAAACTTTTACAACGCACTACCATTACAACGAAACTTTTACAACTAACGCGATGTAACCACGCGATGCCATTACAACGCAAGTCTTTACATCGACTTGCGCTAGATGGCGTGCTAACATTACAAATAGTGTAGTTTACTATCCCAACACCTTCTCTACTGTTAAGTGGACTGGAGTTGGAATAGTAAATTACGCTTTTCTAATGTTAGCACGCCATCTAGCGCAAGTCGATGTAAAGACTTGCGTTGTAATGGCATCGCGTGGTTACATCGCGTTCGTTGTAAAAACCGCGATGTAACTGCACGCGTTGTAAAGTCGCGCGTTGTTACGTCATACATCCATTTGACACAGCAGGTGGAAAAATTGAAGGTATTTGTAGACAAGTAGGGAGATGGTATGGAAAGAGGGGGACGTGTGAAGTTGTTTTTTTTTAAACTGCCTTCACCGCCAGGCTTTAAGGACTTAGTTAAGGCAAATGGTGCTGAAAAATACAGGATTTTACCATTACTTTTCAAAATTTTCTAGAGTGGGCAAATCAGCAATTTACCTGGGAAAGCTCAGAACGTGTTTGGCACACCAAGAAAATACTGGAAAATTTCATGAGTGGACTGTTCGAGCCTATGACTTTTTAGAATATGCATGTTAAAACTGTGTCGTAAATTTAAATATTTGGCACTTTTTGCTAACAAACTCAGAAAGAACAGATGATGGATGGAATGCTGAACAAATCAGTACAAAAGGGGGTGGTGATGGACGGAGCATCAGAACCAATCAAACACTCACACCCAGTCAACAGATCTGGGTTTGATCCATCACCGTTCTTTAGCCCACTCTGCCACCCCAGTTCAGACATGGCCATATGCAAATCAGTCTGAGCCTGTGCCTCATGGGAACAGTCCAGCCCGAACTACTAAGCCATGCCTTCCCTGGACCGGAAACAAGCTTCCTAGGACCGGTTTCTGGCATTTCAGCCGTCTTCAGCCAGGCTTGCTTGAATCCAGTGGCAAAGTGAGCAAGGGACTCACGTCTGAGCATACCCTGCCAACTTATGGCGAACAAAGCGGTACAAAAGGGGGTGGTGATGGACGGAGCATCAGAACCAATCAAACACTTACACCCAGTAAACAGATCTGGGTTTGATCCATCACCGTTTGTTAGCCCACTCTGCCACCCCAGTTCAGACAAATCAAACATTCAACCCCAATCAATGATCTGGGTTGAATTAATCGTTTTTCCGCACACCACACCATTCCAGTTTAGACCCAGCCATATGCAAATCAGTCTTGACAATACACCCCATGGGAACAGTCCAGCCCGAACTACCAGGCCAGATCCTCGGTGGACCAGAAACAAGCATCCTGGAACAGGTTTCAGGGTATCACCCCTCATCAGCCAGGCTAGCTTGAATCTGGTGGCGCAGCGAGCACGGGACCCACGTTTGGGAATACCCTTCAAACTTAGGGCAACAAATGCAAAAAGAACAGATGATGGACGGAATGCTGAACAAATCAAACATTCAACCCCAATCATAGATCTGGGTTAAATCCATTGTTTTTTTGCACACCCCACCACTCCAGTTTAGACTCAGCCACAGGCAAATCAGTCTTGACCCTGCTCCCCAGCCATCATTTGTGTGTCCTTTACTTTGTGCTAACAAGCATTGGCAACAACAATAGGTCTGGCATTGGTCACCAGCCGTGTGGCAATTCTTGTTTTGTTATGGTTTTTGCAGACCTTTACTGCTTGGGAATGTGCTGAGCCGTCACCAATCAGACAAAAAAAGCATTTGCTACAGACAAAAACATTGATTTGGTCTCAAGAAGACCATACATTACCATAGTACTTCCTGGCACTGAAGGGAACTACTTAAAAAGTCAATCAGTCTGGCATTGGCTGCAAGCCTCTTGCCAAAGAAAGAAAGAAAGAAAGAAAGAAAACTAAAGAGTGAAAGAAAACTAAAGAATGAAGGAAAGCGACAACAACAGAATGATTGAAGGAAAGATACTAAAGTTATGAAAAGTAATTATAAAGTTAAAAACCACACTGGTGCTGAAGGGAACTAGCTTGTGTGCAGATGTGCTGCTTGTGAAAGAGCAAAATGCAGTCACTCAAAGTGAAGTTAAAAACAGGCTCACCCCCTGCCGCATGCTATATATGCTGTAGTAGGCGGAAGCAAAATGCGACTGACACAATAAAAGACCAATGGATGAAAAGAGGTGGCTGAAAGCCCCTATATGTCAGTATATTATACATATTTTAGTAAAATCAAGAGATCTTGGGTAAGCCAGACATATTGATTTTAGGTTTTTGGAACTTTTCTGTACCACTCTAAAGGAAGTCGCACTCTTTCTTAATTGATACAATATAAGGCATTTCACACAACCCAATGCTTTCACAAATCATGAGCGTCACAAACAATTCCCAAAAACGTTTAGAAAATTAGCTTGAAGAACTATCAGAGTCACCTACACACCTGCTTGGGCATGGGCATAGGAAGTGTGAGGGACGAAGGAATTTAGACCCTCAGATTTTGGAGCAGTGGGGACACAGGGGACAATGGTGGGGGGTGAGGGGGCCACTAAATCTGGTCCTCCACACCACACTATCCCTGTGGCCCTGACCATGGGCAATAACTGCATTTAAAATATAGTTGAAGACACTTTAAATGAAAAATAATGCAAGAAAAGCTAATCTGCAGGAAATGCATTGTTCTGGGAGTAACACTAGGTTGGTTAATATGATTACTTCAGATATCTGTATGTATAACCAGTTGGTGCTCTATGGACTAGTGACTTCTGTGTTTATAGAGCTATGAAGTAGCAGCCTGTGAGTGAAAATATTGTGAATATGTAGGTCAGTTTAAAATGTATTACAGGCTGAATAGATTATAAGATACACTGCCAAAAAATATCCAAAAATACTCAGGGGTAAAGCTACTATTTTGAACATGACAAACCCTGAAAAAAGTGTTGTGTTACGATTTACTTCCCAACTCAAACCCTGATAAGTGTTGGAAGTTACCTAAAGTGAGGCAAAGTAGAGCTACACGCTTCTTTGCATGGGTTGTACTTAGGGATTCCCATACCTTACTTGTGGTTTTTGATGCAAAGCCTTATCTACTAAAAAACACAGCAACCAGGACTTGTGCCGAAAACGTACTCTTCCTCAAGGCAGGCATAACGTTTGAGAAACGTTTTCTTTTCTTTAAACATTTCAAACTTTATGCATGTACTAAACTGTACAACATACATTCAGCTGTAAAAATATTAACCCCTTCAGCGCTGCGCGGATTCCCCTGCGGTGCTGAAGGGTTCGAGCGCGGGCGGGGCCATGACGGAACGGTTCCGTCATGAGCACAGCTCAACCGATGCTCATGACGGAATCGTTCCGTCATGAGCATGGAAGGGGTTAAACAGTAGCAAACATAATTTTTATACTAGAAGGGTACCGTTCCACTACAAAACCTATGCTTTGCATCACGCAGACACACCCTTGCACTAAAGAGCATGGCTTTCTGCATTTTCACAAGCCAGCCAAAAGTAAAGTCTACCAGAGCATGAGGAGAGAAAATTGGCATCATATCTTAGTACACATGGTACTGTTCTATTCTCTACTGTCGCCACATGGCGGCAACTTTGGTTGCTTTTTTGTATTATATCAAAAGCTACACATTTGCCCCTCAATGTTTAAGTGCTTTCAGAAATATTGTTGCTCCAAAGTAGCTCTTAGATTTGCTTACTAACCAAGTATCACCCACACTCATCTCGTTCTATATATTTCAATATATAGAATTTCTGGGAGCATCTCACAGGCCTGTGCCATATTTCAAATTGTTCAAGTATCTCACGTAATAGGGTACTCTGTATCTCACATAGCAAGCTTTTCGAAAAATGTTTATTGTTCCCAGCCTTAGTGTTGACAAACTGTGTGCTCATGGGCAATCATGTTTTCAACACATAACTCTGCGGCCATTTGTTTTGGCATTGTTGGGGGGTTTGAGGATACTACCACAGACAGTTGAAGTGTAGAAGTGTATTGCTTGCTCTCCGGTGGCGGGAAGATGGAGATGCAGACTCTGTATGCAACTACCAATCGGCAGGGAGCGGACGTAATAGGTGCTTCAACGTGGCGGTCCTTCTGAGGAATGAGTGACTATGAAGTCCACCACCCCTGCTTTTGTCCGACTCTCTGGTATCCCCAAAAGTCTAGGGTGCATGATGATTTGCATTTAGAGTATTCCAGGTAGGATTCACTTGGGCACATCTTAGGTGTACTCCCCCACATTAGCATGTAGGGATATAGGGGAAACCCAACAATGTTTCTGTAGAGGTCCGACAGCCCTGACGAATGCCCCAGACCTTTTAAGTTCTGTGAGGGCAGAAACATGTTGGCTTACTGCAAGATGGATTAGAGAGAATATTCTCTTTAAGGTCCATCGACGTATTTGTTTTTAACGTACCTCAGGTCCTCAATTATAAAGGTGATAACCGAGGAACCTGAAGGTATTTTTAATTCAACTGGATCCTGCTTTTGTCCTGTAAGTTTATGTAAGAACTCTCTTCTTTCTCCAAGTCTTCGCAGAGGTTGAGTCTGCCCTGGTAGTACCATCTTACCAGGGTGGGGAGAAGATACCTATGATGAAGCATGACACAATACGGTGTGTGAGGCATACTCTTCCATTAAGGATGGCCTCCTAGACTTCCTTGAACTACACATGACTTACAGTATTTAGATCTCCACATCTTACTATTGTTACCTTACTTATCGCATTGTTTTCGGCAACCTACTTCTTTTGTGTTTGTCGTATCGTGCTTGGGGCAGTAGGGTTGCCTTGTTTTCCCCGGACTCTCTCTTTAGTGCTTTAGGTAATAAGCACTTCATTAAAATCTGCTCAGTGCTCCCAACAGTGACCGTGGAGCCTCCCTGTCCATTTTCTTCATCTCCTGCCCCACCATAACCGCACCGCTGTGGGCAATGTGGGACCAGGGAAATGATTATTGTTCCCAGCCTTTGTTTTCAACACATAACTCTGCATCCATTTGATTTAGCACTGCGGGAGGGGGGTGGGGAGGGGAGGTTGAGTACCAAAGACAGTTGAGGTGTATTGCTTGCTCTCCGGTGTTGGAAGATGGAGATCCAGACATTGCCCACAGCACTGCAGTTCTGGTGGGGTAGGTGATGACTAAAATGGCCAGGGAGGCTCCATGGTCACTGTTGGGAGCACTGAGCAGATTTTAATCCAGTGCTTATTACAACATACTTTTGTTAAAAAAAAACAAAAGCTAGGATTAGATGGCAAACCTTATACTTCTTTGACTAAAACTTACACACGGGGCCACGTTTAGTGGATGATTGGTGCTGTCTGCAAACGCCAGTGAATTGCTAACTGGAGGTCTGTTTTTTTAATAGCACCATTTCTAAGCACTTTCATTCTTTACAAAGTAGATTGTGAAGCCTCTTCTAGTTATTGAATGATGGATACTGTTTTCATTATTGGTGTCCCATAGCTTAAGATACTCTTACATTTCAATTCAATTAGACTTTCTACAACTAACTCTCCAAGAGGAACAACAGTGGGCTGCCAATATATATTTGAGGTAACAGAGCGATGAGGACTTATTTACAGAATGATACCTTAATAACACCATATAAAATTCAACGTGTGATAACAGCTTTATTGTTTTTTAATATTGAGGGCTTATTGTAGAGAAGAACGAGCTTACCAGCCAGAATGACAAATTTGAAACTAGGGACTCAGGTTTGAGTCTCTCCGTCGGCTCTACATCCTGTGATTCTGGGAACATCACTTAATTTACCCGTGCCTAAAAAGGGAACATGTCCTTGTGTTATGTAACTGGTACTCATTAAAGCACTCCAATACCTTCAGGCCGAGTATGCGCTAAATAAAACTGCAGCAAAAAAAATGACGTTATGAACTCAAACTTCAAGAACGGGCTCAGAGACGTATTCAAGACACCATTGCTCAATACCAAAAATTGACCCTCTCCTACTCTAAGCTCAGTTAACTATATTACCAAATATGTTCAAGTATTCTCCAGGCCCAGAACTGGCAGACATACTCTGAAAAATGCTTCAACTGAGAGAGCTTTCTTTACATAGGTTGAGAAGCTACAAAAGATTTTCCTAGTTTTTCCAGCATCTTCTTTGAGGGTGAGAGAGGTTTCGGTGGCCGCCGACTAAAAACTTGTTTAAGGTCACGTATGTCCCAGAAATACCTGAATCATGTTTCTATATGCAACATTCATAGAGAGGAGATGGAGTCAGTTGACATACAGACAATGGCAAAGGAATTTGTACTCCACACTGAGGGGCGCAGGAAAATATTTGTTTTATTCAGACAAGATTCCGAATTTTGTTATAGCAGCCTGCAGCTAGTGAGAATGGTTTCTGATTAGTTAAGTTGCATTTTGAGGTTTAAGACTGTTGCTAAGATCATTTTCTTTATTCTTTCTTTTTTCCCTTCACCCTTGTTTGTTTGGTGCTAAAAGATTCAAGGTTCCTGTTTTTTCTCATATTTTCTATTTACTTTACCAATGTAAATGACAATAAGGCTTATTTGCTGACTGTGACTACATGCCCGCCACTATTTCACTTCAGAACTATGCGATTGTATACGTTTATCGAAGTCTGCGGCACATTGTTTCGGGTCAGATGAAAGTCCATAAGGCTGTCCCTGTTCCCCCCAGAAATTCAGTGTCTCCTGCACCCGTTTTGGGGGAATTGCAGATTGTCATCCTTAAATGAAACAAATCGCATGTTCCTTGTCAGTCTCACCCACCAAAAATAAGTTTCGTGATTAAGAACAATTACATCAAGCGAGTAGTGTTTTAGCGGACATTTCCTAAAATAGCCACAAGGTGGCGGCTTCGTACCTATGTCTAGGCGAAGACATACTATACCAGCCTTTATTTCTAAAGAGGTCGAATGAAGATTTCTTACAGGGAATGCTCTGTATTGAGAAAGTCTGTTTACAAGAGGAATCTCTTTCGGGGTTCTCATATTAATTAGTCCTCTTGGAAGCCACGCATGCATCTGACGTCCCAGCACGCTTATCGTACTGTATGCGTCAATACAGTTGATCGAGTGTAAGAGCAAACTAAAGCCTGTTCAGTTCTGCCCTCTGCCGGTAGCATGGGGCAGCGTATATCCATCCAATTTATGTTCCTTATATCTTTCAAAGTGAATCATGGTTGGTACTCAATGAGAGCTACAGCTCAGTTGTGGGTTTGGGTACCACGTGTTTTTAGACGAACATAGGGCCAGAAATGAGGGGATCCCTTCAGATCACGGATCCGGCAGCTAAGTCTGAGCCGGATCCAGGCCAGACCCGGTAAAATGTGCAGTCTCTCGATGCGATTTCCTGACACCAGGGCACATTCGGTGGCGCCCAGACCTTTTCGGCTTTATGGTCAGAAAAGCATCAACGTGCAGAATGTGAGGAAGGACTCGTATTTTCAATTACAGCTGGACACAAAACATGTGCCTCACTTAACGTGCCATCCGCACGCCTTTTGTTTGACCCGCATCCTGGCTGAGAGACAGCTGGTGCCTAGTGCCTTGAAGCCAGTGCCATTGAGGAAACCAAAACACTCCGCTTGTCACTAAACAAGGGCATTAGAAATAAACAATTATTTGGAAGCACGTCTTTGAATTTTCCAAGCTCTGTGTGCAAGAAATATGCATGCACTATAAGTGTAATATATATGTCTATGTGTGTAATTACCCTTATAACGAATAAACAGTGCTCCAATTTATAAGAGTTGAAATACACCTCTTAAAGAACTCAACATGACAAATTGACAATGCATTAGCAGTCCACAAACCAATAGCTCTCCTATCACTCATTGACTTTAACTCTATACAGCATTTCACTATCTTTTGGCTACGTTGGTGCTATAGAAATACCACATGCATACATACAAACACTAATAAATATTTATTATTACCCAAAGGAACTTTTTTAGCAACCTTAAAAGAACGAAATATTGAGGAAAAACCAGTAAGGATTTTCACTTATGCCCTGATTTATTGGTGCCTGTTCGTAACTCAGTGAGATATTAATACAAGGTTAATAACTTTCTGCGCTAAAAGTAGTAAGCCTCAGAATTTTCTGTGTAAAATAAAAATCTGTGACCTGCATGTTACATATGTTTTAACAGGAGCATTTATTCACTATGCTATTTTGTGATGAGTCAAACCTGTGACTAGGCTGTAAACAGATTTCTTCAACCAAGAGTTTTAACCACAAGAGGTATCTGTTAATATACCGTGGAAATTGCTGGGTACAATATTTTAAAATTCAATATGTTTGCTGCTAATAAAGTGTGAACAAATTCACTATCACTTTTGTTATTGCTAGTAATTTCTTTTGGGTAGAGTTTTTTGTTGAATGTCAGACATAACTACACATGACTTCACCCCTTCCTGCTCTCACCCCTTGATCCCCAATTTATGGGACCATAAAGTATTTTTTTTCTATTTCCAAGACTAGATATTCTACCAAACCTGGATATCTATCCAAGCAGAAAGCAACCTAATACTACTTCAGTAGAATTGCCGTCCAAACAATAAGCTACAGAGATGTAAACCCTTTTGCCCGAGTAATGCTGTTATCATTTATAGTGACTATTTTTTAGATCTCGCCTACGCAGCGCGCATGCGCTACATAGGAGGAGACCTTTAGTAATTGATTCAGTTTTTGGCCCAAAAAAGTGCACGCGTTGCATTGCTTTCAATGGCAATGCGTGCACATTTGGCGATTACCTTGCGGGAGCGAGCTTTGAAACCATCTGTTTGTAATTAACAGATGTTTCCTGCTCGCTCCCGCAAGGGAAACAGGCGCAGGCCCCCTCCTCCTCTTTCAGCGCGACTCTGTTCGATGCCTCATAAATCCTCATAAACGAGGCAGCGGCGGTCGGATCGCACTAAACAAACCCCGGCAGCTCCCCCAGCCAGAGCCGCTGAAGGGAGAGGTCTCTCGGTTCAAGCTCTTTAAGATTCCCCCGCACTCGTAAACCCCGACCGCCATGCGGTGTTTGCGGAGCAATAACTGATTCACTTGGGATTAATGGCCCGACTGAGATCTAGACAAAGGGAAGCGGAGCCTGTTGGGCCTCAGGCCACGAGGCCATTATCCCCCAGTGACAGTTTGTGACTTCCGGCGCCGTCGGGAGGCGTCCCGCCAATTACCAGCGAGGTCTTGTGCAAGCGGATCAAGCCAGCCCTGCCAGGAGATAAACTCTTCTCTGAATGAGAATGGGAGGAAGTGACCCTCAGTCATCGCTTCTATACTCCAGTTGTTGCACCATCCACCTCAGGCTCAGATACTGTGTCACTTGGGAGAAGATGAGGCCGGTCGGCGAGGGCTGCAAACTTTCGCATTAGGGACCCGGGTTTGAATCCCAGCGTGAGATAAAAAACGTGTGATACTGGACAAAATGCTCAGTCAGTCTATCTGTACCTGAACGTAAAATGTGTGGTGTAGTCCAGAGCTCATGTAAAATGCCCTAATGACCTTGGGTCAGTCTCACGCCATAGAATAAACTGCCAGCTATTGGCTTGCAAAAGTTTATGTGTCACGGTTCACCAACGAGGTTCAGTTCACGCAGTGCCTAATGTGTAAAAAAATAATAAGTGCCAGGGTTCCTGTCAGGAGGCCACTGCAGCTTGCACCATCCATTGCCAATGTCAGCGCTGCCAATAGCTGTACCAACACAACTACTAACAATCACACTGCTACAAGTGTGCCAATTTCAGGTCCCCAAAGCTATTAAAAAAAGGCCTGGATGGTAGGGATTAGTAATTTTTGTATTATGTACTGAATTAATAAACAGCTGTTGTCCTTATCTCTAAATTCGACTGACTGCCACCATGCGCAGACTGTCATAAGTGCTGGTGCTGAAAATTAAGTGCCGGTTCGGAGCACCGGAAAACATTGGCTCAAATTAAGCACTGGGTTCATGGTGTGTACATGTTCGTGGACCAGAGATTCACATGAGAAAAGACCAACGGATTTCGAGTTCTACTGTTCTTTTTATTATTAAATAGTAATGCTACTTATTTCAGCCTTTTTTGCAGTTTTGCTACCTTTCCTTTTGCTGCTGAAGCATAATTTCTTTAGATCATAACTCTATTTTACACACTTCGAAGCAGTGCTTTTAATGGCCAGGTGCTCACAGGTACAGTGCACCTGCATTTCTTTAATTTAAAAGGGAGCATCCCAGCACTTCTCAGTCGGGCTGCAATATTTGTAATCTAAGAGTCTCTAGCAATTCTCTGTAGCAAACAGGTGTTCTGTGATAGTGGGTAGATGCACTTTAATATTTCTTTTTTTTTATTTAAACAAGCTTTATTTAAATAGTTTCAACAGGAAGTACATCGTAATAAACACGTCTATTATTTAAGACACAATAATAAACAAAATGAATGCAATAATATTGGATAGAGCTAAAGCAGTAATAAACAGGAACACATAGATAGATAAGTGCATGCCATTGAATGCCTGCCACATCTCAACGCCTAGCAGCGCTACTCGAAGCACAAAGCTTTCATGTTAAAGAACAATAGATGTTGTAGCACCCAGTATAATGTGCTGCAAGGCTAAATACTTATAAGGTCCCAAAGGCGAGACCTATTGGCTATGACAATGCTTGTTTCATCTAATGATCAATCTGTCTGCACATTCCTTGACCAATGTACACAAATTATCTCTTGATAAATTGATAATGATTTCTAATTTTCAAAAATATATTGCCTACTGGAATCAGCCAAGGGTTTCACCCTGATCCCCACAATTACAAGAAGGTAGAAATTGCAAAATAGGAACTATTCATCAGCATTTGCAAAGGTCCAAAAACTGTGGGGATTTTTTTCCCCCTGAAGCTGGGAAAAGCAGGTCTCGCCTATGGGAGAGCAATTGTCAATTTCCTTTACCATGTTTTAGAGGGATGCAACTGCTGCGAAGCATGGCCGAAAGTAAAACAAAAAAGCCTTCACAAGCAAAATGTTTAATTATCTTACTTCCGAAGCTGAAGTTCGTCATGTAGGCCCTGCATGAGGACAGTGCCAAAAAGGCCATGCAGAGCAGGGAGTGCAGCACAGTTTGCATCTTTGTAGCATCTTGAAATCCATTGCCATGACTTTTGGGTGATCTTTTCTGTTGGGACAAGTGGGGGCGAACAACAAAGAGGGAAGGGCAGAGCAGGCAAGCAACAATGCAGGAGAAGGGTGGGGGGTCCGGGCAAGCAACAATGCAGGAAGGGGGAGGGAGGAAGGGGGTTTAAGTAAAAGGGAAAAAAGTACCATTGAAAACTACTGAGGGTATGGGGTGGGTAGAGGTATCGGGAAGTGAGGGAGACTTGAGAGGTCGAGGGTAGGCAGAGGTAAAGGGAGTTGAGGGTGACCTGTGGGTTCATGTGCGGGTAGACGTTAAGGGAGATAAGGGTGACTTGAGGGTTCAAGGGGTGGGTAGAGGTATAGGGAGTGAGGTTAACTTTTGAGGGTTTGAGGTGGGGAGAGGTAAAGGGAGGCAAGGGTGACCTGAGGGTTCAGGGGTGGGTAGAGGTAAAAAGAGGTGAGGGTGACTTGAGGGTTATGGGGTAGGTAAAGGGAGGTGAGGATGAATTGAGGGTTAAGGGGTGGGTAGAGGTAAAGGGAGGTAGGGAGACTTGAGGGTTATGAGGTGGGTCGAGCTAAAGGGAAGTGAGGGTGACTTTAGGATTCAGGAGTGGGTAGAGGTATAGAGCGGTGAGGGTCACTTGAGGGTTGGGGGTTGGGTAGAGGTAAATGGAGGTGAGGGTGGTTTGAGGGTTCAGGGTAGGGTACAGGTAAAGGAAGGTGAGGATGACTTAAGGGTTGAAGAGTGGGCAGAGGTAAAAGGAGGTGAGGGTTCATGGATGGGTAGAGATAAAGTATGGAGAATGGTGAGGGTGACTGATGTGGGTGACTTGAGCTATCAGGGGGCAGAGGGAAAGTGAGAGGTGGACAAAATGTATGTTTCCGGAATTGGTCACATGCGAAACCGTTTAGTCATTTCTAGATGTTTGCGTTCAGAGCTGGGAAATATCAGGAAGCGTAAGCTGCAACTCTGATGGTTTCAAGTTGTCTTGTGCAGAAATCACTCAGCATGTGGCCCATGCTCCAGGTGCCCACCAGTGAAAAGGAAGAAAATAAGATTGATAATGAAGCTAACCAATGGATAGTCATGGGTGGGCTAAAAGAAAAGCCATTTTTAACAGTTTATATATATTTTTTTTAGAAACAATAGATCATTGCAAGCGACGGCACATGTGTACTGTTTCGAGCCCGACCTACAAAATACATAAATTTAGGATGGATAGCTTTCGTGGGGAAATATTATTATGAATTCTAAATATAAACCATTCCAAATGCCAGCAATAAATAAATAGTAAAAGGGTAGGGGACCCTTATTACTTAGGGCCCCATTTTAACTGGAATACTGATTGCAAGAAAGCCGTGGCCCGCCTCAAGGAATGAGGTTGACTTGACTTAACTAAAGTCTCAGGTTAACTCCAAAGTCACTAAATTAACCTGAGCTCAAACCACTGGTAACTATGGCACAGAGCAAACAGGTTTATCATAGGTCAACGTATAAAGTATTATGCAGGACCAAAACAGCAATAAAGTCATAACATCAAACAATAACAATCCCAAACTGAATAAAAAAAAATTACGTACAAATTAATAAACAAAATGGCACCAAAATAACAAAAATCCGATACAGGGAACTGGAAATATGTTTTTTTTTATAACTTTAAGTAAAATAGCAGCAAAAAGCACTAAGTGCCAACGATAGACTTTGGATGCAGTAGATCACCTCCCCACACCCAAGTCATTGTTCCTCTTCTGGGAGCAGTTTTCTCATCTCATTTAAGCCAAACACTGGGAGAACAGCTGTGAGTAGGCCAATGCTAACTAGCGTAGTGGAGAATCAGCAAGATAAACAGCACCTTTCTAAAAGTTACTTTTTCTACCTATTCATTAAAAATAAGACTTTACCATTAAATTGGATTACAGTTTATAAATCTGTACCTTGACATTTTCTAGGATCTAGCAACTGCCCTAAAAACAAAAATATTTTTAGGGCACTGTCAATGAAGGAGCATGCCTATTTTAATTGTGCACATTTTTAAATATCAGGTCCCCTACTTGTACAATTAGGGGAGACTCATTACTATTTAAAAGCAGGTTTTCCTCCTCTCAAAAAGAAAAGGGTTATTTTGATAGGGGTGTACAACAGGTGTTAGGCTGCTGCAGTCAGGCTACACAGGATAGGTCTAAAGCCATGTTTTATCTGTCACTGTAGTGGATGGCAAAATAAGTGCTGCAATCCACAAGTAACAGATAGCTTGATATGACATGGGTATATTTCTGCACCATTTACTATGGCCCTATAGGAAAGTTAAATATTTCATATAATGTGAAGCCAATTTCGAAATGTTTAAAGGGGGAGCACAGGCACTTAACTCCTAGCAGGAGTAAAGTATGCATAAGTTCTAAGACTAGCAAAACAGACAGGGAACAAATTGTGGGGGACCACATAAAAGATGGTCGTCTCTTACACAGGTCCTCCCCAGCAGGAGGCAGGTAAAACTACTTCTTATCACTAACGCAGAGAAACCTAGAAAAATCATCAACATTGGCATGGTCAACCACAGGGTGTTGTTTCACCGTAAACCGGGTACCCTGTTGGAAAATGAATGACCTTAATAGTTTTAGATTCTCTCCCCACATTTTCATGAGTCATATAAGGGGTCTGTGGTTTGTCTGAATCCAGACATGAGTACCAAATAGGTATGGTCTCAGTTTCTTCAGAGTACAGATCACTGACAATGTCTCTTTCTATGACACTCCAGCGCTGTTTCTGGGTAGTATCCATCTGCTAATGAACACTACAAGTTGGTACTGGCCCTCACCCTTAAATGGGAGAGAACTGTCTGAGGCCAGACTCGGAAGCATGCGTCTACACCACAAATTCCTGGCTGAAGTTGAATGTCTGGTTGACTGATGCTGTTCTTCTTTAAGGAAGTCAAATGCATTTTGACATGCCTCTGTCCGGATCAATTTTCAGGGATTTTTGGAGATGAGCTCAGTGAGGGGTTAAACAATGGCCCCAAACCTGTGGTAAATGACTGTGAGGCCTAAAAAGGCTTTCACCCAAGTCTGGGATTTGGGAGGTTCCTTGGCCATAAAGCTTTAGATCTTTGGTTGTAGATGTTGCACGAGTCCTCTGTCAAGGTGGTGGCCTAGGTATATCACAGAGCCCAGCTCTGTCTGGTACTTAATAGCTTTGGTCTGGAACTTAATGGCCTGTTGCAGGGGCTGAAGCACTTCCCAGAGGTGGGTCAGGTGGTCTTTCCAGCAGGAGCTGAAGATGGCAAAGTCATTTAAGCAGGTGGCACTGAACTCCTCCAACACAGCCAGGACCCAGTTGATCAACCTCTGGAGGGTGGCAGGGGCATTCTTCAATCCAAAGGGCTTCAACATCCGTAGCGGTGTTTCGCCGCATAAAAAACCCACCTGGAGAGCGAGTCCCGCAACCGGAATGCCTGCAGCCTCTCTAGAACCCACCTCCGCTGCTCTGAGATGTCAAAGAGCCGAAAAATGAGCCGCAACGATTTAGAGCGCCCGTGACCCAAGATGGCACCAGAAGCAAACTGAGACTACTATTGGTGACCGTAGGACGGAAGCTGTGCCATCCCGGGCTCCTACACAGAATATCTGCGAGCCAAACCCCCTTCCTCGTTCCTATCCCGAAGCACAGCACTACGATCCACCCCTCAGCAGGGGATGGATGCTACAGCTGGAGACCTGTTTTGCCCATAACTTTGGTGCAGGACAGCCGCGATCGGAGGGGGAGGGGCCCGCACACTGTTCACAGCCGAGACTTCCAGGGAGACCGGGACTTTGGCAGGAGTATTGGTGGACCCTGGACAGGGCTAAACATCTGGAGAGGGCTAGACACCCTGTGGACCTCTCACAACCAAACCGGCAGCTATCCTTTAAAGAGGCTTGGGATCAACTGTCCCAACACGCCCACAGGCTGCCGCTTGCTGCAGAGGGGAGATCCAGATGATTGCCAATAGTTTGCGGTGACCTACAAGGATCTGCCAGCAGGTACGGTCCCCCGCTGTACTATTTCATTAATTTTAATCGAGATGAACACAGCAGTTTCCCTCACTTATCCAGCAGCGTGTTGCATGACCCTTAGATGGCGTCTACTTTCTGTTGCAATAGTATTTACTCCCCTCACGCTGACCTAACATCACCTTGCATAAGCGTCCCTCACCATTGCTCTGCCGCTATCAAGGGAAGCCCGCATAATTCTACCATCGTTTAGTGGTTCAAGCTTTTGCAATTACCTGACATCATAATGGTGCCTGCATATCTAGTTCCTGGAAGCTTTGCCACCGAGCGCACAGCAACCATCCAGCAAGGCCCTACCTGCTTCCATTCTACACGAGAGCCCCACAAGTCAGAAGGTGGGCTGCGCACTTAGGAGGACAGATTCATGCCGCAGCCCTTACGCCACCAAGGTCTCCAACTACTGAGTCATCCTGCCTGGACTGACGACGACGATGCCCCATGGGCCGATTCTAAAACTGTTATACCACGCAATACATCATTATCCCTATATTTACCACCATTGTGTGTGCCCTTTACCAAAGTACTCCTTTTCCTCTTATTTGGGGAGGGATCCAGCATTTATACCCAGGAGTCTCAGAGACCCACCTGAGAGAGTCCACAGCGTCAAGGGAGACAAACACACAGCAGAGGTGTGGGAATGCTGCACCTTGCCAAAACACTCCTTCTCCCCTTATTGGGGAGGGATCCAGTATTTATGCCTTGGAGTTTCAGAGACCCCTCTGAGAGAGTCCACAGCGCAAAGGGAGCCACACTCAGCAGAAGTGTGGGAATGATACCTCTTTCACTGGGATCACAGCACACCGGACGTCGGACACTGTTTCTCTTCGTCTCCCAGTTGTGTTTTCCTTCACACTCCCCACCTCTTTCCCTCTCTCATTCTTGGTCTACCTCCCCTACTCCCAACCTCTCTCCCCTGAATCTCTCTCTCCTTGCCTGCTTTTTTTCCTTACATCTATGTTTTTAACGCATGTAACTTCGCTCCAGTAACTCATGTAACTATGCTGTGAAACAATGTTCGTCATCATGTAAAGCGCTCTGATACCTCCGGGTCTAGCCAGCGCTATATAAAACTTTTCGAATAAAAAAAATAAAAAGGGCATCATCCCTAGGTACTGGAAGTAGCACTTAGGAGTGGGGCATGCAAACTCTGTATTGAACCCTCTGTGAGGGCAATCTGCCAGTACCTGGATATCAAGTCAAAGGTATTTAAAAACATGGCAGCCTTTAACCTAGCAATGAGGTCATCAGCTTGGGGCATGTGTTGTGTGTCACTATTGGTGATTGAGTGAAGTCCTCTGTAGCCCACACAGACCCTCAGTTCTGGGTGCCACCCAAAGTCCACTGGACCAGGTACTATTGGAGGGCTCAATCACCCCCAAGCACAGCATCTTAGAAACCTCAACTTTGATGCTGGCACTGACCTTGTCAGACAACCTGTCATTTTTGTTTTTTTACAGGCATACTGTCCCCTGCATCAATGTCATGCCCCTACATCACTGGTGGGTACACCAGTAGGTGAGCCCAGAGTCAGCGAGAAGAAAGAGGCACACTGTCCCAGCAACTGGTATAAGTTGCTTTCCTCTGTTAGAGAAGGAGACAATAATTCTCCTGTCATTGAGCCAACTTGCTCCTTATCTTACAGGAAATCTGGGAGGGGCTCACTTTCCTCCTACTGTCCGGCACCAAAAGCATAATGATTTAGGATCTCGAAAAATCTGAAAAATGGTACTAGTCCTGCAGGTCTAGTACCTTGAAAAATCTCCTCGACCTAAGTAACCTACTTGACCTCCGTTTCTGAAAGCGGAGCAAATATGATAAGATAACAAGATTTAAAGGTATCTTTATTGCTCATTCGCTTTGTGAGCAATAAAAAGGCCTTTAAATCTTGTTATCTTGTCACATTTTCTCCGTTCTCAAAGACAGAGGACAGAAGTTAGTATGTTTTCCTACTCGCCAGAAAGGGCGAGTAGGACCTAAAAATAGCTCGACCTCATTAAATTTACCTCGCAAATGCGAGCGGTCGAGTGGATTTGTCGAGCCCTGGTGTGTTTTACTTTGGTTAACATGAAGGACCCTCAAAGAGTTCCTGGAGTCTGCAGGTCCATCAGGTATGCAACCTTGCTCTTTTTCTCTTTTATCTCCAAGGTCCCAGTCCACTGGTCCTGGAAGGCTCTTCTACAGGTTTTATTATCCACACTTTTTGGCAAATTTGGTAATCTATCATAGGGACTTTCTGGTTGTAACACTGTTTAATCTCTTTCTGCCTGGTCTTTGAGTTCATATTGGCCTTTTTTGTAATCCAGTACATTCTGTGGGAGTTTCTCTGGAGCTTTCTGCCATCACTCCTTTACTAGACTGAGAGGTCCTATAACAGTGAGGTGGAACAGAAGTTCAAATGTACTGAAGCCCACTCCCTTATGCAGGACTTTCCTTTAAGCGAACAGTAGGCACTGGACCAAGACATCCCACTTATATCTTAAGTACTTTGAAAGGCGCATAAACATGCCTGTTAGGGTCTTGTTGAATCTCTTAACAAGCCACTAGGTCTGGGGATGATAGGGTGTGGAGAGGATGTGGAGAATGTACAGGTAATGTAACCCAAACAGGGAGCAAATGGTTTCTGGCAACCACTGAGCATGACAACCCGGCCGATCAGGGATCGTGGTAACAGATCAGAACCTTTTTGCTCTGTCACTCGTACACTGTTGTTCTCAGATAAATATACAGAGAATACACAATGGTACATTTTCAATATATTGAACCAACGTTATTTTTGTATAGAATACATGTGCTGTGATAATCAGTAGACAGAAGCAGATGAAAGTGATTATGATCACCAAACGAGTAACAACAGATATAGTTCCACCATGGTGCTAAGAGAGTGTATACATGCAGGCATATAATACAAAGTAGTAATCAGGAGTACTCCTAGTTTGCAATCCGTATTCTATGTATGTCTAGAGTGTATGTAGGTGCACAGCCCAGAATCCTCCATGGGATGATCCAACTCCATTTCCTGGTGGAAGATAATGTAGGATCCCGTCCTGGTCACAAATTGGACACCCCTAATGGAGATGTCAGATATCAGTTTGGCGAAGCCTCGGCATGCAGGGACCCCCACTGTCAGCTGAATTGTCTCCTCTGCGAACCCTCGGAAATGCTCCTTTAGCTAAAGTAAAAAGCATCCTTGCAATGTACACACAGGTTCGCATTGTTGTGGATATATAGCCCTGTCGCCCCATGGATGAAGATAGGACATTTGTACCTCGTGCGTAAAGGCCTTGTGCTCCGTGTTCGAGGCATTATGATAATGTTTTGCGAAGCAAGATGTATAAGCAAAGCAGTTTCAGAGAAACTAATCCAACTTGTCATGCACGCGAATATGTGCAAAAGGTCAGGGCAGTAATGTTTTTGTGCAGAAAAGAGCACAATGTAAGAAAATGTGCAGCATTGCTACATGGGCCTAACTCGGGCACATAACAGTAACCCCATGCTAATCCCACATGGACTTCATGCATGCTGACATGTAGTCTTTCTGGCACTACCTCCATGGGAAATCCCACTCCGGTAAAACTCTCATCCGTGCCCTGGCCACTACGGGTGCAGTCACTGTTCTGAGGAGTATGGCCTCAGAATAACAGGTGGCATGGTCCATCAACACCAGGATAATTCTGTTCCCTAGGGCTTCCTTAGGGCCAAGGGGCTCATCAATGTTTACCCCTATCCTTTCAAAGGGGATCCATACTACAGGAAATTATGGAAGGGAGCCTTACGCTTCTGGCCTGACTTTCCACTGCCTTGATAAGTCACACAGGACCGAGACTAGGTATTTGTAAACAGCCATGTTTTGAGGGATTTCTGAAAAATGGTTATGCTATTTTAGGTTTTAAGTTGCATAGGCAACTTTTCCATAGGTTTTCGGTGGAGAAGAAAGCCTTCACCTTAATCCGCATCAGGGGTTAGTAAAAGTGGGCGACCAGGAGTCTTAAATGTTGGCCTGCTCTCGATTTTCTCCGAAGGGGATATCATAAGCCAGCTGTAGCAGGAAGGCCTGGTAGCACTGTGGGCCACCGACACTCTGGTAGGCACAGAGACATGGTCCTGAGGTTCACTGTATAAGAGACCATCCTCCCAATAAATCTGGTGATCTCCAGAGGTGATGCCATTCTTCTGGGCCAAAGACTCTTGTGAGTAGGGGACTCTCTCCGTGACTTAGAGAACTCTGCCTGGGATTGTCCTCCTGCCAGCTCAGGCAGGTCACCAAGGCAGATATCTCTTCTCCCTCAGGACAGGACGCCTCCTGGATCATGGGAGTTTTAGGAACAGTTTTGTGACACCTCCCATCCCGTTTGGGAGGGAACCTGGGCCACTGTTTCAGGCTCTACATCTTTTTTACTCCAATGACAGGTTGCCATACATTGTGTGTTCAACAGCACCACTCAGACAATCCCAACATCTCTGTGTGCGACTTGAGCTCTACTTCTTTCCAGATGGTATGCTCCAGGTTTTTCCCCTAGCAGTCAACAGTATGGCTAGGGTGGTAGCTACTTTCAAAGGATCAGAGATCCTACCGAACTCTAATGAAACCATTGCCACAGGATGGTGACTAACCTGGATGTCATTATTCACTACAGGGTGCAGTACATTGGGAATGAAGAACGCTGCAGACCCCAGAGAGTAGTCATGCCGGCCATTCTATCATACAGAACCACCAACTTTTTTCCATTGATGGAAGGTCATTGCCTGTACTTTTTTATGTTATTAGGTATATGGAACGTGGGTTCCATCTCCTTATCCCCTAGGGACACAAAGGTAACCTTTGCCACTCTCTTAGCCAACATTCTCCCTCAGTCCTACGCTGGCAATCCTTAGGGTCTGGCCACCAGTGTTTTTTTGGGGGGACATACAGAGTCTCCCTTCCAGGGCCCTGTCTGAAGTCAGTCACAACACCAGGCCTGATAATATGGCACCATGGGCTTCTTCCAATCAAACTCCTGGTTTCCCAACTCAGAAGTGGTTTAGGAATCCATCCTCTTTTGGGCCCCTTTAGAGATCCATTTTTGTATTATCGTTGCCTTCTCACGCCTTCTGCAGTAAGGACTTGAACCATCTTCCTTGTGTCCCCCTGGGTACCTTCTTGGACACTCTGGTGCTGAGCCAGAGATCTGCTTCCTTCCAAAGCTCTCTAGGAGCAATGAGCTAGGTGGCTTTCAGGTGCTGGCTTAATTCTCTAAAGCAGTTACTTAAGATGTGCTCCAGCATGATCACATTATACAGTCTATCATAATCTATCATTTATCTTCTCTACCGTAAAATCTGTGGAACAGGTTGCCTATGCACCTTAAAACCAAAAGTCGCATGACCATTTTTCAGAAATCCATCAAAACATGGCTGTTTACAAATACCTGGTCTCAAGTGATATCCTAGAATGATTCACTTCTATTTCTGCTTATTGCAGTCTAATGTTTTCTCCGACTCACTAGTACCAAGACGATTATGGACAGTTGTGCACTTTATAAACTTTTTATTCAGTCATTCATCCTTTACATTACTGCCCTTTAACCAACCATCCATTACCTTACTTCACAGGCCCGATGTTTACCTCTCCTAGGCACTTCTAAATCAGTGCTACTATCATCCCACATCATCACTGGACTCAGATGCTCTTTGGGACTTCAAGTCCATCTTGCACCTACTCCTCTCGTTGGTCAGCAGGGCCTTCTCGTCTATGGCCATGGTCAACCATTTCTCCTTTGCAGCCAAGGTCAAGGATAAGAAGCAGACAGATGCAATTTCAAATCTCTCTAAGCATGTCTGTCCTCTAGCTCCGACAGGGAAACCTGTGACAGGATACATTGCTTTCTGCCCTAGATAACAAAAGTGATGCTCTCGACAACAAAGGTGATGCTGCTCCTTTGGGAGACTCTCAGGTACTGGGGCCTCCTTAACTACCTCCTCATTTTCCTCCAAGGTGGACTGTAGCTGACGGAGTTCTTCCCAGTCTCTGAGAGCAATATGGTAATCCACCTTCTTAGAATCCCTGCTCAACTTTAGCACGTTCTTCAGCTCTGCCATCCTAAGGTTTTCCAATCAGGTCCCTCTCCATGTTCCCCAAATACTTAAGGTGAAAAAATGGATTCCTGGAATAAATTTAGGATATATAGAAATTTAAATAATAAACAAAACAGCCAATTAAAAATGATAAATATATATTTTCTGTCAATTTGTAAAGGTATTTTTAATTTCAACCTAAATCACTGCGTGGTACTGCAAAACACAACTCATGGATCCCACCACTGAACACCAGTGCAAGAAATAATTATTTTAAGTGGGTGGTCATACACCTCATGAGATAACAACACTTGCTTCTCAGAGTGAATCTCAACATTACTAAATTATCATTAGCTCAACCCTCTGGTAGCTATGGCATAGAGCAGATAGATCTAACATGGGGTAATGAGTAAAGTATTCATGCAGTACCAACACAATAATAAAGTCAAAACACCAACCAATAAAAGTTATAAACCGAATTAGAAAAATAGAGTAAAATATAGCAACAAAACAACATCAAATGAACAAACATCCAAGAAGGGGAATCGGAGATATGAATTTTTACATTTTTAAGTAAAAATAGCATTAAAAAAGCACTAAGCACCAACGATAGTCTATGGAAATGATAGGCTGGGACCTATGCATGATTTCAGACAACTGCGATGGAGTGTGGGCCGGACACACGAAGCGAGGATACACCAAGCAAGCTTGTCTTGGTCAAAGATTTTAACTTCTGTCTTTTTTATGGAGCTCAAAACCTTCCAGTGGGTCGAACCTGAAGCTGTATCTAAGGAGGACGGCATTGAAATTGAACAACTCTGCTGAGAGGTTTTTTGACGACTCCGAAGGTCTTGAAAGTCCAAATATTTTTAAGTCCCAACCGTTCAGGGTGTCTGAGCAGCTCTTCTGGGTCATTTCTGAGGCTCCAATGACCTCAGAAACAGCACTTAGGAGCCAGGATTCACACCACCACCAGCCAGCAGCAAGATCAATCCAGATCTACTTGTTACTAGTCAACTTATCACTTCAGGAAAAAGGCCTCTTGCAGCATGCTGTGTCCCTGTAGCCACAGAGAAGGTCAGTCAACTCCAGCCAACTAGGTCCAAAAACTATTCTGAAGAGGGTGCTTTGGAGTACCCAGGGCTTTAAGTGGGATGAAAAAACTGGGGGGGTATCTCAAAGGGGTGTGGCCAATGTAATTAAGGGCTTGGCTTAAAAACATGTAAGCTAAAAATTTGCGCTTAGCATAGTGTGCCACCCAACTTGTATTTTGCTGTTTCTGTAATTGCATCAAGATATATGATACAACAAGTAACATTATACCTACAACAAGTCCGGACTATTGGTTTTGTCAATGGTTGTTAGTTGCATAAGATAAATAAGCAGCAACTATGGCTTGTAATAGCTTCCACTTAAAGCCCTGGTAACACCACAACAATGTTGTTGCTCCTGAGTTTCAAAAAGAGATTGGAAATCCACAGAGAAAATGATTATCTTTATGGGATTTCCCTTCCCCTACAACGCCCACCTGGCATGACGTCATGCCGTAACTTCTCCACTATTAAGAAGTGAGCAGTGTGAGCTGCTGTCACTGCAGTCTGGGAAAAAACAGACCGCCTGTGTCAGGGCACAAACCAGAGCCCGATAGAGACCCTTTTCGAGGCAACCTTTAAAAAACTGCCGGTGCTCAGCAGCGGTGAGACCCGGCCCACTTAAAGCACTGGGAGTACTATATTAATGGTTGGCATAGTATATGGTGCAGAAATATACTCATGTCATGCACAGATAAATGTCATTTGTGGACTACAGCACTAATTGTGCCATCCAATACAGCGATAGAGAAAACATGGCTTCAGGCGTACCATGTGTATCCCGACTGCAGCAGCCTAAAGACTGCTATACATACCTGTCGAAATAATTTGTCGTGACAGGTAGGATATCCTACTTTTAAATATTAGTAATTCACCCATAAATACACCTTGTCATTCACAAGGCAGGGTGCCTGATATTTAAAAGTAGAACATGTGCGAAATTAAAATAGGCATGTCCCTCCTGTGGCTAGGCCCCAAAAGCTATTTTCACTTGCAGAGCTTAGCTGCATCTTAGAAAATGTCAAAGAAGTGATTATAAACTTTAGTCTGTAACTTTTTAATAGGAACCACTACAAAAGTCATTGAATACTATGTTTAATATTTAGTAAAAATCCAGTTTATTGGTGAAGTCGGATTTTTAATATATATTTAGGAACGGTAACTTTTAGAAAGTTACATTTTACGTGTCTGAACTACCAGTAGGCCAATTATCCTTAAGGAGGTGTAAAAACTGTTCCTAGAGTGGAAACAATGACCTGGGTGTGGTGAAATGCTTTTCTTCCCCTTGTAGGAAGACCAGTTAGGGCGGACCGTGGGACATAATTAACTTGTAAGTTGACCTGCCCTTTTACAAGTAAATGTTAGGTGAGACATGGAGAAGGCAATCCTTTGTCCCCCTAGAACAGCTGGAACCAAATCAAATGGGTAAAGAGCTACCCACAGAAACGGTTTTGAGTGATCACAGAGGAGGGAATTGCACATTTTCCTGTGCACTGGCTCTGCACAAGGGAAGAAGGATTTCCCCTCCTTGAATTTTAGGAGAAAGGTGCACTCCAGAATTATTTGCAGTAGGGCCAGCTGGAACTACTTCGAAAGTGGGTAGGGTTATCCATGGGAATGTTTACCCTATAGGTTACGGATGATCCATTAATCTCACTCACCTGCTAGCTGGTGCCGAGATACACATCTACATCTAGAAAAATGCATACATGCTAAGAAGAAATCTCATCTTTGAGCCTGAACTTCTCATTGACCAATGGCAGGGCCCCCTATAGGTGGACACTGAGAAAGACTTCTGAGCTCCAGGTTTGCAGGTCCTGGAATGCCCACTGCTCTTGTCAGGTTTAGGAATTGGAACTTGGCCCTGCACTGTGCAGACTGATTGGCGAGGAAGCATACTGGGGGCCTTGAGAAACAAGTGTCCTGAGGAGTTGTGCAGGAAGAAGTGGAAGATATCTGTCAGTAGCCCAGGAAGGAAGCTGCGTTCTGACTTCCAGCTGTCTTCTCCCTGCACCTTAAAAATAAAAAAAAACGAACCCCTAACATAGCGTTAGGTGATGAAACAGCCATTTTCTGGCAAAAAGTCTTTGCTTTTATCCAAAACTAACAACCTTATCGCATGAAAAGAAATTCAATTATACTAAAAGGTAAATCTAAATCGTATTTGACAAGCACAGACTTGATTTGTTCCACTTGTGTCATCCTTTCTTTCACATAAACAAAGTCTACAATGATATTGAACAGTAGCACACTTTTTAGGTCTCGGCTAAACAGTGCTGTCTTGAAGAGTCTGCTGTATCTAGTTTGTGGGCTTCAGCCCGCCCATAGGCTTCCCATATGCTGGCTCCATCGTTGCTCTCCTAATCTTTCTCCCCATTTGCCCTTGGCTATGCATGCTTCATGTGTCTTCCTGTGTTTAGACCTGCCCGACAGCAGGGACCAATTACTGCTATCCATACACTGCAGCTCTTTTAGGAAATGCTTTCTGGACTACTTTTTTCTTTGCTGAACATCGCTTTTCACAAGTGCTCATGGTTTCAATAGTTTCCTTCTCCGTTTGCCATTCTTGCACATGAAGCCACAGTTGTCTTAGCACTAAAAAAGCTGGGAATCTTTCATCAGAATGTTGTTTTCAAGAGCGAGAACTCCCAACCGATTTTTCCTGCCAGGCAGCCGGCGTCTTTCTTTCAGGCCTTGCATGCGATAACCATCCTGTTCACCTCCTCCTCCTCCCCATTCAGTAAAGGCAGGCCTTCCCGCTGCAGAGTCACTCTGGTACGTCAAACTACAGGGCTAATGCATGCTAAATTACCATTCAGAGGCAAGAACTATAGAGTATGGCTCTGGCTTGCTGAGCTGAGCTTCACTACGTTTTATGTTTACGGCTTACTTTTGCCCCCTGAAATCTTTTTACGATGGCTGTCAAAGAGCACAAACAACAAAATCCACTATGTGCAGTTCCAAGACGTGTCATAATGGCACACATTACTTAAGACAATATCTGCCGGAAACACAAAATACTCTGCAGTTCATTGCCATTTTGCTACCCTAGACCAGATACCAAAATAAAATTCTACATAACAAAGTCCAAAAGTGCCACTCGAATAAAACAAAACTAAATATAAATAGCACAGTCTCTGATTAATCCCAGACCCGCAAGTTTCACCGGTAAAGGCCTGGACTCCTCTGGTACTCTAGATAAATGCAGCAACCCTAACCTGTAATGGCCGTACCAAGTCTGATCAGCCAGGGAAGCTAACTTTTAACAGAACAGGGCAATCTTCCCTGCTGGACTATATTTTAGTGGAGACAAGTATGTGGCGGTGGGTGGTCGATTTCGCTGTCATACCAAGACTTGACAGTTATCATAATGCCCTGTATTTGGACCTTGAGCCTCCAGAAATATTTAATCCCACGTCTTTTGGCACCTCCGCATGTACCAACCTAATACTCGCCAATAATAGAAGGAAAATCAGGTGGGGAAAGTTTAAGCAGTCACCAGATAAGATTGAGCCAAATATCGCTGCAGCAGCATGGAAACGGCATTTCCAAGCTCTCTATACAACCGAGGAACCCACAGAGCCCAAATATGTAACGGTCTTAGCAACTCCAGGGAATCCCAATAAAGACCACCAATGGATTACTTTAAAAGAACTCACAAATGCAATTAGGAAGCTGGGGACTTATTCAGGGAGGAAGCCAACATCTGGGGACCCTATCTCTGGGCAATATTCAACGCCATCCTGCTGGGTATGTAGATTCCGGATACGTGGCTAGGGGCCGAAATCTTCCCAGTGTTCAAGAAAGGCTCACCCCTCTTGCCCTCTAACTACAGGCCGATTAGCCTCATAGACGTCACCCAGAAACTGTTAGCCAGGTTCCTTCTTGAGTGTCTCCATTTCTGGATGGAAGAGCATGAAGTCCTGAGTGCATATAAGGCTGGGTTTAGGAAGAATACCTCCACCATTGATCAGCTCTTTAGGCTCCAACTTTTATACTGGAAGACGGTGTCAATAGAGGGTGGCAGTCTCTATTTGATATTCGTTGACCTCAAATCGGCCTTCATTCTGGTCCCCCGAGCTAAATTGTGGGAGGTTCTGGAGCAGCTGGGTATTCCGCCCTACCTGTTTTCACTGTTCATGCGATTACATACATGTAACTTTTCTCAAGTTAGGCATGGGAAATCCGGAGAATTGACCCCCCGCTTCCCAGTAAACAGAGGAGTGAGACAGGGGTGTGTGCTGTCCCCCACTCTGTTTTGCCTTTTTATCAACGCCCTGGTGGCTCAATTAAACGAGGCAGCGGACAATGATGCCCCGAAGCAGGTGCAAGGCAGGGTGCCAGCAATGATGTTCGCGGATGACACGTTGTTGTTCAAGTCTCCCATGGGCATCCAAAAGATTCTAGACAGTTTCTCTCTCTTTTGTAAAAATCGAGGGCTAGAGATTAACACTACTAAAACCAAATTTATGTTTTTTAATCCAGCCAAAACATCTCGCCCAAACCCCTCCCTAAATGGTACCCTCTTAGAGAGGGTGACTGTCTTCGATTACCTTGGCGTTACGCTGTCCAAAACATTTGAATGGAGCCCACAACTAGATATGGCAGGCTTGAGGTTAGCGCAGCTGGCGGGGGGGGGGGGAAATCACTAAATCTTATAGGAACTCCTTATACAAACCATCAGGCCCTGTTGTCGAAATTTATAAAGTGCAAGTAAGGACAGCTGCAATGTATGGGGCAGAACTATGGGGCCACCGCCCCTCTGGCGGATTGGCCAAAATAGAAAACCAATTTATGAGAAAGCTCTTGGGCTTACCGCCTAGTACTCCCCTCATCCCTTTGCATTTGGATTTAGGAGTCAAACCAATTGCAGAAGAGATTGGTCTAAGACCACTGACCTTCTGGCGCAGACTGTGGGCACCTCCTGAACTAGCATCCTACTGAATTGAACTCAAGGGGGTCTACCAGGGGTGGGAAAATTGCCTTGGTTTAAGCACATCAAAGAAACCTGTGCCAGAATAGGTATACCCAACCTGTGGACTAAACCCGAGGAAGTTTCCCCAACAATATCTTGACTACAACTTGTCAGAGCTTATAGGGCACATAAACTAGTCGATTTGCAGGCGAACACTAAACTCGGGCATTTAACGGCTGAATTTTTTAACATAAAAACCGAGTATCTCTTTGAGTCTTTTTTGGATTACATACAGCCTCCCATGGCAAGGAAGCTGTATGTCCAGTTCAGAACAGGGACCCTCTCGGTCAATGCTTTCATGAATAAAGTCAAAATATCCCTCTGCTGGTTGTCCTGCCTGTAACAGCTCCGACGAGACCGACATTCATGTTCTCTTTTTCTGCCCTGGTTATAAATCTGCCTGACGGCATTGGCTCATACCATTATGCAGAAACATGGGATGCAAACAGTGCTTGGAGGTGTATAGAATGTTAAGATCTGATACGTACCCCCCTATAGTCTTTGCCGTGTCCCGGTTTCTTAATTCTATGTGGCACAAGCGAAGGGCCTTTTTTAACACATTTCAGCAACTGTAAAAAAACTTTTTTGCACTTTTGCCATTTTTAGCCTTAAAATTTTAACAGTTTTTATCCGGTTTTAATCATTCTTGTTTTTAATGGTATAAAGACATTGGACATACTAAAATGTTCTTTTGGGATATATTATGTAATATACAATCAATGAATTGTCAAAATCTGTTTATCAATGCTATACTTGTATATGAATTTCTACTTTTTATAGTCATTTATGTCCAAAATAAAGTTTGTTGAAATGGTAAAAAAAATATAAATAGCAGAAAACTTCCATAAAAAAACTTTTGCATGGAAGCCTGACTGAACGCCAAAACTTGTTCTTATTGCTATCTGACCCTTGGGTTATGATTTCATTCACTATCTGTTTTTAATTCCTACCTATTTCTCCTTCCCTGTTAACAAAACATTCCTATTTTTCACCAAAATATTTATATCTTATTTGATATGAAGTAAAATGGGTGCTGTTTTAGCAGTAGTGTGCAAACTTCAAACCTATCCGACCCTTCAACTCTCATGTTTGCAGCAGCAGAAGCCCTCAGGTAAACAATAGCTTTGCTTTTAATGGCAGTCCCTGCCTGCCCGTGCCTGTGTTTATGACACAAGTTTTTTGCAGCCAGATGCTCAGTAATAGAGTGCGAATAACCCCAAAAAAACACAACAAGGGTTTGCAATATCTGACCGTTTTTATGGTAGGATGGGCTATCATCTGAACACATCTAAATTGGTAACTCAATTGAGCGAGTGATGCTGAGGTTAAAAAGATAACAATGTGAAGAACCTTATGATAACCTGTTTTCGCTATTGTGGTCACTACGTAATATTTTTTGTTTGTGCGACAAAACAGAATATCTGCTTAGTCGACTGATCTCCTCTTTTTTCTTACTCCTATCTAATTTTTCTTATCCTGTTTATTATTGTGCAAGAGAGGTAGTTAATATTGTTAACAATACTATTTGCGCCCATCAATGGTCTAGGAAAGATTAATAACTGTGTCATCCATGTCAGATCTCTAATTTCCAGTTTAGAGAGATGTAAGCTGCTAGAGCTTAACTCCCAGTACTATCTTGCTGGCTGTAGGATAGTAGGTGTGCTTTTAGAA
This sequence comes from Triturus cristatus, assembly GCF_964204655.1. Classification (NCBI taxonomy): domain Eukaryota; kingdom Metazoa; phylum Chordata; class Amphibia; order Caudata; family Salamandridae; genus Triturus; species Triturus cristatus. The sequence continues at coordinate 1,362,820,450 of NC_140590.1, forward strand.
ATAGTCTTCATGAGTGACCTAAGCCGTGTTGGTGCACAGTGATGTTTCAGGTTGTCTTTAACGCTTAGACTGGCCAGCTTGTGCATTTGCATGAAATACACTTCAGAGAGCATACAAAATGGGGTTAGGCGTAGGTCTGAGGATAAAGAAGCATAGGGGAGAAAAATACAAATTGCATTGACTAATGGTCTGTCAGGGTTGCAAGAGAAGGCAATTCTATGTGAACTGCAGTCTTCCTTTTTTTATTTTTGGACAGAAGACAAATTGGTATTTTCCATGCTAGTTGCGCTACTGAATATTGACCCACAGAATATTGACCTATAAGAATACTGTGGACATAATACAGAGGGACAAAATATCGAAAGGTTACTATTCCTAATGCCACATCTACATACCTTGAATAAATATATGACCATGGTACATATTTGTGGAGGTAAGTATAGAAAATCAATTAGGCTTCAAATTTGCTGGCCTGGTCCAAATGGCATAGCAAGATGCAGCATGCCTAACGCAAAGGAAGGAAAAGAAAACCTGGCCACCACCAACCTCCAGTAATTGCACTACTGCTATAAAACATGGCTAGAAGACATTTCACATTGGCAACACCAATACACCAGGCATTCCTGAGACCTATTGGCTTTCCCAGTGCTTGCTCTCACAGTAAATTTTCCGTTTCCCTCCATACTGAAGTTATATGTTATAGCAAATGTATATTTTATTTTGACAGTCTAAAAGAAATCCTTTTAGTTTTTTTTTAAACAAAATTTAGAATGTACAGGCTAATTTTAAACCAAATCTGTGAATAATAACCTTTCAAATCCAAGCTCGAAACTGACAAAACATCTGCAAAGATTTTCCGCAAGTTGCGGTACTTTCAACAATACTCTGTTGTATGCAACTAAACTTGCTAATGAAAAAAAACATATCAGCGCAGTGATTGTAACCACAAAAACGTCTTTGTGAATGTCATGTTTGTATGCACCTAACTTCTAATTTCAAGCAGCGTCTTTATAAACACATTTATATAGAACTACATTTGAAAAAGTAATCAGGATGACGTACATTTTCCTTTAAAGTTTGAATTAATATTACTGTATGAATTATTGTATAGAATTAGGAGCCAAAATGTCGACCATTAATTTTTCCATATATTACAGAAGCAGCAAGGTACACATAGCAAAGTTTATTTTGGTACTAGTACACTTCACTCCCATTAAAAATAAATTAATCAGCAAATTCCTACACAGCTAAATCCTCTTTTATGTAAACACAACACAGCTGTAATGAATTACAAGGTGTTATTATCTCACATTTAGTCCATAATACTTCACACATAAGAGGGTTCTCTACACAGCTCACCTTGCAACAAAAGCATCTTAAATAAACTGAGAAAAAGCTGTTTGGTTTGTGATGTTTTCACAGAAGTGGGCTATTCCTAACTCATATAAGGTTTCTTTATATGATTCATTTTATAACAACTTAAACTAAGGAAGTTTGCTTTGCCTTTTTTCTTAATAAAAATACTTTTTTTCATTCTGGGAAAAATGGGCACGAAAACCTTGCTAGTGCTTCCAACACTGAACATAGTGTTCATATAGCCTATTGACATGATGCACCTTGTTTTATAATTGCTTCATTAAATTAGGCACAACTGAGTACGTTTATCATTCAAAACAAGTGAGAAGTGAGAAAGATCGTCCCCAATGCAAGGTTATGCAGATCAAATATCAATTTCCATTTTAAAAAATTAGTTTTTTTATCTCCAAATTAACCTAGCTGAAAACATGATGGTAGTTCAGGTGGTGATAGCAGACAATCTTACCAGGACTTGGACATATTATATACAATTTTCTTTTTACCCCAGGACTTAATGGGGTCTGTTGAGAGTTTATGCGCAATGCTCAAACGCACCTGATCATGCATCAATCAAGTCATCATATATCTAGATTTGAAACCGCTATTACAATTAGATGAGTTCAAATATCTAATGTACGGAATAAGCACTTTCAACACGCCCCAGCAACATTAGTACTATACTAGCAACTCACCTGACATCACATGATAAAATGTTGAAAAAGAAAACAGGTTTAACTTAAAAGGGGAAGCAGCCACGTTAATTTAAAAATGAAATAGATTCCCTGTTCATGCTTGCCCATACCACAAATCAAATAAGCATGATAAAGGTTAGCCAAGAAACTCCCTAAAAAGGACTGTCTTGTATTTTAAATATTGAAGAATGCCAAAAGGCTAAAAAAAATGGGGATACCACTCTCGACTTTAAAGAACACTGTGTACATTTATTCAAATAATGCTCTTACTAATAACAGACTGCGAAATGATTTATTTCATACAGCGCTGAAACCCACATTGCCCGATTACCCCTCTATACCTTTGTATATCTATGCACACACACATACACACAGTCTTCCTCCTTCTCAGTTTCTAGAGTTTTTAGGCTTCCTAACAGATACAGTAAAGGCTCAACTAGTTTCCAGACAATAAGATAAAAATGATAAAGAACGAGGTATGCCATCTAGAGAAAAAGAAAGAGGTGTCATTACAGCGTTGGTGTGAGTAATAGGTCTCCTTTCTTTTTCAATTCAGGCAATTTTTCTAGCTCTATTATATTACAGAGCTTTGCAGCGCCTAAAAGTGTCAGGTGTGTCAAAGCGACTTGGGTACAGAGACTAAGTAGAGATGACGGAGGAAGTGAAGGAGGAGGTAACCTGGTGGTTGTAGAATCTAGAAGCATGGAATGGAAGAGCTGGTTTTGGTATGGTACCGGATTGTGTGATAGAGATAGGATGCGTGCATATTCGACTGGGGTGCAATGTGTTTGGGAAAGGAACAGGAGGACACTGGAGTTAGAAGGAAAGACAGGAACATATAAATACATTGAAAATGCTTTCAGAGCTGTTTGCTCTCCTCAGTTTAAAAAGATCAGGTGAAGTGAGGTACAGTGTCGGTGTGTGAGCTGCCTCCCAGTTGCTGCTCGGAGGCAAGATGGCGACCGCTAGCTTAGCGGTGTGAGCTGCCTCCCAGTTGCTCCCTGTTTCCCTTACCTGAAGAGAGCTGATGCCGAAGTGAGATTATGTGATTTGCTGATTTTGGCTTCATGGATTCCAGGCTTTGTGATACCCGCGGCTGACCTCGGATAAGAATTTACGAGTCACTGGCACGAAAGTTTGTCTGATTATGCTTCCCTCATCTTCGACTTTGTTGTTCGTGCCATGATTGTTACCAGCGTTGTATCCATCTGGCTTCCTCCTCATTCTTGCTGATTTGGGTCTGCTTCATCGTTTGTTTGGCTTTCATTACGCTCAACTTCGTTGGTGCTGGGCTGCTGGGCTGAATGCACTGCTTCTCAGCTGATATCTATGTGGCCTCTTATTATTCGGCTTCCTCGGCTACGTGATTTTATCCGGCACCTCTTGTTCTGCTGGGCGAGACAATCTGCGCTTTGCTCTGTATACATCATGCCGCCAAAAAATGCTAATCAACAGGCGAAGCCTCTAAACACGCGCAGTGGCAAGAACAGGAATGCCCAAACTTTCCGCACAGAAGAACTGGAAGCTGGTAACCCGACTCGAGGATTAGCTAAATCCGGTGAGTCTACATCCACTTCTTTCTCGGCAAAAAAAGGGGGAGAATCTCTGAGTAGAGCTTTTAACCAAACAGTTCCCGCATTATTTAACAAGCAAGCTGCCAAAAATGTAATTAATCTCAGTACAGTATCGGCTTCCTCCCCTGCACCCGCACCTGTAGATACCTCCCCAAAATCTGTTTCCGATCCCGGATCAGAAGCGTTACATTTTCCTGACTCCGAGCATGTGTTTGGATTAATGTCGCACAGCACTCTGGGATCTGGAGTCCTGAACTCTTTAATTACTACCGCTGGAGGTGGGGAGGCGTCAAAACACTATGGCAAATGCTCAGATTACCTCTATTTCTGCTCAGCCCATAGCAACGCCTATTGAAACTTTGTGCCAGGAATCTGCTTCGGAGCCCACTGAAAAAAAAAATTCTATGTCTGATCTCACATCTGACGAAAGCCTGGATAAGGACTGGGCTGATTATTCAGAGGACAGTAGCTTGGGAGAGGAGACGGGAGTAAGCGAGACGTCACCTGTTTCTAGTGTGACCGTAAAGAAACATAAGGTCAAGACTAGGAGGATATCCTCAACCAGGAACCAGTCTAATGGTGTAGAGGACCTTTCAGTCACTCAATTTAATCCTTCAAATGAACCAGCTATTTTTGAGGAACCTGATGCTGATCTTTGCCCGGAAGTGACTCTCTCCATGATATATCAAACAATGCTGGCTCATCGATCAGACACAAAAATGGAGATTGCTCGTACACAAGGTACATGTCAAAAAGTCAAAAATGCCGTTCGTCGCATCACGAAATTTTGTACTGATATGACGACTCGAGTTTCAGAAGCCGAAACCAGGATATCTTCTCTTGAAGATGAACTAGCTATACAAAAGAAGGAACTTGTTTCTATAAAAGCACAACGGGACGATGTTAGTTTCAAGCTTGCTGAGATTGAAAATCAATCACGGAGGAACAACTTGCGTGTGCTTGGGGTTCCCGAGAATCCAGGTGGCACAGACATGCGGAAATTTATCTGTGAACTTTTTTCTGAAGCATTTTCTGAACTCACATCTTGGAACTGGCCTTTGATTATCGAACGTGCTCATCGTTTCCCGTTTCAAACTAAATCTAGACCAAAAGAGGGAGAGCACTCTAGAGCCATTCTGATCAGATTTAATAATTTTTTAGCAAGAGAAGCTATTTTTGATCTGGCCAGACCGGATAAGAAACGCTCCGCTAAAGGCTGCAGTTTTTTCGTAAGACCGGATTTTTGTCAGTCCACTGTCACCAAGCGATGGCAGTTAAGACAATTAATAGCTGGCTTTCAACAAAAAGGCGCTACTGTTTATTTACAAAATCCGGCCAAACTCAAAGTTATTTTTAAAAATCAAACAAGCTTCTTTTTTTCCGAAATTGCTGCAAAAGAATATCTTGACTCTCTTTGATTCAATGTTTATTGTTATGTCGGCTTGATATTGTTGGCTGGATTAAGGTGTTTTTTTAACAATATCTTCTCTTTTCAGGTCTGGGAGGGGGCGGGAGGCTCTCCATGACCCCAGGGGCTGGCTATCCCTGTGCCTCATAGGGTGGGTTGGGGTGGGGGTTGGGGTTGGGGTGGGTGGCAGGTGTCAGGGGTGGGGGGGTGGTGGCGGTGGTGGTGGTGGTGGTGGGGGTGTAACGCAACATCAGTCCAATATGAGCAAGATATAACGATTTTGTTTAGTTACTTGTAAGCCATGGAGTACTGCTCAGTCTGCTTTACTAATGATTTAATACTGGGTAAAGTAATGATTTTTCTTGTTATGGTTGTCTGTGTCCAATTTTTTATGGAACCATGTTTTATAGATTCAAGTTTTCTAATTTTTCTTTATGCTCTATCTTTAAATGGATAAGACAATTAGAATTTGTACCTTTAATGTCAATGGTCTCAATGATCCGAAAAAGAGAGGTATTCTGTCCAAAATGATCCATTTGTTGCAAATTGATATACTCTGTCTTCAAGAGACTTATCTATCATGGGGAAAAAAGGACTTGCTAAAGAACTTGGGGTTGGAAGTGTTAATTGTTTCTAGGCAGACTGGCATTAAAAGAGGTGTCGCTATACTCATGCGTCGGAATTTGGGCATTCTAATTAAGACTGCTGCTGATAAATGGGGCCGCTGGGCCATGGCAGAACTTTCTATCTCTCAGAACAGGCTTTTGATCTATTCAGTTTATGGCCCTAACCTTGATGATTCCGAATTATTTAATTATCTTAATCAGGAGCTTGCTCTTAGTAGCATCCCTATTATTTTTTGTGGGGATCTCAATATTCATATTGATTCTGCTTTCAATATTAGAAAAAATTCAAGGTATAAAGGATCAAAGCCACGGTCTTTTAAGGCTCTGCGGTCTCTGGTATTAGACAATGCTCTATCTGATGCTTGGCATATTGCTCATCCAGATGAGGATGGCTTTACTTTTTTTTCTGCCCCGCACAAGAAACACGTTCGGATTGATTATTTTTTTTATCTCAGTTTTTTTTGGATAAAATTGGGTTAGAAATTCTGCCTAGGCTATTATCGGATCACAATCCTCTTTGTTTAAAGTTTAGTATAACATCAAATGAACAGGGCCATAAACCAATTTGGACGTTTCAACGAAACTTACTTGTACAACCTGACTATATTCAATTTATGTCTAAAGTAATCCAGGATTTTTTTTAATTAAACAATGACTCAGCCCCTGTCCCAGTTGTTTGGGACACGTTTAAATCTGTGGTACGGGGAGAGACGCTAAAATTTACTAATTTTCAGCTAAAGAATAAGTGAAATAAATTTAAAAGGGACTGTGAAATGGTATTTCATGCAGAGTTACGGATGGCTGAATGCATTAAATTAAATAGGGACATAGAAGAAGCCCAATTAGATCTACTGATTAAACGTAGCTCTGTTTATGCTCCTATAGCTGAACAAGTAGCTCTATATTATAATCAACATCGGACTGAAAGCTACGAATTTAGCGAACAAACAGGGAAAGTCTTAGCACAAAGACTACGTCAAAAAACCACTGCTAATGAGATTCTCAAAATACAAGATCTTCATGGGGGCTTCAAAACCTCAAAAGAAGATATACTTGCAGCCTTTAACGAATTTTATCAAGTACTTTATCATCAACCGGATAATGTGTCTCATTCTGCTATAAAATAATATCTTGACAAGATTTACACTACAGAAATGTCAGCAGAATATGTGGAGCGTCTTAGTACTCCAATTACCTGGGATGAGATCGAACTTGCTATTATGAGTCTTGCGGCTGGAAAAGCCATGGGTCCTGACTCTATTCCTCTGGAATTTTATCGAGTATTCAGAGAAATTTTGAAGCCAGAACTAATGAAGATTTTTTTCCCTGGCTTTCGCTGGTAATCCACCTGAGTCATGGTCCCTCGCAACGATAGTAATTTTTAAAAAGAAAGGTAAAAACAGCGAAGAATTAGGCTCATATCGACCTATCTCTCTGATCTCCACTGATAGCAAGATCTATTCAAAAATTCTTGCCAACAGACTTAACCCAATGATGCCGACCCTTGTTTCTATCAGGCAACACGGCTTTATATTGAACAGAGATACCACAGACCACGTCAAAAAAATAATAACATTATTAGATTGGGCTCAGATATCCGAATCCCCGGTCGCGGTGGCCCTGTTGGACGCAGAAAAGGCGTTCGACAGGGTCTCCTGGGAGTTTCTTTGGTCTGTCATGCTCTGGATGGATTTTCCTATCTTATATATTAACGGTGTGAAAGCCCTTTATTTTCAATCTAAGGCTGCCATAATAATAACTAACTCTCTCTCGAAGGGCTTTCCGATAACAAGGGGGACTAGACAAGGTTGTCCCTGTTCCCCCTTGTTGTTTGCTTTATACTTAGAACCATATTTACGTAATCTGTCCCTTGCGGCAGACATTATACCTGTCAAAATTAATACCAATCTATTTAAAATATTTGCCTACGCGGATGATGTCGCCGTAACTACCGTAGATATTGGATCTGCTTTACCAAAAATCACTCTTTTGGCGGAAGAGTTTGGCCAGTTATCTGGCTATAAATTAAATATAGCCAAAACCCAATTGATTCATTCTGATTTTGGCCGACCTAAAGAAATGGTTTTTGATCTTGCTGCTCAATACCTGGGGATAACGATCTCTTCCAGGGTGGACGAGATTGTACGTTTAAATATCGAGCCTATTCTGAACTCATCTAATACAACTCTAGAGAGACTAAACAATATGCACTTTTCTCTTTATGGCCGAGTTAATATTATTAAAATGTTAATTTTACCAAAGTTTCTATATTTGTTTCGCACCATACCACTCCTGTTTCCGGCACACTATTTTACAAAAATTGACAGAATGATCTCTAGATTTTTGTGGGGGTATCACCGCTCTCGTCGAGCTTTGAAATGGTGTTTTTTGCCTAGGCTGAAAGGGGGGTGGGGTATCCCTAATTTTCGGCTGTTTTATTGGCTTATTTCTTTAAAATGTATGGGTACACTTCTTTTTGTGGACTCGGTTACTGAAGAATCCGTCTACCTCTCAGTATATGAATTACTACTAGGCAAGGCTGCTCCTCAATGTTTAGTTAAAATCATTGAACCCAGCTATTATTAAAAAAAACAAATTCAAGACTATTTTAGCCTGTTTCACAATCTGACGACAATTTAGGAATAAAATTCTTGGTCTGGGTGACATCACTTATTATTCTCCAATTCTCAATAACTCTGCCCTCCCCCCGGTGTTTAACGATCAAATCACCAGAGTATGGCATCTTTCCGGAATACAGACTCTGGGAGATTTATACGAGGGAGCTCAATTTTCTTCATTTATGGCTCTTCGCACTAAATATGGATTACCTCAGCATCATTTTTTTAAATATCTTCAGATTCGAAGCTTTCTGGAATTAAAAGGACTTCTTATTAATCCTAGTATGAATTCTCACAAGATATTAGAAATTAATAGGAAAACAAAAAAAATAGGCCCAGTTTATCAAATGATTATTAATCAGCTCGAAGATGACTTATCTGTTGTAGAAAGTAAATGGCAAAGGAAGCTAGATATAGCATACATTGACATAGGAAGATCAATCGAGATATCCATGAAGGTACTCTTTAATGGGCCCCTTCAAAGTCAACACTATATGTCTATCTTTAATCTTTATTATTCACCCGCTAAGATAGCCAAATGGAAGGCCGGCGGCGATTCAAGATGTAATCGCTGCAAAGAGCTTGATGCGGATTCTATTCATATGTTTTTTAAATGTGAAAAACTTCTCCGGTTCATTACTGATATTGAATCCTTTATCAATAATAATTTACGGATAGTTGTAAAACTCTCTCCTGAGGTGGTGATTTTTGGTATTCAAACAGATCAATCTAAGATAAGACCTTTCGCCGAGGAAGTATTTTTGTTTATTTGTATGTCTGTTTTCCGATTTTGCATTACTTCCCGGTGGATTGATAACGAACCCCCGACCTTTCATCAATGGCAATCTAAGCTACTCTCCATTTATCATATAGAAATGGCTATGTAAAAGCTTAAGGGGATAAAGAAAAAACGACTAGGCTTGAAAATTTGGGACCCGGTTACTAAATGGATTTAAAAGACATCTTTTATTTTTTGTATTATTGCTGCTTGTATCTGTTTTCCTTTTTTCCTTGTCTTTTTTTTTCCCTGTTATATTGCTCATTGTACGACTGTATGTTGTTGCAAAACTGTAAATAAAATTTAAAAAAAAAAAAAAAAAAAAGTGAGGTACAGTGTTATTGAGAATGGACAATGTTACTGCTGTGAATTACATAAATAAGTTAGGAGGAAGCAGGTCCAAAAAGCTCTCAGGTTGCAAAAGAGTTATGGGAATTTTGTCGGGCACACAAGATGCAGGTAACAGCACAATATCTGCCAGGAAAGGACAATACTGTAGCAGATTGGAATTCTCGCTATTTGAGAGATGGCGGCGAATGGAAGTTGAGAGAAGATTTGTTCAAGGATCTAGAAGAAAGTTTGGGTCCGATAGAGGTCGATTTGTTTGCTTCGTGTCTAAGGTGTCAGATGAAGAGATATTTAAATTGGAGACCAGATCCACGAGCATTAGCGGTGGATGCTTTCACTCAGAATTGGATAGCTCTGAAAGATTATGCGTTTCCTCCTTTTACGATGATTCAGAGGGTGTTGGTACAGGTGAGGAGAGAGAAGAGCCAAATTGTCTTAGTAACACCTTTTCGGTGATACAAATTTGGTTTCCATGATTGGTGGGAATGGCAATAGAAAAACCTTTTTGAATTCAGTACACAGTATTGTGGGTTTTTTATATAGCGCTAGAATCGACTCCCGGAGAAGTATCTCCGCGCTTCGACCGCTGGGGAACCCGTCTTGGCTCACCCTGAGAGATGGTCCCTAGTGGGTATCTCTAAGGTGCGACCAAGCATCCCCGGCGGTCTGGGGGGGCCGTTGTGAAGATGAGGCAAGCTAATGCCCAGAGTTGCCGAGTGTGGTCCCTGACTGGAGTAGGCACCGAGGCGAGAATTATCGAGCCCGCTGACCCTGGTCCACGACCCTGCCGCATCGGGAATCGAACCCTGGTCCCGGGCCGTCCTCTGCTTACGGGTCTGCCGCCTCTAACCAGTGAGCCACACCTCTCCACTGTAGGAATGTTGACAGAAATAGAAGGGGGAGAGCATACTTTTGGAGTAGGCTTCTGAACTCCTCAATGATTCATGGGAACCAGGGACTAGGAAAAGATACAAAGGAGCTTGGAATGTCTGTGCTCCTTGGTGCTAGGAGAGGGATTTAGATCCAGTGGAAGCCGATGAAGTAGAAGTAGCTAATTTTTTGGCTCATTTGCTTTCAAAAGGTTATCATATAGGTCTATTAGCTGTTATAGGTCAGCTTTGTAGCTGGACATTCTTTGTGGAATGGGTTATCAATTGGAAAGACACCTTTGATTTGTAGAGTGATAACATTAATCAGTATAAATAAAGTAACTACCTAAGTCACGGTATGGGAGTATGTGGGATGTTAGTTTGATATTAAAACTGTTTCAGTCTTGGTCAACAAACAGATATTTTTTGCTCAAAGAAGTTGTCATGGAAATTTGCAACTTTACTTTGTTTAATTTAATTTAGGAGATTATCTGTTTAGGCTTTGGAAATTACCAGCAGATTCTATCAAACAGATGGAGTGTTATTTAAGATATGGAGAAGGACAATGACGATGTCAGACTCCATTTTTTATCCAGAATTTGAGAGTTATCCGACGTTTAGTGTGGTTGGGTGCATGATGGAGTATAAATCCAGAATGCAAGAATTCAGAAATGATGGTGTTAATCACCTATTCGTTTCTTCTAAAAAAAAAAACACATACTGTGGTGTCAGTGGCAACCACTGCTAAATGGGTGAAGGAATTATGGCGTAAACTGGTGTTGATGTTTCTAGATTTAAGGCACATTCAGTATGGGCAGCGATGGTTTCAGGTTTTTTTTATACCAGGAGCACGACTGGAGGAGGCATTGAGTGCATCAGATTGGTCAAATGATGAGCTGTTCAGGAAGATCTAATTTAAGCTTGTGGAGCATGTGTCAAGTTTAGCTTTCAGAGGCTTTCAACATGCATAATGCTAGACTCCTGCCTTGCCATAAAATGATGATTCGCATGGTTTTTAGTGATTAGAGAATCATGATTTTATTAAAGACAAGGAGGCTAGCATTAGCCCATCCTCCCAAACCAAAAAAATAAAAATAAAGGGGTGAGGGGTCGGCCCAGAATAAGCCTGTTGAGTTTATGAGTAACAAAGAGAAAATTAAAGAGATTAGAGATTTGAATAGAGAAAATTGTAATGTTTATGTGGATTTTGTGGATTTTGATACAGTAACATATATAGTAAGTTTTTTAATTGCAAATTCTTAGAAAATGTATTTGGCTGAATTGGAGAAAGACACAGATTGGTTAATACGAGAGCAGCACCAAAAGAGGCAGAAGATAGAATTTTGGGGAGTTTTATGGAATGAATATTCAGAATATTCTTTATAAGTCACACTTTGTTCTAGTATGGAATTGAAGTTTGCTGCTAGGAAGTGTTGAATAAAAGTGACTTTATAATGCATGCCTGCTTGTCTTTAGTAATATCATGATTCTCTAATCACTAAAGCTATGAGAATCTGCATTCTCTACATACACATGCTCTCTGGAGCTGTACTGGATCAGGATTTGTTTCCTCACATTAGCCTCTAACTGGAAGATGCTAATGCTAGTCAATGAATACAGAATGGAACCGTAAGGTCCTCAATGTGAGGCCAGACTGGAGCCAGTGACTTCAGTTTCGTCTGTTTGTCCTTCACCCTTATCAAGGGTAAAGGTACAGAGATGGAGCCTTTAAAAACATAAGAGAAACAAAATACCACATCATCCTAAGGGGAAGCAACAACTTGATACGGAATCTGAGGGAGCTGGCATATCCTTCTGAAAGGATATCACAGAGAGTAAGCAACTTGCTCTTTTAATGCATATTTCTTGAATGAACCACTGCCAAAGAAACTCTGAGGAGGGAGATTGAGGATACCACATGATTAAACCAGAAAGCTTTGAAGCACTGCACTGCAATGGCGCTCTGTTCTGTGCGTCCAGTCAATAATGCAGAGCGAAAGAATGAAATGATGCCCAAGCTGCTGCCTGATGTAAAAGAGCTGAAAGAGGACACATCTGCCAAGAGTAGAGGTTGCATCCTTCCCTCCCATGGAGTGGGCCCAGAACCCATTGTGGGGGAATTTACCAGCCACACTGATTAGCAAAGCTTGTTACACATTCAAACCCATCTGAAGACGTTCTAATTTTTATAATGAATAAAGTTCTAAAAAATCAGTAATCATCTACATGGAATTCTGCTGACCCATATATACAATGGCTGAGTGTGATGCATCGCTCCATAAGAAGCAGTGCATAGAGTGTGGTGCATCGCTTTACAAGAAGCAGAATATTTGGCTGTTGTTGGATGTCATAAACAAATATTTCTCCAATACACCTACCATCCGAAAGACTGTGCCTACCACACCCTAGTTGAGCTCGTATTTGTGATTTAGAGAGTAAAGTCTGGTTTGACAGTCAGATCAACATTCTGCTACCCACCCAATGAGTGGACGGCAGCTTAATGTATTCCTCTGTGCACCATGACCACAGAAGCACTGCTTGTAAAAAGGAACTTTAAAAAAATCTTGCTTCGCTATTTCACATAGAAAATAGCAAAGTGTTCTCCTTGAGAACTCGCACTTGCTATACAGGTAGCCTCAGAAAAAAGCCTTCAAAGGAAGGTGAATTGCCGTAAATTCTAGAAAGTTTAAGGGCATTACTCTCTCTTCTAGTGATCAAAGGGTACTGATCCCCATCACCTAAATGAGACCCCGAACCATGCAATGATGTGCTGCTCATCGGGCTCACTTGAGCCCTCACAGCGACTTCCATTTGGAAATATTTGCAGGACTGGTTTACTACTGAACAGTGGCAGCTCCTCCGCTAAAGCGCAGGAGCATCACCCCACTGCTTGTTGAGCAGTGGAAAATAAAATAGTTATAAGTTATTATTTTATTTTCCTTGGGACCCCGGGCGTGGCAGGCGGGGCTGGCTCGCCGCAGAGGGAGCAGGAGTGGTTTGCACTCGTCCCTTCATGCGCATGACGCGGAGCAGGAGTGGTTTGCACTCGTCCCTTCATGCGCATGATGCTTTGACCGGCCCTCTATGGCCGGCCAAACAGTCATGCTTAGTTGGCATGTTCTCCATTGGGCTGTGTTGCACAGCCACATGGAGAACTTTCCCAGCCTCCCCGGGTACTGCATGAGCAGCCAAAAAGGCCGCTAAGACCAATCACGTGACTGGCTGGCAGTGTCGGAAGCCTGGGTGCTTCCGGTGCAGGCTGCAGGCACAGGCCAGGAAGGAGACGGAGGAGAGGCATGCAGTGGATGCAGCGTCAACGCAGGTAAGTTTATTATTATTTTTTTCATCCTGACCCCCCCAAAGCCCCCCCACCTCACCACCCCCGTTAGAAGGCAGCCGCCACTGTCACTGAAGAATGTGAATCAGAGTTTGTGGAAGATATCGTCCTTGAGGTGAATGCAAAAAAGATTCCAATGTATTCACAGAAACCACTGAAGACCTCTCTCACTCACAGTCAAGTCAACCGCACCGAGAAACTGCAACAAGTAATCAGCCCCCAGATGCAGAGAACCAACATGGCTGAAATTAATTCTGTACAAACTCAGTAACTGTATTTAGAATATGCATATGCTAGTATCTGCTTAGAGGGCTTGAAAGGCTTGTTGGTCCGTCCAGAATTTCCCTAATAGACTGTTTTCTCTGGGATGACTGACGATTTTTACAGAATTAGTGAAAAGTCGACCTTTGCAAAGGGATTATTGCAGCCTCAAGATGCTGCAGCACAGGATTCATGGAGCACCCTTATCAGCTAGTCACTCAAGGATTGGTAGAAGTGCATCCTTTTATTGCATATGTGCCACCACCACCACAGCCTAGAACGTTGTGAAGCATCAGAGAGCTGAGAAAAGGATGTCAAACTGGGAGTGATCACCTCCCACAACAAATCTCAGAAAGTGTTTGCACTCCTCTTCAAAGGTGATATGAAAATGATCATTGTGGATCCTTAGGGAACCACCCTGTTTTGTGATTGGAATGCTTGCAGAATATAAGGAAGGGTAGCCATTTCAAACTCCTCCCTTTTCAGGAGAAACCTCAAATTTGGGATTGGTCATTATTATCTCACTTTCTTTGGGCCTATGAAATACTTGGAAGAACAGCCTCATACTCCTTAGTCCAGATGGACCTTTTGAAGTGCACATTTCGTCAAAAGAGAGGAGATTTGCTTCATCAAGATGGCTGTGAGAGCGTAGGGTGGGGTCTCTTCAAGAAGGGAAGGAAATAACTGCATTTTCTAATCTGGAGGACCTATTTTTCTATAGTTATTTCCTCCCACTGCCATGGAAAGAATGCTATCTGATTCTTAACTGGAAGACTGAATTCCTGGGTGGACAAGTTTTTAGAGTGATTTGTAGTGTTGGATTTTGAAGAGGAAGCAGAGTGCGCCTATTTTATCTGCCACTCCTTCCGCCTCTTGTAGGACAAAAAGTGCTGCCGAGTATGGGTTAAGGATGTTGACGATTGCTGGTAGCTAAGTCTTTGAAATTTCTGATATTGCTGGTGGAATATTTTAGCAAGGAAAGCAAAATCAGGGGCTTTGGATTTCGCCCTGGCCAGTTTGGAAAGCTCTAATGACCAATCAGGTTTGGACATCGCCTGAAAATCCAGTGAGACCAATCCATGTATGTATTCCTTTTAAAGATAACCCCATTTCCCACAAAGCAGAAGACAGCAACCACTGGTGTCAAGGCCAGACTTCGTAGGCGGCTTGGTAACATCAAGCCTGTACTTGACCAAGAAGCAGCAGGAGTCTCTCATGTGATCTGGTAAACTGGGCATGGCAAGTACAGGCATCTCCCAACGTGCATGGGACTACCTGTCTAGGAGGCAACTGCCAATCGTCCTGAAAGACAAAAGCCCATCCAGGTTCTTTCAATCTCTATCTGGTGGGATGGTAGCAAATAAGTTTGCCTTAAAATTGGTGGACCAAACTTGGACCATCAAACTCTCCAGTGTAGGATGTGCTAAGAGAAAGAGTGGATCGGAAAGAGTAGCTATGAGTTATCTAGGTCACATCTGAGACTGCAAGTGCAGATTGAGGTTTATCTAATTCCTCCTGATTTGTACTAATAAAGGCCTAACTAAAAGGTTGGACAGCTCAGATGATAACTAGCCAGGCAATATTACATCTGAATAAAATGGTCGCTAGTTGCTCAGAATGCACAGAAAATCTCCGAGCTGTCTACACCTTTATAAATAACCTCAGAAAAATAAGACTGGCCTGCTGTCATATGGTTCTTATAAAAAGAACACTAATTGTATACAGTCCAAGGAAAAGGGCAGAATCATTATGTTGAAGTGGAAGTAAGTTATCCATCATCCTCATCCATGAGTAGTACAGGTTGAAAGATGAAGGCTCTAGAATCTAGTCTCTGAACCTAGAGAATGCTTTAACTTTTGTATCCTTGGGGATTTGATGTCCCTTTAATCTATTAGGTATTTAGAGGACCTTTCAAGAGTCACTGACAGGATCAAATACATTACTGGTGTTAGGTTCGACTTAGATGCTGCCTGGGCTAACATTGAAGTTGACGTCAAAGTTGAAGAAAGCGGCTCTATGAACCAAAGGCCCACAAACCACTTCAGTATTCCTCAAACTTGAGGAAGGACCCGAGTGAATTTAAGCTGAAACTACGGATACTGCTTGAGAGTTGGCCGGCACAGGAGATGCATTAATATGAATTCAAAATGAAGCCGGTGTATCCAAAGAGTTCTACAAACAAATGTCCAACATGGCCTTCTGGAATGTTGCAATCCGGTGCTATGAAAATCCAGGTGGTGGGAAACTTCCTTGGGGTACAGGCTGAAGCACACGACTTGCTCAGATTAGGAGTTAAATGCTCCTTAGGTCTGCTGTGTTTCTTTTCCCTAACAAATGATGAAGGCTAGCACGTGTATAAGCAGTGTTTCTTGTGCTGTCAATTAGTGGAAGAGCAACTGTAAGGGTGATATTAACCAGATTGCATATCCACCCAGGTTACATTTGCCAAAGGGTTGGAATCGAAAGTCTATGGGGGACATAATGTCCATTGTGAATCTGACTAGAGAAAAGAAGTCTGAGAAAAAAAAAACTCTCAGAAGCTTTGTTACTGCACCTGCCAAGGGGGTAAAAAAAATAAGAGGAACTGATGTCATAGGTATACCAGCACCTTACATGGAATTTCAGAGTTTGGAATTGCATGGATTCTCGGTATCACTTCCAGAACCTTCTTGCTCCATGTGTGGCATTGACAGTGCTGTCTGAAGCCAGTGACATATTATTGCTAGAAACAAATCTGGACCCAGTGTGTTGCCTGGGAGAAAGTTCATATCAGGAATCAGTGTCAGTGAATAACCATTAACATTTAGGTTTTCTTAAAATTCACAGAGTAAATGAGTTTTCCCATAACAGGTGCACTGATTGTGAGGGTCATGGCATGAAGCTTACACTTTGAGCAGCATCACACCTTTTTACATTAATTACTCTATCTCTTGATTAACATTTGTTAAGCAGGCCGAACTGACCTTGTTGTTGCAAAATTAAGCCCCTCCATCGAAGCACATGTATACCACCATATTACTGTACATTCATGCATTTGCATTACGGAAAGAAAAAAAAACAATTTCGGGAATTCTCTTGCGGTTTAATTCCTGTGCAGACCTTTAATCCACTTGTCCATTTGTAATACCATACTGTTTCCATTGGTCATGCAACTGTGGACCTTAACAGCTGAGACACACCCCTGCACAAGTTACATCTTTTCTATAATATACATTTCAGAGTACAATTCTACAAAGGTTGTTCCCACAAAATAAAGAGACTAAAGGTTTAGCGCCCTCTAAGATAGCTTTGTTTTTGTGAAATATTTTCGCAGCTTATCAAGTAGTAAGCCTGTTGACATTGCGGAAATCGGAAACATTTCATCATGCGGGAAATACTTGGTGACTTTCATCAACTTTAATTACGTTTACCATCAGAATATAAGGAGCATAAGGTCGAGGTACCATGTGTAGTTGAACTATTAGTTCGAGTAAACAAGGATCTTTAACGGAAGACCATCTTTACAAAATGCATAATTCTTAAATTCACAACATATTAACTACTGTAAGAAAATCCACGCATTACACCCTTTTATATACCCTACAAAATAATAAAAATATATTATTTTAAAGTTTTATATTTCAAGAGTAAATATGAATTCCTTTTCCCCATCCATAATCCGAGGCAACAGCTTCACATTTATGCACTGAACATTTCCGAATACAGAGACAGTTAATTTCTCAGAGGCCTTCATCGTTGTATGTTGGCAAAGATGGTTTTAAGATACTTTGGGCGTCCGTCTCCACAAGGGGGCGCCAAGTCACATCACCAGTTAATAGGAGATCTTCTCCATTTATTGAATCTAGGTACTGCATCTGAGAAGCAAAATAAAAATATTCATTCTTCCGTTTCATAATAACTGTAATAAAATAGAGTACTTTTTTTATCTTTAGAAGTAATTTTAATAGGATTTATACAATTCTCAAAATCATAAAAACTAAACAAAACACCAATCTGGCATATCGTGGTTTTAATTTGTATTAAACAAAGGATCCCCTGGGCCAAATAAATCCTGAAAACCGAGACTACAAGTTGAATGCTGCTTTAAACCCCATGTGGCCCTTGGAACGTAACTATTTAGAGTCATGATTTACAGGTTTATGGTGAACTTTAGTTCAAAGCCCCTAACTCAGAGCTGTGCTTATGGCATTCGTCATGTTAAACAGATCCACGATTTAAGAAATAGAGTACATTTATAGACCAGGTCCCCAGAATTACTGTACGTGCCTATGTACGTTTCAGCTCAATAAATAATGCATTAACCATATGAACATTACGGGTCATATTAATTGACCCAGGTCATCAAACAAGAATTGCACTGCAGGGAATTTACACAGGATTTTACTGCATGTCAAACAAACCCCGCAGCGTTGATACACAGTGTAAAAATGCCAGCAGTTAACCTGGGATATGCTGCAGGGGCACACGCTGAATAAGGTATAATACAAATGCTATATGCAATCACATTAACAACACACCTAACTTGTGCGATTGGCAAACAAACAAAAAGCAACATTTTAACAATACGAAATTAAGGAAAAAATATTTCTCTAACTGCATGCACTCACCCCCCAAATTAATTGCAATAACTTTAATTGCAGATAGTCTACCCTCTAACACAGCAGGCACACACAACACCGCTGGCACACACATTCTCACAAGGGCACCCTCCAGCATACAAGGTTCGAGGACACACGGGAGGAGCTTAGTTCACCCTTCAGCTCGGCAGGGCCCGAGATCACACTCGTGCTGATGGCTCTCTGGGGGGGAGGGGGGAGGGGGCACTGCAGTGCCTCGCTTGGTAGAGGGTACGAAAGCTGGAGCCATGTCCTCCGGTGCCTGTTGTGTGAGCTCCTCTACTGACTTCATGACATCAGAGGGTGCTGGGTGCATAAACTGTTACTCTGGGACCTGGCATCTGGAATTCTAGCGGAAGTCCGAGCTGTCCTTGTGGGACCCAGCGCCTAGCATGTTGGGGGTGCATGAGTTGCTTCTTACAAACTTGCACCTCTGTTCACACGTGACTTGCAGGCAGGTGCAGATCTCTGTGTTCAAGTGCATTTGCACATATGACTGCCTTTTACATTAATAAGTATTTAGCAAGTAGTCCACCTTGTCAAAACCCCGGGCCCAAGTTATTGCTGCTCAAGGAAAATAAATATGATCAGCCCAATGGCGTAATATAGTAATTCTCAGTTTTGTAAGGCAATCACTGTGCAAATTCACAGGAATATGTAGCACGACCACTGTTATATGTCCATATGGGCTTATATTGAAGTATTCTGACAAGAGCAATATATACAGTGCTTAATTTGAGCTAGTGGTTGCAAGTGGAGCCCAACGACATTCATTTTTGGGACTGACATTTTTCCTCAACAGAATAATTCAGAGCAAGAGAGAAAAAGACGAAAGATGGAGGAAGAGAAAGACGGAAAAACAGTGAAAGAGGCAGAACACAGGGATGAAAAAGACCTAGAAAGAGTGAGATAAAGGGGCAGGGAGTGTCTGGTGAAGGATTTAAGAGGCATGAGGTGGAATCAACACATTGAAGCCATGGTATTCAGCACCCTAACTTTTGATTGAGCTGGCTGCAGGCTTCCGAGCAAAGCTATGGGCACCCACACTTATTCGGTTACAAATTAAGTACTGAATGCATATGCATCTGCAATGGAGGAATTATTGGTAACTGCCTATTGAAGACTCTTGCTGAAGTGACTGGCTCTTGTCCATTCCTAAAACTTCTTCAAATCTTATTGCACATCTGGAATTGGGTTGAGGGTTCATGATCGAGCTTATTTCCCAGGCACCTCTTTTATCATGGAGGAAGTTATGGAGCTCCCTGAAGGCAGATTTTTCAAGGAAGGTATTGTCAGATTGTTTAAAATTAGGTAACATGATTGCTATCCTACGGTTGACTTCTGTGCGAAAACACCTTTATCAACCTGAGGTACCGACATCTGTTTGAGTCACCGCAAAAGTGCAAGTGCTGACCTCAAAATGAAAGTCGAAGGGAACAATGAAACTTATAAAGAGGGAACTAGACTAGAAAAGTCTCTTGATATGCCTACAGTTACAATATATATGCAGATTTCTACATCCTTCGATATGGAGCCTTACTTGAATTGGATAGTAAATCCAGAGCATAGATTTTATCTCACCAGGTTGAGATTAAACACAGTTTACTTCCTTGTGGCTTTCCCACTAGTGGGTTCCTGGTTTGCCTCCCTCCCATGTTGTCCTTGTGAATCTGTTACTGTCCAGTCTGTGCATTTTATGTTCTTTTGTACGCTATATGACTCTTTTAGATTCCACTCTTTTTGCCCCATCCTACTGCATAAGCATTTTAATTTGTATAAAGAGGGTATGATTTATTTGAAAAGTTTACAATCACTTGATGTTTGCACTGCAGTTTAGTTACATCATTGCTGCTATCAAATTGAGAAGAACTTATGCACTTTGATGACACATTGTTTTACAATGCTTTTAAAGTGTTATTTATATATTTAAAGATGTAAATGTTTTTATTATGTGCTTTTATGGTCAAACTATGATCAAACAAAGATGATTTTGATGGACTGATTGGCAGGCCACAGGTGATCTGAGGACAAACGGTTGAGCCACGTTATGACGAGTTTACTGTGATGCGCAGTTGTATGACATGTTCACACCATATGTATTACCGGGTCCCAGCCAGGTTGGGAGAACTCAAGCAGTCGGAGTGTTTGGAGCGGTGACTATCTCTTTTTAAAAAAACGTAATAACATTATTTTAGGTCGTGCATTATCTGTGTGGAATGCGAAAGACATCTTGGGGATTTTCAGAAAGTTGACCTGGGAATGCATTCTGCCCGTTGCTTGCCATTGACTTTGTGGTTTGTAACTCACAGTTTCTTGCTTTCCATGTGCTGGCATAGGCTCTCCAGGTTCACTTTGTCCCACCCATGCCAAAACATTATCTACCAGTATCCTACTGAGAGCTTCCTTTCTGCAAACAGGCCGGTAGATCTGGTTCTTATCTCATCACATTTACTGTGCATTCAGAGAAAGGTCAAATGTCAAGCTGTGTCTTTCAGAGAGCTCGGTGTTTACTTTGACTTCAATCCCCGCATGGAGCCCACTGGTGCCCCTCCTCTGCTCCATTTACGAGGCTGTAACGTAACCCTTGAATGGCACATCATGTAACTTGCAGATGACAGATTTCTTTTTTTAGACACAGAAAGATAAGTGACTTGCCAAAAATCACAGGATATTGCAGCGGGGAAGCTGACCCTGATTGTTAAAATAGACCATACCTGCTTGGGTTTAAACCTACAAATTACACATACATGTGCTTCTGTAACAAGAACTACTCCCCATCATTACTCATTTAAGACCCCCCCACACGCACCTCCGTCTCCTGTCCGTAGCCTTTGCACTAGCACTTCCTGGAGAGTAATTTCTATTCATGCAGCAAATGCAGTGCCACCAGGTCACCGAGGAACCCGGGACATATTGAACACAAGCTATTGCTTCATTTTATATTTTAAACAGGAGGCAAGGAGCCCTTTTTCCTTCCTGGCAGTGGAGGCATCGTACTCTGTCAACCCCACTGCTCACTTAACACACATTGTGTACTTGGCTCCATTGTTTACTACAAAGTATGCTGCCAGCGCTTTAGTGACCTCTCCACTACCTGTCACCATTCTTCACTGATCAGCCACCCCTAACACCCCCCACTTCGTCCCCTGTCCAACATCGTCCCCTGTCCAAAACCGCACTTACTAGACCGAAGCTTTCATTTGTACAGCAGGTGCAGTGCACAGTGCCCTAACTACACAAACCCAGTCCACCCAGGCACTGCTTTATTTCTACATAGCCCACTGCCTTCCATAGCATTTACCCCCGCATTTCCAGAGTTGTAGCTTCTGTTAGTGCAGCAGGTGCAGTGGCTCCGGGACAATAGTCTCTCTCGCATTTGCTTTTCATCACGATCCGCACAAGTTGTGATTTTATGCACCCTGCTACATGTAAACGTAGAAGCCATATTGTTGTTCTCTGCACTCCCTCTATTCACCTCTCTCTCGTCCTGTTCCACTGTAAGGCTCCCCTTCATGTCCTTTAACCTTTTTGCCCCCCTTGCTTCTACTTACATTGTCTCATCACAGGCTGCCTGTCTTCCTGGAATTTACTTTTAGCATTAGTAGAATTCTACTCTGCATCAATTACACTCCATCCTTCATGCCCTTCCAGTCTGTTCAAAAATACAAACTATACTTGTTTAAGCCGTGTCCTTTACTTAAACTCACCTAAGCAAGGTATGTAATTGCCTTACCCCCAAACACGCCTCCAAGTCTTACTTTCCACTCCCTGCCCTACACAACTACACTTACCGGGCTGCAACTTTATGATGTGCAGCAGGTGCAGTGCCACCGTATCTGTAGGAAGCTGGCTCTCTATATAGTGTACTAAAACGAAGTACACTGTGCAGAGAGTCAAGTGGATCCCTTTATGGTACACAGAGGTTGAAGTAGATAATACACACTTTTTGTGGTAGTGTGGGCGAGCAGTTAGGCTTATCAGAGGGTAGTGCTAAGCATTTGTTGTACTCACAGATGCAACACATGAGATGCACACTAAAGAATAAATCCGAAATCAATTTATAAAAATAGTATTGATTTTTATGTATATTTTGAGACCAAGAACTTCGATCTATAGTAAGTACTTTGGAAGTTACGATTTTTAAAAGTTCGGAAAATATATCACTTTTTTGCGCAGTTACGCACCATTGAAGTCAATGGAAAAAAGTAAGGAAATGCATATACAATCAGGCAATTTTTTCACAATATTCATTTTCCCTTTTTTAGGTTGATGGCGGGACCAGGTCCAAAGTTCCAACAGCAGAATATTGGGAGCGGCACGGATTCTGCCGGGAATATGGAGGCTGAAGGTGCTGGTAACTGGTACGCTACGATGAAGGGGGATACCTGGAAAGATACTGCACAGGAGGTTATAGGTAAGTTTGGTGGGTCCCACTGGAGGGAGGAGGTCGCAAGGGTTGCAGGACCACAGGAGCATGGCTGGCTCGTCGGTATCGGGGCCGGAGGGCCCAGTTACAGAGTAGATAGATCAGCCGGGCATCGTGCGTTGAGAAGTCCTCACGGTCAGGAGCAGGCAACTTATAGAGGCGATTACAGGACAGCTGGGCCACTCAGGATGTGGGTCTCAGGGGTTTCGATGTCTCTCGATGGGTGTTTCTTTATGGTGCCATTGGAGTCTGGCACGGACTCTGTCGCTCTGTTTGTTGTTGATGTTGGGGGGGGGGGGGGGGGGGGTCAAGTACCCCGGGTATTGGTACAGTGGGGCTCTGGTAGGTCCTGTTGTCTCCAAACTAGGTGAGGATACAGATCTGACTCACCGGAACTGGTGTACCTCTTTTGGTGCGGATGTTGCATCGAAGTCGTCAGGGCGCAGCATGTTGACAAACCTGGATAGGCGCCTGTGATGGGCAGGGGGCTGATGCCTTCGCTCCAAGGGAGGTTCTTGGTGCTTTTTCGAAGGCTGGAGGAGCTCCGGTTTTCTTGGTGCCTTCATAGGTTCAGGATGACACAACACACCACGAATGTCGAAATGCTAGAGGCAGCAGGCAGGGTTTGGCGCCAACATTCTTCTGCAGCAGGGCTTCGGTTCTCAGGCATCGACTCTTCTTTGACCTGGTCTTTTTCTAGTCTGTCGAATTTAGGTTTTACGTTCTAGGGATGCCACCTAAATACTGAATTTAGGGCCGTTATATGGGGAGACAAGTAGCAGCTATGGACTACCTACCTTTAGTGTGCCCACACCCTCTAGTGACAACTTCCTTTGGGAAGCGGCCCTACCATAATACCCTAACCATGACAGGATGTTTCCCACAATCTCAAGATGATGGAATTTCGGGAGAGAGGTTCACATCGCCTGCCACACCCTAGGGGAGGTGCCAGCTGAATGTGGACACTCCTACTCCTTTAAAGCTTCCCACTCTGGAAGGCCATTCCGCACTGGAGGAGGTGTAAAGCACTTCCACTCACATCAGGTTTTGTTTCTGGGCTCCAAGAGCACAGGCTCTCACCCCATGAGGTCAGAAACATGTCTGGTGGTGGGAAACTGGCTATGACTAGTCAGACACCACACCAGTGCTTGGTAGGTTTTCAGGGGACTCTCTAAAGGGTCTCCTGTGTGCATTTATTAATAAATCCCACACTGGCATCAGTGAGGATTTATTAAGACAATATGTTTCGTACCAAACATCTTAGGGTACAGTGAAACCTTCATGGGGCTAGGAAACTTGCAATGACAAGTATTCAGCCCAAGCCCTCTTTATGTCTTTCCTATGCACTTACAAAATCCAAGACTAGCTCAGATATTGTAGGATCATATCTGCTCATGCAGATATGTCCACACATGGGATATAGTGCACTCTGCCTTAGGGCTGTAAGGCCTGCAGTAGTGGTGACTTACCCATATCTCATGCAGTGTGGGAGGGCATGGCAAGCAGGGCTGTATACCATGTCGACTCTTCAGTTTTCTCTGCACCAAGACATGCAGCCTGGAATGGCAGTTTGCATGGTCTTGGTGAGAGGTCTCTGGGGAGGCAAAATTAGTGATACAGCCCCAGTGGACCCTCTTCAGTATCCATGCCCTGTGTATCAGGGGTACCATGTACTAGGTACTTACGGGGTGGCTGAGGTTGTGCTAATCGTAGTACAATTTTGGGAAAGAGATCTGGCACTAGGAACCTGGTTAGCAGGGACCCAGTGCACTTACAGTTAGAAATCACATCTGGCGTCAAGCAAAAAGTGGGGGCTAGCAATGTCAAAAGAGGCACTTTACTACAGTACCCCAAAATATAACCAATCCAGACGAATGCTTTATTTCACTTCTCTCTATGAAAAGCAGCTGCCCATTTCATGACTTGCACTGCACCCAATGTCAAGCTGGCCATGACGCTGCACTTTTTAAAAATGTACTATGTAGCGGCTGCTGGTATTCTCACCAGAAAACAATGAGGACATTTACTTCTGAAACAAAAACAACAAGCCCTTGATCTTCTCTGGGGCTTCTCCGGTTCCTGCCCTTTGCATCTGCACTTCCACAAGACTACTTTCTATTCATGCAGCAGGTTCAGTGGCACCAGGACATGGTGGCTTCAGGGACCAATTGACCACAAGTTAATACTTCATTTTAGATTCTAAAAGCACCCAAGGAGCCCGTTTTCTTTTTGCACTGGGGCCATCACACACTGTCTACCGAATTGCTCACTTCCACACATTTTGTACTTGGCTCAGTTGTTTACTACAACGTGTCCTCCTTCACGTTTGTGCTATAATAACACCACAAGCAGCTGTCACCCTTTTTAGCTGCACCCCTTCCCCAACACACTTCTCAGTCCTCCCCGTCTGTAGCCTGCACAGCTAAACGTCTTGGCTCTTAGATTCCTTTTGTGCAGCAAGTACAGTGGCACAGTGCCCCAGACAAACCTATTAACCACACACTTCTGCTTCATTTCACCCATCTACATAGTCTATCCAGTCCCTAGAGTTAGCTCCCTATTTCCAAGGGTGTAGACTCCATTGGTGCATCAGCTGCAGTGGTGCCACAACACCTTTCTCTCTCACATGTGCTTTTCATCTCAAACCATGCTAGTTGTGATTTTCTTTTCACCAGTGTTACTTGAAAACAACCACAAAACACAACAATTGTCCTTCTGGAATACCACCCACTCTCCACCTTCCTGTTCCACTTCAAACCTTCACAACCTTCAATCACGTTCTTTATGCCCATTAGCTGCCACCATTTAATTAATTACATTTTAACAACATTCACATGCTGCTTATGCTCCTTGTTGGATTCTGTTCAACACCAATTACACTCCATCCTTTGTGCCATTCCAGTCCATTCAAGAATACAAGCTTTGCTCTTTCGCACACAGTGTCCTCTTCATTCAAAACCAACTACTGAGATATGTTGTTTTTTCCCGCCCCTACCCCACACTTACTTGGCTGTATGTTCATCATCATGTGCAGCAGGTGCAGTACCATTGTATAAATAAATGCAATCATTTACAAACAAACATTAGCAAAGTCAACAGCTTAGTGCTCACAATATAGGGCTGAGACCTGTTGGCTTTGCCAGTGCTTGTTTTCTAACGCACATCTTTTGCATCACTTCAATATCACCTACAAATCCTCTAGACGTAGAAATTCTGACCATTGCACTACTACAAGCTACCAGAAGAATGTTATGTTAATGTTAATTGATTTTTATATAGCTCTAATCACCGGCGGGTCTCTAAGCGCTTATGAGAGAGTTGCCAGAGGTCGTAAACGGGTGCATGGCCGCACAGTAAGGCCAGTTAAACAGTGTCCAGGGCCTCCCTGAACAGGAACGTCTTAAGCTGTTTCCTGAATGGGAGCAGTGCCAGGTTCCTTGCGCAAGTGATCGGGCAGTTGGTTCCATAGTTGTGGAAGCAAGACGGAAAAAGCTCTGCCCCTTTGGAAGCGGTATTGCATCTTGGGGTGGCCAGGCGGCAGGCCTCAGAAGACCGCAATATGCGGCCCAGAATATAGTTCTTCAGGCGTTCCTTAATGTAGGCCAGGGCTTTGCCGTAGATTGCTTTATGGGCTATGCAGAGACCCTTAAATTTAGCTCTTTGCTTGATGGGAAGCCAGTGAAATTTGCACAGCAGAGGGGAGGCGTGGGACCGTCTTGGCAGCCTAATGATCAGCCTGGCTGCGTCGTTCAGTACCACCTGCAGGTTATTAATAAGCTTTTGAGGGAGGCCGATGTATAAGGCATTGCCGTAGTCTAGTCTGGAGAAAATTGTGGCCGATACGATCGTTTGTAAAGAGGCAGTTGAAAGGAGGGGGACAAGTTTCCGTAGCTGTTTCATAAGTCCTATGCAAGTTCCGACCACTGTGGTGACTTGGTTAGCCATGGAGAGCTCTGAAACAATTTTTATGCCAAGGCTTTTCACGGCATGTGCTGGTGTGGGGGTGACACCCAACTCCTGGGGCCAGAAACGGTTGCTCCAGGGGTTGTCTTTTGTGAGGATGACAAGGACTTCCGTTTTATCCGTGCTGATTTTTAATGAGTTGGCAGTCATCCAATTTGCTGTGAATCAGAGGATGTTTTGCGCCGTGTCCTGGGCATAGGTGGACTTGTCAATCCGGCGGATGAGCTGGGTGTCGTCCGCATAGTTGAAAACTCGGCAGTCCATATGGGCTAGGGCTATCACCAGAGGCTGTAAATAGATGTTGAAGAGGAGCAGGGACAATGCGGTACCTTGAGGGACGCCGCAGGTGAGGATGCCTCTGTCTGATAACCCACTCCCCTAACTGGATCCTCTGGGACCACTCTGACAAGAAGGATTCTAGCCACTGGTGTGCTGGACCATGAATACATAGGTCCGTTATTCGATTCAGCAGCCGAGTGTGGTTGATTGTATAGAACGCTGCTGAAAGATCTAATAGAATCAGGGCGCTCAGTTTTTCATTGTCCGCCATAATTCTGAGGTCATCAAGAACCAACAGCATCACCATTTCCGTGCTGTGGTGGGTCTAAACCCAGCTTGTCGCATCTGGAGTAGTTGGGGTTCATCCAGGAAGGATGAAAGTGTTTTGAGAACATGTTCTACCACTTTCGCCAAGAAGGGCTGCTGGGAGATAGGCCTATAGTTCTTGAGACAAGCGGCATCTGCTCCAGATTTCTTTAGGAGGGGGGTGACTCTGGCCTCCTTCCGGTTGGATGGTAGGTGGCCAGTCTCCAAGGAGATATTCAGTAAAGCGAGGAGCTGCTTTTCCAGGCAGGGGAGGGCCATACGGAAAATCCTCAGAAGGCAGGGGTCTGCGGGAGAGCCCAATTTAATGCGATTCATCAGTTGTGTCAGTGACGTAGAATCCAGTATAGGGAAAGTGGAAAGTTGCTTGCCGGGAAGAAGGGGGTCAATCTCAGAAATGATGTCCCTGACCTTTTGAAGGAAGTAGGTCTGGAATGTATTGCAGTCTAGGGGTGCGGCTGAGGATTTCACCTCAGACTTTTGGCTGAGTTCTTTCAGTATTCTGAAAGTCTCTTTCTGCTTGTTAGGCGCGTCTGTGATTCTCGCCTCGTAATATTCAGCTTTCCTGACAAAGATAGTTTTTTTATACGAGGTAAGTAAGGATTCATAAGTTGCCAGCCCTGCTGGGTCATAGGCTTTCCGCCAACGCCTCTCGGCGTGGCGAAGGCTTTGCTTCAATTGCCTCAGAGTCTCATTAAACCAGGGGCCCCCTTTCCCTTTGTCTCTCACTCTATCTATTCACTCCGGTGCCACTTTGTCTATGGCTCCGCGTAGAGTGTTAGGCAGGGCATCACTCTCCTGGTCGAGATTCCCTGCTCTGAATTTAGGGTAGGGGAGCCTAAGTAGGGTTTCTACTAGATTATCAGCTTCAATATTTTTCCAGTTTCGCACCATTCTCCACTCTGTTGACTGTCTGTTGGGACCCAGCAGCTAAGTAGCGCGTGGTCCAACCATGCACAGGGGCTGATGGCTATTAGACTGGCCCCTGGTTGCGAGGTCCAGATAAGATCCAGGATGTGCCCTTTTGAGTGTGTAGGGGCATCCACCAATTGGTGGAGTCCCATTCCTGTCTCAAACTGGCTGGCTGGCGAGCAACTCTTTTGGAGCTTTATCCCGTTTATCCCAGAAGGACGTAAGGAGCTATCAGGTTTTAGAATATATTGTAATGCGTAAATGATCTTGCTGAAAACCTGAGTGGCCTCAGGGTTGCAACTTTGCTCATCTTTACCACTAAACAACTACACAGAGAGGTAGACAGTTTTTTATTCTGATGGTATGAGAAGGTTAGGAGAAGAGCGGGGGAAGGTTAAAATAGGAGAAGAGAGGAGGAAGGCAGGCGAGGAAATAGAGGCAGAGAAGAAGATAGGGAAGGGGAGGGATATAAAGGGGACAGAGGGAAGGAGTGAAGGGAGAGTGAGGAGGGGGCGGTGAAGGGAGAGGAGAGCATGGAAATGGTTACATACCTGTAACCCTAGATCAGTATTGTGGTGAAATAATACTAGCTATGTGTGGCACCTGGAGCACTTTATCAAAATATCTACAAAGAGTGCCAACAATAGCATATGAAATGCTAGAGAGAACAAATCAAGGCTCAGTTTGTTCCAAACAAATTACACTAGTCGATCATTTCCCATTCAATACTACATTGCATGGTCCTAAAGACTAAACTGCTGCCTTATGGTGTACACAACAAAGATAAAAAGGAGGCCTGACAAGGTATAAAGTTAAAAAACTCAAAAAGGCACCCTCTGTCTTTTCAAAGTCAAGAGGTTATCAATCGTAGAAGGCCTTGTACGTGAAGTTGCCTCTCAGAGTCATCTTCTTTTACGAAAATACAGAGATTTTCCAAAAGGAAGCTTTCATCTGGTTTATCCCATTTGTCAGAGAGACAATTCGTGGAGTTGGGAGGGTTATTTATGACTTCAATCAAGACCACTATGATGGAGATCCCGGACTAAAAGTAAGTATCCACTTCTTCTGCATCGTATGATTTTCACTGATATTCATGAATTTTAGAACACAGTAGCAAGCAAAACTCCAACATTCTGTGGCTTTCAGTCATAAGGGATAAAGGGATGCAACTCTTCAAGGCCACACAGAGCTTTGTATGAAGCATTAAGTAAACGTTTTATTAAGTATTAAGTATTGTTTGATCAGTTATAGTCAACTCTCATATCTAAATCCAGACAATAGTGTCTTGTACATGTCTGAACAGATTTCCAAGTGACTGCCTTGGAAATCTCAGCTGCCACAATGTTTCTTAATCTCGTTTTAGTGGTTGCTTTTCCTCTGCTGGAATGGCATTTAGACCTTAATGGCCTAGTGATAACAATAGGAAATGTAAGAAACAATCAAACAAGAAACATCTGTTTTACGGTTGCTAAACCAGGACATATTAGACAAAAATAAAATGGAGTTTCTAACTGATTTGATGTTATCTAGATAAAAAACACAAAATGCTCCAAACACCTAGTGAGAGAAGAGACTGTTCAGCCAATGTAGATGGATGACTTAAAATTACTGCAAGGGTAACCGTTTGATTTATATGAAATTATAAGACCACCTTGGATAGAAAGGAAGGGTGACTTTTTATCACAAACTGATTGGAAGGGAAAACTGTAGAGGATTCGACAGTTAATACAGCTTGCACATCAATAACTCCCTGAGAAGAAGCGATGACCACTAGAAAGACTGTTTTCCATGACAAGTACTGCAATGAAGCCTTGTAGTAGAGTTGGAAAGCAGGGCCTAATAACTAGGAAAGCACAAAAGTAAGCTCTAAAACAGGTGAAGAGGCTCCTATTGGTAGAAAGACTTTCTTTAGTACTTGCAGAAGTTAAATACTGAAGACTTTCAAACGGAGACTTAATTCAGATTTTTTTGTATGTTGTTACTGTTTCAAGGTAAACCTTGATTGTGGAGAACTGTAGCTTTAGATTCAGCCAGGTGTAATAAGTATGGCAGAATCACTACTTCTTAACAAAATATGCGTCTAAAACTAGGGGTGCACGAAATTTGCGATATTTGCTTTGTGTCATAATGTGAAATGACAGCAAATTTAAGTGAAATTACGGGTTATGTCATGTTATAACGACTTGTAGAGCGTACTAATCAATTGAGAGGGTATTCAGGTGCTTGTACAGGAGTAAAGGCGAGAGGGAGGGGAGGATCTGATGTACTGAGGGAGTTTGTTCTGAGTTTTGGGTGTGATGTAGGAGAACATGTGCCTTCCTGCTGTGCTGTTGTGAAAGTGTGTGTGTGGGGGGGGGGGGGAGTTGACAGGGGTGTGTGCGAGTGAGAATGAGCGTATGTGTCTGGTTGGCTGGTGGAAGTGTATTCGGCTGTTCGGGTATGCTGGTCCGGTGGAGTGCAAAGCTTTGTATGTGTGCATGAGGAGTTTGAATTGGTCCATTTGTAGAAGGGGAGCCAGTGGATCTCTCTTAGGTGAGGTGAGATATGGGTGCGGTGTGGGAGGTTGAGGATGAGTGTTGCAGCAGCATTCTTGATGGTCTGGAGTCTGTATGTGAGCTGCTTGGAATTCCAGCGTAGACTGCATTGCTGTAGTTGAGTCTGCTGGTGAAAAGTGCCTGTGTGACTGTCTGTGTGACCGTTCGTGTGGTGTTCTGTAAGTACAGTTTGAAGATCTTTTGCAGCATGCCTAGAATGTGGAAGCAGGCAGCGCTCACTGTGATGACTTGTGCCGTCATGTTGCGCTTGTTGTCCTGAGTAATCCTCAGAGTTTTTGGCATGGTCGGTTGGTGTTAGTCCTAGTTCAGTTGGCCACCAGATGGTGTCCCATGGGGGCGTCTTTTTTCCAAAGAACACTGCCTCCTTCTTGTTTGCGTTAGGCTTCAGGGAGTTGGTTCTCATCCATTCTGCTACCATAGTCATGCAGTTGGTTTAGTTGGTTCTGGTGGTGTGAATGTTGTCTGTAGGGAAGAGGATGAGCTGCGTGTCTTCAGTGTAGGAGATGATGTTGATGCCTTGGGAACGGATAGTGTTGGTGAGTGGTGTCATGTAGATATTGAAATGGGTAGGACTGAGGTACGATCCCGAGTGGACTCCGTAGATCAAGTTCTTGGACTCCGATGGGAAGAGGGCAGAATTACTTTTTGGGTTCGTCCTGTGAGGAAGGAGCAGATCCATTTGAGTGCGGGTCCTTGGATGCTGACCTTGGTGATTATGTTGTGGGAGACTGTGATGAATGCTGCAGAGAGGTCGAGCAGGATAAGGGGCACTGTCTCCCCTTGGTCTAGGATGGTCTGGATGCTGTTAATGGCTGCAATCAGGGCAGTTTAGGTGCCGTGCCTTTTTCTGAATCCCAAATGAGTGTTGTCCAGCAGATGGGGTAGTTCAAGGTGAGTTGTGAGTTGCTCGTTGGTGGCCTTCTCTATCACTTTGTCTGGGTAGGTGAGCAAGGAGATCGTAAGGAATTTACTCAATTGGCTAAGGCCAGCCGACGATTTTGTAAGGAATGTGTTGGCCGAAGCATGCGTCCAGTCTTCAGGGAATGTGGCGGATATGATGGAGTGGGTTTATGATGTGGGTGAGGGTAGTGCTAATTGATGCTACACCTAGCCTGTATATGTGGTGGGGGCAGGGATCTATAGTGGCCCCTGAATGGATGGACCTAATAATCACGGCTGTGTCTTCTCTGGTGAGAGTTTCCCTTTTGGTTATGTGGTCATCTAGGATGGTGATGGGCAGGCTGGCAATGAGATCACTAGTGCTTCGTTGTGCAAAGTTGCTGTAGATGTTTGTGATCTTGTTGTGGTCTAAGTCTGATAGGTTGTTGTAGAGTTTTTGGACGGGGGTTGATGGAGGCCAGGGGTGTAGTGAAGTACTTGATGATCAAGAAGATCTCCTTGCAGCTGTTGTTGCTCCCTTGATGCGTTCAGCTAGCGCTGCTTCTTGGTGTCTCAGTCGCTCGTAGTAGTGCCAAAGTGTAGCCTATTAGGTGGTTCAATCGGTGGTTTTGTGGCTGGCTCTTCCATTTTTTTCTAGCTTATTGCAGTGCCATTTGAGGTCTGATAGATCCTATGTGAACCAGTTGGCTTGCTTGTTGGTTCTTCTTCGCTTGCTGAGCTTGAAGGGTGCCAAGGAGTCTGCACAGTTCCTGATCCTATTGTTGAAGTTGATGATGTCTTTGTTGAGGTTATCCATCGGGTTTGGTTGATCTTTGCTGAGGATGTTGATGCAGTCTGTCTCTCAGATTTTGTTCTAGGTCCTGCGTAGGCTGGCGCTGGTGGGTGTGCTGACTTGTGGTGTGTTGATTTGGAAGTGGATGATGAAATGGTCAGTCCATGTGAGTGGTGACATGGAGTTGTACTTAATGCTGTTGTTAGTGGTGAAGATGGGGTCCAGTATGTGTTCTGTGATGTGTGTTGGTTCTGTGACGAACTGGGTTAGTCCAATGTTGTGAGGCTTTCGAGGAGCGCTGTAGAGCAGGGGCCTTTAATCTTTTCTAGGTGGAAGTTGAGGTACCCAAGGATTATGCAGGTTCTGGAGTCGATGGTGAGGGGGCGATGAAGTCGGTGATGAGGTTGGTGAAGGAAGGTCGTGGTCTTGCTGTTTGATCGACGGGAGTTTTTGGAGATTTCAAGTGCAGGTGTTTCATGAATGGGGTGTGCTTTTTGCGGACGGTGAGAACTTTATGGGGTCTTTGTAGATGACTGCAAGTCCTCCTCCAGGCTTGGAAAGGTGGTCTTGTCATGCAATCTTGTAGCCTGTTGGGATTGCCAAGGTGATGTCAGGTGCCTATGTGGGATTTAGACAGGTTTCCAGGAGAAAGAGGTCTGATGCATCGGTGCTCAGCAGGTCCCAGATTTCAGTTGCGTCTTTGCTGAGAGAGCATGTGTTGAATAGCATGCATGTAAGTGAGTATTAGGGTGCGGGTTTGCAGAGGTATGTACTTGTGCGAAATGCTAATTTAGCAGTTTTTGTTATTCTTTAGCATAAAATGCGTCATCACACCAATTTCTGCAAGGACGCATTTTAATAAAAGCACTGCAAATAACAGCCACTTGCATTCTGAAGTTCCTGACTGCAAATTGCATGTTCGGGGTAAATCTTTACTGCCAATTGGGTGTACTTATGCAAATAGGCATAATTTAATAATTTCAGGAATTTCATATAATAAGCGTAATGTGAAAATCATGAAAGTACGCCTATTATGCCAGGGTGATTTAGTTTCATCCAAGTCAAATTAAAACCTTGTGGTTGACCCCATAGACCAGACCTATTCATTTTGGAATACAAGGCCCTGGTTTAAGGTGTTTTTGCTTTCTTTAGTATTTCTGTGCAAGGCTTAATGAAAATACTGTTTGATTTCAGGAGCCATAATGCCAAATTCAGTGATGCCAGGTTCTGATGAAATACTTGACTTTGTTGCCTGGTCAACAGATTCAGTTTGCACAGAACCCTCTTTGGTAGCGAAAGTGAAATTTGTAGAAAGTGTGTGGGCACCATTATCTGTACTGTTCAAGAGCAATTATTATTGATGTTGCTTTGGAGTTCCACAACTTCAAAATCACAGCTGGAGGCATATAATAAGGTCTCTGACTAGCACATCAAAAGAGCATTGACTAGTGGTCCCAAACTCCTGGCGGTAAAGGTTTAAAATTTTGGATAGGTCTATTCCTACAAACCCTGGTTCAGGAAAGCCCAAGAGTACTTCTAGGTCAAAGACTGACAGCTGGTTTTCTTTTGCTATTTTGGAAATGTTTTGGCAAAATTCACATTGTGGAGTGTACAGTGAGCTTGGAAGGCAAATCTCCTCATGTGCGCCACTCTGTGGCTCTGACTCCTTCAAGCGCGAGGTGACATCCCAAATCAAACTACCATATGCAATTCAGACGCTGCTCTCATACTGTGAAGCAGCAGGAGGGAAGTGCCTGGATTGCCTGGAGCAGGCTGGCTCCGAAAGGCACTGGAAGCCTGTGCCTGCTCTTTAACCCAGCTGCCTAAGACAGCTGTGTTGGAGAGTTTAAATAGTGCATGTCAAGCTGGCCGTAGCAAGCTAGCCGGCCAAACCGACATGTGCACTTCAAACTGAAAGGACCACTCCTCATTGCTGCCGATCAGCAGCAATGACGCACTGGCCCGCCCCGTACATTGGCAGAAAGCTGAAAAGATAAAATGGCAATAAAATCATTTTATTGGCATTTTATTTTTCCAGCTTCTGTTCAGAAGTGTTTGGGGGGGGGGCGATCCTTCGCTGGCATGGTTGAACCGCCACTGGTACTCAGTTCTTTCAGGAATATATCCATAACTTGCTGTTTCATTGTTGAGTTCAGTAACAGAGTTGTGTCCATCTCTTTCCAAAACACTGTGATTTGGGAATAATCTCAGCAGGAGTGTAGCAAAGGCACCTGCCCAGATTGATCGAGGACCTTGTTATTGCTGTAGATTATCCTAACATAGAGTCATTTTAGAGACCCTTGCCAGATTTTGGTAAAGGGCAATTTTTTTACATTATGCTACTTACTGACATAAGAATCAGACCAATTTTCCCCTGTATAATTAGTTTAGGCAATACACCTCCTAGAAACCCGGTTCCACCATTTGCAACCCAGGTAATAAAATTTCCCCATCTCCCCCTCTGCCAGTATCTCAGAAAACTCTGGTTCTTGAGGCAATGCCATTGTTACAGTTCACATCACTGATTCCAGCATCCATTTTAGAACTCTTAGAGAGTGCATTTTTCTTTTAGTTTGAGAATGAAGCATATTGTGGAGGTCTGCTTGAGTCTCAGATTCTAAGATATTTCAACCCCGTCCCACCTGAGATGGCAAAAGATGAGTCCATGTATAGACAATACTTCAAGAGAAGAAAATGCCCAAGCGCATGCTCAAGCAAATACATACCGCAGTTTTCAGCATGAACTACTCAGATGTGTTTTGAAATGTACAACAGAGGTAAGTTTCAATTATTCCCCAACAACTACTGCCAATTAAATAAAACATGTTATGGGCTACATCACACCTATTCAAGTTGTCCATGCTTAAAACTCATTCCTGGTTTGCTAGCAAGTACAACACAATGATAAGCATGAATTCAGAGAACAAATATTACACCGTTCTTGCTCTCAACAACTAGGATAGGTCAGGGAAAACAAGAATGCGCCTAACAAAATGGCAATTGAGAAAGCATGGTGAGTCTGATTTATAGAAACATCCAAATAGGTTTCTAAACAAAGAGAACAAATGTGCCAAAGTGAGTTGTAGGTGGACGGTGTGGAAGAATCTAAACAACAAAAAACACACTGCCAGTTTGTCACTTTCATACTCCATCTAATGATAGCTATTCAAGGGCAAAATTTCTTCGCAGGGTGTCTGTTCGACACATGGGATTTCTACCAA
The DNA here is from genome assembly GCF_964204655.1 of Triturus cristatus. NCBI lineage: Eukaryota > Metazoa > Chordata > Amphibia > Caudata > Salamandridae > Triturus > Triturus cristatus. The sequence continues at coordinate 1,362,856,285 of NC_140590.1, forward strand.
TGTTCCAATTTTTTGAGCTAAGGTGATAAAATCCTTCTCATGATGTAGTCCTTTATAAACTAGAGATCTTCCTCTGTCCAAAAACTGAAGACATGGAAGGTGGACCACTACAGGTATGCAAGGGCGAAACTTTATGCATATTTCCGCAGAGGCATGCCCAAGCCAGTCACTACCAGTGGCGGCTTCTCCGCTAAGGCGCGCCTCACTACTCTGCAGCAGTAAAAGAAAGTACAAAATAAAATGATAATAATGTGATGTTATTAGCATATTATTTTGTCCTCCTAGTGTGACAGCTTTGTGGGGGGTGGGGGGGGGGGGGGGGGGGAGGGCTGTGCACCAGAGCAGGGAAGGAGTTGTAGATCCCTCCTAAGTGTGCAATGACTGTTTGGCCGGCCCTCTCAGGTCGACCAAAACAGTCATGCGCACTTTCCCTGTTCTCCATGCAGGCTGCATTACAGCCTGCGTGGAGAACATGCCTACCCCTCCAGCCCCTGGCTGAGTACCGTGTCATGGCGCTCAGACCAAGCACAATGCTGCATTGCAGCGTTGCGATTGGTCAGGGAAGCCTGGCTGTGCTTCCTGCTCCTGGAGTCGGACGCAGGAGAGCAGGAGCAGAGACGCAGGACCAGGGGGGCAAGGTAAGTGTTTATTTTTTTTTAAATTCTTTTTTTACATTATAACCCGCGCCCCAACACCTCCTCCCCCCCGCATCCGCCCCACCACCCGCGAGCAGTGCTGGTCACTACCCTTTATTTGGAATCTTTCCTCTTGCCCATCAGTTCCAAATCTGACGATAAGCTGCCCTAGAGTGCAGCCTGCATGATTTCCTTCTTTGGCAATATTTGACTAGCTAAGTCATTCTATACTCTTTTTGTCCGTCTACTCCAGTCATCTGCTAACATAGCCCTCTTAGGGCACCCAAAACCCATAATGGATTTTTCCTTTCTTCCATTTGTCTTTTCCTTTCAGGTGTTTGATGTCTTTTCGGGTGGCACAGGAGTGAGTGTTTCGGTTTTTGTTTCCGAAGGTTATTATTTGCTGTTCCCCTTTGTTTTTTTTGTTGTCAAAATGGGTTTATTGAAACATTTATCATAAAGTGCTTAATAATCACAATGCGTTTCAAAAGATTCAACGGGTACAAATACCATGCTATAGGTAGCTAGAAACACAGTTTCTAATCAACTTGGTAAGCTCGTTCCCCGCCATAGCATCTCAGGAATCGGCGCAATATATCAAGAGGGAACAACCAAAGGCCCGGTAACTCCTAGAGTCGCCGGGCCCAGTTCTACATATAGAGCGAATACAGGTATACGCCCTTGAGAGATGAATAATGCGCTTCCAGTGCAAACGTGCTGGATGCCTGCTGCAAGCAGCCTCCGGCTTGTAGTTAAGTGTAGAACATAGATCGAGAACAAAAGGAAAATAAGAGTAGAATAATCGGGAAAAAAGGGAAATAAGAACAGTCAAACTACGGTGATACCCAGAGAAGTTAGTGCTGTGGCAGTATGGGCTGTGAAGGGGGGGAAAGGAGGGGGAAGGCCAAGCCCCGACGAGGGCCCCCCATCATCCAAACAGGCCATTGTCGCCTTCAGGACCACATCATTAGTGCTGCTGTCTTGAGGAGGGGCAGGATCCAACTAAATCAAAAAGAGGTGAAGCGCCCTCAATTTAGGACTACACGCAAAAAGGGAAAGGCACTCTGAAAGGTATCTAACCAGGAGGGACCAGATATAGTTAAATCCCTTCCTGGAATCTTCTGCTATGTCAGTGAGTCGTTCCATTGCTATTGCCTTCCACAGTCGAGCATGTCATTGGGAGAGAGAGGGGGCCTCAGGTTTTTTCCAAGCTCCTGCTAATGCCATCTTCGTGGCCCCCCAGGCATACCCACAAAATAGATCTATCAGCGTGTGTTTGGTATTTGAGCAGTGGGTCGCGGAGACCTAGTAGAACTTGTTCCATGGAGTCACCAATTGGATAGCCTAATATGATTTTAATTTGAGATAGAATTTCTTTCCAAAAGATTTTAATGACCGGACAGTCCCACCAGATATGTTTAAAATCACCCAGTGACCCACAACGCCGCCAACAACGATCGGAGGTGCTTGGGAAAATAGAGTGTAGTTTGTGGGGGTGAAGGTACCAGTCATATAGCGTTTTGTAATGGGCTTCCCTGAGGTGCATGGATTGATTGAATTTGACTATGTCCCTATATAGGGATTCCCATTGCTTATCCGAGGGCGGTGTCTGGAGCATATCTCCCCAAAAAGACTCTATGGCGTTGGGTGCGTTGTGGAGATAGTGTGAGTAGATTATATAGGAAGGAAATACATCCTTTGCCCGTGGTGCTCGTCTGTACAAATGTCTCTATTGGTGAATAGTCTCTGGTGGCAGCTTGGCGTATCTGTGACTGCTGGACCCAGTGTATTAGTTGTGTATAGTGGTAGCGTTCAGTAATTGGAAGGCGAAACTGGTTCATACAATCATGGAAGGACCGTATCATGGTGCCTTGAAAGAGAACAGAGATCATGAGGCATCCCCCCTCCCTCCATAAATCAAAGGTCCCCTCTAGGTGTGCAGGGGGGAAGTTCTTGGAGAAGTGTATGGGGGTATAAGGGGATGGGAATGTAGTCAATGGGAGCGATTTGGTTACTGCATCCCACGAGTGGAAGGGGTGGAGGTAGGGACACTAAGGTAAGCATTGGGAGACCTGTCCTCCTTAGCCTGCCAGGGTAAGTCCCAAATCATCCTCCCCGTCACCTGTCTGTCTGTATGGAGCCATAATTTGTCAGATTCTCGTAGCGACCATTCGCTCAGCACTCTTAATTGGGCCGTCCTATAATAGGTCAGGAAGTCTGGCAGGGCCAGGCCACCTTTCAGCCATGGCCTCGTTAGTAAATGGTAGGAAAGCCGTGCGCATTTTCCTTGCCACACGAATTTAAGTAGCAAGGTTTTAAGTTCGGGGAAGTGTGCCCTGTCTGGTTGGATAGGGAGACCCTTAAAGAGGTAAAGAAGGCGAGGTAGTACGTTCTTTTTAATTGTGTTCATCCTCCCGATCCATGAGATATAGGCTGTGCTTCATTTTATGCAGTCTGCCCGTAGTCGACGAAGAAGGGGTAGGAAGTTGGCCTTGTAGAGGTCCATAAGGTTGGGAGTACTTTGAACTCCGAGATAGGTAATGTCCTTATGGGCCCATTGGAAGGAGATGTCTCTTCCAGAGTCTTTTGAGTGTCTAAGGGTAGGGTAAGATTTAAAATGGATGATTTAGAGAGATTCACTTTAAAGCCGGAGACAGCCTCAAATTGCTCAAGTTCCCGACTAATGGCAGGTCGGATTGGTGACTGGTAGAAGGATGTCATCTGCGAACAGAGCGATCTTATGGTCATCCTGTCCAAAGCAGATTCCCGTAATGTGATGGTTAGCGCGAATTCGGGAAGCAAAAGGCTCAATGCTGAGATCGAAAAGGAGCAGAGACAAGGGACATCCCTGTCTAGTCCCTCTCGCCAAGTTGAAAAATGTTGAGGCCACCCCATTCACCAGTACCCGGGACTTAAGGGCACTAAAGTTGGCATGAACTATCCCGATAAAGGCGTCACAGAGACCGAATCGGCGCAGAGAAAGCTCCCAAAAATTCCAATCAACGCGATCAAAAACTTTCTCCGCGTCGAGCGATGAAAGTGCGGCCGGGATCTTCTTCTTTTGGGATTTGTCTATTAAATGAAAGATGTGTCTGAGATTGTTGTGAGTCTGTCGCCCTTTGATAAACCCTGACTGGTCGGGGTGGATAAGATCGGGGAGAAATTTCTCAAGTCGTGTAGCCAGGATTTTGGAACATAATTTGGCATCGAGGTTAAGAAGGGCAATGGGAGGATATGATGAGCATTTCTGTGGGTCTTTCCCAGTTTTCGGAATGATAGAAATCAGGGCTTCGCCCATGCAGGGTGTCACTGCTTGTCGGGTTGCAATGTCATTGAACAGTGTAGTGAGGTGTGAACCTAAGTCAGCCGAGAAGGTGCAATAAAATTGAGCGGTAAAGCCGTCAGGCCCTGGGGCCTTGTGACGTTTTAAGGAGTCAATTGCAGCCTGTACCTCCTCCAGAGTAATATTCCCCCCTAGGCTATCATTGGCGGAGGCCGGGGGTTGGGGTAGGTTGAGGGCAGCTAGATATTGTTTTTGTTCAGATTCCCTAAGAGTATCAGCTTGGTATAAGTTTTGGTAGAAGTTACGGAAGATCTGTGCTTTCTATTCTTCTTGGACGTGGGTCGTGCCCTGTTCATCTATGATTTGTTTTACAAAAGCTTTTTCCTGCTTGATCCTCAGCTGTTTGGCTAGTAAGGTGCCCACCTTATCTTTCCCTTTGTTACCTATAGCCTAAAGTCTCAAAAGTGTCTTCTCCACTCTATTTGTGTATATTGCGTTAAGTTTCCCTTTGAGGGCTGTAACTTTCCGCAGAGATGGGGCTGAGGGAGCGGCCTTATGCTACCCCTCCAGCTCCACCAACTCTTGCTCCAAATCCACATGTTCCCTGGTTTGGAGTCTTTTGAGGGAGGAGGCAAGGGAGATACAATGACCTCTGATGTGTGCTTTAAACGTGTCCCAATTGTTCGCTAAAGGAGTGTCGGCTGGGTCATTAAGGAGAAAGAAATATCGTATCGCTTTGCGAAGATCGTCTCGGTGTAGGAGTTCCCTGCAGAGGAACTCTGGGAAATACCACCTTGTCAGTTTAGAGCGTGGGGCCGGCCAGTCCAAAAGGCAAGTCAGAGAGGAATGGTCGGAGAGAGCAATGGGAAGAATGAGTGAGGTCGTGACTGCGTGAGTGAGCGATTGACTGATAAAAATATGGTCAATACGGGAGTATAATTTGTGGACATCAGAAAAGAAGGTGAAATCCCTTGTGCTCGGGTTAAGGTGGTGCCATACATCTATGAGCCCCGATCTTTGTAATGCTTGCTTAAGTGATGTGAGAAATAAACCCCCTCCTGTTCTGTGGGTGTGTGAGGAATCCAATTGAGGGTCCCAAACAAGGTTAAAGTCCCCCATGATAATTAGGTCCCCCGTTGCAAAGCCCTTTAGGGAATCTGGGAAGGAAGAAAGAAAGTCAACTTGCCCAGTATTTGGCACGTATATAGAGGCAATAGTGCAGGGACTATCCAGCAGTGACCCCTTAACCATGACTAATCTACTCTCCTTATCCTTCTGTGTAGTCTCATGAATGAAGTAGGCGGACGAGTGAAATATCAGGGTGACCCCATTTAGCTTTTTGGTACTGGTGGCTTGGTAAATCTGGGGATAGCGCCTGTGCTTGAGTCTGTTTTCTTCTGTCCGTTTTATGTGGGTTTCCTGAATTGCCACAATCAGCAGGCCCTGATCTTCGATGCATTTCCAGAATTTATGTCTTTTGTTAGGGGAGTTGAGGCCCCTGAAATTCCAAGATAGGAACTTAGCCCTCATCCCCTCAATAGAAGCTGGACCGGCTGTTATAAGAGCCCCCCTCCACCCCCATCGTGTCCCCCCCCAACCCCTGTATAGTCGCCCCTGGGTAGAGCACCTAAAAAGGAAAAAACATAAACAATAGACAATAGAACCTGAATAGAAGTCATCGCAAACCTCGGGGTCTGCATTGTCGAGAGTCCTATGGGGCAGGACCATTTCCGCACCAAACAGTCCACAGATTGCTGCGAGTGTCCCTTGCTAGAGAGTCTCATCCTTTGTTGTAAAGTTATAGGGTTGTCACCATTCCATCATAGGGACTAGTGGGAGCCCCGTAGGGCCTCTTCTAGTGATTAGATGTCAGTGTCCATTCTGCTCGCAAAGCCGAGGTACCCCCGGTGATCTCTGGATCTCGCATTACAAAGAGTGGTTAGGGGGTCCTCTTGCCGCTAGCCGGAACCTTGTGCCATCCTCCATCGGTGTCCGTGCCTCCTTGTGCTGTTGTTTCTTACTTCCATTCCATTTTTTGGAATAACATTGCATTGGCGGGTGTTATTCAAGTTTGCACACTCTTGGTGAATGAAGATATTATCACCATTAGATATGATGGGTTAATTTGGAATCCGGTGCTGTTCTAGAGGGATACCGCTAATGTCCTGTTGCCATTGGTGTCCGTGCCTCCTCCCTGCGCCCTGGGGCTTTCTGAGGGGGTAGTGTGTGTCTGTGTCGAAGCACCGTCGAGGCAAAGTAGGGTCGGGGCTCCTTCAACCTCGGTAAAATGGTAATGTTTGTTGTTGAAAGCAAAGGCGAGGGCGAAGAGGTAGGTCCACCTGTATCTAAATTTGCTTGTCTCGATGAGTGGTGGTGACGAGGCGGAACTGTTGTCGCCTCATTAGTGTGGCCTGAGCAACATCTTGATACAACGTGCATGTCCCCCCTTGATATTTAATCGATTCTTGTCCTCGTGCCTTTCTTAGCACCAGGTCTTTTGTCTTGAAGGAGGCAAAGTTGGTTAGGATGTCTCAAGGCAGCTGATGTTTCCCTTGCTGTGCCGGGCCCACTCTGTGAACACGTTCTAACTGGATAGGCAGGCTGGCATCTCCTATTATGCTAGTGAAAAGACCAACTATGAACTGCTCCAGATCAGCCCCTTCTCGTCCTTCCTCCAGGCTGCGCACTCTGATGTTTTCTCATCTGGAACGATTCTCTAGATCTTTGCATTTGAGCAGCGTGGAATTCAGTTGCGCTGTGAGGGCTTCTGCACCTTCTTCTAGCAGTTGAACACGGTTTTCCAGAGTCTGACATTTCGCCTCCAAGTCAAGAGTGTGGGTTCCCACCGAGTCCACATCAGTGCGCAGGTCACAGATTTTAGAGGCCATATCGGATTTGAAGGCGTCGAGAGAGGCGTTGATGTCGTCGCGCAATTCACGTTTAAAGTCTCTAAGCGTGGCAAGGAGCTTATCTCGCGATAATGCCATAGTACCCTCCGTCGTTTGTGCGCTGCTTCTGACCCTTTCCTTGTGTTGTGGGTACTAAAGAAATTGGAGACCTCAATAGATTGCGCTTTTTTGGGAGGCATATGGGCTTTGTCAAGGTAAGGGCACTCGTGTGGTTTCCGCACACCTGGTCGCGTGCGCTGAGCTTGTGAAATACCAGGTACGTCGCGGGACAGGGTGCTTCTGTTCCGCTATTGAGCTCGTCTTTCAGGGCCTCCAAGCACTGTCTTTTGTAGGGTCGCAGATTACGGCATAGCCCTCATGAGTCCCGACTATCACAGCACGAGGGAGAGGGACGCAATCTTAAAGTCAGGCAATGGGGTCAGGCAGATCAGTTTACAAGACTTCTCTCTCACATGCCTACCTCAGCCTCCAGCCCTGTCTCAGTTGGGCCTACTCAGTGCTTCGCGCCAATGATCAGAAGGTGAGTAACTTGTAAAGTTCAGGGACGAGTCTCGGGCAGTAAGGAAGTAGCGCTGCTCCTCACCTCTGGGTAGCGGTCTCCGCGATTATAGGTGCCGTGGTATCGGACGCACCACCGGTGTTGGTAGATAGTCAGGGCACCATTTGTGATCGCCTCAGGGAGGCTCATGCAACCGCACCAACAGGCCATGCTGCGCAGGTTCTCCCCTCCTGACCAGCTGCCATCTTATCACCACCACCGGAGTCCACTACCGGTCCTCTCCAAAGTGAGTGCTTTACCTTCAGTTGGCGAATCGCTAGATCAGCGCCCCTTTAGCAGGGGGAGAGCTCCGCATTAGCACCTTCGCCGGTAGCTGATAGCACAGCCCAGCTCTGAGGACACATCAGCAGAAGAGCCCGGCTGCCATGTTGAGCAAGCGGCCGCGCTCCGTCACGCTCGCAGATTCATGGCAAGGGCACCTCCTGGACTCTGCTAGATCTTTAAAGTATTCTCTGCGTATTAAATAGTCATTGTATGCTTCCTTCCCACGGTTTTGGCGAGTGGAAAGTCCCGATGAAAGCTAAGGATCGGTCTTTGATGCGGGAGCCGAGCAGTATCACGTCCACGCGGCCATGATGGTTGGCCACACCCCCCTTTGTTTTTCTTGTCATTGGTCTACGACTCAAATAAAGGTAACGTCTTTCATACCTACTAGAACTGTCCCACATCTAGAGGCAGGTCTAAATGTGTGTGAAGTGTTACAACATCATGAAGTTCTCTTCGGATATTTGTAATGGTAGTAATGAAAAATTATAATAAAGACCATTTTAAAATACAAAAATATGTACTCCTTTATTACATTCGTTTAACACAAGAGTTTGAAATTGGTTTTCTCCTGGGAACTCATCTGTGCCCAAGGACTGTGGTCAGCCTACAACTCAAAGGACACAGAATAAGGCATTGCGTTTTTAAGGGTCAGTAAACACACTATAGATTCACCTTCTGCTGCCACATGATTGCAGTATTTTCAAACAAGCATTTGCAATGCAATATGTCTCGCATTTACACGAGTTTAAGCTATTGGCATTGTAAATGACAATTCCTTTTATTTATGTTTTAAAAACCAAAACATAAATAAAACGCATTGTCATTTATAATGCCAATAGCTCAAACTTGCGTAAATGCGAGACCTATTGTATTGCAAATGCTTGTTTTAGGTTTGGAACGGATTGTGCCATAAATAAATAAATGAAATAGAAAGCCACGCAACCTTTCTAATGCCAATGAAACACATTTAACACCACATAAACATACCAAAAGGTGCCAACAATGGCTGCCAAGAATTGGTCAAGTTTATCCATTGTCATCTCTTCCACCGATTACGCCAGGTAGGGAGCTTTCTAGCACTGTGCCATCCTGGCTCCCCAGAGGGGCTCTGGGGGTGTCCTTCGGTGCACTGACCCTGCCCATTTGCAGGAGAAGATGGGGTGGCCACTGCCATATGACTAGCACCTGCATTTTGAGATGCGGCCCACTGTCTCTAGCAGCGGGCCGCCAGACTACCCCTTGAATGCAGCAGGCCCCCCACAATGGACAACCCAAGGAGAGGCATGTAACACGCAAGGTAGCACTCCAGCAGCGCAATCCAGTCCTCGGGTAAGAACTAGGGGGAAGGAGGCCTGAGGGTGACAAGGCTGGAGCCCAGTAGAAGTGGGAGGCGAATGGAAAGCACGACCGGTCAGGCCATGAAGCAGGCAGGGCAGCGCACAGTGCCAGCCTAGTCAGGACCCTGATCACCTGGTGCTTAGCACGCCTCTGGTTTCTGGCTGCATGTTCAGTGCGGTGCACAACTATATTAGGCACTCCAAGCCCACAGATCCCGCGCCTGGGTTCCATATCTCAGGTAACAGAGTGGGGCTCTCACCTGTCCAGGTTCACCTCTATGGAGAGGCTGGTGGCGTCCTAATTGCTGTTCTCTCGGACCGTGACCCTCAAGGGCCCCAGCCACGTGGCCTTGGCCCACTTCCGCTGCTAATTCCTGCTACAGGTACCCCAAACAGCGTCGGGCAAAGATTGCAGCAGCCCCAGACGCCGGTTAGGCAGGAAAGTCTCCCGTTCCCCTGTTGATGATGTCAGATGGTGACGAACTGGAGCTAGGAGCTCGCCTAGTACACGTCCGCCATGTTTGGCAGTTGGCCAGGATCCCCTACCCTGTGCTTCTTTGGGAATGATCTGGGATGAGGTCCTAAAAAACATTTGGCCCTTACATCCCAGACAATGAAGAAATATGGTCTTATGTGTCCCAAGAGGCATCTACAGCCTTCCTATATGTGATGGATATATGTGATGGATTTTTCTTTTCACCTGGATCGTAGATGTTTCCCATTGTTTAAAAAAAGGGTGGTGGATAAAACAGCATTTCCCCCATTTGTTATAGTTAAGGAATATTACAACCCCCCCCGCCCCCCATATAAATGGCCAAAAGACAGTCACAATATAGCAACCATAAGTGTTCATCAACCTCAAGAGAATCTTTAGCCAAGATCTTCCAATAAATAAAATGAGGAATTTGTGTGCATATCACAGCAATGTGCTGCATTTCAGGATATGCAATATCTCTGTGCGCATATCACAGGTAGAAAATTCCATTGATTTGTTCTTATGTTTACATATCACAGACAAGTAGCAACGCCCAAGGATATGCTCCCAACTTGAGCGTGTACCACAGATGTTGAGTCCCCAAAACATTGCAAGCTGAAGAGTATTTACATATAGTTCGGCAAGGAAGAGATGTCTTGCTTCTTTCCTGAAGCTTGCCCAACGAGCATCTAGCAGAGCTTACCAGTCCAATGAATGAATGAACAGCCCAATGCAAGTGCAGCATGCACACACTTTCATATACTTAGCGGGAGTGGGAGGAGCACCAATGTTGCTCTACCATCAGATCCAAGTTGTCGGAGAAATACCACCTCCCAGTTTAGAGCTATAGGAGGACACATCTCTCTTGTCCTCCAATGCGATCCTGCAGGAACAACGAATGCCGCTCCAGGTGGTCACCAGCCTCTCGACATGAATAAAAGTCGGAAGAAAAGGAGCGCTATACAGCAGAGCTGGCCTGGATAGTCCTGCACTCGGGCGGCACACGCAGGCTTAGAATAAAAGCCTGGTCACGAGACCTAGCAGTATGGGCCACTCTACAACCCCCGACATCAAGAGCTACAGGCATTGGGAACCGCTCTGGGTGTATCTCGCCCACCAGCAGACAATGACTCACAGACTTCACCTCACTGTTGAAAACATTGTAAACTCTGACATGGGCAAGGATTACAACAGAGATGAGGGCTAGTCTGTGAAAAGCTTTGCGTGCACACGGGCGGAGCCATCTGCAGTGATTCACCGACAACGTAAATTAGTGGACCACGTTACTCTCGTGTTCACCCATTTCTTCTCCCCCCCAACCCCCGAGATGTGAACTAGGTACGGGTCGATTGTTACAGGAGGAGGGCGCCTGTGATAATAAGCGGTATATGCGTCCCCTTCTGTACCTTAATTGAAGCTGTCCTTGCTTTCATCTGTGATGTACTGAGCACGTGTTAAAAAAGAATAAAAGTTATGCCGGTGCTGACAGTAAAGTACAGTCCAACGTTCAATACCAATAATGAAAACCGAGCACGGAGAGAAGTTGGTAAGTACTTTAATCCGGCATACTCTCCCAGCTGACCCGCCATCGGTACTGGAATCAGTCCAGATACACAATGTAAACAAGTCAGCGAGGCCACAAGACTGACCCGTGCTGCATACTAAAAACAAGCATTTGCAATGCAATAGGTTGGATTGCATTGCAAATGCTTAAGTTTAAAACTGAGTGCTAGTTTTTTTTTTTTACTTTAACACTGAGGGCGGTGTCCTTGAAGCGGACGCTGTGCTCAGTATTAAAGTTAAGAAATATAGAAATAAACCGAGCGCGGTGTCCGTAAAGCAGCGCCGCACTCAGTTTTAAAGTTAAAAAAAACAACACAAACAGAGCGTGGTGTCCCTGAAGTGGACGCAGCGAAAATATAAATAAACAAGAAAAAAGTGCTTAGCGGCTAATTAAAAGACACCATGTCACGCTGCGAGTAAAAGATCCAGTCCGAGTGGGCGCGGCCAAAAGGAGACAGGGCGGTAACAAGTACGGACTAAAAAGCCTCACTTGCAATGTGAAGCCGGCGTTTAGCATGGAGGATGACAAGCCAATAGAAAGAAGGGGCGGAGCCTACACTCCACTTCTAAAACAAAATCGTTTACAAGAAGCCTCGCAGGGCGAGGCAGCGCATATGCGCTGCAACGCTAGGCGAGACCTAAAAAGAGACTAGGGCAAAAACACAAATGGTCGTCCTTTCTGATCTTATCAGCAGCTTGCTAGCTCGCGAGTGGCAGCACTTCCTTTCAAGAAATCTTAGATCGACTCACCCTTGTGGGACAAAGAAACAAATGTAGAATTTCCGCTTTGCATACGTCTGTGGGATAATGTCCAAAACACTATAATCATCAAACTTCTTGGACTTTTCAGGAATCCAGAACAAAAATTACATGGTTGTAACATTTTGCATTGGAAGGAACGTGGGCACCTCTTAAGTAATATTTACATTCATAAACCCATTCAATATTAATTCAGCCCCAACATTATTCCACATTACATATCGTGTTGGATGCAATGTCCTTGAAGTGTACAAAAAACAAAAAAGCAACAAAAAATTTAGAACCATAACCAGGTCCTACCTGCTTGCGCACATATTCTACCATGAGCTCCAACTGTCTTGGATCTTCACACTGCTTGTTGAAAAGGTGTCGCCAAAGTGCTGCACCCAAAACGCGGTCTTCTGACAGTATCCCCTAAAGCAAAGGCATAAAATATTCAAAGCTGTATTCAAAACCGAAAATATGTATTTTTCATCTTCACTTGGGAAAAGATTATTATTTTCAAAACATGATTTAATGGTGAAATCTCATTTTTATAACATTAGAGTAAAAGTATTGTGGCGTAAAACTAGTTCTGCCACTCATCACACTTCCACAACTAGAACAAACATCATTGCCTTGTAAAATTAAACATCCTGGCTCAAAAGACAAGAGACTGCCTCTGAGCCCAGGAAGAACAAAGTGGTGTTAACCACTGGCCGCTTAGAGAAGATCAGCCATCAGGAAGGGGTGTAGTTTGACTGGCAGAATAAAAGTCATCCCTAACACCTCTTCTTCTGACTTGCTGATCCCAAAGGGGACTGACAGGGTTTCCTCCTATTCATCCTCCTAGATGAACAGATTCTAGTAACAGTGGGCCTGAGAACCAAATTGTACCCTGTCAGTGGACCTCCGTTCATCAAAATAGGGGCGCGGCTAGGAAGCTGAAAAAAGGCCTATCTGGAGCAGTTGGTTTCTGCCACTAAGAAACAAGAGCTCCTGTTTTACAGTAAGATGAAGAGGTAATGCTGCAAAAGTTAGGTGGGCAAAGGGAGAGAAAGTTGTGAGAAAGTGCCATCTTTCTTGCATGGTATGCCCCCACCTGTTGCTGAATTGCTGAATGTGCTTTGACTGAGTGTGCCCTGGACTCCTGCCAATCAGCTGCCCAGGGCCTATGTTCCTTTCCTAAAAACCCTGGCCACATGTCAGCCCCTGGTAAATGGTACCCTAGGTACCCAGGGCCTTGTGACCAGGGAAGGCCTCTAAGGGCTGCAGCACTCATTGTGCCACCCTTAGAGGCCCTGTACCCTAACACACACACTGCCCTTGCAGGCTGAGTGTCTGGGTACAAGACAAAACAGAGAGTCGACATGGCACACATCCCTGTGTGCCATGCCCACCACCTACACTGCCCTGGCATACATCAGCCACCCCTCTAGCTGGGTGCCCTATGCCAGTGGTGTGGGTACAGGAGCATGAGCCCTGTGCCCCTACAGTACCCAGGTCCATTCCTGGGCACTGTAAGTGCAGTGCTGCCATTTAAGAGTACATGGTGCTGAGAGCTCGTCAAACATGAACTCCACAGCACCATAATGGCAACACTGAAGACTGAGAAGTTTGGTATCAAACTTCTCAGCACATTAAACCCACACTGATGCCAGTGTGGGATTTAATGTACAAAACACCCCAGAGGGCATCTTAGAGATGCCCCCTGAAACCTAACCTACAATCCACGTCTGGTCTGAGGGGCTGCCTAGGCTGCCACACAGCAGACATGTTGCTGGACCCCTAGGTAGAGAGCCATCCGCTCTTCTGGGCCTGCAACAATGCACATCCTGGGCGAGGTGCTAGGTCTCCTCCCCCAGGATGGACAGGGGGAAGCTTCAAAGGCATGCAGCCTCTGTGAGCTTCCCCAGGCCACTTGCTGCCCCCACTCTGGCGGGAAGCATGGCCGGAAACCCCAAATAAGGACAGGGGATATACCAGCCTGCCAACCCCACCCCTCAGGGGGGGGGAGGCGAGGTGAAGCACATCTCCGGGCCCTTGCCATCTTGAAGATGGGAGGCCCTGCCCAATCAGGACTAGGCTACTGCCCCCCTCCCACAGGAGAGTGGCAGAATAGGGGGTGTACCCATTGGTCCCTACCTGTAACGCCCCTAAATCTAGTATTTAGGGGCAGCCTGAACCTTCGTTCCGCAGATTCCAGATTCCAAAATACAAAGAAGAGCAAGAAAAAAGAAGACCTGCCCTGCAGCTGCTAAGAAGAGGAAGACATCAACTGCTTTGGCCTCAGCCCTACGGGCCTGTCGACCCTCGACCCTGCTCCTGCTACAATCCGGCACCTCTTGTGGCCAGCAACCTCACCAACCCCGGAGGACCTGGCTACCTTTTGGCTCTAAGCACCTGGGACTCCTATAAGCAGAGGCTCTGCTTAAAATCAGCTTCTAATCCCTGGCATCAGCCCGGAACCGCGAACCCTGCACCCGCCAAGCCTGGCCTGTGCCGGAGTGAACAAAGACCACGAGGACGACCCCCCGGCGACTGTGACACCGAGTCCGGCACCCAAGGACTTCCCTCGATGCTCCTGACGATGCCTGCAGCCTCAGAACCAGGTACCCTCCAACCGCGATCAACAGAGGGTAAGATTTCCTGACACCAAAAGGCACACCTGCACCCGGCGCCCTGCGGCCCCCTGTGCCCAACTCCTGGGTACCTACCTATCCTCCAACTACCCAACTTACCTCTCGAAGTGGTGGTGGCACCTGAAGAATCTTCGTCCCCGAGCTTGCAGCCTTTTTTCAACCAGGAGCTTTCCCATTGAAACCCATTGAGCGCCCCAAGACTCAAAAGCACCCTGCACCCAGCCGCCCGAGTGGCCCTGGGAGTGTAACCTCTACACCTATCTACTTCCCCATTTGCCCTGAGCAAGTGGCCAGGAGCCCAGCTCCCACAGCCTCGTGGCCTGCTAGTCAGCAGCCACCAACCAAGGCCCCCCTGCCACCCATAGGATAATATTGGGCCTAACTCACTCTGCACCCGGCTGTCCCTGTGCCGCTGAGGGTGTAACAACTGTACCTACCTGACCCTGGGAGACCCCTGAGTCTGTGCCCAGAACCTTAACTCTGCCAGTCGAGTACTTACCCAAAAGCCGATAACCCAATTTTCTCCATAGGGTAAAATTGACTGGTTTCTTCTGAGAATTTCTTCTAAGTGTGGAGTTTCTAAAACTTAAAATACTCACCAAAAGTCGGCAGAGTAACGAAAACGAAAATACTCACCTGCTATTAGGAGAGATCCCAGTGCTAGATCTTGGTGCCCAGTACTGACCCTGAAAAATATTCACAACCGTACTTACCAGTAACTCATTTTTCTTCCATAGGAAATCATTGACTGTTTTTCTGTGAAATTTCTTTTAAGTGTCGATTTTTGCAAACTTTAAATATTCTTTAAAAATCGTACTAAGTATGACAACGTAATTACTTACCTGTTTTAGATAGAGATCCCAGTACTGAGTCTAGGAGCCCAGTACTGGATTACAAAAGTAACGAGAACCTACTTTACCTGCAACTTGAATTGTCTTCCATAGGTAATCATTGACTTTTTTTCTATGAAATTTCTTCTAAGTGTCAACTTTTAAAATAGCAAAATATTGCCTAAAAATCACAACAGTAACTAAGTCGACTTTATCACTTGTTTCTAAGAACTGTCCCAGGACTGAATCTAGGATCCAGTCCTGGAGTTACAAAAGTAATTCTGGAAGTAATCTATTGCAAATAACTTAAAACTTCCATTGAACTCAATGCATTATTGTGTTTGAAATTGTGTTGCCTATTGCAACAACCTGTAACCAGTATTTACCAAAGTCAATTGCATATTGCAAAAGTATTTACCTAAAGCATCTCATTCTGAGAAAGTATATTTTAATACCTATGGTTGGTTCTAAAATAAAACAGACATATATATTTTATATAAACCATTGGCCTAGAGTTCAGTTATTGAGTGTGTGAGACCATTTGCTGACTGAGTGTGTACAACAAATGCTTTACACTGTCCTCTGATACCGCCTTACTGCTCGACCAAGCTATCACTTTAGAGAGTAAGGTTATATCTAACTTTAACCTCTGCCAAACTTCTGGGGACTGTGGACTCTGTACACACTGTACCTATTTGGGAACAGTATATACAGAGCCACTTTCTCAAAAACGTAGCCAGAGAATATTCTCCTATCGCATGATAGTGCACAGGACAAGACAGGCAGCTCACCAACACCTTCTCACAAAACTCCTGATCCTGGGAAGACTATTCCTGAAAAAGAAGGGATTAATGACTCCTGTTGGAAGAAGAGACCTAAAGACTCCTGATTAGTCCTGGCACTCGGACAGGAACTGCTTTAAAAGCAGGGGCATAGCTCTGTCAATGAGATTCGAGGGGTGTGAATCTCAAAATCCCCAACTAAAAAAGCCATGGGCAGAGGGTGGAGAGGTGAAATGACCAAGGTTTGGCGTGAACTGTTCCCATGACGAGCACGGTGAGTACTAATTTGCATCATGTGGGCCTTTGTCTAGAGTTGCACAGTGGGTGAAAAATTATGGGTTGGCATTCTCCCACAAGTTGTTGACAGAGGTAGACTATTTGGAAGCATTTTTTACACCACACTTTTTGTGTTTGATTGCCAGTTGTATGCTTGGAAACATGGGGCAGCCTTCCAATGTTAGCGAATTCGAAAAAATAGTACATTTGCACGCATTCCAGGAGCACTTCTGTGGGTGCAGATTTACCGATTTTTGGTCAACTGGTCAAAATATAAATAAATATATGTACCTGACAAAAAATAACTACTCAAAGCCTTTGGTGAATCGAGAATGAGGTGAAATAAGGATGATGAGAAACACCAACATAGGCAGTGCAAACTCGACCAAGGGCCCCAAGATCCAACTACCGAGGCAACAATGCATTTATTTCGGGGGTGTCACACCCCAAACAGTACCCCCTGAAGCAACACCACTGTGCCCAAAGGGACTCATTAAAACTGAAGGAATCATGACTACAAGAGAGCCCAGCTGTTCATAGAGGACAGGACCGTTTGGAAGCATTGCCTAGGAAAAGATCTGATGCCTAGAAGCCTGCCCTGAGGACCTGGGACTTACCAAAAAAATACATTGCCAGCTGTTGGAGAAAAGTGGGACTCGGTCCTTTTTTTCCACCTCTGAAGTATCGGGACCAGGCTGCAGAAGCTTGCCCAGGAAGGTCGCCTACAACTCAAGGAAGGCAAGGCACTATGTCTGTCCTGCTGACGCCCCAGTGGTAAAGGTAGCTGGCATCACAGAGCCCTGCCTGACTACAGTTTCCAGCCTTGCCCGCTGGTGGATTTTGAAAACCAGAAAAGTGACTAAGTCTTAAGATGAAACCTTGAACTGGGGCAAGATGGCACATCTATCCAACTAGTCAAGTGACCTTGGCACCTATGAAGTTCAGTTTGTCCCGTTCTGAGCTTCTGGCACCAAAATCAACAGCTTCACAGGGAAATAGACAACATATTCAACTCCAAGGGACTAAACTCAGCATGCTAGTGGAGCTCTGAAACTGACATTTGCGAGAAACTTAACTGATGGGAAAAGAAGATTGCATTTTTATTAAACGATGTTGCAAGCATGTAAGTCAACATGTGCATACAGAGATACCTTTTCAGACTAGAGTACAAAACGGGTACACTTAAAACTGGGGGAAGGTGGGCTTGGCCATGGGGCAGCTTTAGCCAACATTGGTTTATTTATGATCATGTGTCATGACAATAGACACAAAGGACTGAAAGGAGGTGGAAATTAAATGCACTGAGGATGACAAAGTCAGGAAAAGCAGAAAAAATGTGACATGCCAGAATACTGTGTCAATTTTGTTCTGGAGTGTTAAATTAGTGGTGCCAGTGTATCATTTTCACCATGAGATTTTTGAGAGTTGGTGTCACTGTTGGTGTCAATATTAACCAAAAAAATAAACCCTTTCATAGCATATTTTGTACAGCATGATGGCGTTGTTTACCTTATGGTTACAACACTACAGAACTGTATATGTTCTACAGTTTGTATGCATGAAAGGAAAAGGGAGGTAGATTGCAATCATAGGAATCAGAATAAAACTGCTGAAAGTGAAAAACCAATATGGCAGATATAAAATGTTACCCAACTTTGTTATACGAAGCAAATCAACATACAATTTTGTCATGGAAAATGTGATTCAGTTGGCTCACCAAAGGTTGTGATGGCACATATGCTAAAATTGAAATGCTTCCAAATCCATGACGGTTGGATCTTAATGTTGAACTGCATTGTCTGTAGGACTATCTGATCAAAGGTGACAATCCCCGTCATTAAGGCGAGAGATCAACATATAGTGTACCAATGGCTTACATGCAAATGGGTACAGGGTAGACTCCTGTGCAGTGTCAGGCATTTCTCAGATCCTTAAGGTTGTTGAGACCACTCAGGATAAACACTGATGGTCTGAGATTAAAAGATGGGCCTCTAAAGCCTCCTTGATCTTGCAAGTAGCATGGCGCAGCAATCAGGGCCTTGCTCAGGGAAGACAGTGTAAAGGCAGAGACTAGATATATTATCACATAGTTATAAGACATTATAAGGTTGGAATGCCAAGCCAGTGATTGTAGTTAAAACAAAATAAAACACTTTAATAACACCTTCATTTATAAGCCTGTAAAAATTAAAATAAAGAATGAGACACTACCACTTACTGCCCCAAAAAACTGTTAAGCTTCCATCCGCATATCTACTGTTCACGATTGCACTGCTGTGTGCAATTACTGAAAGTAAGCAACATGTTTTAAAGCACTGTCTACAAAATTAACAAGTTACTTACCCTCAGTAACATTCTGATGGAGATGACTACTTCTACAAATTCTTTACTTTGAACTTTCCCCAGAACCGGACTAGATCCAGAAAACGTTTTACACCATGTAGAGTCACAAGCAGAAAGTGGTGCTGCATGTCAGAATCACAGTACAATGCGATCATACAAGAAGAGTAACACAACAGACGCTTATAAAATTCCTCATGTATAGATGAAGTCAGTTTCATCCATTTTCTCTAGATGAAGCAGAGCACATGAAGGACAGAACTGAAAATAAACCTAATCAAACAGTATCAGCTTAAGAGCGGAGGAGAGGCAGTCTTAAAGAATCTGCGGGAATTGTCCTATTCATTAGAAAGACAGTTAAAAGGAAGCGTGTTCTTCCAATAGATACAAACTCCAAAACATTCTCACTTTGATCCACTTCTACAACATGTTGTAATGGAGGAGGGGTGAGTAATCAATAACACTAAAAGAGAAAATAGAAAAGAATCACCTCATTGAGACTTACCACAGTCCTACACATCTAAAAACCATGTATCAGTTCGAGAAATAGTATACGTTTTACTAGGGCAGCGATAGCTGCCATACCTCAAGTAGATTGTGTTCTAAAATAACCCAGCGGAAGAGACTGGCCAGCTAACTGGGAGCAATGATTAATAGTCAACTAAATCTATCAGGAAATTGTCTTTTTTTAAAGCCTCCCCAAATTCAGCCCCTTGAAAACCAACAAACGCATGATGCTGCACCCTAAAACAGGGAGACCTATAAAGATATGAACTAAGAGACCTATGCAGGTCTAGCCCACGAAGCCTTAGTAAGATCTTTAGTAGGATAATATGTTAAATGGTAGCGGCAGTTGCAGTCGATAACCTTTCAAGGATTGCCCGGCGATAATCGCCTCTTATACCATTCGATGATTTAATCAACAAAAGAGGCAGGCGCCGGAGACTGGAAGGCAGGAAACAAAGTTTTATTCCGTCAGAGTAGAACACATCAGATCAGACAGCAAGGTATCGTCACGAGGTGCTCTAACTGCATCTCTGAGGCCTGGCCTCTTATACACACATTTATGGCGATAACACCAGTTTATTGTACATGGCACATTCTTGAGATTGCTTTGAAACATGAAAGAATCCCCAGTTCAGATCCACTCCCACACATGACTACAGTGGAAGTCCCCACCCCACCCGCAGTAGGAGATGGCTATCACACAGCAGGATATTCCGCCAGTTCCCGGGGGTGTGTGCAACCGGTCGGGTCTCAGGGGGTGGGGGCCTTGATCTACCGTAATCCCTTTGATGTGAGGTGTTTCCTTTACAGTAGGGGCAATATACAGCATCCGCAGGGCTAGGTGGTGGTCTGGGATCGGTCCGGACAATCGGGTGCAGAGGAAGGGGGTTATCAAAAGGATGAATGACCATGTACGGGATGAAAGGAGGTGTTGGTCAGGCACGGGGTGCGATTCCATGGCAGGGTTGCGCAGAAGGAGAGGTTTTATGGCCCATGTATGAGAGAGCGGGGGTGGCCAGCGCGCGGGGGATGTTCGCAGCGCCTGAGGGACGTGCTGCTGATCGGCAATGAGCGGGGAGAGAGAGCGGGGTGCCTAAAATGGCTGCCGTGCGTTTTCTGTGCGTGGCGCTGGCGAGAGGCAAGATGGCGCAGATAATGTTCAGTTTGCAAGCTAAATTTCCACAGTCCTCCCTTTTAACATATCTCGCCAGCTTGTTTAGTTCGGATCTATCCCCATAATACTACGAACTTCCACCTCGTACAGGGCTTTCATTCGTTCCGCTTCAAAGTTCAAAGTCTTAGGGCAGATGCAGTTCATAAAAAGCGAACATACAGGTGGCAGACACTGAATCCCCAAGCAACATCCACATAGTATCATGATCGGTATTAGGATAAACGAAAACAACCTCCACCCCCAGCTCTTTATTGTGTCCCCAAACCAACTCCCAAGCGACCATCCTTCCTGTTCTTGATGAATCTCTGAGGAAAGTCTGTGGAGGTGTTCGATCGCCTTGTAGACTGAGGGTGAGTTGTCCGGTACGTAGGTACAACAGCTGGATCCAATGATGCGGCATGCTCCTCCACGGTCAGCCAGAACCACATCTAGAACAAGGCGGTTCTGAAGAGCCACCAGGCGGACGGCCTGTAGCTCGGCGGTGTTGTTGGTGAGGATGCCAGCCGTAATGTTCATTGTTGTTTCGACTGCCTGGGTTAAGTGGCGGATGGCACGCCTATTTGCCATTGGGCCCCAAAGTGGAACAAGTCCTTTTACTGCGTCCATGAACTGTGCTCCGGTGGAGTCGGCTTGCACAATGTCTTTGGCACGTTTTTGTCGGTGATGGTTTGCTGGAGCCACATATGTCGGAGGAAGGACAAAAGCGATGTAGCAGGTGCCTCCCCAACCTTTCGGAAGCCAGGTGTAGGCCTTAGTACCACAGACGAAGTACATATTTGGGGAGGTAACAAAGGAGGGTGGATCAACTGAGTCCAATGTTCGGGTGATGAGGCAGGAGCTGTGGCCCACCAGCTGCGCCCCCAGGCCTTCGAGGCACACAAGTCCAGTGATGTTGATGAGGGATAGGGCCACTGTTAGGGTGGCGGCCGTTCGTTTCCGGAGGTAAGAGAAGGTGGGTCTGGCTGGGTTGTTGAACACCTGCATTTCAACTCGTTCTTTGGCAGGGATGTCCATGTGAAAGGAAGTGTTTGATCTCAGAGGACAGAAGGGAGCAGAAGTTTTTCCAGTTTTGTTCAGCCAGAACCCATGGTAGAAGTGTGACACAGTTTTCCCGGAAGTGGCATTGTCCTTGTAGCTTTCTTGCAGGAGGATTAGCCAGGCGAGGCAGGAGCCATGGACAGAAAAAGGTGAAGGGATGAAAGGGATAGAGTGTCCAGTGGCATGTGGTAGCAATCCACAGATCCAGCAATTAGTGGCATTGGCGGCAAGATTGTGTTGGTGGAGCAACTGCACAAAAGAGTTATTCCAGAACTCCTTACGCCTTTCTCGGAGTTGGGGTGAAAGTGAGATCAGATGGTGTTCTTTCATGGTGGTAGGTTGAACGGTGGTCAGCAATGTCTTATGCGGGTGCGCTCTCCTCCATGATCCAGAAGGTGACCACGAGGAGAAGGCAAAAGAGAAGGGTAATAAAAAGTGCAATAGTCTTTGAGCTGTGCATTTTGTCAGTCTTTGGGTTTTTGTAGTGGATCATCGGACGTCCGGTTGCTTCCATCATCTTCAGGTCGGGTGCTTCCATCATCTTCAAGGGACTCGGTAGCGGGCAGAACCACAGACTTTGTTTAATTTCTCTTCTGGAGGCCTTTGGGGTGATTAGGCTACCGTTTTGAGATTTCGACTTAGTTCGTGGTCTGCTTAGCCGAGGTTCCCTCCTTTCGTCGCAGGTTATACCCTTCCTGGGATGGCACAGTGGGATCGGGATATTTCATTAATTCAAGTGTCTCTGTATCCGGGTAGCAGCTCAGGGATGGTCGGTCTTTGTCCAGGGGTTCCTCTTGGGCGGTGATGTTGTCGGTTACCGTCAGGGTCGGTGATATCTTCTTACAATGGTGTGCGTGCAGCCAATTACGCTTCCCCTCCACTCGAAGAGCTGTTCGGGTGGTGATTAGGACTTGCAGGGGGCCCGTCCACCGGGGCTCCAGACTCTTGGTGCGCTGGAAGTTACGCACTAAGACAAAGTTACCGGGTTGGATGTCGTGCCCGGGGCCCCTGGAAGCATCGAGAATGGCTTGCAGCACCTGCTGATGGATAACAGACAACGTTTTAGTTAGGTTGTACAAATAGTCAGACATGAGGACGTCCGGGACGTCGTGGATGGATGTCGGTTTCGGTGCAGTCCAAAGGTTCATGGGCAGCCCGAAGACGACCTCGTAGGGGGTTAAGTGGTGTTTGGTAGGAGTGGAACGCATTGATAGCAATGCTAGCGGGAGAGCGTCTGGCCATTTTAGTCCTGTGGTTGCAACTATCTTGGCTATTTTGAGTTTCAATGTGGCATTATGTCGTTCAACCAAGCCCGCAGATTGGGGGTGGAAGACCGCATGAAATTTCTGTTTTACACCCAACCCTTTTAAGATGAGTTGGATAACTTCGGCTACAAAGTGGGGGCCGTTGTCGCTCCACAGAATTCGACAAAGGCCGTAACGGGGGAAGAATTCTTTCAGCAATACTTTTGCGGTAGTCATAGCAGTGTTGTCGCGGGTTGGGTAGGCTTCCACCCACTTGCTGAAGGCACACACAACGACAAGTACGTACTTCAAACCTTGGCACCTTTCTAATTGGATGTAGTCCATTTGTAGGACTTCAAAGGGGTGATTAGGAATCCCAAACCCTCCCCGGGGTACAGCAGTTCCTTTCCCAGGGTTGTGTTGGAGGCATACCAGGCATTGTTGGACCAGACGTTTGGCTGAGTCTGGGATTTTGTCATTGTGCCAAACTTTGGAGATGAGTTCGATCATGGGGGCAGACCCTATGTGTGCGGGGGAGTGTGCCATGGTCAGCATGGGGATCAAGTATGAGTCAGGTAGTAACCATTTGTTCGAGTCTTTAGTTCGCCAGCAACCGTCATCGTCCTTCAATCCCACCCGTGCCCATTCAGTCAATTCGTGTGGTGAGCTGGCTAATTGGATGTCCCTAACCGTTTCTCTAGCATTCTTCCACTTCTCAGTTTGTGACCTGGTCACATACATGCGGGTCGTGGACCTATTCTCGGCTGTGGTTCGGGCAGTAATGTCAGCCAGAGCATTTCCCTGTCCTATAATGTCTGTCACCTTCTTGTGTGCCTGGCATTTGATCACAGCTAGCCGTGTGGGGAGGAGGACTGCTTCGGTCAAAGCGGAGACTAGATCTCCATGTAAGATGGGTGTGCCATGTGAGGTCAGGAATCCCCTCTCTTTCCATAGGAGCCCAAAGTGGTGAACTACCCCGAAGGCGTACTGACTGTCTGTGTAAATGTTTGCGGTAGTCCCTGCTGCTAGGATGCATGCTCGTGTGAGAGCGATCAGTTCAGCCGCCTGCGCGGATCGCTGTGTGATGCGGGCTGTCTCTACAACTGTTCGGGCTGTGGTGACTGCATAGGCGGCTGAGGTGGTGCCATCGGGGAGCTTGATGCATGAGCCATCTACCCACAGTTCTCCGTCAGGGTCCGGGAAGGCAGTATCTCGGAGGTCAACCCTACTCTTGGTCTGTTCGTCGGTGAGGGTCACGCAGTCATGTATAGGGGACGCATTGGGGTCAGTGTCAGGGAGAGGTAGTAGAGTAGCTGGATTCAGAGTGGTGCATCGTTTCAATGTGATGTGGGGTGCAAGCAGAGTCAGTTCATAACCAGTCAGTTGTGCGCTAGTCAGGTGCTGAGTTTTGGTCTGGTTCAGGAGGGTGTCAACCGCATGGGGTACTAATACAGTGAGGGGGTTCGAGAGCACGATCCCCTCACTTTGTCGGATAGAGACAGCAGCGGCGGCTACTGCTCGAAGGCAGGCGGGCAAAGCTCTGGCTACAGGGTCAAGAGTGGCAGAGAAGTAGGCACAAGGGCGTTGTTTAGGACCTATGGACTGGGTTAGAACAGACAACGCGCATCCCTCCCTTTCGTGGGTGAAGAGGGAGAAAGGTTTAGTGTAGTCTGGGGTTCCTAGGACTGGTGCTGAACAAAGGGCATCTCGCAATTCTTTGAAGGAGGACTGGCATTCGGGTGTCCAGGGGAGGGGGAAGGGGACGTCTTTAGCCAGCTGGGAAAGCAGAGGTTTTACAATGAGGCTGAAGTTTGGCAACCACTGTCGACAGAAGGAGGTGAGACCAACCAGGGACCGCACTTGCTTCTGCGTTTTGGGGACAGGGGTTTCTAGGATGGTCTGAATTCGGTCAGGTGTAAGTTTCCTCCCGTCTTTGGATAGTAGGTGGCCTAGATATGTCACTTGGGGTTGGCAGAATTGCAACTTTTTCCTGGAGACCTTGTGACCGTTTTCCGCGAGGAAGTGGAGGAGGTGAATGGTGGCTGTGACGGCAAGTGGAGTGGTGTCGGCCGCCAAAAGAATGTCATCGACGTACTGTATTAACACCACTCCATCGGGTAGTTGGACTGCATCTAGTTGTCTCTTGAGGGCTTGGCTATAAATGCTGGGACTCTCAGTGTAGCCTTGGGGGGCCCTACAGAATCTGTATGAACGGGCTTTTAAAGTGAAGCCGAACAGGTAGCGGCTGTCTGGGTGGATGGCGATGGAAAAAAATGCGTTCTTGAGATCAATAACGGTAAAGGTAGTGGCAGTGGACGGAATCAGGGTGAGGATGGTGGTGATGTCTGAGACCACGGGGTACTGAGGTATGACTACTTTGTTAACTTCTCGTAAGTCAACAATGAAGCGGTATGCTTTCTCATCTCCCTCGCCTTGCTTCTTTACAATGGGTAGGATAGGGCTGTTGCAAACATTACTGACTACTTCTTCTACCACTCCTGCATCGACTAGGGACTGGATGATTTCCACCAATGCCTTCTCGCCTTTGGGCGATATCCGATACTGTGGAAGCTTTGGGAGCACTGCGTCCGGTCGGACGGTTATGTGTACAGGGTCGATCACCATGCGCCCTACATCTGAGTCGGTTTTAGCCCATAGATGTGAGGGTAACGTGTCGAGTAGGGACAGGTCAGCATCGGTTATAGAGAACATACATTGTGTGAGACAAGGCCTGAACAGATCTGGGTTATCGTGCAGGATGACTCGAACTCCGTCTGGGGAACATCTGATGGTAGCTCGGAAATGTTTTAGCAAATCGAGTCCCATAATAGCATCGGGGGTGTTGGAGGAGAGCAGAAATGTTGCATCAGTGATGTTATCTTCTAAGTCAAAGGAGATTGGTGCGGACAAGGGATTAGTGGAGGGCGTTCCATCAAAGCCTATTGAGGTTACGTGTGAGCCAGACAAGGGTGCCCTAGGAATCAGTTGTTTAGATAACGCACTACGTGTCGCCCCAGTATCTATCAAAAATGGAGACTTTGTGCCCAAGACCTTAGCAGTGATGTAAGGACCTTGCTGGTCAACACGTAGTTCGACTGGATCCCTCCCTTGCCCCTGGCGGTCCTATGCAAAGTCATGGGTGTTCTCGTAGTCGGACTGCTGGCACTGGTTCTGTCGGGGGCGGTCAAAGGTGTTTGGTCTGCCTGGCCTGTCGTTTGTGGCGTCGTTCGTGTACCCTCGTCCCTGTCCTCTACTTCTGGGGTCATGTGCTATGTCTCTGGTGTCTCTATTTCTGTTCATTTCCAGAAGGACCGGGCACTGGGATTTCCAGTGTCCGAACCCTCTACAGAAAGCACATTGGTTCCCGTCTAAGTCTCTTCGTCCAGCGTAGGGTGCAGGTGTATGGTCTCTAGGGGGTAGCTTTCTAGGAGCGGTCGGTTGGTAATTTCCTTTCCCACACAGACGGTTGCTCCCCTCGCACTGCTGCTGCCTGTCGCCTACCTGCTGGTGCCGATCCCGCTCACGCCGCTCCCTCCTCACCAGCGCTGACCTCTGCTTCTCGCCGCTCTCCTCCTGCTGCTGCTGGCCACTCTCCTCGCCTCCTCTCCGCCGCCACTGACCCAGTCACTCGCCTTCCTGGTTTCCCGCCGCTGACCCCGCAGTCCCGCCTCTCCTCCCTGCCCATTGGCCACCCAGCCTCCTGCCTCCCAGCGGACCCTCCCTCCCGGCTCCTTACTTAAGGTGACCGCGGCGGGCTGGTCAGTGTGACCCCTGTGCCCCACACAGACGGTCGCTCCCCTCGCACTGCTGCTGCCTGTCGCCTACCTGCTGGTGCCGATCCCGCTCACGCCGCTCCCTCCTCACCAGCGCTGACCTCTGCTTCTCGCCGCTCTCCTCCTGCTGCTGCTGGCCACTCTTCTCGCCTCCTCTCCGCCGCCGCTGCCCCAGTCACTCGCCTTCCTGGTTTCCCGCCGCTGACCCCGCAGTCCCGCCTCTCCTCCCTGCCCATTGGCCACCCAGCCTCCCGCCTCCCAGCGGACCCTCCCTCCCGGCTCCTTACTTATGACGCCCCCCCAGCGACCGCGCAGCGGACGCGCGCAGCGGGAGCGCCGACTGAGCGCCGAAGGTGTGCCAAAGGTAAGCCCGCCTGCGCCCGTCCGCGCCTGGACCGCGCCCAGCGCCAGACCCCCTGGCCCCCGCCAGCCCCCCCGCAGGACCTCCGACTTCGCTACGCTCATCGCACTCAAAACCGCCCGAGCCCCCGGATGCTACCGAGCGTCCCCGCGACGCACCCATGGACCCTTCGTCTGCCGATCCTGCAACTTCTCCACGCCCAGCAAAACGGACAACAGCAACCACCTCAAGTGCATCCTGATCAACACCCGCTCCATCCACAGACACGCCGTGGAACTCTGGAACCTCCTCGACACCGCATCTCCAGACGTCGCCTTCCTCACGGAAACCTGGATGAACGACTCCTCAGCCCCCGACATCGCCATAGCTATCCCGGACGGCTACAAGATCATCAGGAGGGATCGCAACAACCAGACCGGAGGGGGCATCGCCATCGCACACAAAAGCACCATTCGCATCTCGACTGACTCCACCGACGCATTCAACACCGCCGAATACCTGCACTTCCAGATCCACACCGACCCCAAGACTACCCTCAGAGGCACCCTCATCTACAGACCCCCGGGACCACGCGCACAGTTCTGCGAAGACATCACGGACTTCATCAGCCCTCACGCCCTCCCCTCCACCGACTACATCCTCCTCGGGGACCTCAACTTCCACCTGGAGAACAACAACGACCGCAACACGACCACCCTGCTGGACAACCTCGCCAACCTCGGACTCCAGCAACTGGTCAACACCCCCACCCACTACGCCGGCCACACGCTCGACCCCCTCTTCTCATCCAGCAAGCACGTCACCTTCAGCCACTGCACCGGACTCCACTGGACTGACCACAGCTGCGTCCACTTCAGCTTCAAGAAGAACACGGTCCACCACCACCCGAAGCAGGTTCCCCACAGAAACTGGAGCAAGATCACCGTCGACCAGCTCACCAACTCCCTCAGCCAGAACCCACTGGTCAGGACAACGGACCCTAACACAGCAGCCCTCGACCTCACGCAATGGCTGACCTCCTGTGCCAACGACCTCGCCCCACTGAAGAACCCACTCACCAGGCCCAGAAGCAAGAAAGCCCCCTGGTTCACCGACGAACTCAAGGACTCCAAGAAGGCCTGCCGCACCCTCGAGAAGGCCTGGCTCCTCGACAAGACCACCGACAACATGACCGCCCTCAAACTCGCCACCCGCAGACATCACCAGCTCATCCGCACCACCAAGAAGAAATCTTTGAAGGAACGACTGGACAAGAACGCCCATGACAGCAAGGAGCTCTTCAACATCGTCAAGGAGTTCTCCAACCCCAGCACCGGCAACAACGACATCACTCCCTCGCAGGACCTCTGCGACTCCCTCGCCTCGTACTTCCACCGCAAGATCGCCGACATCCACAACAGTTTCGGCGCTCCACCCCCGCACCCATCGACCGAACCTACGCACCCCGCCGCTATCCTCCAGACATGGACCAAAGTGACCCCCGAAGACAAGACACGCATGATGAACACCACCCACTCCGGATCTCCGACCGACCCATGCACCCACCATGTCTTCAACAAGGCCGCCTCGACCATCGCACCCCACCTCCGAGACATCATCAACGCCTCCTTCAACACAGCCACCTTCCCGGAGAGCTGGAAGCACGCCGAGCTCAGCGCACTACTGAAGAAACCAACAGCGGACCCGACTGACCTCAAGAACTTCCGCCCTATCTCGCTCCTTCCATTCCCTGCCAAAGTCATCAAGAAGGTCGTCAACAAGCAGCTGGCCGCCTTCCTCGAGACGAACGGATCCCTCGACCCATCGCAATCCGGATTCAGAGCCAACCACAGCACCGAGACCGCCCTCATCGCAGCCACCGACGACATCCGAGCCCTGCTCGACAAAGGTGAAACAGCGGCACTCATCCTCCTTGACCTCTCCGCAGCATTTGACACTGTCTGCCACCGCACCCTAGTCCAACGCCTCAACGACACCGGCATCCAGGGGATTGCTCTGGAATGGATCATCTCATACCTCTCCGGCAGAACACAGAGAGTACGCCTCCCTCCGTTCCGCTCTGAGGCCACCGAAGTCATCTGCGGCGTCCCGCAAGGATCATCGCTCAGCCCCACTCTCTTCAACATCTACATGAAACCCCTCGCTGCCATCGCACGCCAACACAACCTCAACATCATTTCCTACGCCGATGACACCCAGCTGATTCTCTCCCTCACCAGAGACCCCGACGCCGCCAAAGCCGACCTACACGAAGGGATGAAAGATGTCGCCGAATGGATGAACATCAGCCGCCTGAAGTTGAACACGGACAAGACAGAAGTCCTCATCCTGGGACCGTCGCCCTCCGCATGGGACGACTCCTGGTGGCCCCCGGCCCTGGGCACCGCACCCAAGCCAACGGACCACGTACGCAACTTGGGCGTCATCCTGGACTCCTCCCTATCGATGACCAGACAAGTCAACGCCGTCTCCTCATCTTGCTTCCACAACCTCCGCATGCTCCGCAAGATCTTCAGATGGATCCCGACCGAGACCAGGAAGACTGTCACCCAGGCCCTCGTCACCAGCAGACTAGACTACGGAAACACCCTCTACGCCGGTACAACAGCCAAGCTTCAGAAAAGACTTCAGCGTATCCAGAACGCCTCCGCCCGTCTCATCCTGGACGCCCCCCGACGCAGCCACATCTCGAGCCACCTGAGAGACCTGCACTGGCTCCCTGTCAACAAGAGGATCACGTTCAGACTCCTCACCCACGCACACAAATCCCTCCACGACCTGGGCCCAAGGTACCTCAATGACCGCCTGACCTTCTACACGCCCACCCGACAGCTACGATCCGCGAACCTCGCCCTCGCCGTCGTCCCTCGCATCCAGAGAGCCACCGCCGGAGGAAGATCCTTCTCCTACCTGGCGGCTAAGACATGGAACTCCCTGCCCGTCCACCTGCGGCTGACCCAGGACCACCTCGCCTTCAGGAAACAGCTCAAGACCTGGCTGTTCGAGCAGTAGCAGACCCCCTCCCCCAAGCGCCTTGAGACCCTTCCGGGTGAGTAGTGCGCGATATAAATTCCATGATTGATTGATTGATTGATTTGGGAGGCTCCCTCCCTATGGTCACCCCTTGTAACTGAGCTATCATTACTCTTTCCTTCAGTTCCTTTTTCTTTCTTTCGGACGCCCTATCGCTCTCATTCTTTTGGTGTTCGTAGTATTGGGCCATCTGAAGGATAGCTGCGGGTTTGGAGGCTGCCCAACTACTTTCGCTGGTCTGTAGCTTCTGGGAGACTTCTTGTGACAGACCCTTCACGTAATTCTGGACAAAGAGGTGATGTCCGGTTGCAGTGGTCATGTCCTGGCCACTATAATCGGAAAACACTGTCTCGAATCGAGAGAAGTATTCAGACACATCCTCCTGGGGTTTCTGGCGACAAGCCGTCACTATCGACCAGTCTACCTTTCTTTCTGGGATTAGAGTCTTCAATTTCTGTACAATCTTGTCTGGGAGCTCCAATATGGCTTTTGGGGGTTTTTGTCCCGGTTCTCGCTGTTTATCTATGGTATCGAGTTGTACCCAGGTATATCCGAACGGCTCAGCGTGGTCGACTTTCCGGATTTGCTTCCACACATCAGCCGGCAGACATAACCCGAAGAACAAGTCGATATCTGCTAAGGTCATTATTGTTGAACCTAAGGCTGTACCTAGTTCGGTGTAGAAGGCAGTCGGGTTCTTTCTTAAGTCGGGTAGGGTTTTTCTAAAGGTCAAAATGTCTTGTCGGTCCCATGGCTGGTAGACCCAGTTATATACAACCCTTCCCTTCGCATCTTGGTGGTTGATGTCGTCGTGTGTTCCCTGACCTCGTGGGGGGACCCAGTAGGGGGCGGCTTCTTTGATGGGCATCATGGTATCAACTCTTCCTGCCTGGGGTTCAGTCGCTATGGGGGTGTCTGCTTTGGTTGTCTGTCTGTGTTCGTTAAGATGCCGGGAGACCTCGAGTGTACGAGTGAAGAGGTCCGTCACATCGCCCTCTCCTCCTTCCCCAATGTCTACCTTCCTATATAGGGTCGCTAAGCCGTCGGGACCTTTATCGTGGTACCTATCCTCATATGTATTCAGGGCGTGATAACAAAGTCGTACGACGAAGTGCCGTCTGTGGTTGTCGGCATACGAGTTATACATGTCTGTTATATACTCCTCACTTTCCTTTTGCTCTACTAGTGTCCTTACTATCTTATCGATTCCGGCTCGTTCATCCTTTGTTAGTCGATTCACTCTGGCGGAATCTTT
The DNA here is from genome assembly GCF_964204655.1 of Triturus cristatus. NCBI lineage: Eukaryota > Metazoa > Chordata > Amphibia > Caudata > Salamandridae > Triturus > Triturus cristatus. Next base: position 1,362,887,306 of record NC_140590.1, read on the forward strand.
CTTTCTCATTTCAGGGTCATCTAACGTTATTGCTAACGTTGTGTTTAGTACAAGAGGCTCGGCCGGCGCGGAGGCCGTGAGGACCGAGGCCCTGGTACTGCTTTCGCTTGCGTTTGGGGGTTGTGGGTGCTGCACTACCGGTTGGGAGGGTGCGTATGGAGGGGGCATGTAGGTGATCGGGGGACCTAATAGCAATTCGTCATTCGTTCGTTGCTTGGAAGGTAACTCAGGGTAGAGCGTAGAGGGGGTCCTAACAGGGTACTGGCCTGATGTTTCAGACTCTTGTTTTAGTTTAGCTTCCTTTCTCTCCTTTATCTCTTCCTCTAACTTTCTAGCGGCAAGGTGAGCTGCCTTTCGTAATTACTTTTCTGCTTTTACTTCTTCCCTCTTTTTCCGTTGCATTGCTTCTTTGCGCCACATGCTGATACTGTCGAGCATAGTAGGCGTCGTTTTATTACTACGTAGAGCTATTTCTAGCGTTTTCATTTTATGGTCATCGAAGGATTCCATCAGTGGCCACTGACTCTCGGGGTCCTTCTTTGTATATTTATGCCATAGCTTGCTATAAGCTACGGCGACTAGTCCGTATTTAGTGAACATGTCCTTATTAGGGGTGCCTTCCAGTGGAGCCGGATGGTTCACCTCTAATAAGCGGTCCGGGCAGAACCAACTACCAATCAGTGGGGAGAAGACAGGCATGACGGGTTACAACGGGGACAAAAGTCTGCACTACCTATCTTTTCACTGCTTGCAAAGACTAGACAGAATATCTACGTTCCACGTTATTTGTAAGCAGAGAATACCTCCAAAGAACCAATATCGAACAACCAGTGTTCAGACAATCAATCAATCAATGGTGGGAAAGAGATAGGCACGACGGGTTACAATGGGGACAAAAGTCTGTGTTACCTACCCTTCACTATTTGCAAAGACTAGACAGAATATTTCTATTCTACGTTACTTGCAAACAGAGAATATCTCAAAGAGCACTATTCTTCAAAACAATCAATATTCGGACAATCAATCAGTGGGGAGATAAAAATAGGCACGACGGGTTACAACGGGGACAAAAGTCTGCGTTACCTACCCTTCACTATCTGCAAAGGAAGAGAGAGTATTTCTATTCCTCCCCGTTTGTAGACAGCGAATATCTCAAATTGAACAATCAATAAGCAATACTAGTATTTTCAATCAATCAATCAATTATTTAGCGATCTGTCGTATTTCACGACCTTACCCGGACCGCGTGGACAGTTTCTCGTCTTCCGCCTCCAGCGCCCGATCGTCCTCTACTCTCCGTTATTGCCGCGGCACTCCTGATGGTTCCCAGTCAGGACCGTAGATCACTCGAGAGAGGTCTGCTCGGAACCAGTGAAGTTCGGATGATCGGCTGCCAGACGAGGGTCTATCGGGCAGGAGCTCTCCCGATCGTTGCAGTCGTTCACTCTGTCGTCGGGACCTCTCCCACTGGATCCACGTGTCGCTGATGGGCCCCACGCTTGGGACGCCAATTGTTAAATGGTAGTGGCAGTTGCAGTCGATAACCTTTCAAGGATTGCCCGGCGATAATCGCCTCTTATACCATTCGATGATTTAATCAACAAAAGAGGCAGGCGCCGGAGACTGGAAGGCAGGAAACAAAGTTTTATTCCGTCGGAGTAGAACACATCAGATCAGACAGCAAGGTATCGTCACAAGGTGCTCTAACTGCATCTCTGAGGCCTGGCCTCTTATACACACATTTATGACGATAACACCAGTTTATTGTACATGGCACATTCTTGAGATTGCTTTGAAACATGAAAGAATCCCCAGTTCAGATCCGCTCCCACACATGACTACAGTGGAAGTCCCCACCCCACCCGCAGTAGGAGATGGCTATCACACAGCAGGATATTCCGCCAGTTCCCGGGGGTGTGTGCAACCGGTCGGGTCTCAGGGGGTGGTGGCCTTGATCTACTGTAATCCCTTTGATGTGAGGTGTTTCCTTTACAGTAGGGGCAATATACAGCATCCGCAGGGCTAGGTGGTGGTCTGGGATCGGTCCGGACAATCGGGTGCAGAGGAAGGGGGTTATCAAAAGGATGAATGACCATGTACGGGATGAAAGGAGGTGTTGGTCAGGCACGGGGTGCGATTCCATGGCAGGGTTGCGCAGGAGGAGAGGTTTTATGGCCCATGTATGAGAGCGGGGGTGGCCAGCACGCGGGGGATGTTCGCAGGGCCTGAGGGACGTGCTGGTGATCGGCAATGAGCGGGGAGAGAGAGCGGGGTGCCTAAAATGGCTGCCGTGCGTTTTCTGTGCGTGGCGCTGGGGAGAGGCAAGATGGCGCAGATAATGTTCAGTTTGCAAGCTAAATTTCCACAAATAGGGCAAGAACCGAATTGGGAAAACACAAAACTCATAGGCCTCTATAGGAAGAAAAATGCATTTGCAATGCAATAGGTCGCGCTTTTGCAAGAGTTTAAGCTATTGGCATTGTAAATTACATTGCCTTTTATTTATGTTTTAAAAAACAACACATAAATAAAAGCATTATCATTTACAATGCCAATAGCTTAAACTCTCGCAAATGCGAGACCTATTGCATTGCAAATGCTTGTAAAAGTGTCCCATGCGAACTTTCACTTTAATGGCGGCTGCGCTCTATTGTTTAGAAAATGAAGAGGTACTAGGCCCTATATCTACCATACCTCTGCTAAGTCAGTGGCATTCAAGAATGGTTGAGTGTTGGATACCGATGTAGTTAAGCACAAGACGTCTACACAGCAGGCATCAAAGAACTGATTGGTGTCGAAGTAAACCCCTAATATCTACTTTTGCCTAATCTAAATGATGTTACATCTTCATCACTACCTGATTGTAATAATAGCTCTGCGTCATTATTGTACACTGGGATGATTATAGTGCACTGGCTAAAACCTTATATTTAGAGCTTCAAGTAGGAAAGTATAGGGAGGGGAGTCCAGTGATCAAATGGACAGCAGGTAGGCAGGTGGATAGAATGTAGAGAGAAACTTAGTTAGCTCTGCCACATAATTTTATTTTTCAGTGTTGCATAATGCTGTAGACCCTGGGGATAAGTAGAAGCATTACAGGTGCAGGAATAGATTGCATGATAGAGCAATGAGATTGAATGGCTCGAAAGTGTTGTTGAGAGCAGATAGTGTGTTAGGGTAAACAGGGCACAAAGTGGAAGTGGTATTGTCTGGGGATTCTTCATAGTAGGACTGTATTGTAATTGCATTAAAATACAGTTTCCTTCCCTGATAACGCATTGAAGTTAATCAGCTGATGGATAGCACGTTACACTGGGGGGGGGGGGGTGCTTGGTTAGAAGCATGCTGAATGAAGTGCCACCCACATTCACAGCACTTTTGTGTTGTGCAAGGGTGACCAGATTGGTGCTCTTTTCAGTCACATTGCCGATGCATGTATTGGTGGGAGGAGAAGAAAAGTGTAGAGAGCAGGCGCTTTACAATAATTTGATTGCTATACACAATTGAGCGGGTATCAATTAAGTCCATTTAATAAATAGCATAGATTTTCATAAGAAACAAAAGTTCAATCATTACAGAATTGCAAAGTTAAGGTAAGACTTTATCTGACATGTCTGTTTCGAATGGATTCTAAGCTTGCCAGAGCTTCTGACTTAAAAGTTAAACGTATATTGGAATAGTATCACCAACTGAGCTTCGAGTAGCTCTTTTCACCTTTGAATAGAATCGAGGCTGTTTGCAACTAGCTGCAGTATTATGACCACAGCGTCCATCTACAATACACTTCATCCAAAATAGACATGAGTACCAATGACTCATCTCTTGGAAACCGGCACTTTAAAGCCACCACTGCACATGCAATGTCCGGATGAACTGTCTATCACTGGATTGAAAGCTTGGTGTCCCTACTTATAATTAGTGCTTTAAAGGGAAATCTAGAAGTACAGATACTTACTCTTAGAGTACCTGTTTGTTCTTGAGAGGTGCCGGTACCCTGTCACTAAAGTCATTCAAGCAGTGCTGAGAAGTGCAGGTGCTCTCCCTTTCACATTAAAGAAGCGCAGGAACTCAGTGCCGGCTAGTAACTGCACATTTAAAGCACTGTGTATAATTGTACTCGTCGATTCCATAGAAATTCTACTTATCTGTTCAAACAGACAACATGCAAGTGTGCAAGGTTCCAGTTAAACCATCATCCCAAGCCACATGTCTCCATAGATTTCCTGAAAACCTTTCTCGTCCCCCACAAATGTTTAATCTTCATTGATTTCAACAGGACAAGCCTCCAAAATCTCTCGAGCTCACCAGACCACATGATTCAAAAGGTTGCGAAGTACGCAATAGGTTTGTCGAGTAGTACACAGACGCAAACTCTGGAAGACAAAAATAACTCTCGTAGACAGAAGAGACGTCATTTGTCTATGGTCACCAAAATAAACAAACAAGATAGTGAACATGTGGTGTGGGCTCGCTAGGGAAAACAAGCGCGGCAGCGAAGCCGCGAAAGTGAAAGCATTTGTAACCTGACCCAAAACAGATGGCAGGCTGCGCGCGCTGCTGAAGCTGCTGACTTTGGAGCTGGAGAACATGGTTTGAGCCTCGGCGTGGGCTGCATTATTTAATTATTAAAAAATAAACATCGATCTCGGAGTGGGGGTGGGGAAGAGACAAATTAAAAAAATAACACACACGGAGGAGAAGACAGATACAATTTTTAAAAAAACACGGTTGAGACAGACAAATGTAGCATCTGAAACCAAGTACAACAAACGGTGCGAGGAGGTGGCTCAACAAATAACGCTGCTGACTTTGGAGCAGGAAAACAGTATTCGAGCCTCGGAGTGGGCTGCATCATTTAAGCGTAATTTAATTATGAATAAATTAAATGTAAATAAATAAACAGGGTCGGGAAGTGCAGGAGGCTGCCAGATGTGGAAATGCGAGCAGCAAAGAAAAAAAGTAGTCCCTAAATAAAAAGATAACAGCCAGCAGCATAAGTTAACTGTAGGTCGATGCTGCTTCCTCCAGAAACAGAAGAAAAAGGAAGTGATGTATCGGACCACAAGCCAACAATGAGCAAGATTAGAACAGCAATGCCAGATTCCACCAATGGCAAGCGACAAAACAAAGACAAATGCAATGGGTGGAGTTTCAGTAGTAATACTGATTACTTGATGCCTCGTAGAGGCAGCGCATGCGCTGCCTATGCGAGACCTAAAAAGGTCTTACTTTTAACCCAATCTCATCTTTAGCAACAGTAATGAAAGGGGCAGGTGCTGAAACAGTTTGAATTTCACCAAAAAGCCTTTGAGTAGTAATAGCCACCTGAAACGCCACTATCTAGGAAAAAAAACTAAGATGACAAGAGGGAGGCATCACAACGAAAGCACCTAACGAAAACCCTTAAATGGACAATAAAAGGGAAACTTGTTCTGAAGCCTCTTTAAAAATCTAGCTACATCTGATCAGATAAATAAAGGACTTTGATCTGGTAATATATAGGCAAATAATCAAAGAGACTGTGGGTTGTGGTGAAGAACCTTGCCCTGATTCTGAGAAAGCTGAGTGGGAACACACAAGGTGCAGTACACACAAGATGCAGCAGCTCTGGTTATCAAGCTATGTGAGCCCAAGCCGGACCTTTCAGAATCACTCGCGCTCTGCTGAAACCAAATCTTTGGAACTATATTCTGTATCAGATTGGGAACGAGGAAAGATGAAATGCTGACAGTAGACCACTCCAGAGAAACGGCCACTTTGACCCTTTCGGTGGAAACTGAATTGAACAGAAAAGATGTCTCCTCGTGTTTCCAACCTTCTTCAGGAGTTTCTATGACTAGAAAATCTGATCTAGACTCTGATGTTTTGTCTCCCTGGTAAAATGATCCTAGCTAATCCGCCTTCCTGTTTACCCTGCTAGGTGAACTGCTGACAGCCCCATTTGCATTTAACCTAGTTCACAAGGAAAACAGCCTTTTCGCAAAGATTTCTTAATTGTACACCACTTAGCTTTTTGTGAAACATCATTACAGCATTGTTCTCCATACAAACCTTAATTAGATGAGATGCAGAAGGAATGTTATTGTGGGCTATTTTACAAGAAAATAGCTGAACCAACAATTCTTCTCGAGTATGGTTCTGTGACAAGTACAAAACGTCTGCATGTGCAGGGCTATACATCTAGGACATGATCCTCAACGCCGTAGAGGCCGACTACAGCTTGTCACATGAATCTTTTATTTTTTTCCACTATAGCTTCATTGAAGGCAAAATGCTCTTTGAAGGATGCTTATTGACGAAAACAGAAATGGCAGTGTTACTGATGGCTTCAGAGATACTTAGAAATGTATCTTGGGGGACCAAATAGTGATTCTATTACCAAAACTATTAACTATTTTTGGTAACTTTTGTGAAACTAATCAAGTGGCCAGATGAAAAAAATACAGCAACGTCAGACTTTGCATTACACTTAAAATAAACTTAATAAAAACACTTTTTCTGGCATGCAGGTCAAAGAGGCTGGTGATGACCACATATCCACGTCAAGCGGCGTGATGCGTAATGGATGCTTTGGAAGTGCAAAGTGGCAGGCGTCCTACACTGTAACAAATGGTTTGCTGGTACAGGGATTTATGCCAAGCAGAATCTTCTCTTCTAAAGGCTCACTTTCCCTTGCTGGCTGGTTCAGCTGTTATGGGGCAGTGAGGACCTCTAAACAGCCTCATTTTAAACTTCTTTGGATTCTATGGGCATGCTGGAAGGACAGCAGCAAGTCGGGCTGACAGAAAGTTTCATGGTCTTCGGCTTACATCCATGCCTTCAGCATATGGGCAGCTCGCACTCAGTGAACAGTGAAGTAAGGTTCACGCTGAGTCCACCAAGCTTTAGTCACGTCGTTCTCCAGCTAATATTCATAGTCCGTAGTATTTGGGCAACATCCCCCAGTCACTAACAAGCAGTGCATGCTCCATTTTTGGAATCCCAACCAGTCAAGCAAATCCTCGGCTTTCTACTCCTGGGAAGTAAAGGGGTTAAAAGTTTCATGCAGCTCAAGGTATACTTGTAATCAAGTGTGGCAGCACAACTAGGTCTGTCCTAGACGTCTCCGGAGAAAAGGAGGATGGACTGGCTCAGTTGTTCTGTCGACCTCCATATATACCTTTGGTCATCTATGCGTAACCCCAAAAGGGGGACTGTGATATTGATTATGATGTCTTGTTTTCAATGTTCATTTCAAGTGTGTATTGTTCTTACACTCCATCTGATGTTCAGGATCAATCTTTCGAACACCCAGAAATAAACAAGAAAGGGGTCCTCCCGTTAGCAGAAGTCACTGGACTTTACTTACGTGCCAGTAGTCATCATCCTGAAAGCAGCAAAGCAAAAACTATGTTATGCTACCACCAATTAGGACCTAGAATAAGTGAGCCTACCCTCTGTTCCAGGAGATACAAAGGGTGCCCTACCCAGAGAGCCTACAGCTGCTGTTCGTTCGGGATTCCTCTAGATCAGGCACTCCTCAAAGACAAAAAAATGAAAAAATACAGTGAAACGTCAACGGACAAAGGAGAAATGGCTTGATGCGACAGCATTTCTGAACAGCTGCAGATTTTCGCCTTCAGAGAGGTGTGGAGTTAGTTTCCTAGGACAGGCTAATGTTCATTCAAAGCGGTGCTTATTGTAAATGAATAAGTGTCAGGGCTCTCGTCAGACCAGTGCAGTTTGCACCACACGTTGTCTCTGCAATAATGCCAGTGATAGTAACAACAAAACTACTAACCGTCACACTCCTGCAAGTGTGACAATTCAGACTATTTGATGTCCCCAAAGCATTAAGAACGGCTTGGCCGGCATTTAATAGTCATTTTTAATGCATATTGAATGAATAATGAACTGTTGTTGTGGTCATCCTAAACAGCGCCACCTTGTGGCAGACTGTCACAAGCGCCGGTGTTGACAATTAAAGGCCGGTTCCCAGCACCAGCAACCATCGGCTAAAATTAAGTACTAATTCAAAGTGAGCGAAGGAGGACGATTATTTCACATTTAACGATGGGAATTATTGTACTTCTACACGTCAACAACCAACACTGCCTGATTTCAAGGGCGCATTTGGGAATAGTTCCAATAGATAGCATCAAAGTAAAACAAACTCAATAGCGGGATCCTTTCTCCAATTTTACTTCCATGTGAAGACTCTACTACACAGAAACTTATGCACTCAGAAACTTTTACACCTGCCTCAAATTTTATGCTTACCTCATCATATCCAAAAATAGCAGCATAGAAGTTTTCGGTCATGGTTCTTATGCTTGATTTGAGGGCTACCGAATCAATCTGAAAAGAGGAAACACTCCAGTTAGTAACATATGACTAGGCCTGGGCACACATTAATATAAATCAGTATTTGCCTGCATTTCAGATTGTAACCTACATTTTTGAACCATTGCAAACGATATAAATTAACTCTCTTATTATACTTTAAAAAACCAATAATCGGAATACTATTTTTAAATACTAATTTCAAGTGTAAGTCATCTGGTTGCATCATTTTTATTTTCTTGGAAGTCAGTCAAAAAATACTCCAATGCAAAGTGAAAAGAGCTCGTTTTAATTGGGCAAAATACTCCTTTGCACTGGGAAATTATTGTGAGTGAGTCTTGAATCACTACCAATGGAACTAGCAGGTTGCTGCAGCAGACAAAAAACATTTTCTTGCACACTGTGAGAAAGGTCCAAGTTTCCTCAATTGATATCTGCTGAAATTACCAGAATGTCAAGGGTTCTCAGAGAAGTGAGATAGGGCGATCACTGAATAGAGGTATATTATTTCGGAAAGAGAAATTGCCACAAACCAGACATACATAACACGGTAAGTCACAAGACCAGAACTCTCATGGAGATTTCTGCAATGCTATCCCTCAAGTAGAATTTAGCCATCAGGGAGAGATGGAGCACTTGGAGAGTGAGCACAAGAACCCTGGACTACACATGAAATCGCAGAACGTACACGCGGATCCAGCAGAAGACTACTCTCTCAAGACAAGATAAAATAAACTAATTAGGGCAACAAGCACACCTATATGGACTAATGTTTGAGGATCACACTATAGCCTACCCATACAAATGACCTCCCTTTGGGCCACTCCATCTCAAGGCTACTAAAATCCAAAAAGTATGTTGGTGCCAAAGTTAAAGGTTGGCCGATTTGCTATATAGATATCTACCAGTAACGAGGGTGCTACAGTCCCCATTGCAAGCTAAATGCATATTGTTTGGTAAAAGGCAGCCATCCTTGAGGTGTAGTGGAGTACTCACACCGTTTGCCACAGAGGCTGAATCACTAATAAGAGCTACGCCTCTGCATGCCCACAACTGTAACATAATCTAAAAACACTACTTAACTAAATATTTAATGACCTCTAAAATAAAGCAACGGCTCATAAAAATGACAAATAGATGCAAAAGCAGTAGCGTTGGACCAAGAAAATAATTAGGAAAAACTGGAAAAACATACAGTTCAAAAACAGAAAAAAAGTAGTACTGAATTATTAAACTGGTCTACAACTGACTAAGATACAGAGAAGGTAACTTTAAAAACGTCTGGGAAAACTATTTTTAGATTCATCACTGAAATTGAGTAAGTATTCCTTTTCCATGTCCGTCCTGAATTAATGATGCATCTGAGGACAATCCACACTATATAATATTTGATGCCTAATCAATGAAGAAAAACGGAATAATTGTTTTTGTATCAATTTTATTTTGTATTGTTTTTGTATTAATGACGGCATTGTTTGTAAATCTGTTGGATCACATGATATCGCTATGTGTTGTACAAAGTCTGATTGCAAAGCAAAATCAGTGAAAAGTAATGCATTTATAGTTATGCGAATGAAGCACTGTAAGGTTGATATGAACAGATAACAAGTATACTTAAGGATGAAGAATAAAAATAAGTAAACAAGCATTGGCAATAAGGTTGGTCCTTGTGCAGTGCATGCAGCAGAGAGGCATAAACACATTAACACATTCAGAACATACGCATATGGTGCAGACCAACAGAAACCATTTTCTCAAAGTCCAACTGATCTGCAAGTACTCTGCACACATACCAACAGGCACACGAGCATCGATACACAAAACACAGTGATTTATACACTGTGCAGCTGAAGGTACAAGATGATGTACAACAGAGAAGCAGGCGATGTTGTACACCACAAGGCACAGGGTGATGTGCAGAAAGGATTAAACAGCGATGCGGCTCATGGAAGCACTGGTAGTGAGCGTCATGGCAATTCAGGGGGTGAGCCTCAGGGGAGGAACGACTGTGGATCAGGAGAACAAGGTTGTGCATTGGGGGGCATGATAGGGCCCAACAGTGGGCACAATGTGACATCCAATAGGATACAGGAGAATGTAGAATAGCATTCACACTTCACGGTAACGTAGCATAGGTGATGTCAGTGAAGACGAAAGCCCTATTTCTATCTTTGAAATTTGGGACTTACAGTATTTTTCATATTATACATGTAGAATTGCAAATCCCAGAACATAAACAAATATATCGCCTGACACACCGCCTGGCTTTTTCTAGTCATTTTCTCTAAGGCATATGAGTGATTTCCCTGAATGAAGTTTTGGTTTGTACAAAAAAAATTGACTTAAGTAACAATTTTACTTATTTTTATAAGTCCTCTCAAATTATTTCCTAGCCATGGTGTACAATTAGGCACGAAGGGACATATGAACGACATTGTTGTAACAGGATTTGGGTACGGTCCTTCTACTTCTATAGAAAGGGATTTCTTTTAGTGCATCAATGTAAACATCAGATGCAGGCTCTACGTCAGTGGCTCCACAAGTACAACACTAAATATGGCCTACTGGAGACCTCCACAATGTGGATCATCTTGGAATGTAAAACATCAGACTATACAAATCCTGAAATTCTAGAGCAGCTCCTGAAAAGCCTGGATTCTACAAACATGCAAACCTCCATGAAAATGCACCACCCAATGCCGAATTACAACCATTGAATCGAGAGGCACACCGGCAACAACAGCAAGATACCAGGCAACCTCGAAGACACTCCAATAAAGAGGGGATAACTGAGTGGTGGAGGCACTGGTGAGGGACAGTGAAAGAGACAAATCAATATCATCACATAAATAATGGAAACATGGACCCAGGATGACAGCCTAAAGTTGATACCGACCATTCTATAACAGCAGAATATATGGTATGACTGATTGTTCAGTAAGCAGAACACATTTATGGCCTAATGATGTAAACCTGATCACTCCCCCTTAGATCCCTAACACTTACATACAAATTAGTGGACTAATGGAGAAGAGCAGGCCTAACGGCGATGTTGCACCCTTGTTCATCGTAGTCAGTTTGTTGTTCTCTTTCTTTTTTGCTACAACCACTTTGCACTGGATGACTGCTTTCTTCTTGACTCACCCCATCACTACTCTATGGATACATTATACCTCCATCCTGTATCTGCTGTCCTTCATTGATCGCAGATCCCCTTTCACATATATGAGATGAAAGATATAAACACAAACTTAACAACTGACTTTAGCCCCCTCACCGGTTCTTATGCTGCATTTCCTTGACTGTATCTTGAGTTCATGCGGTTCACCTGCTGTTGCTTGCCACTGTCCCAATTAGAGAGTTCAGACGTTCTACCTTCTTTTCAAAGTGCAGCTACGGCACTCTGGTGCAGACTCCAATAGCGCATTTCCTCTTGCTTTCCCTCACCTCCCATAAGCCGTGATATATATAGCATCCATATAACATTCTGACCAATCTACCCTATCTTCACACCTGATAATTAAGTCCTACTTGTGCTGCAGTAGGCCTTGTCATATATGGTCCATGCTCTCTAGCACTTCTACCCCTGAGGTGAACCGACACATCTGACTCAGTCAAGGCTTGATATACTTCAGCACTTAATTACATCAGAAGAAATCAGCTACATGGAATTTACAAAACCTACAACGACCTTACTGTTCTCTCTTACTGTCAAAGGCATGAGGAACTATATATACATGAAGAAGGCCTATCCTATATTTCCTCCAAATAAACAGACATTGATCTTCTGCAAGTACTTGAAAATAAGGTATGGGCCACGGAAGGGGCAAACTCAAGCTGGACAGCCTAAAACAAATGAAGCCAGTATATAGAAAGCAATCAAATGTGAGTTACAAACCACAAAGCCAATGGTAAGCAATGGGCGAATGCATTCCAGGAAAGATTTACGAATGTCCCCAAGATGCTGTTAGCAAACTAGACAGCTGCATTGTCTGGTAGGCATCAACCTAAAAAAAATGTCTGTTTACTGAGAAGACAAATTACAATTGTGTGCGACACACCTCATTTAATCTGCTATGTATTTAATCCAACAGTTAAATAATTAGTCTGGCACAAAATGGAAGAGATGTTTTTTTTCTAAGGTGATAGGACTGATGTCTGAAGACAAGGAAAGTACTATACTGTTGTTTAGAGATGCTTAACCGCTTAAGCATCCCATCGTGGCTAACAAATCAACTAGGGTTGAACACTGGGAAACTTGGAGGGTATATAAGGTGTCATCTATACTTGGCTTATTCTGGAAGGATTACAGGGAGTTTGTAATTTTTACTTTTTATGTGCCATTTCATGGGTGGCTCGCAGTTCCAGATAAGGTAGCATAACACATCCGATCACCTTGAAAGAGACAGTGCATGTAAGCTGCTGCACACTCTGGGAATTGTGGTTAATTTCTCCGCATGAAGTGTTTGTGGTTGGCAATATTAAATGTGCCCAATGTGTAGCATCTTTGGTGGAAATACATAGCAGGGAGAGAGGAAGAATGGGCGCTGGGTGATGGATCTCGTAAAGAAGTGAAATACTGTTGCTCAGGATCACCGATACAGAATGGCTGGTCTATGGCCTGCTCCCAAATATGAATGGCACTACCATCAGAGAATGGCTTAATGAGGCTGACTCAATGACCCACTCTATGTATGATGGCCTGTGGGCTGATCCAAAATATGAAAGAAACTATAAGCAAGCACTTGCTGAATGTGGCAGATGCAAAGCACCTGTCTAGTTATTATCATTTTTAGGTTGAGCATTCGAGACCTATTGTAATTTCTTATGTTGGGTTAAAGCCATCCCCCAGCTTTTAATTTGTTTGTTTCAGTGTCCCTCAAAAAGTCTTGCTTGCCAGTGGTCAGTCCTGCCTCTTTGTCCTTCCTTTCTCTCTTCCGTTCCTCCCATGCAGCAGGGATTAAGTACTGTCTCATCACACTACAGTTCTTTGTCTGTTCTCTGGGCGTCTACTTTATTTCTTTGTTTCCCACTCTGTTTCTGTTTGTCTGTGTGTAGTTTCGGCACCATAGCTGATTACATTTAAATATAGTTTTCCTCCCTCCCACCTCCTCCTAATTCCACAGCTTTATTGGGGGTACTTTTTACGCCATGCCTCCCTCTTCGTGGTTATATTTTTTAGGTTTTTAAGCAATTTTCGATTTCGACCGTCATTTGGGCTTCTTTTTAGTTGGATGTTAGTTTGGGTTTGGGCTTTGTTTTTACAGAGGAATGGGCTTGTTTTTTGGTAGAAGAGCAGAACAAGCCTTGGCAGCGCAAAAAGCTGGCAGTGAATGTCCAACTTTTTGGCTTTGTCAGTGCTTGTTATGTATTCATCTCAAAAGGTCCTATAGATAGTTAATGTTGACATCATGCCAGACAAACAAATTACAGAGACCAGCAGAAATGGCCTTTCAAAATAAACCAATGTACATGTGTTGTGGGACAATATCGTTAATGTACACCTGATCAAACATTAGGAGCAACTCAAAGAAATCAGGAGAAGCTCACCATAGTCTATTAAACTGCGCAACACAAACAATAGCAGAACTTGATAATTGTATTTTTTGGTGATTTCTTCGGTGACATGCATGCCACCTCGAGTTGCACAAAAAAAATAGTCTGCACATGAACTCTCACAAGATAGTGCGTTTTTGAGAAAGAAAAAAAACATACATATCCGGCAAGGGAGTCTGCAAATACCTTACACAAATACCAACTGTTTTATTTTGAAAAAACGCGATGCGTTGTGAGGGTGGGGTCTTTGCAGTGGGTCGCCTAATTTTGTCAAAGCAAGAGAAATATTTTATTACATTATGGTCCAATTAAAACTCATCAGCTACATTGCAAATCTTCTAGTGATCTTAAGCCCCTAAAATCAACACTGGTAGCCACCGAAAAAGTTGGACACGGTTATAAATCAGCGAGGTCCCTTACAACAGTTATCATGCCTAGCAACTTAATACAGTTAACTCACAGGACAGCTAATGAAATATTGTTCTTATGGTGGTTTATAGAAGGTATCCTAGACATTCGAGACTGAAACTCAAGCTTTAAGCCTTTTAAGTAAGCCTGGGCAAAGCACTATGCTACGCTCGCGTAGTTTGCAAAGTTTGCGCTACTTCGCACTACGCGAATTGCACGTAGCACAGTGCAAACACGCGTAGCGTAGCATTGCGTAGTGCAGCGGTCATTTTTTGCTTGCTCGCGGTCCTCAACATCAAGTTGGCGACCGCGAGCAAGCAAAATGACATCACGGCGAGACTTTTTCCTTGTTCGCGATCAGCAACATCAAGTTGCCGACCGCGAGCATGGAAAATGAACATCCCGGCGAGATTCTCAATGGGAGGAGGTCAGGTTTCTCATTGCGAGTGGTCGCGTATGCTCCCGACCGCTCGCGATGAGAAACTACCAGTCCGCGTTGAGAAATCTGCCGCTCGAGTAAAAATCTACTCGAGCAGCAGAAAACTACAGCTTGCACTGTGCAAGATGCCGTTTTCAATGATTGCACAGTGCCGGATGCTTGTCCGCACTGTGCAATCATTGAAAACGACATCTTGCACAGTGCGAACAGGGTACTACGCAGTTTGCGAAGTGCTACGCGTAGCTCGCGTAGTGCGAAGTGCACTTTGCGTAGCTTCGCGTAGTGCAACTTCGCTTAGTGCAACTTCGCAAACTACGCCCAGGGTTGCTTTTAAGGGCTCTGTAAACAGGAATGAATGATGTGCTCCACCTTGATAAAAACCAAGTGTCAAATCTTGTGAAAGGCTATGTCAACAGATTTCAAAGTTGCCAGGGTATGAAAAAATAAGAGGAAAACAGATATTACAATTCCAAAACATGAAGAATTTCTATAAAAAAAATACAAACATTTAAATAGAGTGTCACAGTATTTCTGCTAAGGCTCTTGCTATAACCTTTCACCAATTACAGACAGAAGAGATAGGGAGAAGAGGAGGGGCAGAATATCAAATCTAGGAAAGGTAGAAGGGAACTGATGCTGCAGGAGTTATGGAGAAGGGAGGAAGAAAGATGGAAGGGGGGAGTGAGCAGGTGACCCAGTTACAACAAGCACTGGCAAAGTCAATAAATCTGGTTTTGGTTGCCAAGATGCTGTATTAGCCAGTTTGTGTCCACTCTGAATATTTTTTTATTAAAGTATGAGAAAAATCATTCAAAAATAGCCTCCTGTACATGTAGATATGTGCAGCTGCATGAGCTGACATCTTGAATTTTTTTTTATAATAATATGCAACAAAAACCATTACAAAATGGCCACAAACACATCCTCACAAAGGGCCACCTTTTTATGTTTATTCTTATATTTTAAGAAAAAATAATTCTAAGGTAGTTGTGAAAGTGTGTGCACGCACAGGTGAAAAGCTATGAATGTTTCTTAGTACAGAATACCATAAACCAATTAAAGATGGCCATCCATTCATCTGCACACATGCATGAGCACATGCAGACATCTCTGAATGTTTTGTGGCATACTTTATTATTATTGATGTAATGTTCAGACGTGGCCAATGGCCTGTGTTGAATGTTAAGTAGTAGAGTGTGGGTTTGTTCGCGCACAAAGAGAGAAGCAAGTAGCTTGGTAGCAATGAGAGGGCAGCTGGCAGGCCCTCGCAAACTTAAAAATATATATATATATTAAAAGGAGACACTGTCCCTGAAGCATTGCCACAAAAGTGCACTACTTTTATGATGGTTGCGGATACAAAAATGCCATCACTCACGGTGCTGGAAGCCTACGGGTGAAGCATGCTGAGCCTCAGATGTGTTTAATGAATGTTGTGGTAAGCGTAACCGAAATATGAATGCCACTGCAGCAGACCGATAGAGAAGGAGGGCTGATTGAAGCCACTCTATATATGAACATATGTATATATTTTTTAAAGATAAAAAAAACATTTAGTAACACCACATCTAAGTGGGAAATCGCTCAAAGTGATTTGTTGAATTTGACAGGACAACGGAAAACGTGTCAGGTTTAATAAAATACTTGGTTGAACAAAATGTTTATTGGGAAACTGACGATGATCTGACTGTGAGGCAGTTAACGTCTTTCTCTAAAATTAGCAAATGTCGGTGTAGGGTTTTAATAACAAAATAACCAAAAGACTCTTTGGAAAATGTTCTTAATTCCCGTCATTTGTTCAGCACATCCTTGTCTGTTTTGCCTTCTTTGGACTCCCATTTTCTCTTTAACATGTACATGAGAACTAGACAGTGATCAATTGACAACGCATGTAATACTTTTCACATCAATCACGCTCTATGTGAATCGTATTGAAGCCCAAGTTTGTTAATAAATGCAATTCATAAAAAAAAATTATAAAATCACACACCATCGGGAAGATAACGCATTGAATACATAACAAAGAGAAATAGCTCAGTTTGTGACAAGAACGTAACCCAATTAAAATATAAGTCGGTTCTTTCCATGCAAGCTTTGTGAGGCTCGCTGGAGTATATAAAGAAACACAATTTATGGAACCATTTTGACAGAAATAACAACGGGACAAAAAAAGCAGGTATTTATTAATTAAATCTCGTAATGCTGGAGAGGTTTAATAGTATTCAAAATTGTCTGCGCAAGTGTTTCTTAAATCGAACCGATTGTATTGGAAACACTGTACTCTAGGGTTTTTGTGCGCTTTTCAGATAAACTTTAAATCTGGGCTGTTGAAGTAACTGAAAGGCTGAACCTCTGACATGAAGTTTAGCATTTCAGCATTTGTATTTCTCAGAGTAAATGACTTTATAGGTATTACGCTGGCACCAAGACGGTAAGCGCAAGTAGGGCCAGGAACACAGCTGCTAACTTTCATCAAGAATTCACACCAGTTAAGGGAACGAAGGTGAAACATTAACTGGCAATCAGCCGGTTTAATGGGTTTTAAACTAGTCTCTCAGGCCCCAGTGATGTAATCAACAGCCTCCAGAATGTGGATGCAAGAGGTGTTTTATCATTTTGACCATAGATTTATTTCTGTTAATCCCCTAATTATTCCATTAAATGCACCCCAGGAGACATCTTAATTGTCATGCAAGCACTTTGAGGTTAAATGCCCAAAGTTAATTTTTAAAACGCTGTGTACTGTGTGTTAAATGGAAGTAGACAAGCCTTATTTTCATAAAGCATTTCGTTGAAAATCTGATGGTGCTTGAAAATAGTGGTACTAAGCATCATTTATTTAATTTCTCGAAAATGCATGAGTGGAACCATCTTGGATTCTGACCCACTACATTCTTTTTGGATTTGCATGCTTTTCTTCATGTTCTTTTATATTACTAGATGTTGGAGAGGCGCTATATCTACTAACCATTAATGAGTTTCCATCCCTTTCATGTTTGAATTCCTGGCCTATATTTTCACTGCAGTGTTTTCCCCCAACGTAAATATTGCCTCTAACACCTATGGGACTTAAGAAGCACGTTCTCTGGGTAAAGTAAGCTTTAGCCTGCAGGGCAGATAAATCAGGTAACCACTCAAGTGCGATATGCAGTAATCTGCAGGCCTTGCGTTTCAGTCATGTCAACTCAGCCTTCCATCCGTACTCGGTTTGTAAATTCAGGACCACAAAACTGGGTAACAGTTGATTGCGATGGTTAAAAACTGAAGAAAGTGCCATATAAAGTGCTACATAAATACACGGGTTATAATCATGAGTCACGTCAATCCTTAACAATTTTACAAATTATTTATTACATTTATATTAACCAATAACGCTTCTAACATCAACATCTATTGTTTCTCGAAATTAAATAACAACCACCTCTTATCTCTTTGCTTTCATGCTGTTCCAGATGCAATGCATAATTTTTGAAGATAGACTTCAAGACCAATTCCATACCTGCCAATTTGAAGAATAATCTCACCCTCTGAGGAGGGGGCGAGGCCATGAAGGGGGCGAGGTCTTGTGACTAGAAGTACCTAGGAACCACTTTTAAACCCCAGCCCGCCCCCAAACCTCCTCCTCCTTCAAAAAACAAGCATTTGCAATGCAATAGGTCTGGAATTTGCGAGAGTTTAAGCTATTGGCATTGTAAATGACAATGCCTTTTATTTATCTGTTTTGATAATTAAATCATTAATAAAAGCTGTTGTTATTTACAATGCCAATAGCTCAAACTCTCGCAAATGCAAGACCTATTTCACTTCAAAGAAGCGGCCGCCATTCTCCCGGGCCACTTGAAAAGTGGAAGCGCCCATGGCGCGCTGAATGTTGCAGGAAAGCATGTTGTGCCTGCAGTAGGGGAAACTCATTAAAGAAAATAGTGCTTACAGACAAAATAAGACATACGGTGTAGTACAGAAGTAAAAGGGCCAGTCCTCATGCGAGGTTACAAATAAAGACAAGGCGGTACTAAGGAGGGACTAACAAGCCTAATAAAGAATCAGAAGCCAGCATTTACAAAGAACAATGACACAGCCAATAAAAAATATGTGCGGAGAGTGGGAGGAGCTTCAAGTCCATACTCAAATACGGCATGCCTCGCACAACAGTGCATGCGCTGCCCAGGCTCGACCTAAAAAAGGGCTTGCTGAGGCTGGTGTTCATGTCCTGAGGTGTTTTCACACCCCTTAATGGACATTGGCAGTTCAAAGCCTTGAAAAACGAGCTGGAAAACCACTGTTTACTGTGGTTTTCAGCTTTATTTCCCTGCCACCGTGTGATATCGGTTCCTCACCGGGAGACTGTGTGATGGAGCCGATATTGTGTGTCACACGGTGGCACCGTATGAGTTGGCCAGTATGCAATTCATTTTGGCGTTCTCACTACAGTAGTCTGCTGGCGCACAAAGCTCATAGGGCTAAAAGGGCATTAGCCCAGCCCCTCCCCACCTGTTGTGTGTCTCAGCACAGGCTACTGCAACGTGAGTTGCTGTGCGCTCGGGTGGGCAGTGTCTGGAGTATTATATTCGCCACAACCACGTTTTTCACAGGGCTTTAAAAGACCATTTAGATGCCTTTCTGAACTGGTTAACAAGGCCTTGTGTTTTTTAATTGGTTCCATCTAGTACCCTCCTGGGTTTGCACTCTGCCTATTCCTTACATTTGTATTTTATTTGTATTGCCACAGTGGGAGAATGCACGAGTAGGGAGGCCACCTTGCCTAGAGAAAAATACTGGCCATTTGTTGTTGTTTATGGAGTCAGCCAAGGCCTCGCCTTGACGCTAAATAGGGCTGTAAATAAAATGGTATGTATTAATTTATAACACAAACTTTCTGTCTTTGTTTCCTTTAATTATTATTGATAAACAACTTGGACGGACCAGTCTAGCAGGTTGTCCGACACTGTGGTGCCTGTCACCGCAAGGGTTTGTTAAAAGAACCCTCTCACACCAACCTAGTTGGTGTCATGCTTCATCATCGGGTTCCCAGCTGAGTAGCCGAATGCAACTCAGCTGTGCTGCGACACCTGATTACAGTGGAGCTGTTTTTTTTTGTGTGAGTGTGATGAAGTGGTGTTTTAAAAATACCTCTGGGTCTCTAACTGATAATTACTTTATTCCCAGTGCTCCAGGGTATGTCTAAAATTAATGAGTGGATAACGTAAAAGACTGTTAGTTGCGTCTTAGTTATCTGCTGGTCTATGTTTCAGCCTGTGAAAGAATTGGATAGGGCTTTCATCAGGACATTTCTCACAATGAATAAAATCGTGGTGAAAGTGAAAAAAAGTGAGTGGCAAAAACATTTTAAACCACATGTATACGCATTTTGAAGCACGTGCGCTAAGGTGTGCTAATTATGCTCTGTGGACTTACCGTTATTTGAGTCCACATCTGTGTGAGTAACTGGAATGAAAAAGTACAAGACAGGACAATACAACATGTAACATATACAGGCCTGCAATACATTGTATGCATTTTACTTCATTCATTTAGGAAATGGTGGTTACTTACAGCACTCCGTGTCATACGGACGTGTGGCGCCAATCATACACATATCATGCACTCCAAATGCAGTTATGAGTGGGGTATCATGCATGTGACAGGGCTAGACAAAGTTCTGAATTTGAAATATGCCAATACAGTGTCACTCTGCGTGATTGGTGAAATGCAGATAAAACGTGGAGGCTGAGTAATTCTAGCCTACTAATGGCGATCGTGAAACCGCGTGCTGCTGGGTGAAAACGCGCCGTGCATGCTTAGCTTTATCATTGTTATTGGTGATAGGCGTGGCCCGTGACTTTTGTGTGGACCGATAAGTAAGTTGTCTTTAGTTTGAGGAAAGGGTTCTAATTACGTTGTTTACGAAAATACAATGTAGCACTGGTCCCAGGAGGAGAGAGCCCCTATTGTCACTCTCTGTTTGGAGGAGTAGAGCAATAGTCAGAATTAGTACTGTCATGCCGGTTTGCAGCATGTTTTGGAAGAAGGGAGGAAGGAGGTAGCCGGCTGTGCGGGAAGGCAGTGCCGCCCGGTCAGTTTAGAAAGGACATACTTGGTCATGGAGCTCACCCGCACCTGCACCTACTCTGTTCTCCGCGGTAACAGGTACCCCAGTCGGACGCCGGTGCTGATATTTGTATTGCCATTACGCGGGGAAGCCTCCTGGAGTCGGCGCGTCACGTGCAATGCGTGCTCGTGAGCTTACTGCGTCCAAAGACTAGAACGCTAACCTGCATAGCGTGGTGTGCAGGACGTCAGCTTCTTGTGTATTATGCATCACGTGGGATGCGTGCTGGTTCTGAAGTGTTAGCAAGCTATTTTAAGAGCCAAAATTCAATACATATGCTCAGCTTTTGTAGTGACCCTTTATTGCACTAATGTTTTAAGAGACCGGGTGCAATGAGGATACTGATTCCGAATGGTGTGCTTAATTTGTAGGAGTGAGCACTCGGGGTGACCAATTTGCGCACTAATTTTAAAGGGGTCAGGTACTGGAATGTACTATATTATGGATGTGTTTGGAGCAAGCTCCTTTACGAGTCAAAATTCAATACATATGCTCAGTTTATTGTACACGTAGTGACCCTTTATTGCACTAATGTTTACCTACTCTAAGGGAGTTGCAGTTGTGCCCTCGTTACGAGTAGGGTAGCTGGTTATCAGAACCACACACTGATCAGTGTGTGGGCACGATCACTTGGTAAGACTGTTCTACTGAATGTTATCATTTAGCCCGTGGAGATGGGTAGACAGACGGTATATCCATCTTTGTTCTTTTTCCAGAAGTTGTTGTTGAGCGTTGTTGGCGGTGATTTCCAGATGTCCAATAATGGACCATTCCATGTCATTTGTGGTATGGCCCATCTCAAGAAAGTGGTTTGTCATCCGCGTTGTGTTTAGTATACAGCGAATATTACTTCTCTGTTCGCAGATGTGACCACAACAACACACAAAACTAACTAACACCATACTAAATACCTGGGGTAACCCAAGAATAACTGGCCACTTCCCATGTGGGTATTGCAGTGTGTGCCACTTAACCAAGTCCACAAAAACTCTGAATCTGGAACCGGGTAAGGTGTGGGAAATACGCAAACACACAAATTGCAATACTACCAATGCAATATACCTAAACACGTGCCCCTGTAGCTTAAGGCACATTGGTATGACCAGTCGGAGAGTGAAGACACGCATCTGCGAACACAGAAGTAATATTTGGTATAAACGAAACACAACACGGATGACAAGCCACTTTCTTGAGATGGCCATACCACAAATGACATGGAATGGTCCATTATTGAACATCTGGAAATCACCGCCAACAACGCTCAACAACAACTTCTGGAAAAAGAACAAAGATGGATATACCGTCTGTCTACCCAGCTCCACGGGCTAAATGATAACATTCCGTGGAACAGTCTAACCAAGTGATCGTGCCCACACACTGATCAGCGTGTGGTTCTGATAACCAGCTACCTGACTTGTAAAGGAGCTTGCGCCAACATAATATAGTACATTCCAGTACCTGACCCCTTTAAAATTAGTGCGCAAATTGGTCACCCCAAGTACTCACTCCTACAAATTAAGCACACCATTCGGAATGAGTATCCTCATTACACCCGGTCTCTTAAAACATTAGTGCAATAAAGGGTCACTTCAAAAACTGAGCATATGTATTGAATTTTGGCTCTTAAAATAGCTTGCTAATACTTCAGAACCAGCATTCATCCCACGTGATGCGTAATACACAAGGAGCTCACGTCCTGCACACCACGCTATGCAGGTTAGTGTTCTAGTCTTTGGACGCAGTAAGCTCACAAGCACGCATTGCACGTGACGCGCCGACTCCAGGAGGCTTCCCCGCGTAATGGCAATACAAATATCAGCACCGGCATCCGACACGGGTACCTTCCTGTTCCCGCGGAGACCACAGTAGGTGCAGGTGCGGGTGAGCTCCATGACCAAGTAAGTCCTTTCTAACCCGACCGGGCGGCACTGCCTTCCCGCTACCTCCTTCCTCCCTCCTTCTAAAACATGCTGCAAACGGGCATGACAGTATTAATTCTGACTATTTCTCTACTCCTCCAAACAGAGAGTGGCAATAGGGGCTCTCCCCTCCCGGGACCAGTGTTACATTGTATTTTCGTAAACAACTTAATTATAACCCTTTCCTCAAACTAAGGACAACTTACTTATCGGTCCACACAAACGTCACAGGCCACGCCTATCACCAATAACAATGATAAAGCTAAGCACGCACGGCGCGTTTTCACCCGGCAACACACGGTTTCTCGATCGCTGTAGGTAGGCTAGAATTACTCAGCCTCCATGTTTTATCTGTGTTTCACCAATCACGCAGAGTGACACTGTATTGACATATTTCAAATTCAGCGCCCTATGTCTAGCCCTGTCACATGCATAGTACCCCACTCATAACTGCATTTGGAGTGCATGATATGTGTATGATTGGTGCCACACGTCCGTATGACACGGAGTGCTGTAAGTAACCACCATTTTCTAAACGAATGAAGGAAAGTGCATTCAATGTATTGCAGGCCTGTATATGTTACATGTTGTATTGCCCTGTCTTGTACTTTTTAATTCCAGGTACACACACAGATGTGGACCCAAATAACGGTCAGTCCACAGAGCATAATTAGCACACCTTAGCGCATGTGCTCCAAAATGCGTATACACGTGGTTTCAAAAGTTTTTGCCACTCACTTTTTTTCACTTTCACCACAATTTTATTCACTGTGAGAAAGGGCCAGATGAAAGCCCTATCCAATTCTTTCACGGGCTGAAACATGTAGACCAGCAGATAACTAAGAAGCAACTAACAGTCTTTTACGTTATCCACTCATTCATTTTAGACAAACCCTGGACCACTGGGAATAAAGTAATTATCAGTCAGAGACCCAGAGGTATTTTTAAAACACCACTTCATCACACTCACACTCAAAAAACACCCAGCTCCACTGTAATCAGGTGTCTCAGCACAGCTGAGTAGCATTCGGCTACTCAGCTGGGAATTCGATGATTAAGCATGACACCAACTAGGTTGGTTTGTGAGGGTTCTTTTAACAAACCCTTGCAGTGCCAGGCACCACAGTGTCGGACAACCTGCTAGACTGGTTCGTCCAAGTTGTTTGTCAATATTTACCAGGGGATAAGGACGGCCCACACACGGTCCAAGCTCACCCATTTGTTTATCCTTTAATTATTAGTCATGGATCATTAATGGAGCCCTTAAACACATTTCACAGTGATTTTTATATATGTTTTGCAGTGGCGGCTGGTAGGGGATGGTGACAAGGGTTAGGAAAAAAGAAAAATGAAAGAATTTGTACCTGATGGTCGCCGGTTGCCAGCCACCGCCTCTCCTCCATCTCTCCTCAGTCCTCCCTGTTTTCCTGGCTCCTGGCAGCACCCAGTGCCCCAGACTCCCCTAGCCAATCACGACGCTGCTGTCACCAGCATGACAGCAGCATCATAATGTATCTGAGCAGCCTTGTTCGGCGCTCAGACAGGGAGTGGGAGCCTGTACATGTTCTCAACCCAGGCTGTGCAATACAGCAGGGTGGAGAACATGCTAAGTGCGCATAAGGGTTTGGCCGGCCCAAGACGGCCAACCAAACTAGTATGCTCACTTATGGTGCACAAACCACTCCTCCTCCCTCTGAAGCGAGTGCAGCCCTGCCCCGCCCCGCCCTGCCCTATACTGGCTCCGTACTAAAAACAAGCATTGGCATAGCCAATAGGTCTCGCCTTTGGGACCTTATAAGTGTTTAGGCATGCAACACTTGATGTTGTTGCACCAAGGATATTGTGCTGGATAACTTCAGCACAATATCCTTAGAGCAACAACATCAACTGTTGCATGGCTAAACACTTATAAGGTACAAGGTTTAGCCATGCAACAGGTGATTTTGTTGCACCAAGGATATTGTGCTGCAAAACTAAATACTTATAAGGTCCCAAAAGCGAGACCTATTGGCTATGCCAATGCTTGTTCCTGTTTGTATGTTTTCCTGCTCTTGCTCTCTGTATATGTTTGATGCAGAAAAATGAGTGCCATGTCCCCAAAAGTATGTCCTGGTGCCCCCCACCGGCTCAAATTAAGCATTGTTTAGTTCCAACATGGGGTAGATTTGTTCGGGTTCAACTTTCAAGTGCATTAATGCCAATATCGTTGGAGTTCTGAAACCATTGTAAACAGACAACACAACGTGGTGGGCGGAGCTCATCAATGGTCAATGAGGCACCAAACAAGAGTTCTTATGAATGACTTTTACTCAAGGCCCTGTTTTCTTCCGTGGTCACAAAAAGAGAACTGAGTAACGTGAAGGAATGAAGCGGTCAAGAACATTATGTGGTGTGTCTTAGAGCCAGGTTTCTGTGGGAACTAATATATCTATTACCGTCGCCGTCGACCAGCTCGCCACCTCCCTCAGCCAGAACCCACCTGTCAGGACAACGGACCCCAACACAGCAGCCCTCAACCTCACTCAGTGGCTGACCTCCTGTGCCGACGACCTCGCCCCACTGAAGAACCCACTCACCAGGCACAGAAGCAAGAAGGCCCCCTGGTTCACCGACGAACTCAAGAACTCCAAGAAGGCCTGCCGCACCCTCAAGAAGGCCTGGCTCCTCGACAAGACCGCCAACAACATGACCGCCCTCAAACTCGCTACCCGCAGACACCACCAGCTCATCCGCACCACCAAGAAGAAATCTCTGAAGGAACGACTGGACAAGAACGCCCATGACAGCAAGGAGCTCTTCAACATCGTCAAGGAGTTCTCTAACCCCAGCACCGGCAACAACGACATCACTCCCTCACAGGACCTCTGCGACTCCCTCGCCTCGTACTTCCACTGCAAGATCGCCAACATCCACAACAGCTTCGGCGTTTCACCCCCGCACCCATCGGTCGAACCTACGCACCCCGCCGCCATCCTCCAGACATGGACCAAGGTGACCCCCGAAGACACAACACGCATGATGAACACCATCCACTCCGGATCGCCGACAGACCCGTGCCCCCACCATGTCTTCAACAAGGCCGCCCCTACCATCGCACCCCACCTCCGAGACATCATCAACACCTCCTTCGACACAGCCACCTTCCCGGAAAGCTGGAAGCACGCCGAGCTCAGCGCACTGCTGAAGAAACCAACAGCGGACCCGACCGACCTCAAGAACTTCCGCCCCATCTCGCTCCTTCCCTTCCCTGTCAAAGTCATCGAGAAGGTCGTCAACAAGCAACTGTCCGCCTTCCTCGAGACGAACGGATCCCTCGACCCATCACAGTCCGGATTCAGAGCCAACCACAGCACCGAGACCGCCCTCATCGCAGCCACCGACGACATCCGAGCCCTGCTCGACAACGGTGAAACAGCGGCACTCATCCTCCTAGACCTCTCCGCAGCATTTGACACTGTCTGCCACCGCACCCTAGTCCAACGCCTCAACGACACCGGCATCCAAGGGACGGCCCTGGAATGGATCATCTCATACCTCTCCGGCAGAACACAGAGAGTACGCCTCCCTCCTTTCCTCTCTGAGGCCACCGGAGTCATCTGCGGCGTCCCGCAAGGATCATCGCTCAGCCCCACTCTCTTCAACATCTACATGAAACCCCTTGCTGCCATCGCACGCCAACACAACCTCAACATCATCTCCTACGCCGATGACACCCAGCTGATTCTCTCCCTCACCAGAGACCCCGACACCGCCAAAACCAGCCTACACGAAGGGATGAAAGACGTCGCCAAATGGATGGACATCAGCCGCCTGAAATTGAACACGGACAAGACAGAAGTCCTCATCCTGGGACCGCCGCCCTCCGCATGGGACGACACCTGGTGGCCCCCGGCCCTAGGCACCGCACCCAAGCCTACGGACCACGCACGCAACTTGGGCGTCATCCTGGACTCCTCCCTATCTATGACCAGACAAGTCAACGCCGTATCCTCAGCCTGCTTCCACAACCTTCGCATGCTCCGTAAGATCTTCCGCTGGATCCCGACCGAGACCAGGAAGACGGTCACCCAGGCCCTCGTCACCAGCAGACTAGACTACGGAAACACCCTCTACGCCGGTACAACAGCCAAGCTTCAGAAAAGACTTCAACGTATACAGAACGCCTCCGCCCGACTCATCCTGGACGCCCCCCGACGCAGCCACATCTCGAGCCATCTGAGAGACCTGCACTGGCTCCCCGTCAACAAGAGGATCACGTTCAGACTCCTCACCCACGCACACAAATCCCTCCACGACCTTGGCCCAAGATACCTCAACGACCGCCTGACCTTCTACACGCCCACCCGCCAGCTACGATCCGCAAACCTCGCCCTCGCCGTCGTCCCTCGCATCCAGAGAACCACCGCCGGAGGAAGATCCTTCTCCTACCTGGCAGCTAAGACATGGAACTCCCTGCCCGTCCACCTGCGACTGACCCCGGACCACCTCGCCTTCAGGAGACAGCTCAAGACCTGGCTGTTCGAGCAGTAGCAGACCCCCTCCCTCATGCGCCTTGAGACCCTTCCGGGTGAGTAGTGCGCAATACAAATTTCATGATTGATTGATTGATTGTGTTAACAAAGGTGTCCGATTTCTCCATGCATTAACTGGAAATTGGTAAATATTTAGAAGGCCTCGTAAATAGTGGATAGTTTTAGAGAAGGAAATAGCTAGCTCCTTAATAGGTACCTGAATAAGAATATGATGTTCCACCACCTTTGGAAATAGAAAGCACAAATTATCTGGTATTCCCAGATAGTGGAAACAGAAATGTTTAAAGCGGCTTGGAGTAGACCAGGGTTGCGACGATAATCTGGTGGCCATAACATCAATGAGTTGCTGTAATTGTCAGTTGTTGACCTCGCTCTAGTTTGGTCGAGGATCAAAGTTGTCCTTAGGCAGTCTAGCCTAAACATGACTGTCCTGCTCAGGCAAGCAATTACACCTGGTGAGCTGTAGGAGTTTATCATCGTTAGTCAATATCGGATTTACAGACCTGGTTATGCAATCAATTTTTTTCAGCAAGCTGAACCAAAGTAATTGGGTTCACCAGGTTAGAGTCTGTGCTAGAATCGGACTACAAAACTGTCTCAAATCACTCGAATTCAAAACATCACCAACCTTTATGATCCTAAGCTTAGAAGGTTCTTATGTACGGTTTGAGGAAAGTGCAGCACTTCTGTTAGAAGGGGACAAACCTTTAATAAATACAAAACACAAATATAATGCAGATGGTCAAAAAGCCATCTGTGACAGCAAAGAGACCATCACCCACTAATGACGTCTGCCACAATGCAGGTGCGTGTATGTTACAAAGAAATGGGAAAAAATAATAACGAATAATTTTAAAAAAAATCTACAGTTGACGCATCAATTATTATTCTCTCTTTTTTTGCTACTACACTCGGGTGTCCATTTGGCCTCCCTTCCCCAGGGTCGCATTGGGACAGAAAATAGGCCAGGCACCAAAATAAAAGTGCCCCCCCCCCTTTCATCAGTGAAAGTGATAGCTATAAAAGTGGCCCACATTTAAAAATAGGGACGGTTTTAAACTTGTAAAGATGAGTTAGGGGTGTTTTGCAAAGTAGGGGAGACTGCATGCAAAATTATTGGTAATATCAGGGAAATCAACAGCAAACCACATCCCACCAGACCATAAAACAGGCCCATGAACAGTCCACAAAAAAAACAACAATCAGTCACACTGCCCTTCCAGATCAGCTCTTCCTGCACTGCCAGATTATTAGCAGCTAGATTCGGCACTTTCCTGAATAGTGGAGATTGCATTTCTTTTTAAAAACACTACAAAGTAATTACATCAACCATTCCTTGAATCTTGGTAATTCAAGAGATGTTTCTTTCTTTCCCAGAATATATCTTCTCGAGTACCACCCCAAAATGTGAGAAGCAGATCCTTCTTCCGGGCTCCAGAAGCATTTAATATTGTTGTTTAGCCATGAAACTTTGACCACAGAATAAAGCAAGTCAAACTAATCATCTTTGCAATGTTGGCTGATACGGTTTTCCTACTTAGTAAGTTTAAATTGCGACAAGTAAATGCAATCAAGTCTGTGTCTTGTATTTATGATAGATTTGTACCTTTGTCCAAGTGGTTGGTTTGATTTGAAGTGGAAATAAATGCATGTTATTTTAATCTAACATGAGGCGGTTTTGCTAAATTTCAAGAATAGACTTTTGAATTTGAAGGCAGTGAAATGATTTCCGTTTGGCATGATTGACCTCACTATTTTGTGATATGTGATCATTTCATTTCCACACCAGAATGCTGCTGGGGTCGGCAGGCTAACATGAATGTAATTGTAAATACAGCCGGTTTTACGAAAAGGAAAACGGGATGCGTTTAGGAAAAAAATGTATATATTTAAAACTACACTAGGTAGA
Source organism: Triturus cristatus (assembly GCF_964204655.1). Taxonomy (NCBI): domain Eukaryota; kingdom Metazoa; phylum Chordata; class Amphibia; order Caudata; family Salamandridae; genus Triturus; species Triturus cristatus. The sequence continues at coordinate 1,362,916,500 of NC_140590.1, forward strand.
AGGGGTCCCTTGGGGATCCCCTTCCCATTTGGGAGTGGTTGCCACCTCCTTTGACTTGGTGGTAAAATGGTGTTTTGTGATCAGATTTTGGTCACAAAACATTTATACTCAAGTTAATGAATCAGTATTTGGAAGAGACGCACCACATCCAAATACCGATTATTTACTCAGAATTTGTATTTTGTACATTTAAAAATGCCTTTTCATTATCGCAAAGGCTTCAATTTGCCCTTTGCAAATGCAAACATTTCTTGGAACATGAGGGCCTCGGTTACTTAGTTTGGTGAGCTCTGACAGTGAGCTCTGTACTGTTGGTTTCAGTTCTGAGGTCTGGTCAACTTTCTGCACTCGCATTCCAAAGTATTAACCGATGCGAGCACTTTCTCCTGGACACTGAATCCTACCCCACCCCCCTCCCTCTATAACAAATGTACAATATTTCCCCCAACTAATTTGATGGAGAAAAAGGTTTCAAACACTGTGCTAAATATAATAAAAAACCAAGCATTGGCATAGTCAATAGGTCTCGCCTTTGGGACCTTATAAGTGTTTAGCCATGCAACAGTTGCATAACTAAATACTTATAAGGTTCCAAAAACGAGACCTATTGGCTATGCCTAGCGGCCGTGCGGCCGCGAAAGTGATCGCGATCACACATGAAAGCGGCCGTGTGGCTTTGAAAGTGAAAGTAAATCGCGGTAAAGAGCGGTGCGCGCGCCCGCGCACATGCACTGTAGCTCTAGGCTGGCCTGATAGCACTTTTTGGAGCCCTCTCAATAAGTCTCGCCAGACCAGCGCATGCGCTGGGTCAGGCGAGACCTAATAAAAGGATAATGTTCTGTTATTATCATTTTATTTTTCCTTTGCACTGCTCAGAGAGCAGTGGGGCGATGCTCCTCCGCCTTAGCGGAGGAGCCTGTGCTGGCTGTTTGATGTATGCACAAATAAGTGCTAAAAATACCGGCTTTAGGTGATTTCACTGACTTTTGTACTGGCTGGGACATCAAAATGCCGGTGGTGCTGGTATAAATCCGATCTCTGGCAACCTTTATCACGAGACTGAAAGTTTGTTGCAAGATCAGCATATTATTGATTTCCTCCACCCTACAACCATGATTGATGCCATAATATCAATAGTTTAACATGCATCTGAAACCCTACGCCAGCCGTCAATACAATGCTGAGTCACTCCAGATGTCTGGGAATACATCCTGCATTCAGACAACAACCTCCCCATTCTCACCGTTCACGTTCCCCCTGCACTCACAGCGATCACACTGCTCATCATGCTCTCATGCCATTCACCCTCCTCCTACCCTGCACTCACACAAGCATACTCCTCACCCTACACGCACATGACACTCCACTCACTTTCACCGCACACCCTACATTCACAGCGATCACACTGCACTCCCACTGTTACCCTGCACTCACACTGTTCATTGTCCTCTCACCCTGCGCTCACACAAGCACACCACTCACCCTGCACTCACAGCGACCACACCACGCTTATGCCTTTTGCCATGAACCCACACTGTTCTCCCTCCTCTTACCCTGCTGTCACCTGAGCACACCGCTCACCCTGCACTCAGTGATCACACTGCACTCACACCACTCACCATGCACTCACACCACTCACCATGCACTCGCGCTTTTCACCCTGCACTTACACAAGCACACTACTTACCCTACACTAATATGACACTTTACTCACCTCTCACTGCTCACTCAGCAATCTCACTCAAACAAGCACATCACTCACCATACATTAATTCCTCCAAATCTGCACTTTCAACAGCACTCAAACTCATATGTCACATCACTCACCAGGCAGTCACTCCTCTTACCCTACTCTCACATCGCTCACTGTGCACTCACAAAGGCACTTCTGTTACTCACACAGTTCACCCTTCACTCACATGGGCAAAGCACTCACCCTGCACTCATGAAAATAAGCACATCATTCACCCTGGAGTCACACCACTCACCTGCATGTCCATCTCTCACCCTGCACTCACAGACAAACCTCTCAGCCTGCATTTATTCAAGCACTTTGCTCATCCTGCCTGCACACAGGGACAATAGTCTGCCGGAACTCATAGGGGCACACCACTCACTATTGACTAACTCATCTCACCATGCATTCACCAGTCACTATCACAGATCACCTTTCACTCTTGCCACTCACCCTGCACCACACACAGGCACACCACTTACCCTGCATTTACACAGCTCACACTACCCTGCACTCACTCCTCTCACCAACACTCACATGGGCCTTCCTCTCACTTTGCATTCATGCAGCTCACCCGGAACTCACACCGGTACATTTTTCACCCTACACTCGCACCACTCAAGCTGCACTCACTCACACTATTCACCATCACCCAGGACCTACATGAGCACACCTCTTACTCTGCACCTATAAAAATTACATAACGCTCATGAATATAAACATATTTCTACAAAGACACCCACAGAATACCTGCTCTTTCCGTAGTTTCAGATGCCTACTTAATTCCATCTGCAACAACGGGGCTGGTGCAATGGGGAGAGTGGAGTGAGAATGTGGGATGGCACAACGAGAGAGACTAGGGCTGAGGCTTTGGGGTATGGTGATGGATTGAGGATTGTGTGACATCTTCAGGCATTTCTGGATTTCCATTCACCACAATTCTTCTTTCCATAACTTGTAGTTTTTTTTCACATTGTAAGTTGGGTCTCAAAAACCCCAAAATGCAAAGTGTTACTGGTAGCCGAAGAAGTAAAGCATTTCATAAGATCAGTTGGGACTGTGATATTACATGTTAGAATATGAATTAGTTAATTTACAATACTGTAACTGCTTGATCCACACGTGAAACCAAATATAAGCCCCGTACATCTATTTTAGGGACGTGTACTTTTCATTCACATCATACTTGTAACAAACATTGATGAGGCAATATATTTCTATTTTTAAAAGCGTATAGAGAATATGTTTTTATTAAACTTCACTAAAAGGCAAAGTAGGTATACCAGAAGCATGAGTGGTAGTGTGTCTGTGAGTGAGTGTGACAAATTTCCGAAAAAGTGCAAGAGATATAGTGAGAATGTGTGTGAAAGAGAAACTGTGTGTGTCAGTGTATGTGTGTTATGCATGCAAGTGTGCTGCTGATCAGGCATACAGGAGCTTATTCTTGCCTTATGGACGAGGGCACTAATAGAATATGGATAGGAGGTGTTACCTATGGCAAGCTGCAGGCCCTGACATGCTTCTATTAAGACACCGTCATTGGCTGTGGGGACTCGAACTGTCTAACTGAGAACGCCACTAGCCTAGTCATACCCAGTGGAAGGGGCACAGAACACGCACCACCACACCTGGCCAAAGGCTCTGACATGATGCACATAATGCTTCACATATATGGTGGATCCATAGCAAAATGTTGGAACTAATATTTGAGGTAACTCTTGTCATAAGATTTGCCATACTCATTTTATAGGTGATGTCAATGGCAAAATGCTGACCCTTGTGTATCCATGTTAAATTTCTGGCACTTTCATATTGAATGTACTTCTTGGCATAAGGTGCTCACCATTAAAAACATTATGACCTTGATATAGTAGAAGTAATTTCTGACTTACATTTAAATAAAAAAAAAAAAGATGTACTCCTAGAAAAGGCCAGGCTTCCCTGGTGCACCATGAAAGTACTTCAATATTTCATGAATGGCCTTAAGGGTCTGCAGTGTTTTAGCAAATTTGATCCCAAAAGTTTCAAGCAATTCTCAGGGGTGAAGTCTACTCTCCCTTAAATCATCTACAAGAAATCTGTTAACTTGTTTTGCTTGCTGGAATTTGGGAAAAGTATCACACCCTACCACTTACATAGATCTTTTTCCTCATATAATAGGTATGAGGTTACCTCTCACCCCATTTATGGAAATATTTGTCCTGCCACATTGCTGGGAGCAGGACTGGCTTTAGGGCAGTGCAACAGGTGCAGCTGCACCTGGCGCTGACTTTGGTGGGGGCCGCTGTGTTTAAATATAATTTTTGGTTTAAAAGCACATGAACTTCCTTGTACATCAGGTAGTTTTCAGGCAACAATAAAAATATCAAGATAACTCTGGTGATTAATGTTCCCACTAGTGAGAGTTCTGAATTTTGTCTAGTTGCAGTTTTGGCTCATCGTAAATTGGCATGGAGGGTTAATGTGCCTGCTGCAGAAAACATGTCCCATGCAGGTCACAGAACTGAGTGTGATTGATCTATAAGTAGCACTATAAAAATTGAAATGTACGTCAGAGATAGGCTATGGAGAGATGAGGTGCACTGTTGGAGAGTGGTAGTGAGGGAATTCATGGAGAGGGAAGATATGAGGGAGGACAGTGCCAAAAAAAGCCTGTCATAACGGCCGCTACCAGCGCTCGGGCTGGCCCTGGCTGGGAGTATTAGCCCCCCGAAGTTCAGGTCAAGTTGCACCCCTGGTTGTCTGTAGCAGACAACAATGTAACTAATATTTTACCATATACTTCTTGTGAGCGTTGGGTCTGCCTTTCCTCGTGACTGGATGGCTTTCCTGTTACTTTAAATTACCTAGTCCTAATTGAATTGCGTTCTTCCCTGTTCTTCCATGTTCTTGTATTTGTCCCGACCCTATAGCACTTAACTTTCATCCAGCTTTTTAACTGCTTGAGTGTATCCTTCCACTGCTGGCATCCGTTAACTATTTTTATTTTAGGCTTAATATGTATGCCATTTGAGATTTATCACTCAATGGGAGCGCATGCCCTGTAACTCTCCTTCACTGTTTCTTTTTTTGTCCCATCCTCCACTGTCTCTCAATACCAAACCCCACTCCCTTGACGGTTACCTTGGTTAAATCCAGCACTCCTTCACCACTCCATCACCTTCAGTTGTCTGACACTGAGCACTGCTATGTCCAGATGTCTCTCTACCTCCCTGCATCGCATACCACGCTCCATTCTCTGTTGCTGCCATTAATGGCTAAGTCAATAGCAGTGACCGGCCATCTTGGACATGTAGAAAATAACCTTTCAAGGTATCAGATCGCATCTATTTGTTTTGACTGTGCTTGCAATGCGTCGTGGACAGTCGTTGCTGTAGTACGAAGATCCGAATGTCGCTGAAGCTTCATGCTGGCAATCGTCGTGGGTGGCAGAGTTCCTGCGCAAACACACCCGTTCGCAGTTGCAAGGAGCCCAAAGATTTTCACCCTTTTCTTTGTAGAAGCTTCCAGTGATGCCAACCAAGGGTCCAGTATCTGAGGGGCACCTCCTGGGGATCAGGAATCACTCTAGGAGATCCCAGCAGGAAGGCTCAGTCAGGTTCAGTAGCAGCTGGTCAGAGGAGTGCTTCTGAAGCTTGTTGTGACCCTGTAGCTCACACAGGAGGCCATCCAACTGACCTCTGGAGTCACCCTGGGTAACCTGGGATCAAGACAAGCAGGTCCAGACTTTCTTCTTCAGACAGCAAGACATTCAATCGAGTATCAGGGCAGTCCGCTGGCAGCAGAGCAGTCCTTCTTCTGATCTTCCACAGGTCCAGGAGTGTTCTGATGAGTGGCTTTAGAGATCCAAAATGTATAGCTGAGCCCAGCCTTTGTGTGGGGTATTCCTTGACCTACCCCCAAATTTGTCTCTGAAAAGTTCTTCCCCTTCCCTTAGTCAAGGTTTCAAACTGTCTGGAGTGACAAAAGGCAGTGCAGGCCTGTTGTCAAGTTCCTTTGTGTGTGCTGTTGGCAAAGCCCTTTGAAGTGTAAGTGAGGCTGCGTACAGCCCCTCCCTAGTCATCCTGTTGGGATGGCCCATCCTGTCCACACCTAAGCCCTCTTTGTGTTTCTGTCTGGAAGTAATACACAAACCTCAACAGCAGAGCCATTCACAGTCTTGTGAGCCAGACCATGGCCGAAAGGCATAGCTGGTTGGGACCAGTAAATTACAACTTTCTAAAAGTGGCATTTTCAGAATTGTCACTTAAAATCTGACTTCACCATTAAAGCGGATTTTAAATTACAATTTGTTTGAGTGTAAATAGCATATCTCTATCTGCTCATAATCTAAAAATAGCACTTATTAAATATAATGAGGTAATTCAGTATTTATAATGATGTAATCCACTGTTAGTCAATGGGAGAGATGGGCCTTACTACAGTGAAAAACAACATTAAGAGTTTTTCACTGTCAGGACATGCAGTACACGTCCTACTTTTAAAATACAATATACCCTGCCCTATGCGCCTTTAGGGCATACTTAGAATTATTTAACAAAAATATATCTGTCAAAAGGTTTATTTTGCCAGGTTGAAATGGCAGTTTAAAACTGCACCACAGGCTGCAGTGACAGGCCTGATACATGTTTTTAAAGTACTAATTTAGTTGGTGGCACAATGAGTGCTGCCGGGTCACTAGTAGTATTTAATTTACAGGCCCTGGGTATATGTAGTACCATTTACTAGGGACTTGCAAGTAAATTAAATATGCCAATTAAGTGCAGGGCAATTTTACCATGCTTAAAGGAGGGGGCACCAGCACTTTAGCATGGGTTAGCAAGTGCACAATCCTAAAACCCACAAAACGTTTGGGGGAATACCACACCAAAAACCCAGTGATAAACTAAAATCCTCAAACACAATGCCATTTAACCGAAGTCTTCTAGAACATGCATTTCTCACCGCTGGAGTCTAGTGTGAGAAGTTGGCCTGGCATATGCTGGTCACTAGTTATAGTGGCCACCTTGCACCAGTCCAATTCGACTCTTGGTAGATAGGTTTAAAGACAACCTTTTAAAGAAAGCTATCCTAGTGGTAGCTGTGGAGAGCAGCCTTCAGGCTAGGTCTCTGAGGAATGTAAAGCAGCTTGTTTTACCTTATAATCTCTTGAATTACCAAATGAAAAGACACCACACAGGTATATATATCAAATATATATGTATTTATTTCTAAATATACTCTACTAATCTCTTTATGAGATTAGAGCCAGGTAAACATTAATAAGATCAACAGTTCTCAATAAATTAAGCACAAATATGGCTGTAGCCCTAAGGGCGTATCAGTCCATATACTAAAATAGTGGTATAACAAACTTGACTTGCAAAAGTAAGGGGCCTAGGGCCTTGGGAATCGCTGGGGCTTCACTGCTGCAGTGTTTACAGGTAAGTAATCAGCCCACAGGAGACGCGTGCAGTGTCTAAACACGCACGCGGGTTTCAATGCGTTTCAATGGCAAATGTCGCGGTTTGTATTTTACAGTTCTAGGGCACTTCGGAATGGACAACAAGCAAACAACTTACAGGGTAAGTACTTCGATAGCCAATGCGCACTTGGGCACCGTAATGCCAGAGTTACCTCACCCAGGGAAGCCGGGTGCAGAGGTGTCCTTTGGTGTCGGGTCGCGATGCTGCTTTCAATGGGAATCGGTGAAGTCTTGCTGCTTGTGTCGTCGGGTGAAGTGTCCGTGGAAATCCAACGATGGATTGGAGTTGCAGGCGACCTAGAAATTGAGGGGACAGAGTTCAGAGTCACTTGCCAGTGACCGGTGGCCTTCAGGATAGCTGACCACAACTGTCGAGTCTCTTCACCTCGCTGATGGTGGTTTGTCTCTTCACCCACGTGGTCCAGGAGAGATCGAGGAAGACCAGCAGCTGGATTTGGAGGGTCCCACGACGTCTGCAGCTGATGGCGGTGTCGGCACTCGGATCGGAGCCAACAAACCTTGGCAACTGCAAGTCTCGTGTAGAATGAAGAACTTGGATGGTTCAGACCAGCAAGGTCCGATGGACTTACCCAGCGAGGGTAAGTGAGGGCAGGCCCAGAGCAACCAGGCGAACCCTTGGAGAAGTTCAGAAAGTCTTCGGGTGGGCTACTAGCCAACGGGCAAGCAACCGCAAAGACGCCTTCGCAGGGAAACTTCAGGAGCAGCCCACGGTCACTCGGGACGAGGTAGGCCGCTGATCTTGGGTTCCAGACCTGCTAGGGACTTGGACATTAAGTGGTCCAAAGCACAAGTTTGTAGTTCGTCGTTCAGGGCTTGCACTCGAAATTAGTGCACGGTTCCCTGGTATTGCTGTACCTCGTCACTCGTAGGGTCCAGACGCCACAGCTTCGCTGGGGACTCAAAATGGCCGACGAGAGGTCAGGAAATCAGCTTCAGGGGACGCAGGGACTTCGGGCTCCGGCGGGAGCGGTAAAGTTTGCAACCGTTGTTCAGTCCTTTAGGTGCCTGCCAAGCAGGGGAGTCACTCCTTGACTCCAAGGGAGATCCTTCGGTCTTCTAAAGATAGTAGAAAGTTGAAGGGCCAGGATTCTTCTTCGTTGAGCGTCGTCCAGGTGTAATCTAAATTGCATTGGCAATGTGTGGTATCTTATACTGATAAGATGGGAGGGACTAGCTCTATGGCCACTCCTCTAGGAGGGCCAGGGTAGTGGGTGGTTACACCCACTTCCCTTTGTCCAGTTTCGCGCCAGGACAGGGGCAGGCAGCCCCTGAACCGGTTTGAGCTGGCATATGCACAGAGGAGCCTACGGCTCCCCCAGTGCAGGACTTCAAAGCACTCTAAGAGTGCACCCACCCAGCTCCAATACACTAAATCCTGTCTGGGAGGTGGTGACACCTCCCTGTGACAGGAAACCCTTTGTTGAGCTCCCTCCACTGCGAGTTTCGGTCAGCAGCAGGAGGGCAGCCCGGTGTCTGTGCTGGTGGCATCCATTTTGTGATGCCAGGGCTCTAGATGATTTCTACCGTGTAGTACAGGGTGTACATGTCGTCCCCTCTAGAAGGGTGGGATCCTACTCCCACACCAGTTACTGGTGTGGGTGTAGGATTCCAAGTTGTTTGACACCAAACACGACATGTTTTGATGCAGTCATTCCAAAGTTAGCATTTACCGCGAGGTTATAATGCACTTAAGAGTATATGGTTTAACCGCATCCACAAACAGCAGCAGAGAATAGACTCTGCCAGCTGCAGAGGGTCCCTGCTCAGGCAGGAGCACCCCCTCACATAGTAAACCACGCACCCTGCCCTTGGGATTGATAGGGCCTACCATAGGGGTGACTGATAGGTTTATATGTGTGTGTATGGTAAGATATAGGAACCTATACCTCAGTGAGGAGTGCTAACACTACTACACACAGGCTGCAGTAGCAGGCCTGTGGTGTCAGATTGTGAGTGCTTCCCAGGGGTGGCATAATACATGCTGCAGCCCCTGGTAGGCCTGTGAAGTACCAATGCCCTAGGTACCTAAGGTACCATATACTAGGGGCTGATAAGGTACCACAGTATCCAATCACTAGTGCATCTAATATGCACACCAAGTTGTTTAGAGAGATCAGGTAGACTGGGGCCCTGATTAGCAGGGACCCAGCCAGACTATAGCCAGAAACCAGTGTATACATCAGAAAAAAAGTGGGGGCAACACAAGTGCAGATCCTACTCTCCTACATCTAGGGATGTGGAATTCCTATAGCCCAACGCCCAGGACATATTGTTTGGGGTCAAGGGCAACAGGTTTTCATGTGTATTTTGTCCTTGGTACAAGTAGGCCCAACCCCCTGTATAATACTCCCAGGAATGCTCTCTGATTTGGTATAAATATTTGCAGAAGCTTGAAAGCAAGAATGATGATTCTTTGCTTTCAAAATAGAATGTTCATAAAAAAATGAAAACTGGAAAAAAAGCATTTTGCTAAACTCCTGTAAAATTTCAGGTGCCATTTCTTTGCAGCATCATTTAGTAACGTGTTGATGCATGCTGGTATTTCCCAAACATATTCATAACGGAAAATCAGTGTAACTAGTTTCAATAAGATTATGGGAAACACAAAATAAACAAGCTTTTTAGTTATGTCAATGTGTGACTTGTTTTAGCATGGGTTTTGTAAAACCTTATTGGTGCGGGAGCTGCCAGGCCCTCACCATTATGACAAACATTTGCAAAAGCAAAAATTATTTTTTGGTCCCAAAAAGAACACACTGCCACAGTAGGTACTAGCACTGAACAAAACCACTTTGTGTGTAGATATGCTCCCTGTGAAAGAGCAGAATGCGGTCACTCACAGTGAAGCCAGCCAATACAGAGAGAGAGGGCAGAAGTTTAATAAAAAACACCAAAGGTCACGGTCAAGGCCAGACCAAATTAGTGGCCCAAATATTAACGAAAGTCTCAAAATTGCACCCATGGTATATGTTCTAGCATTAAGTGCGGCTATATGGCTTTCGTGTATTCCCAAGAATTTACAAAAGTAGGACAAGAAATAGTACTCCAAGAAAATATTTTGTGAACTGCATTTTAGCATGAGCAAATATGCATGTGTAGATTTGCTCATGCGGAAATCTAAGTGTTTTTGCAAGTTCACTTTCCACCCAACCACTTTTTTCCCCAAATCTGGAAGAAGATTTACGCCATTGTCAGGAGTAAATTTCCAACATTTCTCAGTATCGGAAAAGAATAGAGAAGAGTTGTTGAAAACCCTTACAACATGCAAGTTAGTTAGCTTACCACTACCTTGAGTCCCAGTATGTAGATCTGCGGAAACGTGGCAACATTAGGGGATTGCAAGTATTCAAACACTACTATGGTATGAGCCCTGGCATAATCAGAGAGGCTATATCAGAGCTCTTATATAATGAGATTGTTGACACAATTTGTCGCTGCACTACATGGTACCAAAGGAGCAAGTGGATTTTGTTACAGGATAATTAAGTCTATTTATGAGGCAACCTGCCCCATGGACAAGTAGAAATGTTATTAAATTCTCAACGAATTTGAGTTTGAAAGACATAATTTCCTTCAATGAATGGAAAATCAAAATGTGAAAAAAGGGTGTCGATGGGCCAAACTGTGTAGCCGATTGCTTATGTTGAAAATAATCTTTACTGGCTTTATGAAAGCATTACATCAAAAACATAGCTGCACTTATAACTCACTTGATTATTAGGATACTCCTAGAGGTTCGCTCACTTTCCTGGGTGGGGTGTTTAATACAACAGTGGAACCATAGCATTAGGAACAAGTGAACACAAAACAGACATTCACCTGGGACAGGAAAAATACTTGTGTGTGGAGGACACAGAAGCTGGTACAGTGAATATTCAGTCACTCGGAACTGAAGATATTGACACTAATATGAGACAGGGTAACCCTGACACAGATGAGCCAAAACTAGATTGCTGTGTCAAAGAAACATGGACAGTCACAAAAAAACAAGATACGATCACACATGCTGGGGTTACGTGACACTTACATAGGGGCAAGGGGCTCAAATATATGGCACATGGGAGCCACCGAGTCAGACGAACAACCACATGGAGGATTGAAGACATGGAAGCATGTACAGTGCCACTAGGAGTGAGATACTCCGAAGGAGAAAATCATATAGCTATATGGAGAATGGGAAACTCAATAACTGGAGAATACGTTTGCTCGAAGGAAACTCACATCCTGTGGATTATAAAACAGTTACTCTGAGACAAGCAGACGTGGACCGGGCAAGGAAAAGACGCAGACATTCTGAAATGGGTTTCACTCTCACTTGACAAAGTCCACACTGATAACACTGTAGAGAAGACAGTGAAACTGAGTTCAAGAACACACTAAGTGAGACTCGTCATGAAGCACAGGCACCATAAAAGAAGAAACCAATCGCTTTAGGATGAGGAAAACATCCTCATTCAGACAGGGAGATGCTGAGGGAGATGCTGACGCAAAGAATGGCTTACTGCAATGTCATTAACACTTGATTAACAAAAAAAACAGATTTCAGAATTAGGCTACCCCAGCATCAATAATAACAACAATTTTGAAAAAGCTTTGGTGGAGTTGAATGAAGTTTAAAACTCCATGCTTTATGCCACGAATCTCTGATCGACTGCTATACACCAACCAGATCCAGCAATTAATTTTCAAATACCTAAAGTACGTCGGGTGTTCACTCTGGATACTGTACACTAAAGTATGGGTAACTCTAGACTCATACTACCAATAGGTGCTTTAAAAACGTCTCAAAATAGAATTTCCGAGCTATCATTTGGTTAAAGTGCTGACCAACAGAAGCATTTTGAGAAAGTTCCATCTCAAACGTCCTCAAATATTATTGTGTACCTATGTTTGTGCATATTCAAGCACTCTGAAGTAACCTCAAGGTGACATGGGGTATTGTATTAAACACCTAAATGACTAAATCAAAATAACCTCACACCACACCTGCTTCAAAACAAACCTAATATTCATATGTCACATCATTTCCATATACGGATACATGTCTCGTATCGAAAACTACACAAGCAGATCGGCAATGCCCTGTTTTTATTGACAGATTACACAACCACTGTAATATCGCTCTCTAATCCTAACTGAAGTACGGCTGCTTCCTACTAAATAAAATGATTTTGCATGATGTCTATTTAATCTGTACTCCTATCAGACAGAGCAATTAATTATCTGAGTCCTGATTTTAAAACAACTCTTAAAAGAGCCATACCCATCTACTGGTTACTTCTCTTAAGCATATGACTGATAATGTACCAATATTATGCCATGCAATTAGAAAAGTTATAAAGAAATATCCTTTGACGCTTATCAAATTATATACGTCTTAGAAAGTGATGCAACCCATAACCCTGCTCACAAAATAGCACCAAGCAACTCATTCCTTCACCGATGGTACCTCAAATGCTCAGAATGTATGTTATTGAAAAAACAGAAGCGAAATATCCCACCCATTAATCTGAATTTCTAAACATAAAAGTAAATAACAGTAATTTAACGTTATAGCTAAGTAACATAAAAAGGTAAAGTAAAGAGATTTAAGTGCACATTAAAGAGGTGGGATAAGCAAATAATCACATTTCAGACCATCGGTACAAAAGAAAATCACGTTTTTCATTGCTAATAGCATCGGGCTTGTTTGATTAAACTATATAAAATGCTTGAGAAAGGAATGTGTTCACCTAACTTTGATTTCGAAAAGAGTTGTGCAGATTTGTCAATGGTCAGAAAAAAAAGTTCTTGAAATCTGAACCCTATTTAAAACCATATAGCAATGTTTTTCATCTGCAAACATTAATTAACAGAATTACACCAAGGGTGGCTGCCTCACTTCCTCTAACTTTATTTTTTTGTGATTTGGTGTAAATTTACAAAGTGGAGATTTTGATATATTCACACAAGAATGCCATAACAATATATTGATAGTTTTGGTCACAAACTGGTTGATGGACTGACATTTGAGAGGAAAAGCAAAGTTGATTGGCACTTTCTTCTCCCATTATTCATTTACTGCTTTGCAACGTTCATAGAATAAATATACCCAAACGAATTTCTACCCTTCTAACTTTATCAGGGCTTGGGCTACCCCGGAGCTTAAAATTCCTGAAGTTCAAACAAAAGAAAAACAGGGGGCAATGGAATTTCCTACAGAAAAGTAGGCACTTGCGATTTCATTTCTAATCCCATCTTTCCTGGGATGATAAACAATGATTCAATTATACTCAATAGAAATACCATAGACATACATCTCTGTTCGGACCTACAGATGTCCTCTCAGTGGATAAATTAATGTCATGGCTGTACTACTATCAGCAAACAGATGTTGAAAATAATAATTCCTTGCTATTTTAATGATGCTATAGATGATGTCAATGGTAATTTTGTAATTGATGTCCCAGTGATGTCTTTGATGATGTAATTTGAGACGTCATCTGTATCATCAATGTGGGATCAAGAGCAGTGCAATGTTGGAAGTATAGCTGTGGTTGAACAGTTCACTTTAACTAGTGAATTCAGTGGTTTTTAGATTAAACAGCTATAATGTATTACTGACAAAGATTTTTCTGTGAATTGTTCTTACAAATGAGCAATATTTAAAGGATTGGTGTAATAATTATTTCTTGAGTAAGTCAATATCATTGAGACTTAGGGCCTGATTGCGATGGCGGTAGGACCGCCATCGTCAGACCATCGGTGGCGGTGCCATCGCCATCCAGCCCATTGGTCTGACTGCCGGATTAGGATGCAGGTGGTCGGAGCTCGGCTGGCAGGGCTAAAGACCGCCACGTCTGACAGGATCAAGGATCCCGTCAGGGCGGCGGTAGGACTCTTATACCCTGCAAAGAGGGCGGCCTGCTCAAGCACTGCCGTAGGGATTAGGATGTCTTTGTCCACCTGCCCTTTGCAAAGGAGGAACTAGACCGTTATGAATTTTGAACCGACTTTGGAGATGGATTTAAAATGTATACATGAAACAGTCTTTTAATTAATGTTCATTTTAAAGATCAAGACTTTTGTTGAAAGATAACAATGTATCTGAAAATTCACTATATTAGGAGTGAAAGAGACATGGACATAGTAATCTGTTCATAAACAACATGCACCTTTGAAGAATGTTTCGTAATGTACAACTGTTGAGGCAGAAAGTATGCAGCTAATAGTTTAAAAAATTAAAATCTGCTTTAAATTTAAGTGTGCGCAATAACAATGTTTTAGTCTGCAAACTTGTTTTATTTTAAACATGGCAATCTTAATGAATTTATGAAGTATGCAAATCTTAAAATAAAAAACAAGTCGAGGCTGAAAATCCAATTGCAATTAATTTTGCAAGAGTAAAAACAACTTTTAGCTAAATAAATCTCCCCCAAAAATGTTTTTGTGAAGTCATTATTTGTCTGAAACACTTTTTTGTGTTGGGTAGGACACCTCTCCTCCAAGCTAACCTGGGTACCGTTGGTTAACAGTAAGGTTCCTAAACCGTGAGCCAGCTTCTTTTGCCTTCGAGGGTGAAGTCTGAAACTTCCCAACCCACGCTCACACGGTAGGTTGCTTCGTACTTCTTGTCCATGCACATCAAGATCACAAAGTGTAATACAGACTGGACTATAAAGAATGTAAATAAAAAGACCCGCACAAAATCAGCGGGACAGTATAATGACTACATTACCACTAATTACTTTATTATATTTTAATTGCGATCATAAACTAAGATGTCACTCTCAACAATAATATCCATACACAAGGCAGATTGCATGTTTTTCTTTGTAAGTTTTAAATTAGTAGAACGTACGAGTTTCAAATAGAGAAAATCTCGTCTCGTGTAACACACTCAATAAATTATGCAATCTTATTTAAACAAACAAATTCCATGGTTTATGATATACTTGCACTACTCTTTATGCCATAATAAAAAGGTTACCTTAAGGATTACTTAACACGTATTACAAAGTACAGCAGTCAAACACAGAGGGGCAAAGTAAACACATGGTAGCAGCTCTGATACAGTCTTTGTTGCTCAAATCCCAGGAGCATAGAACGCCAGCATTAAAACAAAACGTGATTCACTACTGCTCCTAAAACTTGTAAAAAGCTTCAATAAGAAAGTTATAAATATGTTTTATGTACACATACACGGATTTTCTAAAACGAAAAATAGCTTTCTTGGTATACCTGTTGGAAATGACTCATAGTTTGAGGACGATGCTAAATTACAGCCTTAATAAGCCATTTTGCTCTACACTAAGCATAACGGACCAGTGCAACATCCACATTTGACAAACCGAACATTACGTCCTCGTAAATCTTCCTCGCCATCAGAGTTACGCAGTGAGCTTTAGTTCCATACCAGAACCCTCCAAAGCAAATTAGCATTCCATGAGTCCCATCCCTCTCCGTTTAAACAAAACAAGGGAACCCAATAGGTATACAAGGACTTTGGGTAGTGATATTTTACAAAAACAATGGTCCTCGATGAGGCTCAGTATTAATGGCGAAAATAAATATAGAATGAAATCAATTCTATATAACCATTATCCAACCGGATAGTAAGATTTAATCAGAAAACATTTGTAAAGATTTCAAACGACACATGAATAAAGTGGGACACAGTCCTGTATCCAACACATAAAATGGGAAAAGTTAACAAAAAGGGACAAACAATCAGGCAAAATAAAGAGCTTGTTTGTGAATATTAAGGGTTAAACAAGCGTGATAATTAACAACAACCGCTACACATTACATTTGAATAAGTTTGTGTGCACGTTTAAAAAAAAAAAGTTGACGACGTTTCGATCCCTTCTATACAAATAATGGAATGGGATCATCATCAGGACAACATTAGATAAATGCCTGAAAGATATACATCTTATATAGTCAATGGTAGGGCAGTGCTCAGGAGCAAGGGATCCGAGAGAGTTAAGGATCCACGGGGATGGGCATGATGCTCTTGATGAAAAAAATACGGACGGTGCTAATTAGCAAGGAGTCTGTTTCAGCGGGTTTGGGGGGTGACCTTTAGGCAATGCATGCCATCATGCAGCTAGTCCGTCTATAAGCGGTGAAAACCCTCCCTCCTCCCTTTAGGCACTATACGGGCTTGTCCCCGACACGCGGACGGTACCTGCGGCTGTGTCGGTGCCCCACAGCCTCTCTGTCTCCTGTTGTGCCTCGTGGGAACATGCACTGGTCAGGGCTTGCCGACAGCATCCTGGCTGCTGAGCCCGTGCCGCGGGAAGGATCACAGGTCATGCCACAGCCTAGCTCTCGCGCTGGTTCCAAGGCGCTCAGGGGCCACAGGTGTACGTTGGGCCGGGGGGGCTCTGCTGTGCAAGGGACACAGCAGTGGGCTGGGTGCTCTGCGACTGTTAGTGCATGGCACTGCGGCGGTGCGTCCGGCAGCGAGCGGGCCAGAGAGCTGTTCTCTCAGGAGGGTCCTTGCATCTGTTGGGGTTTGCCGGATAGAGTGTGCCAGCTGGCCTCCCTATTGGGGCCTGTTTTTTGGTGTTGCTGCTTGACACTGGCCAGCACTGCACTGCGGTGCATCGGTCTCTTCCTCTTTCCGTTTGTTTCCGGAACTCTTCCAGGCTCACATTCCGCCTCCTGCCCCAGCCCTACCCTCCCTACCTCCTCCTCTGCAGGGGTTTGGGGGTCGGAGTACCCTGCCCAGAATCCCCTCTTCCCACCTCGGTGGCTGCTGTCTGTCCTAGAGGGGGCATTCTAGGCCGGTCTTTGGCCCAAGGTCACGGTGCTGGATCTGGATCGGCGAGTGCAATGCCCCTGGAGAGTAATTTGTCAGGGTGCTGTGGGATAGACCGCCTCAATTTTCTCGGCTTGCCTATTAGGTGTGATGGTAGACGCAGCCACTGTGTAAATCCAGCTGGCTGCTGTTTCTGCCCGGTCTCGGACCAGGGACCTTTCAGTTGTGACCTCACAGGCGGTGTGGCTTCCCTGTGTCGCGTGCTGTCTCAATGGAGTCAGTTAGTGGCGCATGTATTTCCTTGGGGTTTACTCCTGTTAGCTTCCCCTCTACTGCGCTGTTGTTGCCATGAGTGTGGCACCCTGCGCCTGTTCCTCCGTCCTTAGTGCGTGTTGGGTGGGTCCGTGTGGTTCCCGTGGGCACCCGGCACACTTTGGATTTCTGGTGGCGGGGAGGATGGGGTAGCCGACGGGCAATGGTGCGCAGTTCCTCATTTCTGACTCACCCTCCCATTTGTAGGGGTCTTTGCCCTTTTTCTGCCTTTTGTTGCTCGGCTTTGACGTTTTTTGGCTACTCCCTCGAGTGTTGTTATGTGGCTTCGTTTCGGCCTGGCAGCACTCACTTTTCTTCTTTGCACCGTGTCCTGTCTCCTGTACCCCACGGCGTCCGATCTTGGGCTTTTCTTTCCGTTGTTGGCCTCAGTGACCTTTTGTGTTGGGCGCTGGCCTCCTAGGTCTGGGATCATGGTGCAGGGTCTTGTCCTTTGTCTTTCTCTCCCGGTATTGGCTTAGTGTATACCGCCCTGACAGCGCCTGATCTCATCTGATCTCAGAAGTTATGCTGGGTCGACCCTGGTTGGTAACTGAATGGGACTGTGCCTGGGCATACAAGTTGCTGTTGGCTAGGTGCCCCGTACTCAGGTGCTCAGGAGGTCTGGGTTGTGCTATTCTTGCCAATCCTGTTTCAGTGGCTTTCTCTGTTCATGGGCACCATGGCCCAGTGGCATGGCCCACTGCATCCGGTAGGTGTTCCCATACCTGGGCATGGCCAGGTGGGTTCTCTGCATTTTGGGCTCCTACTATGCCAATGCCGGCTTGATGGCTCTGTATGATGCGCTCTGCCTGTCTTTTCTGCTGTCATCTGGAGATCACGATTTGTATCCCGCCATCGCCTGTTTCTATCTTTTCCCCTTTGGTGTTCCTTAATCTTGTCCCCGTGGGCTCCTGGTTCCATGATCTATGGTCTGCCGGTGTTCCTGTCTTTGCGGATTCAGCCTACTTGGGGTTGATGGTTGGTGAGGTCCTCTCCCTCCAAGGGTCTTCCTATCTGGTGCCCCCTTCCCAGTTGGTTTCGGCTATTGCCTGCCTGAGGAACTACGGGGCGACGTTGGATTCCCGATCTGTGCTGGGTTGCTGTTCGCGCCTGCACGCGGGTTGGAGGTCCTGCATCTGGGATTTGTGTGCACTTCATTTGTCTTGTCTGGGGGTGGTCCCAGCCCTTTGGGGACCTCCTGTTCGAGTCAGAATGATTTTGCGGGTGGTGATGGACTTCCTCGTTTCCGGGAGTTTGCAGGGTTCGCTCTCTTGGCTCCTTGCGTGCCGGTGTTATCGTGCAGTGTGGTTTCTCTCCCGCGGTTGGTATGCTCTGTGGAGTTTCACCTGCGCTGGATTTTTTCCACCATAGCTTCCTTCTCCCTGTGTGTGGCCGTGTTTCATCTGTTGCAGGCCCGGTTTGGGTGCCCAACGGTGGTTCTGTTTGGAGATGGGTTGGGTACTGGCCTGCTTCGCTTATGCGCTCTCCTCCTGTGCTCGGGGGGGGGGGGGGGTTGATTTCTTGATGCAATGTTGTTCCATTGGCTGGTTTCCCTGCTTACGCTTTCCTCCATTTCCTTTGCTGCACTGGTTTTGTTTGCAGGGAAAGGTTGTGTGTTCTGTGGTGGTTCCCCGGCTGGGTCCGCCACCCTTGGTTTCCTCTGCTGGGGGTGGTGGCCGGACTGAAGGTCTGGGGGTTCCCGGACCTCCCTTCCCCGTTGTGGGACCCCCTGTTTCCTGTGGGGGTTCTGGCTCATCTTCTTCTTTTGGCTTCTTTGGTTGTTCCTGCTGTCTTGGGGAATGCTCACTAGCAGCAATGGAGTTGCTTCGGTGCTTCCTTTGCCCGGCTTCTCTTCAGTCTTGTGTTCTTGCCTTTGGGGGTCTTTTTCTCGATGGGAGAGGATGTAGCCTTACGGCGTCTAGAGCGATTGTCCTCGAAGCTGGGGTACCAGGTTCGTGTCTCAGCAACGTCGCTCGACATCCTGTGTTTCTGTGCAATTCCCTTAATCTCCCCGTGCCTAACAAAGGGTGTGTGTGTCCATCTGTCTCGTATCTGAACTGGTGCTCTTGTACAGCGCTCTGTTGCCTATTTTTTTCAGGCCAAGTCCGCACTATTGTGTTTCTGGGAGTTTGGACTCTTTTTCGATGACGGGGTGTTTTTGTTTCCTTTCTGTGTGATTTGCCTTGGGCCTGGCCACCTCTGCTGGTGGTTTGGATCCTTTGGTGGTCTGGTTGCTTAAGGGTTGTTTCCTGCTGCATCCTGGAGTGTTTTTCCTAGCGCCTTTCTGGGTTCTTCCGTTGATGTTGCGGGCCCTTCTGGTGGGTCCATTGGTGCCCCTGGGGATCTTCGACTTCTTGTTCCTCGCCTTGGAGGGGTGTTCCTGCTGGTCGGTTGGGGGTGGTGAGCTCTTATGCGCTCTCCTCCATTCTTGAGATCCTGCTGGTCCGTATTTTGTTGCGTCCGGTTCCTGCCTTTTCTGCCTGGGTTCCATCGTTTGTATCTTTCCTGGGCGGGTGTTCTGCTTTCTTGCCCTCCGGTCATTTGGTCTGGGGTGGATTCTGCTCTCTCGCTGTTTGGTGTCCGAGGGGTGGGGTTGCTACGTTTGGGGCTGCCTGTGTCTTCTTGCTGCTTGGTCAGCTTGTTTGTTTCTTTTAGTTTCTCTCTCATCCTGGTGTTGCTGGGTTGCACGGCCTCTCTTGCTGTACTCTGTTGCACCGGGTTCTGTGGTGTCTGCCCGGGTGCCATGTCCGTCTCCCAGGGGTCTGTCTGTCTGCTGGGCCTCCACCTGGTCCTCTCCGCTCCTGTTAATGGATCACTACGGGGTGGTGTGGAGTGGTCCTCCTGCTGAGATCTTTGCTGGGCGGTTCTCGGGACTGGTCCTTCCGTTTCTTGTTGATCTCGCTTCCTCCTGCCTGGTCCGAATGTTGGTTTTGGACTACACCTTCTTGTTTTGCATGGTCCCTTTGTCTGTGGTTTCTTTTGAGTTTTCATGAAGCCGCTGGGCTTGGGTATATGCTCACTGCATAATTCTGGTGGCGAGGAAGACTTACGAGGAGGTAATGCCCCGGTTACTTACCAGTAATCTTCATTACTCCAAGTATAGTCTTCCTCGCCACATGAGTTCCCAACCCTCCCTGTTTGGCTATCGGCTTCATGTGGTTCTTGGGGCATGGTAGTTCTACAGGAAGTGGGATGGGTCGACCCTTCCCTTATACTGGGTCTGGGGTGACTGTGGTCGGCCATGTTGGGGAGGGATGGGAGGCATGGAATGCTAATTTGCTTTGGAGGGTTCTGGTGTGGACCTAAAGCTCAGTGCATAACTCATGTGGCGAGGAAGACTATACTCGGAGTAATGAAGATTACTGGTAAGTAACCGGGGCATTAATGTCTTAGTTCTTTCCTCAAGCACTGGAAGAACTGATTGATTTGGCTTCATTTGTTCTGTCTGCACGAAATTTAACACTTCTGAACCAATTATGAGGCTAAGGAACTTTAGCTGTGTTGGGCAAAATTTGCGGACTGGATTTTAAGCGAGGGACACAATAATGTTGCAAAATTATTTAACCAACAATAGGAAAAAACAACTGCAGCAACGACATAAGAAAAAAAAATGATTGTCAAAGCCAATAGGCCTCTATGTTTTCAAAGAACACATATACATGCTCATGAAATGCTAAAAAAGGCATTTTCCTGAAGATGGCGCTAGTACTTTAAGCCTTTCCCAGAGAATGCTCTAGTGCTTTAAGTCTTTATTAGAGGTCCTTGAGTCAGACATAAATCATCATAGTAGCAGGATGCAGTAACGTAGTCTGTTACTAGTGAGCTCTGGAGTAAGATCCAAATGTCTACTGTTGCAGGCTGTAGTACCTTAGTCTTTACTAGAGATAACTTGAGTCAGACACAAGTGCTTGCTGTACTGGGCAGCAGTACCATAAGCCATTACTAGAGGTCTCTTGTGCCGCCACAAGTCACCCACAGGATTCCACCACTTCCCCCTCAATCTCAACATAGCAGAGAATTGTGGACAGATCACATGCCCCTTAAATTTGTTTTTGTTGTTAAAACAATGGCAAACAATCATGTGCTTTGATTTTGAACGTGCAGATTAAAGGGGCCGTGGGACAGCATATAAATGTTCATATACACTTCAGCAAGTTAAATTATTTTTTTGCTGGTTTTCTATGCTCTGAATACATATCCTAATACTGGGCTATGATGGTGAAAGTCATTGCAGAATCTCGGAGCGTATCCCCTTTATGATTTTTTAATAATGATAGGTGGTTCTAGTGACTTGTATATACAAACTAAGTATATTGATTTCTCCTAAAGAACATTCTCCAGTTCGTTCCTTGAATGTGTAAGGAAATATTCACAAATGTGGGTGGAGACTCTAGAGTTTGCTTGGAACGTATTGCAGAACAAAATTTGGATTTACTAGACTGTCTTTCTGACATAGCGGCGCATATACATATGTTACACACGGCGTAGTGTAAGGGGCAGGAATCATCTAATTGTAACTGCAGGGGAAGGTGGAAAGCTGGAATAATGTTTATGCCACATAGACAATCCTATTAAGTCACAGAACAAGTTCGTTCATTGCAGTTTCTTGGCCACCCTGCGCTAGTAGGGGGCATCTCTTGGCACTCGCTCGTCCCCACGGGAAGTTTCCCTGATGTTTTCTATTGTATGTTTGTGTGAAAGGGGGGGGGGTATGATTCAACCTAATTGGGGGGTTGATGTGGGTGGTTGGGGGGGGCTGGGGATACGGTTAATTGGTTTGAGGATATGGGGAGATGTCACAGTGGGTTTATTATGTGTGGCTGCGAAGCATGGTATTTTCAGACAGGAGGCTTTGAGACAATATGTTTGACTGACATACACTGCACAAGACTACTATCAATTGTCTAACTTGGAACATCCGTGGTCTAAATGATGGGAGGAAGTCCCGCATGGTTCATGCGTATTTAGCAAGACACAATATTGACGTATGCCTGCTACAGGAGACTCACCTCGGTTCCCTAACATCGCCGAGGCTAAGAAACAACAGGTGGGGAAGTAGTTACTCCTCAGTGTACTCGAACTGTGCTAGAGGGGTGGCAGTTCTGATAAAGCGGGGGTGGACTGGAAGGAGAGAGAGGTTCATACGAACACTGATGGTCGCTTGAAAGCTATCAGAACCACATTAGGTACTATAGAATCCAAGATAAATGACCTAGAGGCCCGCATACATGATGGTAGAGGAGATGTCCGGGTTACAGATGTAAAAAGCTTGTTACTGGAATATGAAGAGGAGGCGAACAGAGAAGTAAAATTCTTGGGAAAATACGCAGAGGCACGTAGATATGGTGAGGGGGACAGACCGGGTCGCACACTAGCGGGCCTGATTCGTTCCAGGCGGGCGTCGGCTTTTGTACCTGAGGTAATCGGCGTAGATGGCAATAAAATAAGAGGCTCCCCGGGCATCTTGGAGGCATTCTCCTCGTTTTATACACAGCTCTATGAGGCTAGGCTCGCAGAGTGCCCAGAGGGCATGCAGGAATTCCTTGATTCTGTAGCTCTGGCGTGGTATAATGACAGACACCGCGAGTACATGCACCTGCCATTTACAATAGAAGATGTGACAAACGTCATCAAAAGCCTGACCTTAGATAAGGCACCGGGCTCAGATGGCCTCACTGCAGCATTTTACAAAGCGTACGTAGAAGAGCTTGCCCCCAGACTTTTGGCGGTTTTTGAGGAGACTCACGACACGGGGATACTGCCTCCATCTATGCGAGAAGCTGTTATAATCATTATATTAAAGCCAGGCAAACCTGATAATGACCTGGACTCATATCGGCCATTATCTCTTATAAATATGGATGTTAAAATATTAGCTAAGCTAATAGCCAATAGGCTGCAGCCGATGCTCCCTATGATTGCCCTGCAGGATCAGTCGGGCTTTATTCCCGGCAGATCCACCTCCCACAACCTTCGCACAGTATTTGCAGTACTACACCACCTTCATCCAGACCTGCAGGCAGCACTGGTCTTTTTGGATGCAACCAAGGCGTTTGATACGCTAGAGTGGTCAAACCTGTTTAGAATATTGGAGAGGATGGGGTTTGGCCCTCTGTTTCTTCGATGGATAAAATTGCTGTACAATGAACCATCGGCCCGAGTGCGCGTAAACAACCTTATCTCAGACTCCTTCCGAATCACACGTGGCACGCGGCAGGGGTGCCCGCTCTCTCCGTTATTATTTGCAATAGCGATGGAGCCTCTGGCCGCTAGGATTAGGCAGCATCACACAGATAAAGGGATCGGATTCAGCGCTCGTAGTTTACTGATATTGCTGTATGCAGACGACGTTACATTGTATATTGCGGAGCCAGAGCGAAACCTGGATGCTGTGCTGAGGGAATTCATCAAATTTGGCGGATTGTCAGGTGTATCCATTAATTGGAGGAAATCGGTACTTTTCCCTCTTACTGACAATACCAGAGTGGTGATCTCGGAGTTTCCTCTGCAAAGGGAGAGTGACTCTGTCAGATATCTGGGTATTTGGATTGGTCGGGATGTACAAGAGCTCTGGAACCTAAACTTTGGCAGGGCTGTAAATTGGTTGGAAGATAAGGTAACACTGTGGAATGGGCTCCCACTGTCGGTGGCGGGCAGAATTGCCCTGATCAAGATGGTAATCCTGCCCAAATTTTTATATTTATTCGTGAACCTGCCACTCATACTTACTCAGTCATTCTTTAATACGCTGCGCTCACTGCTACTCTCATTGGTGTGGGCGGGAGGGCAGGCTAGGGTGTCATGGGATCTATTAACGCTGCCGACTCGGCAGGGCGGACTTGGAGCCCCTGATATGAAGCTATATGCTTTATGTGCGCAGGTGCAATTCCTACAATATTGGGTCCACCGGACACCTTTTCAGCCGCATGTAGCGGTTGAGGAGGACGAGGTTGCCCCAGTGCCGCTGTGTGTGGCGGTATATCAGAAGTATAAACGGCCTTCAGAAGGTTTGAATAGTGCCGAAACGCTTAGATGGGCTTGGGAGGGTCTGCGGAGAAGGGCAAACATACCGGTACTATACGCCCCCTCGATTGCAATTCCGCAGAACCCGCTACTGCCCAATGTCCGAGACGAGATAAACAAGAAAACTGCACACACAATGTCATTACGGACGTTTGCAGATCTATACCCAGGAGGGGTATTCAGAGAATGCCCGACGGCCGTGGGAGAGGAGAGGGTACCCTTTGGCGTACTGTTCTTGCATCACAAACTGCGCGCGGCTTGTCGTGAGTTACATGCTGGCTTCCCGTTCCAGCCACCAATATTAAATGCCCTCGAAAACTTGCTGACTACTCCATCGCCACGTAAACTGATAACCCGCTTGTATACACGTATGCAAACGGACGCCCCTGCGGCAGTTTCCGGAGCTCGCCGGAAATGGGACGTCGAGCTACCCACACCTTTGTCTGATACTGAATGGGCCTACTGCTGTGCCCAAATGACTGAGCTTTCGCCTAACTACAAACTCAGACTAATCCACTTTAAATTTCTACACCGGTACTATAGGACGCTAATTAGCTTACAGAGGATGGGGCTGAGGGACAGCGATTGCTGCTGGCGTTGTGGAGCGCCTGCGGCCTCGTTCCTCCACATGGCCTGGTCATGTCCAGACGTTGCTGCATATTGGATAAAAGCTTTCGAAATTATCAATCAGATCATTAGTGTACAGGTGCCCCCATCTCCGCTCCTGGGGCTGCTGGGTTTTGTTAAACATACTCACGTTAAAAAGCGTAAGCTACATGCATTACTCTTACTATTTGCGAGGCGGCAGATTGCAATGGGCTGGGGGAAACGTAGGAAACCCACTGTTAAGGCATGGTTAAGAGAGGTAACGTATGGCCAAGCACAACTGGCGGTGTTCTGGGAACTTGCGCCGCCAACATCGCAACCCAGGGATATTTGGGAGCCTTTTCTGGACTGGGCCCGAGCACAATCTACTGAATCTGCTCAGAGGGGTGGCGACGATGATGTCACGAGTCCCGGAGACTCCCCGGACTGCGGGGTAGAGATGTGAGCCATACGGGAAGTGGAGAGGTTCGAGGGAGGTGTGGGGGGAGGCATACTCCGGGGTAGCAGGCCGAGACCAGCAGAGCTGGAGTTTAAATTGAATTAAACAAGGCGGGACCACCCAACCAGCATTTTATAGCTCATGAATCCTGCCTCAATTTTGGATATCAAATTGCCTATGTTTCGAACTTCAGATATGTGTAAGGATGTTTCTAACTGCTGTGACATTATGCTATATACCGTGGTTTGTACTATTTGTTTGCTTAAATTTAATAAAATTTTAAATTAAAAAAAAAAAAATGTGGGCGGAGACAAGGGAAAGCTGAAAGAGGGACGAGAAGCCACACAGTAAGACTTTGAGACATGCAGGCTCTGGTGAAAAAGTGAGGGCCGCTAAGGTGCAGAAAGATGAGGCAAGACCGATGAGCAGACAGAGAGAGAGGAGAACAATCAATTTTGATCAGGGAGGTAATTTTTGCTGAGGCAGGGAAACCTGGGAAGGAGAAAGTCAACACAGAAGAGTGATCTGGGAGGGTTAGGAAAGGTAAAGCCAACAAGCATTGAAGATCAGGGAGTGGGTGAAGTATCAGCAGGAGAAATTGGGGAAAGAGCAACCCAACACAAGGTCAAATGCCATAGTAACATGAAAGAGATACAACTTTATCCAGAAATCAGCTGTTGAAGGGCAGAACTGATCCAGTGCTAAGATGAGACCAAAACACTTGAGAAGAGGAACAGACAAAAGAAGTGCAGGAAAAAGCATCAAATCAGGAGCAGGGAGAGGAGCAAGACACGAAAGCCATAAAATCAAGACCAGGGGTCTGTTTCCAAGTCCACTCATAGTTTATGTTAGTATTGGTAATAACAGGTCTTCTAAACAGCAAAAGTTACCGTTAGTAAGATCTAAAATGTAACAAATGTACGCACATTTAAACCTCTAGAACTCACAGAAAGCAAAAAAATAACTTTGAAAGAGGATAGTTGCAAACTATCTAAATTTAAGTACCTGGTAAGTTAGGCTAAAAAGGCCACCTTAAAGCCAAGAAGGGAGGGTCAAGGTGAAGTCTCCCAAACTAAACCTTTGAAAAACAGGAAACCAGCAACTGTGCTCACAACTGACCATCAGCCTCCAAACAGCACCACATACACTATTTAAGCAAACAAGCATAGATCAATACAGTATGCAACACAATTCCTTGACTCGTATGAACTCAACAACTTTTCCTTGGTGTTCCTTCCAACCTGTCATTGTAATAAACATTCTGCGGAATTCAAAACTCAAACACAGCACTACTGCCTCCTTCATAGTCTCCCAGACTAGATTTCGCTTACTGAGCAGTACTGAGATAATGTCTTTATTTGGAAGTCTGGTGGGACAACTGTGATCGCCTGCTCTGTCGCGGGTGGAACGATTTTACTGTTCAAGTCTGTGTTTTCTAACAGAATGCAGCCCATGTCTCCTGATTATCTTTTGCACTTCAAATAGATCTATGTGGTTTCAAAAGGATATGAACTATGTCTCTTACCTTTCACTAGTTACTCCCTTCCCACAAGATATCTGCCCAGCACATCTTGCCAGGGAGAGCACGCACCATCTCAAAACATCACAGCCAATTTGCATATTAATTGGCTCTAACGAAGATGCTGGACACTAGTTTGAACTGCATTGTAAAATGACAGAATAACAATTGGATATCCCACAACAAATCCAAGAACCGATTCCTAATATTTGGTCAAAGAAAAATATAGTTTTATGAAACAGTTTTGAACCCACCAAAAAAACCAGTCAAAATCTATCCCCAAATAGAAGGGGACTTAACGATGACATAGTATGGACCAGTTTCACATGACACGGAGTGTGGTTAAATGGACTTTATCAGACAAGGGATTAAATATGGTCAGATAAGGTTGAAGTGACACAAATTGTTAACACAAATGATGTTTTAGAGACCGATTACTATGAACAATGCACACTATGGATATCCTCAGTTTGATATATATGGGAGCACTAGGGGTATTACTGCACCACAATATCACAATAGCACACGTTTGAATCACCCCATACAGATCAGAGACATTTGTTTCAGACAGGCTCAAAACAGATAATGAGGTGGCATGGCAACACAACAATAAGGAGTTGCGCCATACCCCACTTAACAGTTATCAAGGTGGTATGGAATTACAAACACACAAAGTTTCACTGTCCCACACGATCGATGCATATCACGTCATTATTTTGGGATGTGGTGACACTGAACGTCTCATTGACAGGAAGGAGTACCAAAAGCCCCCTCTCAAGCAAAAAAAATCTAAGATGCAGGGGTAACATAATGAACATTAGGCTAAATGCTGGAACAATCCTTTGGAGCAGTAAGAGACTGCTTTATTTTTTCTCACCTCTTCAAAACATATATTGATGGAGTTACATGACAGCATTTTTGTTTCAAAGGGGTCTGCCTGCTTGTAACATTGTAACATCATTTGGGCCATTTTAACCCCAATTATATGCACGTCGTTTCCTGTAGGGAGTAGTTACTAGGCTTGCATGGAGTCGATATAGAAACAAACATCGTGAAGAACCCACACAAGAGTTGTTAGCCTGTCTCTAATTCATAGTCACCACACTATGTAAGGGATTATTCACATATGTGTGGAGTGGTGTGGAGGCAAAATATTTGAAGTGTATGTTTCAAGACATGTCCTGATATATTCACCCACATTTAACTCAAGGTAAAAAATAGAGATAATGGAAGTTGGCATTTTTGACTTTATAGATGAAGCCACACAAAAAGTGTGGTCCCTACCAATCCCAACTGCCTCTATTTTCCCTATCTGTTCATTTGAATCAGTGGCCCCTACTTGGTACAATGAGCTGGGTAGCGAACACTATCTTTTTCTTCTCTGCTCATTTCACAATGTCTGCTGCTGCTGCTCTAGTTCTAAAAAGACTTGATCAGTAAAACAATGTGTTCCTTGCTCAGTAACCTCCACCCTCTATGCCTGCAAGATGTCCAAAACACTGCTGCTAGACTAGCGGTGATCCTGTTGTGGGGAACCTCATGTCGCCCACCCTTAACTATCTTCAGGGCCAACTCCAGTTAGCATCTAAATCCAATTTTAATATCTTTCTATAAAACACAGACCCCTCCACTGAGAGGAACCTGGTTACCACACAAGCGAATTAACTTCTCCCAGTCAGAAATGTCTCAAAGGGACCTAAAACTACTTCAATAAGGACAATCCCTTAATACACTCGAACACTTTCTAAATGTCTGTTTTTCGGTTCCTTTTTATGATGTGGCTTGAAAGTGCAGCTGTCACCAGACAATTTTTTGAGAACACTAGGAGAGGGGATTTGGCTCAGCCCACATGCTGGGTATGTTCTTGTTGTACCCTGCATAGAGACACTGGTAGCCTTGTAGTGTAATTTCAAGTCTTCTTTATTAGATCCACGTCAGGGTATTAACAATCTTAGTCCAGCCAGCTCTAGTCAGGTACTAGCCATGTACCAGCCATACACCAGTCCCACCAGGACCAGCCTGCCTAGCTGTGCAGCCCATCTCCAACTGTCATCCACACATTCACTCAGGCACCCAGGCATTCCACGCATCACAGTCACACCAACATTCCATAACCATCTCTCACACTGGCTGAGCAGCTAAGAGGACCTAGGCTGATGACACATAAATGTAATACTTAGGATATAACAGTGCTATCCACACAACTGGGATCATTTAATTTATTTATCCAGCAGACTGATGTTGGAGAACACTGCAGCTCATAGTACCCTTACATGAACTGTAAAACATTTCAGATCTTCTAGGCTTTGGGCTCCAGAGAGCATTACTAACACCATTTGACTTATTCTGTTGCTTGCAGTGCTCACAGTATTTTCCCACTGTAAATTACTTGGTGCAATCTTTACTTGCCAGCTTCCAGACACATACTCATCAATGGTGCAGAAGTTGCGGTGGCCCTGGGGCTCACGGCCGTGAAGAACCCTCTGCACCCCGATTAGTGATAGTATAATTACCCAAGAGTGGGCAAGGGTACCAATTTTCCATCCTAGCAACTAGGCCCATGACACACGTGTTACAGCACTACTAGTTTAACCCATAATGCTCTCTAGAATCAAAACGTTGACACTTCCTTTGAGATGCAAACAATTGTCTTTAACTGTAGGATATAAACTTGAACAAGCTTATATTTTGAATCAAACTGTTTTCTTCAAATACGCTTAATTGGAGTTAGGTCAGGACACAAGTTGGGGGTACATGCGGGTGAACAGCGTCCAACCACTCTTTTCACAGGGTGGAAACCATCCACCCTGCAATGAAGTCAAGCCCCACTTTAAAATAAGCTGAACTCATCCCTGTGTAATTTTCAAACACTGGGACACATTCAGCAGCGCCTGTCTGTTGTCTGCTTTCCTTCCGAGCAGCAATGTGCAGGAGGGGAGTGGACATAGGGTCTGATTACGAGTTTGGCGGTCCATTGGACCTCGAAACCTGTGGTGTAGGTGCAATGGCAGTTGGGGACTGCCGCACCTGCGGTCTGACTGCCAGGGTTCCGCAGTCCCTGGTGGTTTTACGGTAATCTGGGAAGCAATATGCAGCACTGCCAAGCATATTAATAGTTTGCCCACTGCCAGCCTTTTCATGGCGGGAAGCCTGCCTTAGGCGCTCCCATTGAGATGCCTTTTCAACAGATACCTCAATGAGACCACTGCGCCGCCCGCCTGCCAACCAACAATGAGGAAACTTGTAATCTGGTGGGCGGGCGGCGGTCGACTTTGGCAGTCTGGGAGCGGGGTGCTTGCGTGGCAGCCCGCTCCCAGAACACCAAAGTCGTAATCAAGCCCTTTGTTATTTCAGACTCCAGATGGGCCATAACAAAGGCCGAATTTAAGCAGTCATTTGATCTCCTTTTGTTCAAGTATCTAGCTGCCTGTAACCTCACAACTAGAGGTAAATACAATGGAAGGGAAACAAAAGCACACAGCTTGTTAGCACTTCCAAGGTACTTAAGACAGGCGGGATTTTTATATTTTTCAGAGCCAGTATACAATAGCTATGCATGCACTGTAAGAATGTCAGATGTGTTGCTCTGTCACAGTATTTACACAAAATAACAATCTCAATACCTGTATTTTTTATTTCTTTTATAGCGCTATTCATCCCAATGCAGGGTGTCATGGGCGCTTTACATAACAGGTACACGTTATATAGATAGTATATCATACAAGTTTGTAAATCAATGTACAGTTAATGTTACATAAGACAGTGAGGATTACAAGGTGTAGGAGTCACATATCATCATTCATAGCTCACCGTGCTATATTAGAAGGATTACAGTGCAACTGCAAGTAACAAAAGGATCTCTGTGTCAAAAACAGTAACCTACTTACCTATCTGCATAAAATAAAAATATGTTTCATGCGTGTTACATGATGGGCTTTCCATTAGACGCATTAACCCTGTATGCTATTTTGAGTCAAAACTGAGACTGAACCAAGCACAGGTATTTCCAGCAAATATCTTACTATTATTATTATTCCCTCGGATTTACTGGAAAACACAAAGATCTCAGCAGCAGGTGCCTTAACCCTATAAGATATTTACAATTCTCACTTTGCAACCAGGTAAGCAGAACAAATTTACTGTCACGTTTCTCCTTGTTACCAATTTCATTGTGGTAGTGTTAAAAAAATAAAAGTGTAAATTGAGGCCCAGATTTTGCATCAGTGTTGCGTCAATTTTCTGGCACAACCCTGACGCAACATCTGTTTTAGGAGCTACAGTGCTACACAAGCCTGTTTATGTGACTTTGAAGACCATGTATTTTGATGTACACCCATATGTACAAAGACCAAACCAGTAAGTCTACCTGAGGCTGGTGTAACAAGCAGAAATATCTTTATTTCTCCTAATTATTTCCTCTTTGCATGTATGCTGCAACACACATACAAAGAAGAAATAGCCTCATAGGATAGTTTTTGCGTGGCTTTGTTTAAAAAAAGAAAAATTAGCGCAAGGCAGCGCATACCTTGTGTCATGTAGGGATTACTTGGGTGGTGCATGGACATTCACGTATATCCACCCATTTATTTTGTGTACTAATATACACAGTCTTTTAAAGCAGGGACACTTGCTTTCCCTGGGTTAGCTCTCGAGTCCCACTTCCATGTCAAAGGATCGTGGTTATTCCCTTTGAAGTGGCGATGATGCGCCTTACTGTGAAATGTATGGTCCATTCTTTGTGTGGGTATTTTGGTTGAAATTATTCGAGCGTGAACTGTCAGGTTGTGCTGGTGAATGTGAGGGTGGTTTAGATAGAGTTATACTTCACTTCATGTGGTAGAGTGCACACCAATATAAATGGTTCTTCAGCCCGTTTCAAAATGCTCTATGCAATGTTAAGCGGCGTGCCACCCTGGTTAGGTGCTCCGTCCATGCGCACGAGTATACATTCAATAACTGGAGCCTAATCTGGTTCCATCAAGGATGCATAGCGAATAAATGAATCATTCAATAAGATTCCAAAGTTAAGTTCCATTTCTCTTTGAATTTTATTCCAAAATGTACGCCGTATTATTTTCAGTGTTTTTCATTAATACTTTACAGGTTCAACGAGTGCCGACTGGCTTTGCACATCAGACACGTAGAGGTGCAAAATTCCTCATGATTCAAAGTACAGATGGTAATACCAATGCATTTCGGGCCTTTACTAGCCCTTCGTCAGGGAAAACTCGACAAAATGAAAACCACTAATTAACAGCCATGACTCAGATGACGATTTTTCTGTATCAGAGAATCTGTTTTTTCGTAAAACCCCTTACACCTATTTAACAAATGATACAATAAGAACTTCCTTTTCATAGACCCTTACTCCCCTTTGACAAATTATAAAAGGAAAACTATCTTTTCATAAACCCATTATACCCTCTGAACACATAATAAGGAAAATGTGAGGTGAACAAACATTACACGCTCGTTTTAGAACTGTAGATATGGTGCTGTGTTCGCATTTCCCATTGACGCAAAGATGTGCAGCAACTTTGGTTGCAGCACTGCGTTGTTCTAAAAATGAGTAAATCCGCCCCACAATCACTATGCATGTTTTTACACATTTTGAGCAACAGTATTTTTTGATCTGACTTTTATTAAACTGTTATCTTTTACAGCAATTTACTAACAACATTTTGATAGGTTAATTTCACAATGCCAACACTGCTTTTATTCCACATGTGTACAAACGTTCACTTTCATATGAAACAGCAAGACACAAAGGATTTCAGAGAATTGTGGGATGGATGGTGGTGTAACCATGTATTACTGCTGGGGTAAGTTGAGGCTAATTACTATGCTGATTAATGTCAAGAGTGCTTGCTTCTTGGGTGATAGAAGGTCTCTAGGCATAGATATCTATGACTGCTGTGCATGAATGTAAAATACTCCAATGTGTGACTGGAATCTGATGTTGTGTTTGTGTTCATGTCGACATGTACCATATGAATGTAAAACTGACTGGCTTTCCTAATGCTTATTTATAAGTATAGTGCACTTGTGGATTGTCTGATAGTTGCCGGTGGATGCCTGTATTGCAGATCTTAAAGCATTTATCTCTCTAGCTGGCTAAGTCACATTTTGAATGGGTTGTCCGAAGTGTTCAGGAGCAAAGGAAACAAAGTTGTTTTGTTTTAAGTAAAGGTTTAGTTCTGTCAAAGTAATAAGTGAGAGCACATATATAGTTTGGAAATAGAGTGGGAAGTCCAAGTTGTATAGTTTAATTGAGATCAAAAGAAGATATTGCCTTTAGTAAAAATCATGTGTATGTGACTTAAGACTACCTTGTCTTTGAGAGCTTGAATAAAAAGCTCTGCTATTCTTCATGAAAATGTGTCCGCGACTAGACCAAAAGGTCCCAAGTACATGCTTGTAATAAGCATGAATACGGTGGTTCAAAGAGTGGACCCATGAGTTTAGTTAATACAATACTGAGGTCTCAATAGGCCTGGGAGCTCTATGGG
Source organism: Triturus cristatus (assembly GCF_964204655.1). NCBI lineage: Eukaryota > Metazoa > Chordata > Amphibia > Caudata > Salamandridae > Triturus > Triturus cristatus. The sequence continues at coordinate 1,362,949,873 of NC_140590.1, forward strand.
GAATGCCTCTTCAGAGGTCTTTCAGGAAGGTCTTAACTACAAGAATTTTCCAACAGGAAATGAACAGTCTCTTTTTAAAGTACGCAGCTCTAGCTGACAACTGTACACAGAGACAGGTGTAAGCAAGTCCTGCTTCTTTAAGGGAGTACAGATAGGGGACTATATGTAGTGGATCAGTCACGGACAAAATACTTCCAAATAGCAGTCTAACTCGCTTCAGTTGTTTATCAAAATTTCCCACAGAAATTAGCACTCATTGCAGTCTTAGTCTGGATGAGTTCGCGCTAATGAAGACAAAGGAGGGGGCAGGACTGAAATATTCCGCTCTTGTTTACCATTTTTAAAAAAGTGTCCATAAAGAAACGTGCGGGGGCTCCCTGCAAAGTATGTGATGGGTCGCGAACATACCCAGAAAGACCGTCAGGGCGAAGAAGACAGATAGCTGAGGTGGGGTAGGATCAAGAGCTCAGGGGGCCCACACATCAGAAGGGATGCCCTTGATTGACACATGGACAGAAGCAGAGCAGTTCACTACAAAGTCTCTTCAGACGCAAGTGATTTACAATGAGGCAGAAGAAGAGTTTGGGGTGAAATTAACAAGCAGGTGTTGGGGTAGAGATTGTTATATTCGTACTGTTGCAGGTGTATTTGTGTCCTCCCCGATTCTCTGTAGCGCTCTGTGAGATGCACTGTTTTCAGGAGCTGTGTTGCTTGTATACTCTAGTTCAGTGGTTCCCAAACTTTTGACTTCTGAGGACCCCCACTTAATCATTACTGGAACCGGGGACCCCAACTGAAACATTATTCGAATCCAGGGTCCCCCACGATTCATTACTGGAAGTCGGGGACCCCGGCCTAAGCAATGTTGATGATTTGAACCACAAAACAATACACAAAAATACCAAAAATCATTCATCAAACAAATACATGAATAACACATTTTATTTAATTAGAAAACATATAAATAAAGAAGAAATCAAAATGTAATTTTAATAGAATGGTTGGAGCTTTTCTAAATTCAATTGAGGCCGCTCATCATCCATACTATATTCAGTGTGATGCACTTGCACTACTCCCACAAACCAATCAGAGGATACTAGTTTAATTTTTAGCCTCCAGTTTCAAATTCCTTCATATTTACAGTATGTTTTAAAATGTTCAATTGTACATGTATCCTCTTTATATATATCTACACTTTATTGATCTGTTAATATTATTCGATTTTCAAAGTAGTCGCGGACCCCCTGAGGAGGCTTCGGGACCCCCAGGGGTCCCCGGACCCCAGTTTGGGAACCACTGCTTTAGTTTAGTGTCTGTAGCTCAAACAGGCTTCTCATCATGCAGCTGCATGGTTGCACGGTGTGTAATAGAAGCCTCGGTGTGCCCCACCTCTTCACAGCTTCCTGCAAGTGTAGGAGACACGGCAGGGTTCAGAGAGTGAAGGACAGGCCAGGGCAATACTCTACTACAGCTGATGGGTTTAACATCTATGAAAGAGAACAACTCATTCCAAGTATGGCACATGAGGCAACACCAAGGTCTTCTGTCGGATTCAACACCTTTGTCTTTAACTGTCCAGTCATAAATGCCTGCTCCTTGTGCAGCTGCTCTGCTCCAGCTATGCCGTTCAGGGAAATCAGATAACAGCAGGAAGGCAGAGATGGTCTGGAGCAGGTGTTGCTCTCCCATGTACTCTTGTGGAGGGGAGAGAACACTGGGCGGCACTAGGAGTTTCTGGCCAATACTTACTGGATATTTGCCAGGCGCAGCATAAGATAGCAGGCAAACTGCACACACTTCTCACATTTTTCGCAGTAGTCACCTCGGGTAGAGTGAGTACCTAGCAATGTGCAGTGGTTTCTGCTTTGGCACCCTATCCTCCTCATCCTCTTCACGCAGGACTGGGGACAAGACTGCACAGGTATGCAACTCCACTTTGGGTGGTCTAGGGTGCACAGCAAGGCCTGGTCTCAACAGTGAGTCACTGTAATACCAAATCTGCTTCTTATCTAGCATTTATGTCCAGATTCGAACAGAGGAAAAGAGAGCCCCTTAGCTTGAGGAGACCTCACAGTCCTTGGAGTTCCTTCACGTACCACTAACTTCGGGGACTCAGAAAAAACAACATGAGGCCAGGATATTTAATACCAAAATTGTGGGACTGGACTCATGGCCACTTATTTAGCATTTGTGGGAAACTGTTTGGGAGTCCTACGCCAATCAGGGATTACTGACCTCAGTTTGTGAGACTTTGGGCCGGTAATAACTGATGTCCAGAGGCTGAACCATGCCACTAGACCCAAAACCTGGCACTAAGTACACCCCTTTAGCACCTGAATCTCAGTGGGGCTTTTGATGAACAGTCCAAGGTTTACTCAGGGAGGTGATGTGAGGGTTACACAGAAAATAATAGTTAATAAATTGGTGTCCTAATAGTACTCTGCTTTATAAAAAGAAAGGTACTTTATTTCATTTTACCCAAAACTAGAATTATTATGCATAACAGACAAAATGCATTTCCAGGTACTAATGAAAAAGGTATCCTCAGGGATCACAGGGACAGTCTCTGAACATAAAAAGTATTGGCATGTACCCTTGTGAGGGGGGATCTCAGTGATACCAGGGGCCATATTATGAATGCTGTCCATTTTCCTGGATTGCACTGGGCTCACCCAGCGCAATCCAGGAAAATTCTCTGCATTATAGTTAAAGTGCTGCTCCCAGGGCAGCGCATTCAAGTGAAAAACAGAGCAGCTGCTTTAAAGCCGCTCCGTGTTTTCACAGTACAAGCAGCAACCCGTCTGCACTTTTGAAGGGGATTAGAGTTCCCCTGGCAGGTGGGTGCAGTAAGTGACTGCACCCGCCTGCAAGGGGATGTCTGGCGAGGTCCATGGGACCCCCTTCCCCCTGCCAGAGGGCTGCAATTGGTGCACCTCCTGAGAGCTTCTTTGCCTCTGTGCCCGTCTGTGTAGGAAGTGCTGGCGCTGTAAGTGCGCCAGCGCTTTCAGTATAACAGAAGGGGATGCACAAGTGTCTGTGGCCCATTCTGTAATACCAAAGTGCCACAGAAGTGCACAATGCGGGCGCAAATGCCCGTTGCGTCCCCGGACACTTCTATAATATGGCCCCTGGTGAGAGGACTAATCCTGCCACTTAGCTCACACACAGTCACTGGTCATTCCCTTCTGACCACTATCCACTCACTCGGGGATCAAGTTCACAGTGCCTGGCCTGATGTCTGGATACATTTGTGCAGTCTATTTTGCTGGCAGTGCCTGCAAAGTTGCTGTCTAAGGGAATAAGTCAAATTCCGGTGCTGTGCAGTAAATGGCCTGCCATGCACCAGCTGTCTTGTAAGTAACAGGACGACCAGCACCAGATTGCTGATGTTGTGCTGGATGTGATGGTGTTCGTGGTTACGGAGACCTGGCCACTTGGCTCTTCCTTGGTTGTAGTTGTAAAACCTCCTCGCACAAACAAATAGGTGCACACCCCTGGTCGCGGTAGTGCACCTCCTCAGGCTAGTCTTGACTTTACCTTGGCACTTGCAGATTGTTGACAGTTCAACTGCATCAGGTGTTGCAGTCTGGTCTAGCGCTTCAGCACTTTGTGGCACTTCTAATTCCAGTGAAACTGACAACTGATTTAGTTCCAGCACACCCATGAGCACTGTGGCTTCTGCCGGGGAGACATGTCAAAGTTCTGGATCTCACGCTCTCTATACTGGTGTAAGGTGTGCCTCTTGTCACAGTAGTGTTTCCGGCTTACTGCACCTGGGCCCTGAGAAGTCCTTGTTTCTTGTAAATAGCATCTTCTTTGTGCAAAGATACATCCAATTCCACTCCTCAGGAGTCATTTAGCTCTCCCTCAAAGCTGAATCCTCTTGTCAGGGTAACTGGATCTTCCTTAGGTTTTGGTGCAGAACCATAGAAGGGGGGGTCGGCAATCAGTACGCCGTCCATTGTGTTCAAAAGATTCTTCTGGTAGGACCCCAGGCTACTGGTAAAAAATCTTGGCACTGTCTAAGTTTCTGTTCCATCTTTATACCCAAGTTGCAGGTAGACTTTGTGTATTTCAATAGTTTAGTTTAGAGACTGGCTCTGGTCAGTCTGGTATATTTGTGATTTCCATGCAGGACAAGAGATAGTCTTTGTCAAAACTGTGAAAAAGGAGGTGAAGTGGTGATGGGAGTTTCCCCTCAGAAGAAACCAAGAACAATGGGACTGAAGATAGAGTGACTATCCCAACTAGCCACCAGTTAACTGGAGGGCAATCGACCTCCCAGAGAACAAAATGCAGGAAAGGGCAGGGAGAGCCAAAGGGACCATCTGTCTCCTCTCTGAAACACTCTCCAGTGTGGCCCACTACAACCATCCCTGAAATGTATGAAAGGACTGTCCAATTCACATTTTCTATGTGACCATCGTTGCTACCACTAGATTTGCCTCAATTCAGACTAGAAGTAATTCTAACCATAGCCACATGCACCACACATACTTCACACGTATCTATGACTCGCATACAGGCGCACACAATTGCTACTCATCTCACACACAAATGGGTGAAGTACCTGATTTCAGGGACAGGCAGACAACTGAAAAAGGTGGGAGATGCTGGTAGGCACATTCTCTAGCATATTACAGGAAAAATAGGCCTCTCCAGCTTACTAAAATTGGCAGTTCTGTCACCCATGCCAGTCACCTAGAGCGCAGCGAGGTGACAGTAGTCAGTCTTGTGCAAGGAAGAAACCCATGTAGTGCATATCTGATCCCAGACCCCTGCTCTGGGTCTCACTCCTTGTCACAACATGCCTCAGCGAACATGCATGATCGTCGTGAGTTCTGAAGTCGTGGTCCAATCATAATATCTTGCTATGGTGAACTCGGAGCAGGCTGCCACAGTCTCTAAAGCCATTCAGACGGACCTTTTCCCATCCCAACAGTATTCAATTATAGTATAGATTTATAACAATCAAAAAATACAATACACCTCAGAAAATAAAGGCATTCACGACAATGACGTAGTATGGTCTCCAAATCCACATTCCACTTTTTCATTTTCTCTCCAGCCCATAAGAGATGCATCCTACATCCAACTTTATTTATTCCATATGTTTTTGCATCTTCAAGACGTCGTGCTATTCTAGTAGTTTTTGTGGGGTTAAAACGACAAGTCACTTGTGAATTCGAAATTTATTTTATTTAGATAAATAGAGTCTTTGCAAAACGTGTACAAAAAGAGGAAACGTTTCAGCTGCTTCTACTATTGCCTTACTCTTTCCTAACATATACTGAAAATCTTGGCTTCAGACATCCTCTCTGCACAGACTGAAGCATGCTGCGCGATGGCAGAAACCTTAGCTTCGATGTGTGCACAGGTCTTCAGGGACTTTTTTTTACCAGTACTCTGTGGAAACTGTACCCTACCTGCGAAAGCAGGAGCTAATTTCAATGTTTATTTTGGGTTGGGCTTTTCCGAAATTTGTTCTACTTAAATACCGACAGCCTGATGTAATTTGGAAAGTGCCGTGTAAAATCTGTCAAAGTACGGACACATTCCTTAATGAAGTTGTGTGCTCAATCAGAAAGCACAGACGGATTCCTAATTGTTTTCGAAGTATGTATGCGATGTTTTTGATTCAAAAGGCAGCCAATACACATGTTTATTTCAGGCACTTAAAACGAGTTCACATAAATGATATAAACCACCTTAAGCCGAGGACCAAAGAAATGTTAGCAGAATCAAGTGATATGTTTGCAAGATCAATGTTCTCTAATACAGTAATTTCGTCTCGAGACCAATTTTTCAAATGCAATAGTTACCATAATAAGGACTTGTCAGTGGCCTGAAACAACGTATGCATCCTAATCCAAGTGTTCGAGAAAATTATTAAGTCTGTAGTGTGTGCTTTCTAAATGTTGGCACTCTCGTTTCAATACATTTGCTAAGTGAAAAAGTAACACTGTGAATTCACAACTATTTAACACAAAAATCCCCTCATCAGAATGGGGTCAGTCAATAAACTGGGGCCCCCTGGCAACTGTGCTTTACATGCTGGAAAAGTGAAGAAAATACATTCTTTTGGATGTGATTCTGTAGACTAGGACAGGAGGATCCATAGCTCCCATTGTCTCTGTAAGATTTCTGTAGAATATATGACCGTATCAATTTTCAGCATTCACTTAGAGGGTGATAGAATACATAACTTCCTTCATAGCAGAAATGGGACAAGGACCAAGCTAATTTGAGGAATGCAAGGGGGGGGGGAGCTAAAACCGGCTGGCAGCTCACCACTGCTCCTCCCACTTCCCTTCTGCCGCCACTCCTTTATGTCTGCGGGTATCCCATGCTCATAGACTGAAACAGCGAATTGGTAAGCCATACTTCGATCTGCAACCCTGCTTATTCCGTGTCATTGGTTTATACTGATTACTGAAGACGTTATGAAGGTACCAAAGGATAATAACTGTAGAAATCAAATAAAGGAACAGTAATATATTTAGGATGGAGCACGTTAATGTTATTATCTTACGCATTACACTCTTAGGGCCTTCGAATATAATGCACTTGTAATAAGGTGAACGAGATATCCGTCACATTTGTGACACAGTAATCCATCCGCTAACCTCTAAATAAAGCCCTACATTTAAATAATGCACCTATTTGAGGAACCTAATATTTTAGTCCATGCATATGTACTAAGATTGAGAACATCCTATCGAAATCCCATATGCAGTTTTCACCAGGAATAGGTTTCAATATCTAGCACACTGTTGCAGCACACACAATGTGAAGAATCATTTGATTAACAGACTGAGTATAGATCAGTGTAGATCACTCTAGTAACAGCCCAATATATGATATAAAAAATTCCACTTAGAAAAGAAGAAAACATAAAAGGTAAGCATTTTATATACCCCAGGTGCATTAGGAGGCTACATACTTGAACTACTAGGACATTCTTGTGAGCAGTTATGTTTACAGATGGCCAAGTGTATAACTTCATAGGAGAAGTTTTACCTCCTAAAAAAGTCTTAAAATAACAATTAAAATACACTTCCTGATAATTTTGCCTGCGCAGTCAGTCCCTATGTCATGCTGAAAGTATTGATAACATATCCCATTCAGATCTGCCCATGTTACTAAATGTTTGTATTAGAAGGCTTATTTCTTTGACACACCAGAGGAAGTACAGGGACTCAGTGGAGGACAGACCCTGGTGACACACATTGAAAAATAAAAAGCTGCGCCATGGCATCTCAGCCACAGGAAGACCCATCTGATGGGTTTAGAGTGGGTAAGGCAGGAAGTGGCTTCTATCTTACCCTAGCTCTTCCAGGTCACCAGATGGACACCAGTACAGCTGTCTCAGTGCTGAACAATGGGTAATATCTGAAATACAGGCCAAGTGGGAGGCACATGTCAAGGTTAAGTAAATGAGAGGTGGTGGTCAAATGGGCCGATAATTGTCCGATTACATAAATCTTTCAGGGCTGCATAAGACATGCTTTCTGGCTGGGCACTTTATTTCAGCCCCAACTTTTCACTAAGTGTTTTATTGTGCTGATTACAAGGTCAACTTGTTGGGCTGAATTGAAGATGCCTTGGTGTGCCCAGGTGGCAATTGGCAAAATAGGATTCTGAAGTATTGGGTGGTAAGGGGTTGGGTGTTGGCAACATATTTGTAGGGGAGAATGCTAGCTGGAATGTTACTTTCTTTCTGTAAGGTGACATGGAGTGAGATGACGCATTTGAAGATAATGAAAAATAAATACAGAAGTAAAATACAGACAATGAAATCCTCTTAAGTCAGGACTGCTTAATAATGTACACGAAACGAGGCTAGCAATTTCCAATACTTTTGTCTCAATTGCTTTAAATATTGCATTCAACATGTCTCAGGATTCAGAAATTACGTTTGGGAAATATAAAAGGTACACGGATAAAGAAAACACGCAACCTGGGCAGATAGGACCAAATAAGATGGAGAAAGAATTCAAGTAGCCATTATGAGTTAGACAACACAATCAGTCAACATTTCTAAAGACTGCAATATAACACCCTACAAACATTCAGAAGTCGAGGCTCATATGACCATCAGCTCCACCAAATTTAACAGCAAACTGCACTCCTGGGAGCTACCTGAACAATATCGCGGCAGCACATATGAAAAAGCAATAATAAATCCAACAAGACCCCAAATGTTGGAGTACATGCCAACAGCTGACTCGTGCTAGGAGGAGGTTGAGAAGAACTCCACTGCTAGACGCCACACAGAAAACTCACAGCAGAGTTGCGATGCTAAAACTCACAAAACAGCATTCTCCAACCAACATCAAAGATTGTGGAAAATATTACCTGAAGAGCTATGACTCAACCTATTCTCTTTCCAGAAAGACTTAAAAACTACCCTTTCAACTCACTGTTAATGGTTAACACCTACACCTACTCTGCAATTCATGTGGCAATTGACCTCCCTTGTAACCCAACGTTTTCACCTTCCTATAGGTTTTTGTTGATACTCTTAGTTTGACCCGAATGGTACCCCATAGTAAATTACAGAATGCTCTACTGTCCTTGTGACTAGGTCTGTGATATGTAGCTATAGTAAATAAATAAACAAATACATAAATAAATAACACAAAAGTACCTTGTACCATTGCAAAAAACTCTTTATCCCTAAACAACCCCATCGAGAAGATGAACAAAAGTTACTTACCTGTAATCTGTGGTTCTGCAGTATTGGTATCTTTCATAGATTCACATGCCTGAATCATTCCCCGTTGTCCGAGTGGGAGTTCCACGGTACATAAAAATAGCAATATACATGCATATAGAAACCATATCATAGATAACCTAGAACCAGGAAGTAAAGTAGCCAGAAATCAAAAGGACTCGTCCAAGTCATTATATATAGTCCAAACTACAGCCAATCAGGCGACAGCACCCTCCAGAATGTTCTCCTCAGAGGCTCAGGCTCTCAGACTTTCTAGCACAAGTGTGATCCAGAGTGAAAAGAGCATAGAAGAGCCTCTGAGGGGAGGTGGGTGGGTTGCATGTGAATCTATGAAGGATACCTATACTGGGGAACCACAGATTACAGGTAAGTAACTTTTGTTCTTCTCCAGTACTGGGGTATCTTTCATAGATTCACATGCCTGAATCAGAGTAGAGAGCAGTAACTCCATTACAATACTAGTGATATTATCATCACAACATAAACATATGCATAACATAGGCAATATGTAATCACAGATATAGATCTTTCTATACCTATATACTCATATATAGATATATATATATCTACGAATATATATACACATGAACAATCATAGAAGATCTGTATGTCAGAAAATAGCAAAGAGGAGGAGGGAAGAACAGAGGCTCACCTTATTTAAAAAGATTACGGAGAACCGCCTGTCCCACAGACGTGTCGGCATCGCTGGCAGCTTCCAGACAGTAGTGCTTGGTAAAGGTGTGCCTGCTGGACCACATAGCAGCTCTGCAGATTTGATGAAGAGGCACACCAGCAAAGAGAGCGGTAGAGGAAGAGATTGCTCTAGTAGAATGTGCTCTCTGAGTTGTTTGTAATGGTCTGCCTGCGTGCTGATGACAGAAACAAATTGCAGCCGAAATCCAAGGTGCAATGGACTGTTTGGATATTGGGTGTCCTGTTCACATTTTTCCATTAGCTATAAATAGCTGATCAGATTTCCGTTTTGAAGATATCCTGTGTAAATAGAATTTTAGACACCTCTTGACATCAAGAGTATGAAAAGCCCTTTCCGCAGATGATTGAGGATTAGGAAAGAAAGTCTTTAAAATGACCGGTTCGTTGAGATGGAAGTCCAAAGGTACTTTAGGTATAAAAATGGGGTTAGTGCGTAGCACTACCGAGTTCTTGGTGAATTGAAGGAAAGGCAGTTTAATAGTGAAGGCTTGAATATCACTGACCCGCCTAGCTGATGTGAGAGCCAACAGCAGAGACACTTTCCATGAAAGAAACTTCAAATCTGTCCTATGAATAGGTTCAAAAGGGTGTCGCATGAGTTGTGAAAGCACAACGTTAAGATGCCAGGATGGAGGTGGACGGCGGATGGGAGGAAACATGCGAAACAATCCTTTGAAGAACTGCTGAATGACCCTAGAGGAGTAAAGAGAGTTGGAACCATCCTGCCGGAATCTTGAAATAGCCACTAAGAATACTTTAAGAGTAGAATGGGAAAGGCCTGATCTTGCCAAATGTAAAAAGAAAGGCAAAATGTGTTCCGGTTTTGCATGGATTGGATGAATGTTGGCGGCTTGACACCACAGGCAAAATTGTTTCCATTTGAGCCTGTATGTCATTATTGTGGAAGGCGCTCTAGCATTGGCCAAGACTTCCCTACAGTCCGAAGGAATGTTTATGTGAGCGAATTCAAGGTGTTCAGGCGCCAGGCTGCTAAGCGCAGGGATGCAGGATCCGGGTGGCAGATCTGTCCATTCTGAATGGATAGAAGGTTCGGTATTGGTTGCAACTGAATGGGATCGCATTCGGAGAGAAGAAGTTCGGTGAACCAGAACTGGCGAGGCCACCTGGGAGCTATGAGTATTAGGCGACAAGGCTCCTTCTTCATTTTACGGAGAACCCTGTCAACCAACGGTATCATAGGAAAAGTGTAGGCATAAATCCACGACCAGTTCATCAAAAACACATTCCTGCACGATCCTTTGTGGGGAAGCCAACTTGCGAAGAATGGGCATTTGCGGTTCTGACTGGTCGCGAACAAGTCCAGATTGGGTCGACCCCACTTCTGAAAAATACGATCCAAAGTTGGTTGATGGAGCTCCCACTCGTGATTGGAAACTGTCGACCAGCTGAGGGAATCCGCAAGGACGTTGGAAGCACTCGGGACATGGATTGCTGTTAGAGTTATCCGATGTCGGATCGCCCAATCCCAAATTTGCTAGGCTTGCTGAGACAGTAAAACGGATCTTGTCCCTCCTTGTTTGTTCAAGTAGTGCATACTTGTCGTGTTGTCCGTTCGGATCAACACCAATGCTCTGAGAATGATGGTGCGAAAAGACTTTAGGGCCAGGAAGATAGCTAGCAACTCTAAGAGGCTGATATGGCAAGTCCGTTGTTGAGCATCCCATTTGCATCTGACGGTGAGTCCTTGTAGGTGTGCTCCCCATCCACAGAGGGAGGCCTCTGTGGTGATGACAAAACTTGGAGCTTCCACTAGAAATGAGCAGCCTGCTGTCACGTTGTTTTTGCAGGTCCACCAGCGTAGAGCTTCTCGAATCCGAGAATAGATGTCGATGTGATCGTCGAAGGATCCCGAAACCTGTAACCACTGTTTGTTGAGCTCCTCTTGCAGAGGTCTCATCTTGAGACGGCAGTTGGGGATCAGGGGAATGCAGGATGAAAGTATCCCCAGAAGTGATTTGAGCAGCCGGACTGAAACACACTTTCTTGATCGCAACAGTTGGGCAAGTTTGCAAAGTTCCATTTGCCTTTCGTTTGAGACAAAGGCTTGTGTCAGCAGAGTGTCTATGGTGGCTCCCAAGAACGTTCTCCTTTGTGATGGGCCGAGGTGAGACTTGTCGAAATTGACAGAGAGGCCCAGAGATTGGAAAAGAGACAGACATCTCTGAGTAAGGGCGTTTGCGATTGTGAAAGAATTCACCTTGATAAGGCAATCGTCTAAATAAGGAAAGATTTGAATTCCCTCCAGTCAAAGGTGTGCTGCCACCAGTACTAAGAACTTGGTAAAAACACGGGGAGCGGAACGTAGTCCGAAAGGAAGGACTTTGAACTGGAAGTCCCTGCCAGCCACTCTGAACCTCAAGACCTTTCTGTGTCTGGGGAGGATTGGTACATGAAAATAAGCGTCTTGGAGGTCGAGGGTGGTCATGTAATCCCCGCAGTGAGGAGTTGAAGGATTTCTTGACGAGTCAGCATCCGGAAAGATAACTTTTTTAGATATTTGTTGAGGGAGCGAAGATTTAAAATGGGGCGCCATTCTCCCGATCTCTTCTTTATTAGAAAAAATCTGGAATAGAAACCGGTTCCTCTTTGCAAATGAGGAATTTCTTCGATCGCTCCTTTTCGTAACAACAAATTTATTTGGGAAAAAAGCTCTGTGAGGTGACCTGGAGGTGGTCCTTTTGGAGGAGAATTTGGAGGAAGTTTTGCAAATTCTAGAACATGGCCTCTGGCCACAATGTCCAACACCCATTTGTCTGTTGTTATAGCTGACCAGTTTGAGTAAAAACGGGAGATTCTTCCTCCAACTTTTAAAGGGGTAAGTGGTAGAGCAGGTGGCAGGTGTCACTGCTTCTTAGACGTATCACGTCTGCGGTAGGAAGACTTTCTTCTGTTTTGTGAATAAGAGGTAGTTGGTTGTTGCCTGAAGGATTGTTGACGCTGAGAAGAGTAACGTTGGTTACTCTGATAGGACTGGTATTGTTGTTGCTGATTATAGCCTCCTCGACCAGAGAAGGATCCACGGCCTCTACTGCCACGAAAAGGCGGTTTCCGAAATTGAAGAGTACAGAGAGATCTTGCTGTCTCAGTATCCTTTTTAATGGCCTGGAGGGCCTCGTCAACATGCTGACCAAAAAGAGACTCGCCGTCAAAGGGCATATCAATTACTTAAGCCTGAACCTCCTGGCAAAATGATGTCGCTTTTAGCCAGCCCTGTCGCCGCAGGATTGCGGCACCTGTCAGTTGTCGAAAACCCGTAGATGCAACATTCACAGCCGAATCAATAATCTCAGCCGAGATTCGTTCCCCCTCCTGAAGAATTTTGAGCGCCTCAGACTAAGATTGCTCAGGCAACATGTCGATGTAGGGAGAAATGTCCGACCACATCTGTCTATCATATCGACCTAAGATGGCCAGAGAATTAGCTGCACGGACGGTCGTTGCTGCCATGGTCGAAACTTTCTTCCCAATAGCGTCCAGAAGTCTCCCATCCTGATCAGGAGGAGCTGACAGCGGAGAGGAGGGATTCCGCGCTTGTCGTTGAGCTGCTTGGGTGATAACAGAATCTGCCTTTGGCTGACCTATCAGACATGCTGGCGAATTGTTTGGTGCCTAGTATTTCTTCTCGAGGCGGGGCAAGACCGCAGGAATAGAAGCAGGAGCTTTCATAACCTTTAGTCCTTCCTGCCAAATAAAGTCAATAATAGGAATCAACCGTATCTGCTTCCCCGGTTGATCTTTAAAATCGTAAAGGAAACAATCACCCTTCTTTGTTTCCATAGGAAGGAGGAACCGTTGTGTTGCCCTATCCATGAGAAGATGAAAACCTCCGATGTCAACTGGAGGAGAGTCAACCGGAGCAGGAGCAGATGGAGACGGAGTTTGTATCTGGCAGTCGTCCCATTCTGTAAGGAGTGATCTGTCATCCAGTCCTCCTTCCTCCCCATCGTCATCCGTGGTGTGAGTGTCCTCTGAGTGAAGCAAAGGTACCGGAGAATGTGGTCTGGGCGACCTCAATGCTGATGAAGATTGAGGAACAGGTGTAGGTGGTATAGAAGAAGCCGATTCCGATGGAGGGAAACGGCGATAATAATCGTCCAACATATATTGTAGGTTATTTAGAAGAGCCAAAGGCATTTGGGCCATAGGAATTGGATCTGGAGCTGAAGAAACAGTTTCCTGGCACAAATCATCTTCTTGATCCACATCTTGATATTTAATGAAGAGCTTGGAAGGGCTCCTGGCAGTGTAAAACCTATCGCCCTCTTCCGATTCTTCATCATCCTCTTCATAATCCAGCAACTGCTCAGGTAACACAAGAGGAGCCTTAGAAGGGGAGGTGTAAATTGGAGAGAGAACGTCCAAGGAAGCTCCACGTCTTTGTAGCAAAGAAGGCGTTGCTGTCGACGGAGGCAACTGTGTAGACGGTGCCGCAGACGATGAAGACGATTTTGTGGGCGTAGACGAAGACCAAACCTGAAGAGCCGTACATGAAGACAGTTGTAGCGTTGACGAGGTAGCCGCCGACGAGGTAGTCATCGACGAGGCGGACGACGATGAAGTGATCATTGACGAGACAACCCTCGTCAACGAGGCAGACGTCGACAAGGCAGCCGTCGACGAGACTCTTAGCTTTCGTCGTCGAAGGAACGTTGACGGTAGATCTCACCTCCTTCATCGACGAGACTGGCTTCACGGAGACGGATACCAGTGTCGACGGCGATCATGCTGACGACATTATCATCTGCGGCTTCGGCGATGAGAAGGTAGCAGTCAACGTCGTCGTCACGCCGACGTAAGGCTTTGTCGACGAAGACATCGTCGTCGAGCTTGTCGACGAGGGACCCCGTTTCTGAGGTAAATCTCTGTCAGAAACTTGTTGTGAAGCCTGAGACTTCACAGTCTTTCTCGGGGTGTAGAAGGAAGAGTTTTACTCTTAGAAGGTGGAGGAGCCTTTTTTGAAGTAGAAGGCAGCTCAGCACTCTTAGAAGTGTGCTGTTTTTTTCGACACCTCAGCCCCAGGAGAAGATAAATCCGTGTCAGCTGTCCTCGTCCTAGAGGAAGTAGTCTTGACAGAGGCAATACTCCCAACTTCAGATAAGGGATTGTCCTGATCTTTAATCTTCTGTAGCCACAGACGTAGACGTCCTTCTCTGTCCCTCAGAGTCTTTTGTGGGAAAGTTCTGCAGATCACCTGGTGGTCCGGATACAAGCAGTAAATGCACTTCTTGTGGGGATCTTCTGAAAACAGCCGGAGCTTCCCACAAGATTCACAAGGTCAAAAGAGAGATTTCTTTGAAGAAGACATCATAAAATGAAGAATTCCTCAAGAAACCAGAGAAATAGGAAGACTCCCTTCACACGACGTGCAGTAGAAAATCTGAGAGCCTGAGCCTCTGAGGAGAACATTCTGGAGGGTGTCGTCGCCTGATTGGCTGTAGTTTCGACTATATATAATGACTTGGACGAGTCATGAAAGTGGAGAACTTTTTCCTTTTGATTTCTGGCTACTTTACTTCCTGGTTCTAGGTTATCTATGATATGGTTTCTATATGCATGTATATTGCTATTTTTATGTACCGTGGGACTCCCACTCCGACGACGGGGAATGATTCAGGCATGTGAATCTATGAAAGATACCCCAATACTGGAGAAGTGTACCTCTGAAAAAGTAAAATCTGAAAAGAAGACGGATTTATCTTCTATTAATCCAAAGTGCTGGATTATAATTTGATTCAGTCTTCCAAAAGTTATAAATGTTTTTCATAAATCTTTTCACAGTAATTATTTTCTCTCCTGTTCCATAATTTATTTGCTAAATTATGAATTCATTAAGCTCAATGCATTTAGGTTAATGATAACCATGAAAAATACATGCAGATTTTGTATATTAAACAATCTACAGTAATCATTTATAAAACTTGTTGTCAAAAAGTTACCAGTTTGGTTCAAGTCCTTTGTGTTCCCGTCCATCCACCATCAATCATGTTGCCCCATCTATTCAATTTTCAAAGTCACACAGAAGGAAGGTGGAGTAGAACGTGGTGACGCTGCTTAGGCTTCACCATGCAATACTTAGAATACCCCAAAGATTGTCCTTGAATTCACAATAATAAATCCTTAGCTCCGTCCTGGTAGAGTGGCAACGAGCAGTCAGGCTTTACTAGAAGTACATATGTTAAGCATTTTAAAGTACCAACAGGGTGGATAAGTAATTGAGACAGCTCAAAAGAAATCCTACACCAATTTATAAAAAATGAAGCAAATGCTTATATAATTTTAGACACCAAAACAAAGAACTTCATATAAGTATAACCGGAGATATGGATTTTAGAAGCAATATTAAATCAGTGCAAACCACTACTGCAAAACTTTATTTTTGCATTCAAAGGAAAAAAAGCACTATTGACAACTAGGCACTTGAAGGCCAAATTGCGTGGAACCCAAGGAGGGTAAGGGTGATGTGGGTCCCAGGACCAAGCCATGAAAGTTAGTTTGATTTTACCTGGCTGGAGAACCCCGAGTACAGAGTTGTCCTGGCTGACTTTGGTGCTGAAGGTGGTGCTGAAGCAGACCACCTTGTTTTTTAGCTTACACGTTGCTGCTGGGGAGCAGGGTGCAAACAGTTCACAAACAAGCCTCTTCTAACGTCAGATAAATGTTTTACGATGTTCTCCCGAGGTGCAGCGTCGAGTAAAGGGGGTGGTTGCCAGGCGGGTGATCAACAAGCCTTGGCAGCGGTAAGTTCAGTAGAAAGTTATCTCGACGTCCGTAGGTCCCGGGGAAAACAGTAAGTGCCTGAAACTTCGTGGAGGTCGGGACTACATTTCCCACAATGCACTGGACCATCTACTTCTGGGCAATCCCTTGCAGGGCCCGATGGCCAGATATTCTTTGGTACCCATACGTTTGTACCTACAGAGTGCAGAGGACTAGAGCCACTAGTCCAGGGGAGTCTGGGGATGCCTTTGGCTTTAAAAGGGGTCCCACTGTCTGGGGGAACCAAGCTTTGGTCCAGGATGAGTCACAGTCATGCAGTTCCAGGAAGGTTTCCAAAGGTGCAGACTATCATGCCTTTGGTTTGTGCAGCTCCTGTTGTCGCAGACTCAGGTCACTTGTTGTGTTCTATGTTGCAAGTCAGATCAGAACTGAGGTTCTGGTCTCAGGTGTAGACTTTAAATCCTAGATTTAGGGGTGTTAGGAGTGTGGGTGCAAGTGGCCAGTGATCTACTAGCGCCTGCGGCTAACACGCCCTTGAGGTGATCCGGGGGTGTAGGCCACCTTTTCTACCCAGAACCTTCTATTCTACCTCTTTTAAAAATGGCAGAAGTCTTCCTTGGCTGTACAGACCAGGCAGTCCACCCATAGAGGTGTGGCTAGCCTTCTAGGAATGTATACCCCCTTAACACCTAATTTTCCCACCTGCCTGGGAGGTATCCTGTTTGCATATTACAGCAGCCTTTAAATCTCACCGCCTTGATGTGCAGTTCACTAGCCATCCTGTCAGGGGGAGAGGTGTGACTGCTTCCCGTCTAGGCTATTGTTTTTGACTCCTGAGAGAGTTCACACCCCTTGGTAGGGGGGCAGATTCCTGTCTTAGAGGCAGCAGCTGCAGGCTGGCAGCCAGAGAACTGGAAAGGCTGGGGCAACCAGGTGGGCAACCTCTAAGGTAGCCACCTGGGTGCATGCCACATCCACATCGTCTTCGACACAAGATTTGTGCCAGGGGTGATGAGGCACATTGTTTGATACCAAGCACATCATATTTAGGTGGTACCGTAATGGAGCTGCCAACCTCTGGTTTGCCTGGGTGCAAGCCAGTTATCCTAGGGACCGTCTATCACTTATACCTTTAATGGTAAAGGCCACTATAGGGACATATAAGCTTGCACTTACGTATCCACACCTGTAATATAATGCACCCGGCCTCCTGGGCTCAGGAGGCGTTCCTTATGCGTGACTGGCATACATTAAAAATAGTGCATTGACTTTGCCACCCACAGTGGGGGCAAAGTTGAGTTTGAGCAGTTTGCACTGCTCCTGAAGTCTATAATGGCAGACTGCTGTCAGTCATTTACTTGGAGTCACTCAGGGTGGCACAAACAGTGCTTCAGGCCTTGGTGACCCTTTTAACACCCAAACCCTGGGTACCACTGGTACCATATTCTAAGGTCTTTTAAGGGGTTTAAAGGCCAGCTGGGGTTATCAATTCACGCATATCAGTTTTAGGGAGAGAGCACTGGCGCCTGGTTAGCAGTGTCAGAGTCGAAAATCAGCATCTAGTACTCCAAATGGGGGCAAAAAAAAATGGGGGGATATCTGCAAAAAAGCAAGCCTGTGATCTTACACACATTATAAGAGGCCATTTATTTCTGTTTAGAGATGTCACAGTCATAGTTATAAATTCTTTCCATTGCAGTCCTGAAGTCTGTTCTTTATCCATTTTCTTGTATTACAGATACGTCTTACTGAATGTTTTATATCCCTATTCACACTGTACTTTATACAATAAAGCCTTTAATCAAGTTTATTTAACACCTTGGTAGCAAATGTGCTTAACGTTTCTATCAAATAAGCTTCCATTTTAAATAACAACTTGTCAATATAATAGCAACTCTGGAGACATTGGGGTGCTCATTCCATCAACCTCTAACCTGCAGCTTTCTCAAAGTCTTCCCAATATCTAAATGACCACATGGACGTTTTAATGAATAAACACATTTTTCCGTGCCAGATGTATGATGCAGTTTTATCTATCTCTGTCCTAGAAATGCTTGTCTGATTTCATCCTATTCAAACATTTTGAGAAATAAATGCAGTTAAGGAAAAGTTCTACCTTTTTTGTCTTTAACACTGTCTGCTGTTCGCGACCTGTTTTGCCAGTGTTTCTTGAAATAAGACTTTTAATATTCACGGCTTTCTCACATGAAAACAGTGTGTATTCCCTTAAAACGTTACAAAGATCGCCATCATGCACAATTATTTTCCAAGCTTTCACGACAACATTTGTAATATTTCATGAGTGAACTAAATATAAGAAAATACTGCTTTTCTATATTTGCATACGTATGCCCTTCAATAATTTAGCCCCTTTAATATTATCCATCATTAATTGTATTTGCTGAAGTAGTGTGTGTAGGTAGAATCTTTCAATAAAGGCTTCCTTGCAGACAATTCTATGGGAGGAACGGAGGCAAGGATTATGCTCTCTTTTCTTTATCTCCAAACTCCAGCAGTGCTAAACTTTAACATAAAAATTATCTTTCCCAAGAGTCCCAGGGAAAGGTCAACAAGAAGGTGAACCAATCAGCAGTCCCGAGCTCCCTGAAAGGCACTGGGCTTCTGGAATACTTCCTCTTTCTTTCCTTCTCTCCTGCAGTTAAGTCACATATTGTTTGTTACCATTATAGTGTGGTATTTCTTGTTATTGGCTATTGAATAGTAAGTGTATGCATATTTCTCATTGAGGGATGGTCAGCAGCGATAGCCTGTGCCGCGGGAGCATCTCTCATCGCTCCTTTCGCGGCATCTCCACAAGTCTTGGGGTATGCGGTAGTGGGCGTAGAATGCTAGAGAGCGCGCGAGCCGCGTCTTGTTGCTCTGAGGGGGTGGCGCGCGTTTCCTGTCAGTTTCGGAAATCTAACAGTGGTGCACCCCCGCCGAGCCTTTGCACCCGAGTCGCCTGGAAGTTAGTACGCCCGTGTTAATGGGTCGGTATTTAAATAGGCAGCCGACGCTCGCAAAGCGGTTCTGTAGTACTTTGCCTCATTCATTTCCTAATTGGAGCAGGACGCTCCGAGCACGATAGTGCCTGCATCATTAGGCTGCCAGTGGGGCCCGGCCCAGGCATCCATAACACACACTAAGGGTGAGTCCGTGCCCCAAATTCTCGCACTTGTGCAACTAAAGCCTAGGGCTCTGCACAGGCACCAAATTCATAAGGGCCTAAGGCTCGCTGTACTAGTGGGGGCAAGGACACTACTAAGTTCCACCCTTGGTTATCTAGAGGCACCCCCCCGCATTATGATAGACGGGGATTATGTGGAAGAGGAGTCACTACAGGTGCTCCCCCTAGACAACGAGTTCTGTGAGGCCGTGGATGCCTCCATCCAGCAGGTGGTCGCGGTGGCCATGGGCCCATTCGAACAACGCCTTATGGATATCGCTTACAGATTCGCCGACAACCCCCCTCTAAGGGGCCCCCCCCAACACTCGCCCCCAAGCACAAACCAGAGTCGGACATAGATCTTGGTGCCTTAAAAAAGTCCTTCCTCGCACGCCCTTCCCTCAACCCCCCTGAGGCTTTGAGCGAGGTTCCACCCTTGTTCCCCCCCCCGGGCAGGGGGGAATGACAGCGATGAGTCATCCAGTGAGTCAGACTCCATGGATGAAGTGGGCCCTCCCGGCCCTGATGCCCCCCCTGCGAGCAGCGTAGATACCCCTTCGGACATGCTGGTCCCTGAGGACCTTCTGCACCCACGTTCCACGGAATGGATCCCAGGGGATATGGTCACCCAAATGATGGCGAATGGTCTCAGGAAACCCCTGGAAAAAGAGGTTGGAGCCTGCCTTAAGGCGGAATGCCCACGTCCGGCTCTTGCGGGCAAGGTGGCGGTCACGCCCGAGATAGATCCAAGGATGGCCACCTTCTTGCAGAAATACATTTGTAACCCAAAAAAAGGAATAGATAGGTCCTGGAGGGCGTGCCAGGATAAACTCTTGGACTCCTGTGGCCCACTTACCAAGATCCTGGACCTAGTTGAGGAGGCTTAGGCTTCCAATTCCCCCCTCACTCCGGAGAGCGCTGAGCGAGCCATAGTATTTCTGGGCAAAGCCAACTGCGCCCTCTCCATGGAGAGGCTACGCTCCCTACTATTAAAGGTTGACCCCAAACTTGGGGACCTCACATATCAGTGGCAGGTGCAGTGGCTCATGGGGGGGCTCTTCGGGGAGCCGTTTGTCAAGCAGTTGAACAAATTTGTGGCCATGTTTACTACCTTGCTAGAGAGAACAGTGGTCCCATACAAGTTTAGATTAAAACAATATCACAATTTAGTAATCAAAATTGGAATTACAAATGTATTGATGAAAAATGGAGATTTTAATTAAGAATTAGGTTGAATGCAAAAATAATATACAAGAGAATGAGTGAGCAAGACACGACAGGGCAGAGGGAAATCAGCCGATTTCCTTACTGCAGGCAAGTGACTTAAAAGGTGACTTTTCAATATGCGAGAATATAGATTAACAAAAAGTCACAATCTGAGTTACATCTCATACTCCACAATTAAATACAAATATTGGTATAGAGTTGAAGATGTATGTGTCGACGACGTTTCAATCCCAGTAAAGATATAGGGATCTCATCAGGACTCATTGATAAAACAAGTGCCTGGGAAGTTGCCTGGATAAGTGTAAGGGAAGGGGAGGTAATGGGGAAGGGGAAGGAGGAGAGGGAGGAACCAGAGAAAATAAAATAATTAGTTTAAGGTAGAGTATTTAGATTAAAATATAAATAAGGGGAATGCACGGTCATGCATTAAAAGGGGGGCGGGAATGGGGCGGTTGTGTATTTAAGGTACGGAGTGTGGTATGGCAAAATTAGAAATAAGGAAGAGAATTAAACAGTATAAACCAGAGGGTACAGCAAAAAGCAGAATAAATTATTAACAGTAAGAGTGATGATAATCAGTGCATGCTAATGAAAGGAGTAAGGAATGGTGGTGTCACCCACGGTCAATTCCGAGGCCGGAGTTATTTTGCCATAGTCATCGCGCTCCCCTTCATTGGTTAGTACTCCCTTTTCCCGGGCTCCAGAACCCCTCCACCTGTTCTACCTTCCCCTTTCCACCCGTAATGACGATTAGGCACAGGTTACTCCTTCACACCTATCACTGGCTAGTCTACCCCTCACTTTCACATTGCCTTCTTTGGGTTATTGTCACTTCCCTCCGTGGGTGACACCACCATTCCTTACTCCCTTCATTAGCGTGCACTGATTATCATCGCTCTTACTGTTAATAATTTATTTGTGACTTTTTGTTTATCTATATTCTTGCATATTGAAAAGTCACCTTTTAAGTCACTTGCCTGCGGTAAGGAAGTCGGCTGATTTCCCTCTGTCCTGTCACGTCTTGCTCACTCACTCTCTTGTAAATTATTTTTGCGTTCAACCTAATTGTTAATTAAAATCCTGAATTTTCATTGATACATTCGTAATTCCAATTTTGATTACTAAATTGTGATATTGTTTTAATCTTAACTTGCATGGTACCACTGTTCTCTCTAGCATACATTCACCCTTGGTCAATTCAGACCTCCAGGGTCCCCTTGTTTCTTTTTTATGTTTACTACCTTGGCCAAGGCGCAGGCCTCCATTAAAAGGGTCTTCGTTGGGGCCGGTCATAGCAGGGGGCGCTCGACCGGCCGCTTCTACACCCAAGCCCCTGCCAGGAGCTTCAAGAAAGCGCAGGAGCAGCTCAAACAGGGAGAATTCTTCCAATCCTGAAGAAACTTCAGGGGTCGAGGCTCCAGGAGCGACGCCAGAGGTCACTTCCAGACCCAAGCAGGTAAGAATCTGCCTTTCCCCCCAGTTGGAGGTAGGGAGCAGGTTGGTGCTATTCACGCACAATTGGGAGGCTATTGCTACAGATTCTTGGGTTCTCCAAACCATCAGGGGGTTCAGGAGGTTCGCCCACGCCCTCTCATCTTTGCCAAAGCTCAAACCGCCCTGGTGGACAAAGAGGTGACGGGCCTACTGCGTGAAGGGGCGATAACCTGCACCTCCCTCCACCCTCGAGGTTTCCTAAGCAACCTTTTTTTGGTGGACAAAACAGATGGGGACCAACGTCCGGTCATAAAACTACAGGTGTTCAACAGCTGGGTGGTCTACCGCCATTTCAAAATGGAGGGTATCCACCTGGTGCGCGACCTCCTGCGCCCAAACGACTGGATGGTGCATTTAGACCTAAAGGATGCATACTTGGCGGTCTCGACCTTCCCCCCTCACCACCGATTCCTTTAGATACTATGGAAGGATCAGGTATACGAGTTGGCTACCCTCCCTTTCGGACTTTCCTCCGCGCCTTGGTGTTTCACCAAGGTCCTCAAACCAGTGGTGGAGTACCTCCAAGCTCGAGGGTTTGGCATCACCATCTTTTACTTCGACAACCTGCTATTCTTAGTCCAATCTCCGACGCTGCGGGCAGAACAATTGCAGGCGGCAGTACACTTGTGGCAAGGCCTGGGTTTCGTTATTAACGAGAAGAAGTCCCTCCTTACACCAGAAAAACAAACTACCTATCTGTCTTGTCGTAGACTCAGTCAACAAGACCTTAAGTTTACCAGGCAGAAAGATCTCGAAGATTCAGCGAGAGCTCAGGAGAACCCTAGCCAGGCCTACTAGTTCCCTCCCAAAGGTACCGGAATAGTGGGGCTCCTCCATTTAAGCCATATTTCCTGGCTTGCACCACTACAGGGCCCTCCAACGACTCAAAGCTTCCCACCTGAGTAAGGGTATACAGTATGCAGAGCAGGTCCCACTCACAGAGGAGGTGAGGCTAGAAATGAGGTGGTGGTTAAATCATATGGAGGCTAGGAACAGGCGGGCCATATTTTCCTCAGCCCCAGACTTGGTTATAGAGTCAACGCCAGAAAATCTGGCTGGGGGGCTTGCTGTGTGGACAACTGGATCCTTGGGTCTTTCAGAGACTACAATACTTGTGGGGTCTGTTTTTGGTGGACCTCTTTGCCTCTCACCTAGACCATCTACTTACCAAGTTCTTCAGCTGCAAGCCGGACCCTCTGGCAGCAGCCACGGATGCGTTCCTCCAGGATTGGGTGAAGGAGGAGGGTTATGCCTTCCCATCATTTGCCATGATGATGCGCCTATCGGCTCAGGTCCGCAGACAGCAAGCGAAAGTAGTGCTGATCAGGCCCTACTGGAGGTCGCAAGTATGGTTTCCAGTTCTTCTGAAACTTTCCTGGGATTCTCCAATCCTTCTACCCCAAAATCAGAATATCCTCTGGGATCCACAGGGAGGCTCCCATCCCCTGATCCTCCAGAACCGGATGCCTCTCATGGCCTGATGGATTTCAGGCTACGTTGGAGACTCCGTGGCCTATCAACAGAGGCTCAAAGGCAGAGAGCACCAACAAGCGCTACAGATCAGCCTGGTCCAAGTGGGTGGGTTAGTGCCTTAGGAGAGATCAAGATCCTGTGGCGTGCGAAGTGGTCTACGTCCAAAATTTTCTGGCTTCCCTGGCTTCCGAAGGTTTAGCTTACTGCACTATCAATTCCTACAGATCAGCGGTTTCGGCGGGCCATGTCCCTGTCCAAGGGGAAGCAGTGAGCATCCGTTTGTTTGCAACCTCATGAGACGTATCCGTCTATCACTTCCACCACAGCCCAGATACTCTAAGATATGAGACGTTAACAAGGTGTTATCCTTTTTAAGCCGTGGCAAGAGAATAAATATCTCTCAAGGAAAGAGTTATCGGCAAAGCTTGGGGGGAGGGTGTCACCTTCTATATTTCCCGGCGCACAAAGACAGGGCCCACGACAATTTTGTATCCTGCATTTGACAAACACCCCAAACTGTGTGTGGTGCGCTGTTTGAAAGCTTACGAAAGCATGACAGACGGCCATCGCCCGCACGGGGAGACACAGTTATTGATTTCTCTCAGGAAACCTTTCAAAGTGGTCTCTTCTCCCACCATAGCTAGATGGATCAGATGGGTCATGCAAGAGGCGGGCATTGACATTTCGCACTTTGGCGCACACTCAGTCAGGGGTAGCGATGGCCTCTAAGGCATTTTCACTCGGGGCCCGCCTCAAGGATATAATCAATGTCGCGGACTGGTCTTTAGATTCCATGTTCAAAAGATTCTATTTCAAACCAGTTGTGGACATGGCCTCCCTGGTGGTTGACAAGCTTTGAATGAGCATAATCCTCAGCTCCGGTCCTGCCAAAGAACGAAAAATTTCCTAGTACACATGAAGGTAAGTTTCAGTTCTATGGCAGGACCGGAGGCGAGGATTATGCTGTACTTTCCTTTATTCCTACAGCCAGTAATATTCAACTTCAACACATTCTTTTTTATAACAAAAAACTAGCACTCCCATGGTGCTTTAGGCAGTCCATAATGTCCACCAATCAGCTCTCTCCATTACTCCCGAAGGCGTGTGCTTCCTGAGCCATCCTCCTCTTTCTTTCCTGCTGCCAGCTAGTTAAGTAACAATTCCCTTTCTCTCATGGCTTTTGTCTGGAAATGTATGGGATTGTTCTATTTGCGCTTTGTTTGGCAAAGGTATACTGTTGTGGTTTGTTGCTGCCTTAGCTGTGGTTATTACTGCCTTGGTCAGCGCTCGCGCTTTGCGGCATTTCACGGACGCCGTGTCCGCGGTTCCCTAAGTGTTTTTTTCCCCATTCTCACTTGATTGCCATTCACTTTGTGTCTTTGGTTTTCGCCGAGTTGGTGTTTGTATTCACGCGGGGCCGCGGGAGCAACATCGGAATAGCTCCGCTCGCAGCTCCGGAACCGGTGCAGTACGCGTCGGCTCACGGGGGGCGCGGGTGTGAACTCGATGATCCGTGCTGCTCTTGAGGCGGGGATCATCGAGTTTAAGCGTGCTCGCGAGTCCCTTGGTGTTTTTCAGCACCTCCTGCACCGGACAGGTCTGTGGAACCCTGACAACTGCCTGCAGGTCAGACTTCTCTATATTACCACAGCTGAACACCCGCGCGGGTCAGCCTGTCTGCCGTGAGGCAGCTTTGCGCGAGTGATTCTACTTTTGCCGCTTGCTTGCTGTGGTGGGGGCGGGCCCAGACCTATCTGACACCCGGTAAAGTGAGGGTGAGTCGCCCCTAATTATCTTGACCAGCCGCCGGGCGGTACCAGACTCAGCGCTTCACGCCTGTTAACGTCTGCCATTGTTGGCCTTGCGATATTGGCTATTAACGCACGCTATGCGTCAGAAGGGGCCTTTTTACTGTAATGGAGGTGGAATATCACGAAGAGGAAACCCTCCAGGTCATCCCCCTGGATGACAAATTCTACGACGCGGTGGATTCGTCTATCCACGGCGCAGTTGAGCCAGCGATGGGGCCCTTTGAATGTCGCATAATGAAATATGCTTACGCCATTCAGGCCGAACAGACCCAACGCGCGGGAAAGCGCAAATTGGCCTCTACACCTGCACCAGATGCGTTTCAACGTTTGAAGTCAGCGTATCTTGCGAAATCTCAGCGCCTGGAGCAATAATTCCTTCCTGACGCGCCGGAGGAACCGCAGTTCACACACGAAGACGATGACGATGAATTGGCAGGGGATTCCTTGGACGAGGCCGGCCCGTCTGCTCCCTGGTGCCCTTCTGCTCCCCTCTCGGAGCCCTCTTCTCAGCCTGAAGTGCCTTTGGATATGTTGGTCCCGGAGGACTTGGCCACCCCAGGTCCTCAGCCTGGACCCCCTCCGTGAAGGTGTCGGCGTTCGTGGCCAGTAGACTCCGCAAGCCCCTTGTGAAGGAAGTTAGGGCCTGTCTTAGGGCGGAGTGCCCTAGACCAGCCCTCCCAGGCAAGGGGGCCACGACGCCTGAGGTCAATCCCAAAATGGCGACCTTCCTGCAAAAGTATGTACGGGACCCAAAGAAGGGAATCAACCGTTACTGGAAGAACTGCCAGGATAAGCTTCTAGATATGACCGGGCCTCTCACGAAGATCTTGGAATTCGCTGAGGAAGCAAAAGCGTCGGGTTCGTCCTTCTCCCCGGACCATATATTCAACTGGGCCCAACGGGCTATAGTCTTCTTGGGAAATGCAATTTGTGCCCTTTCCACGGAGAGCGGCGCTCCTTCTTGCTGAAGGTGGATCCCAAACTCTGGGATTTGGCCTCTTCGGAGGCGGGCTCGGTGGCCTAGGGGGGTTTACTCGGTGATCCATTCATTAAGGAGTTGACGAAATTCGTCTCAACATTCGCTTCTCTCGAAAAAGCACAGTCCTCTATAAAGAGAGTTTTAAACCCACGTGTTTTAGTCAGTGCCGGTCGTGGCAGGGGGCACTCGGCCGGCAAGCTCTTCACACAAGGCCCTCAGACGGGCGGCAAGAAGGCCACGGATTCAGGACGACAGGAGTTCTTCCAGTCCCGCGGCGGCAGCGGAGGTCAAGGAGGCAGAGGCCGGGGCCAACAGATGGCCGCAACAGGTGAGTGTTTCCGTTCACGATTACCCAGGGTGGTGAGCAGATTGGCTCTTTTTGAGAGCAACTGGAGAACCGTTACTTCAGGCGCCTGGGTGTTACAGACTGTAAAAGGGTTTCAGATAGAGTTTTACGGGACTCCCTGACAGGAGGTTCGGCCCAAGCCGCTGGTTTTCGCTCGAGACATGGTCGCTCTTATCGACAAGGAAGTGGCCGATCTCCTGCGGAAAGGAGCGATAGTTCCCACCTCCTTACACCCGCGGGGTTTTATCAGCAATATTTTCGTGGTGGACAAGACGGACAGCGGTCAACGTCCTGTTATAAATCTGAAAGAATTCAATCAATGGCTGGTTTACCGTCATTTCAAGATGGAGGGTATCCATCTTCTCCGTGACCTCTTGCAACCCAACGACTGGATGGTACGTTTGGATCTGAAGGACGCGTACCTGACAGTACCAGTCTATTCCCCCACACAG
Organism: Triturus cristatus; assembly: GCF_964204655.1. Lineage (NCBI taxonomy): Eukaryota > Metazoa > Chordata > Amphibia > Caudata > Salamandridae > Triturus > Triturus cristatus. The sequence continues at coordinate 1,362,977,010 of NC_140590.1, forward strand.
ACGTTTTCGGCAGTTTCTTTGGAAAGGTCAAGTTTACGAGTTTGCGACTCTTCCCTTCGGACTCTCCTCTGCCCCGTGGTGTTTCACAAAGGTTCTCAAACCGGTTGTGGAAAGGCTCCCGGCGAGGGGTCTATGGCTTATTGTCTACTTAGACGATATCCTGCTCCTAGCGCAGTGCCCCTTACGGTTCGCAGACCGGCTCAGGGAGGTGTCCGATTTGTTGCAACACCTGGGGTTTGTCATCAACGACAAGAAGTCTCTCTTGGTTCCATCCAGACAAGTAACCTTTCTGGTGTACACCATCGATTCAGTAGCTCGTACCATGAGCCCTCCCCCCAGGAAGATTGTCAAGATACGCAGAGAACTCAGGCACACTCTTGCTCGAACCTCCACATCACTTCACCACATAGAGAGGGTAGTAGGTCCTCGTCGATATAAGCCATATTTCCGGGGCCGCTCCACTACAGGGGTTGCAGTGCCTGAAAGCCGCCCATCTCCGCAAAGGACTCCAATACGCGGATCAGGTTCCCCTCACGGATGAGGTGCGCGGGGAAATGCGACCGTGGCTCGACCATATGGAAGCCTGGAACCTCAGAGCCATATTCGGTTGCGAGCCGAACTTCGTCATAGAGTCAGATGCCCGCAAGCTGGGCTGGGGTGCTCGTTGTGGGGACTCCTTTTCCGGAGGAAAGTGGTCTGCCGCGGAAAGCAAACTGCACATCAATTGTCTGGAATTGATAGCGGGCTCCTTCACCATTTGGTGTTGGACCAAGAACAAAGCCTCGTGCAATGTCCTGCTCAAGATGGACAATGTCTCAGCGGTGCGTTATATCAACCACCTAGGGGGCACGAAGTCCAAGGCTCTGGCAGACTTGGCCAGGGATTTGTGGACCTTTTATCTTGCCTACAATATCTCGGTGACAGCGGAGTACCTCTCGGGAGCGTTCAACATAGTAGCGGACAAGCATTCCAGGACTTGGACGGACATGAGTCTGTGGCAGCTTCAACCTTGTGTTTTCCAGAGGTTGAACGATGCATGGGGGCCGTTCTCAGTGGACCTATTTGCGTCCCGGTTGGATCACCAACTTCCAAAGTTTTACAATTGGAAGCCGGACCCTCTAGTAGCAGCGACAGCTGCCTTTCTGCAGGACTGGTCAGTGCACGTAGGCTATGCCTTTCCCCCCTTTGTGATGATCATGAGACTCACGACTCGGATCCGCAGGCAGAAGGCGAGGGTGGTCTTGATAACACCGTATTGGAGGTCTCAAGTGTGGTTTCCAGTTCTTCTGGAACTTTCTTGGGATTCTTCAATCCTTCTACCCCGAGATCCTTTTCTCCTGAGAGATCCTCAAGGTCTCCCTCATCCGCTCCACCAGCGAGGACGAATGCCTCTCGTGGCCTGTTGGATTTCAGGCATCGCTGGAGAGTCGGTGGCCTATCGCAAGATGCTCAATGACTGCTGGGAGCAGCGTGGGCAAATAATCGCTTTGGGACGTCAACAAGGTTCTTCGCTTGTTTAAGTCCTGGCAAGCTAATAGATTCTTGTCACGAAAGGAACTCTCAGCTAAGCTGGCAATGCTCTTATGCTTAGTCTCTTGTGGTAGAGTCTCCGATGTTCGAGCTTTGGATATCTCGGGATGAGTTTACACCCCTGGGGGGGTTACTTTTCACGTGGAATCAGATTCCAGAATCATCTCCTATCCGGCTTTCGACCACTCTCCTAAGTTGTGTGTGGTTAGATGTCTCAAGGAGTATGAGAACATGACTGAAGAGAAGCGGCCGCCGGGCGAGCTGCAGTTATTGATTTCCTTATGTAAGCCCTTCAAAGCATGTTACACCACCGACTATTGCGCGCTGGGTCAGATGGGTGATGCAAGAAGCGGGCATAAATGTCTCGCAGTTCGGCGCCCATTCAGTGCGAGGAGCCATGGCGTCCAAAGCCTTCTCTCTGGGAGCCAGGTTGGAGGATATTTTGAACGCGGCTGACTGGTCATTGGACTCCATGTTCAAGAGATTTTATTTCAAACCAGTCGTTGACGTGGCCTCGCTGGTGGTGGATAAGTTTTGAAAGAGCATAATCGTCGCCTCCAGTCCTGCCATAGAATGAAAAATGTCCTAGTAACCATGACGGAAAGTTTCAATTCTATTAAGGATGCGGAGGCGAGGATTATTCCCGCCCAGGGCACTAGCGAACTCCTGTTTCCTGCCCTGGAGAGACTTATTTTGGATGAGCGAGACCTCGTATGGTGTAAGTATCTCTGACTTTACTACTGTTTTCATGGAAATGTATGTTCTCTTGGTAATCCTCCTTATGTTGGTTGGTTTTTCTTAATTGTTCGTTTCGTTAAGGGAAGCAGAGTCATGGCCTCTGGTTCTTTCTTTCAGGGTCTGATGGCACCAAAAATGAGTGATGAATTGAATACTGGTTCTGGCCGCAGTCTCGAAAGAGGAGGATGACTCAGCAAGCACACGCCTTCGGGAGTAATGGAGAGAGCTAATTGGTGGACATTATGGACTGCCTAAAGCACCATGGGAGTGCTAGTTTTTTGTTTAAAAAAAAAAATATATATTTGTTGAAGTTAAATACAGCTGGCTGTAGGAATAAAGGAAAGTACAGCATAATCCTTGCCTCCGCGTCCTTAATAGAATTGAAACTTTCCGTCATGGCTACTAGGAAATTTTTCATTCTATTAAGGACACGGAGGCGAGAATTATTCCCGCCCGGCGTTTCCTAAGGTTATCAGTCACCTCTTTTTCCAGCTCAGTCTAAGAGAGATAGGGATGACGGTGTTCCGGATCGACGTATTGGATGAGTATACTTTAAGTTGGCTTACAACACTTTATTGACCAATGCTGAAGTTACTAATATAAATCTGTGCATGAATTTCTTCTATGGTTCTGCTTTGCTCGCCTGGACTATAGCTTAAGTGATCCCAGGATGTGCAAGTTCAGGTTTATCTCTATTCCCTCTGGCTTCTTGTAGGCTTAGAACCTGCTAAAACGGACTAGTGGAATTCGATGACGGGCAGAATGTCGCAGTCAAGAAAGAGGAAGTATACCAGAAGCCCAGTGCATTTCAGGGAGCTCAGGACTGCTGATTGGTTCACCTTCTTGTTGACCTTTCCCTGGGAATCTTGGGAAAGATAGTTTTTTATGTTAAAGTTGAACACTGCTGGAGTTTGGAAATAAATAAAAGAGAGCATAATCCTCGCCTCCGTGTCCTTAATAGAATTGAATCTTTCCTTCATGTGTACTAGGAAATATTTTATTTTACTTCATTCATAACCAGAAGTCTCAGCAGAAATGTGCTTGTTTCTCAAAAATTGTGACTATGGTGAATAATCTCTCAAAGACTTTAAGCGAAAAGTTCTATGATGTAGTAAACTAGTTAACAATACGTTCTTAATAATATGTTTGTTAGTGATAACATTCCCACAGAATACATTTAAACTAAAATCGAAATAGCAGATCTTTATATTACTAGTATATGATGTGAATTTCATTCTGTCACTTACTTAAGTTCACTGATATTATTTTCCAATTATTTCTTAGTGGCAGGCTACATTACAAAAATATAATTGATAAATCTAAAAAACGAACTTGAATTCTCATTCCATTCTTCTTCTTGATCTGAATGGGTATATGAAGCACCGTCGGCCAGATGCGTACCGGCAGCATAGTCTCTGATCCCCTAGAGATAGTGAGAGGCACTAGGAATAGATGCCCGCTGTCTTTATTGCTCTTTGGTCTGGCCCAGAGCCACTAGCACTATGTCTTCTGACCGACCTGGCCAACAAGGGCATTCCGGTTGGCAACAACACGCAGTCGTGTCCATGTATGCAGATGAGGTGTTTATAAATCAGTGTCAGCCTGGAACAGCTGCCCCCCTCCTTCTACAAATGATGGACAATTTCGAGGCTGTACCCGGCCTCAGAGTGAATACACAGAAGACTGTTCCCGCTGGTGGCACTGGAGGGCATAGCCAGGGAAGCCCTTCTCAAAGTGGGTGCTCCCTGGGAGGTGAATTCTTCTGATACCTGGGAATCCAAGTAGCTCACACACCAGAGCGGCAATATGAACTCAATATGGGGAGGGTGGTGCAAGTCAACTTGCATCTTGGGAACCTCTGGGCCTTACTGCTGTCATAAAGCGCCTTTAAAAAAGCAATTAATTCAGTGATTGCCAAGATTTCTTTAGTTGAAGAGAAAGATGAGCTCACAACAAGAAGTCACTCATGGATGGTCATATATGGCTGTTTGGAGCCAAAACAAGCTCTATATCTAGCCCACACGTACCTGCTTCATTTGAAGCTTGAACTGCTGCCCTCCAACTCTAGTGGAAAAACGGGCTTGGGTGTATACCGGCGACAGAAACCTTCAGCCTATGCGGCTCAAATAGAGAGAGCCTTATGCAATTAATCTGCATTTGCACTAAAATAGCGGAGGAAAGGAAGTGTTTCCTTAAACCTTTACTAAAGGAGCAAGGGAGCTACACATGCAGGTAGGCCGTTAATTCTTGTCTAGAGCTTGATGACTCTATCCTGATTGTCGCTTCACAAACATTTTAAACATATTTGAAAAAAAAATCTCCTCAACAACCAACTGCCCTAAGGAGTAGCTGGACTTTATTGTCTACCATGTATTTCTCGTTGATCAGTCAGAAACCTGGGTCAGGCTGCTAACCACAGTGGAACCGCCATCACCACAAACTAGAGGCTATCCTGGCCTGTTGTTAATGTCTTGACTACTTCCAGACTGCACACAAGCACTTTTAATGTCGCTAATTTGCACTTTAATCTGCTTTTAACACAACCTTCCTTAAGGAACAGTCAGAACCATGTGCTAGGCTGCTAGCCAGAGTGGAACCAACATTCTTAAAACTATGAGCTATCCTGGTATCCCGTGGTTTTCTAACAACTTCCAGACAGGGCACAATGCACTTTAAAAGATATTAATTAGCATGTTTGACTTGTGCTTAGTCAGTTTTCCATATCTAAACCTTTTAATATGATGTTAAATACTGTCTTTCCTAGTGCCTTTTCTAGTGTACGATTTTAATAATCAAAACAAATAAAGTTACTTAGCAAGTCATTCCAGAAAGGAGGTATCTAGAAAGGTTATGGAACTGAAAACAGGGAATTAATAGTCAACATCATTTTGCTTCAAGTAAATGGGCTTAACTCCTCCAATAAACACCACATAAAGAGTTCTTTTCCAAGGCTGCAAGATATAACTCTCCTTAAGGAATCCTGTTTGCTGACTAAAGACCAATTTGGAACGGGATAAAGATTAGTCCCTAGCCAAAAAGAGTCAGGTGTAGTCATCTGGCTTCATAAAAAGATCTCTATAATGACAATAACAAGTGTGATTGGTCACATCATCAAGCTGGCTTTGGAAAAGACTGATCTAGACAGATAACTTGGATGCCAGCAGGAGACCGCAGCAACAAGCAATAACTACAGTGAAAGAGGACAGGAGTTCAACAGGGGTATCTGCAGTAAAATGTAATTTGCTTAGTGAGAACAAATATAAATCCATGATTCGAAAGCGAAAACACTTTTCTTCACCAACAAAATAGAGATGGCAGCTATTTCCTCCAAGGAATTATTTTGTACACTAAAAATGCTCACACTAGCTCCTCCACCACGGCCTACTGTCTGCAACCAAGCGTTTTGTAACTCAGTGGCCAAAGCCGTCTGCTCGAATGTAGAGGATGTTTTTAACACCTTTTCATCAATCCCTAGTTCATTGGAACTAGATAACTGCTCCCTAAGACATCCAATTTGAGCACTGAATTTAACTTGTTTGTACCCCCTTCCTATTTAGAAGTAATCAAGCTCCTTAAAGCTGCTAGATCAGGTTCTCCTGAGGATCCCTCTCCACCTGGAACGGCTATTGTGGCAACCAATGTAATTGGCTCTAAACTGGATGACATCTAGCTTTTGTGTACTTCAGGTTTGTTCCCTTCCATTTGGAAGAAAGCCATTATCCTGCCTCTGATTAAGAAACCATCGCTCATTAAAGATGACCCAAATAGCTACCGGCCTATCTCCTGCATTCAACTCCCTGCAAATCTTTTTGGAAAGTTCTTAAATACACAATTGGGAGAGTACATTAACAACAACAATATCCTTGACGCCACACAATTTGTCTTCCGAGCTGGACACAGCACGTAGTCTGCACGCATCAAGGCCAGGGAAGAGATTTTGCAGTCCCTGGACATGGGTGGCCGAGCCGTCCCGATACTGCTCAAACTATCAGCAGCCTTCAATACGGTTAACCATGGGCTGCTGGTGGAGCGCCTGAGCGGGATCGTGGTGACTGGTTCAGTTTGAAAGTTACTGAACTTGTTTCTATCTGGACGAGTGCAATCAGTTAGACTAGAAGGATTTTCCTCCCCCCCTTTCTCTGTACCCTACGGGGTTCCCCAGAGGGTCTTCAATCGGCCCACTTTTATTCAACATCTACTTTATCCCTCTTGCAGAACTCATAGGATCATTTGATTTCAAAACAACGTCATACGCCGATGACACCCAAATTGCTGTCTCCCTTGCAGCAGCTGACAGGACGGCGGAAGAAAAATTCAGTGACTGCGTCAGAGCTGTGGGCAACTGGATGGCAAAAAATTGCTTCAAATTGAACGACCCTAAAACAGAGATGATGGTGTTCGGTGCCCAGCCATCTTTTTGGATGCCTGATTGGTGGCCTGTCGAGCTTAGTCTCCACCCCCCTCCCCCGACTCCTGCTAGGTGCGTGAGGAACTTAGAAGTTCTCTTGAATAATAAACTGTCCTACACTGATCAAGTAAATGCAGTCACTTCAGCTGCTTTTTTTACTTTGAAAATTATAAAAACAAAAATTGCACTTCCTACATGAATGACTCCAAAAAATAGTGGTTACCTCCTTAGTCATCTCGAAAATTGACTACTGTAATGGGCTTTATATTAATGCCCATAGTCAGGTTTTAAACAAACTGCAAACTTTACAAAAGGCGGCAGCGTACTGCTAGGTAAAATTCCCAAACGCCAATCAGTGTCCTACTTTATTACCAGGTTTCATTGGCTCCCAGTGAAACAGAGGATAACATTTATAGCATTGTGTACTGTATATAAGGCCCTGCATGGAACGGGCCCTACCTTTTTGAAAAAAATCCTTTACTTGGTGCTCACCTTCCCGTTCCCTTACATTTGCATCAGCCAAACTTATCTTAGTTTTGAGATTCAAACTTGCCAGTTGAGGTGGCAGAGGTTTTGTGCTAGGAGCTGCGAAGGATTGGAATAATCTCTCTTGGCACATTAAAACCCAAGCAAGCCTTCTGGCCTTCAGGAAGGCCCTCAAAACTTGGCATTTTGTCTCCACCTAAATTTCTGATTCATGCACCTTTCACACTCAGCCAGTGCCAAGATGCCCCTTGGTGCATATGAGCACAATACAAAAACAGTTAACATTACATAATCCTTACACCAAAACACATTTCCTGCAAAAGCACACAGATGAAATGGTCTCTTGTAATAAAAAGAAAGATTAAAAACAACAGGAGGGACGCCCTACGTGCTTGGCCTAGTTTTCTGTACCCGCCCAAGCAGATCACTCTATAGTGTTAAAAGGACTCACACTCACTGGGATCCCAAGTGGCATGCTTCATCATAGAGTCCCCATCCAGATTGGGGAGAGGAGTTGGCCTAACGGCAAGGGCGGTCAACTTCAAATCTGGGGAACTTGGTTCGAGTCTCGGCAATGACGCTGAACATCCTGGGATTCTGGGCAAACCACTTAATCTCCCCGTGCCTAACAAAAATGAATGTGTCCTCATGTAATGCAACTGGTGCTATGTAAAGAGCTAAGAACTTCGAGTCAAGTTTGCGCTATATAATACTCTGTAAAAAAATAAAAAATTAAAAGATATCTAGTGTATCTGGATGGACTCAACGTTGATAGCTAAGGGAACTCTTTGGTTATTCTGTGGGATCCTGTCCAGAGGGTTAATTTTATTTTCAAAGGGCACCCTGACGGAGTTAAAAATAGGTGGGGATGCACTAAGGAAATTAGTATCCTCTGCATCACTAGGTTAACATTTTGCGCCCACCACACCAATGCCTCACTGGGCTAGTAGGCTTTCATCAGGACTTCACAAGGATCCGTTAGTATCCTATTTCTGTGCATTCAATTGTGAAACTTACAAACAATATACTCATATAAGATGTGGGGAAAGTGGAACCAAATAGGTTCACAGCTGGGAAGATACCTTTGATGGAAGTTTGACTTCAAGGTCCACCCGCCTCCTTACCCTCATGGAGCTCTAAATAGGATGCTACTAAAGAAATGTGAACATAGAGACCAAATGGGTTGGTATTTATGACATGCATGAGTAGACAACTATTAAGACTTTTTAGGGGGAGATTTGATCTTCCAACATTTCTGAGCTAGCATTCCTCCAACGGGGAAACGTTTCTGTGAATAGAGGGAAATTTAACACATTGAAAAGAGATAAAAGCAAACCAGTGTATAAATGACCTCGTAAATGAATTGGTTTTGAAGGAACCTTTCAAAGATTATAAGAATAGAAGTTACCTCAAAAAATCTACACTCATATGGCACAAGAATGACATAAAAAAAAGTGAATCTTTCCCAGTACTGGTGTATACTGTACTATATTATACCCCTAAAGCACAATATAGGACATGTAGCAAGCTACAACTAGACAGAGTGCTCAATCAGAAGAATGTTCAATTGCAGTGAGGGTGGGAATCTTTTTTGGGTTGCGTGTGAGTGAACAGAGTATTGTTCTTATATTGGCTAAGGTCACTGCCCCTAGGAATGTGATGGAGAGAAAAGGAGTGAGCGATGGAGCACATGCAAATTAAAATGAATTTCTTGCTGTCTCTGATTGAGTGTGTTTCTCTGAAACACATCCACAGGCAACTGTAGAGCAGCCCATGTTAAGCAGTGGGTAAAGACAGTTATGACAGATGCTCTAAACATTCTCAGGGAGAAACAGGTAAGTTGCCATTGGGCATACACGCACAGAGCAAGCCATGGTAACTGATCAATGCTGATCTAGGAATTAACCAGGGACGATATAGAGGAGTGTCCAACACTGTACTGTACTTGGTACAGGCAGCCAGGATAAATACCCCAAAGGGTGCACATAGGAGCAACACAGAACTACCCACATTATTGCCCCTTTTATAAAATCAGAATACCAGCCCACTGAGGAGTGATAGATGAGTGGCTTGCTGGATTGCACTGCAAGCCATCGTAAATGAAGGGAAGAGCGAGTCCAGGAGCGGCAAAGACAAATTCACAGACATGCAGCTAAAGTGAATGCTCTTTACAAGAAACCCAGGAGCAATGGAGAGCAATCCGAATGCAAGCACTGGTTGCAGGTAGCCAGGGCACTAAAGTTACAGTCAGAAGTGCAGGCCCATAAACAAAAAATCAGACAAAAAGACCATCAAATGTTGATAAGTTACAAATCACGAAGGCTACACACTAATGCCAAGTTTGTACAAATAACATGCTCCACAGTGGAGTGCATTAAAGAGGTGCAAAGAGATAGGATTACCAGAGTCATCTCTCTAAGGAACTACAGGGTACAACCATATTGTTGGAGTAATACAGGAAATTCAGATAAATCTTATTAGAGTGTCTTCGGTGTAACAACCAGAAGCAATGAATGCACTGAGAAAAGTTACTTATCTTCAGTAATGACCTTTCTGGTGGATACTCCATTGATCTGCAGAGTCCTTACGTGTTTAATATCCCCAGATAGAGATTGGGTCCAGAAACCTTTTCGTAGCTCTCCCAGGCCAGTAGGAGGTGCTGGTTCCATTTTGGCACTGGAAGCAACACGATGGTGACGTAAATGTATAACTTAATAGGTTAAGAATGTATAAGGCACTATGTTGGCTCAAACCCACTGTTAGTCATTAACCCAACCAATATACACGTTTTCAAAGTTTAAACATTGTTTTCCAATGGGGAGCAAAAGAAAAAAACTATGTGCTAAAAAAACATGAGTTGTCACAATTTTATTTATTACCCAGTTGTTTCATGCAAGAATATCATGGAAAAATAGTAGTACAAGAAGGACAACTATATTTAAAAAAGTATACAAACAGAGACTGTTAAACAATATTTTTTAGAACAGTTTCATTAGATAATAGAGGAACATCAATATTCCAATATTATCCAGACAACGTGTATCCAAACACTGTCCTTGAGCTCCATTCCCATAAATAAATTCTTAAAATAAGTCTTAAGAGGTTGCTTTTGAATACAGCCTACACAAGTTTTGCGGCCTTAAAACCACGTCTTCAGCACTAATAAGTACTGATGATGTGACAACGTTAGACCATATGTACCGGTACTGTACTGTTGTAGGAGTATGGTATAGTAGAATCTCAAATCTGAGATCCAAACATCTACAAAAAAAATCTTACTTTAGTTCGTGACTTGAACTCAACAGTTCAGACAAAATATTGGATTATTTTCATTGGGGTTCCCACCATATTTATCATGTTGAAGTTCCCACCACTCCTGTATCAATAACATCAAAGTCAGTGTAAAGCACTCATATGTGTCCACCTGGCCCAAACTCGTACTACAGTACGGTACCGATGACAATGTGAAAAGCGAAAGAGATGCACTTCGGATCCACATTAAATGGCATGGAAAAAAGGGAGCAGATGTCAATGTCCTAGGGTGGTTACTATATGGCTATGTTCACTTCACCAGGGTGTCACCTCTGGTGCAGAAATGGAGCCAATGCATGGATTGGTGCATAAGAACTATAGAAAAGTTTCAGGATTCAGTCTGGCGATGTTCAATAGGTAAGGAGTTTGCACTTACAAGGTATTCATCAAAACTAAGGAATTCATAGAAGCCTCATCAGAGGGTCTATGTTGTGGCCTGCAACCCAACAATTACCACATACATCTGAGTACAAGGTCTATGGGGCACACCCGGAGTGGGTGGGGGCACAGTTCTAAGACAGTTACAGACCCCTTAGCAGAGGATCAATGGTATACCACCCCAAAATGGTGAGGAGAAAACCCACAGACATTAGTAAAAGGTCTATGGATCCACCAACATGTGGTGGTACGCAGAAGCTACAGTGAAGTGAGATCTGTAATCCAATGGAAAGATTGTATTTTGATTAAAGAAAAAAAGGGGGGAAGAGAGGAAAAGGTTTAAGGGAGATTGCCGGGATAAAAGAAACACCTTTAACCCTATCGTTCCCTAACTAGTCCAAAATAGGAAGATGCCATACCTTAATCACTTCACCCTTTACATGAATGCCCTGGGAGGAAAGGCTTACTGGTCAGTAGAAAGTTTGAGATCATGTGATCTGGGCGGGCAGCTCTATTAGCAGGGACAGAATTGCCAAAAGTTCTCTGGGAATGTTAGAAGCCTGGCACAATAAGATGACTAAATGAACGTAAGTGCACGCTGGTCACAAGTGGAGAAGAATACAAAAGAAAAGAAGAAAAGAATGGGGGAAGGGAAAAGGGAGGACAGGGTCAAAAGGAGACATAAACTCCAAATACAGTACAGAGGTAAGATCAACATCTTAGCAACCACAGAAAACAAAATATTGCAGGACTTCGGCCCAAGAACAAACAAAAACTACACAACGACAGTAGGTGTGGCATCATGGGCATCAACGCACACACACACACAGAGGGCTCAACAAACTCACCACCATTCTCGAAGGGCAGCAGTTGCGATCAGCAGAGCACCAGTGCGATGCTGATAGTTTACTCCTGAAATCGCCCACTGCAATAAAGTAGGAGTTCCTCTGAAAGGAATTGTTTAGCCACACCTTCTGTTTGTTCTTTAATCCAAGCCCCAGCGTTAAGAGGTGCTTCGGGGGCTACTTATAAATGTAGTCAGTGATTGTAATAGGGTTACAGGGGTGATCTTTGGTGAACAGTTGGTGAAGGAACGTTTCTTCTGTAATGACTGCATATCTTGTGCAACATTTTTAAACAACTAACCATATAAGGATTTGCTTAATATCAGCTAAGTGGCTAAGCAGTCGAATATTTTCTTGCCAAACTTTGAAAAGTTCCGAAGGCTCCAAATTACAGATAAAACAAACAAAGGCCGAACTGTAAAAATTCCTGGCTGCCATGTTCTACAAAGCTAAACAAGAGTCTCTTTATTGAAGTAACCTTTCTGAAGTGAATACAAATTATTGCTTTGCCCCAGCTCTGCCCTTACGTAAAACGAGGGTCGGAAGAATAAAGATTAATACCATAATCTCTGGGGTAATGGTGTCGAATCTAAGACTTTTTCACAGAAAGAATTATACTGAGCATAATCTAAGAAAATATTTTTGTTTCGAGAAATTAACGTAATGATTTTGTGCTAATCTTGTTGCCTATGCCAAAGCAATGTTTGCTGAAAAGTTAAATCAATGAAAACGTTATGGCAGAGTGGATATAAAAGGCACTGGATTCCGGAAACAGTCGACTGCCAAAAATGACAACATGAAGGCATAGCCGGGATATCCAAGTTTCCTAACATTTTTCAAAAAACTTAAGTCTTGCTCAATGAACCTGTGCCAATGTTAGGTCTTAGTAAACCAATTCAATTGGCATAACCTGTTTAGTTCTTGTAAACACAGTGAAAACTCGAAATGAATTTCATTATGTTAATAAACAAATATAGCAGAGGCCTTTCTCGTTGGTAGAACTAATCAGTTTCAAGAAGACCACTAAACCTAAGTGTAGGTATGTCTTCAAACAAGCAGCCTTTATGTAAACTCTCTACTCGTTGCCTCTTTCTCATTATCAAGTTTTGGGTACCATCCAAACCAGTAACAGACCTGGAGCTGCTTTTCAGGCTCCTAATTTAGAGCTTTCTGCACAAGAAGAACAAGTTACTTATCTTCAGTAAGGCCTTATGTGGTAGAGACTCTATCTAGCTGCAGATTCCTTCCCTTAGAATTATCCCCAAGTGTCAGACTGGATCTGGAAATTTTTCGTGAGGAGTACCACTCTGTGTCGTGCGGTGGTGTTGTTCGATTTCGCGTGGCTTCGTCCGTTCCGGAAGTGACGTTTGCGGTGCCTATATAGGCTCTGAAGTTAGTTACTTTTCACGACTTTCCACGCCAGAAGCACAGAGGCACGAAGTACACTGACCACTGGTGTGGAAAACTAGGCCTGAAAAAGAAAAACCCTGTCCCTAGAAATCCGTTCATAAAGTGGGGAGGATGGGTGGGTCATTAAGGAATCGGCGGCTAGATAGAGTCTCTATTACATAAGGTGTTACTGAAGGTAAGTAACTTGTTCATCCGACAGAGACTTCTAGGAGCAGATTCCTCACCTTAGAATAGATACCTAAGCAATACCTTCATGGAGGTAGGTCTGCAGACCAATTTTACATGAGGAAGTCCTGCAGGACAAAACAGCCAAAGTGCCCATCCCTATAGACCTGACTGTCCAGTTGACAGTATTTGGTAAACGTGTGCAGGAAGCCCATGCTGCTGCCTGGTAGATGTCCAGGATTGGAACTCCATGAGCTAACTCAGTGGTTGCAGCTTTAGCTCTGGTGGAATGAGCATACAAACCCTGAGAGGGTTGCTTCTTAGCCAATGCGTAGAAGATTTTGATGCAGAGTACGATCCATCTGCACTGCCAGCCCTTTCTTCGCTCTGACATACCCCATGAAGAGTTGGTCGTCCACCTGGAACTCTTTTGTGTGGTCAAGGCAGAATGACAATGTTTTTTTGGGTCCAGACAGTGAGTGAAGTTGCCCCTCCTTCCCTTTAAAGGGGTGAAGGTAAAAAGTAGGCATGGTTTGGCCTACGTGAAATAGAGTGACCACTTTTGTAAGAAAGGAAGCTCATGTACAAAGCACCAGTTTGTCTGGGTAGATGTTAAGATAAGGAGGCTTGGATGACAAGGTCTGACGCTCACTGAATCTCTGGGCAGATGTTATCGCCATGAGAAAGGCAGTCTTGATGGTAAGGGGCCAGACTGGACAGCTGTGCAGAGGCTCAAAGGGAGGGCAAATAAGAAGGTGAGGACGAGATTGAGATCCCAATGGGGCATAACAAAGGGAGAGAGAGGGAACATATGTTGCAAACCTTTCAAAAATCTATATACAATAGGGGATTGGAAAAGGGAAGGTTGGTCAGGCAACCGAAGAAAAGTAAAACTCCCTTAACAGTGCCCAGAGTTAAGCCTTGCTGGGCAAGTGAAAGAACAAACGGGAACAACGGAGAAAGGGGGGGCAGAAAGGGGAATCAATGTGTCTTTCTGCACACCATGCCATAAATTTAGCCCAACGGCAGTCGTAAACAGTCTTCGTAGAGGGACGGCTGGCTGCCAAGGTAACATTACAGACTTTGGGTAGAAGGTCGAAGGCTATCAACTGTCGCAGTTCAATCTTCAAGCAAGAAGGCGGAGCGTTGACAAGTTGGGGTGGAGAAACATCACCTGACGCTGCGCCAGAAGATCCTCCCGATGGGGCTACCTTATCAGAGGACTGAGTCTTTATCTATTTTGCACAGTACCTTTCCCACCCAGGCTTGTGGGATAGATTAAGAGACTTCCTCTCTCCTTTCCTGAGGACCTGATTCATTTGAACACTGCCTCCAGATCTGTGCAGAGTGGACACCGACCCAAGGAACCACCCCCAAGAACCGCCCTAGGAAACCTTCGAGGTCGGACCATCTCTGCGTTACTTCTGCCTTATCCCGAAAGTCCTTGTATCTTTTGACTTTTAAGTCTGTCCAGATGGACAGAAAACTGGTTCTGTTGGACACCAAGACTCCCTGACCTCCCCATGTTTTTAGCGCCCTGAAGAAGGTACGACCTTAACTATAGGTTATTACCGAAATGCGTGTCAGAGCATGTTGTGGAGACCATAAATAAAACAGAATCACTATGTAGGCAGTAGTGACCAAACTACCTCTATGTAGATCTGTATCTGTGTAGAATACTTGTCAAACTATATTAGGATACTATAAAAACATTGTATGGAAAAAACGTTTTATGAATTGGACACTACTCAAAGACGTTGAGACCAATGTATCATTGTTTAAACGGACTTCACATTGTAGGAATTATTTTGAATATATCTGAGGGATGGTTCTTCCAGATTACTTTATTCTTTGTTTTCTGTGTGTGTAAACTGCTTGCGGTATGAATGCGGTATGTATGGATTCGTGGGATCAGATATATTGATATATTTGTTTGTTCTTGGTGTTGTTTTCAGTAACTGCCTTAACCATTGCACTGTTCTTGTGCAGATTGTTTTGATACTTAAAATAAAAATGAGAATGTATTTGCTTTTTATCTAATTATTGTGATCTATCAATGCATTGCATGAGGTTGAATATTTGTATTAACCATAATTGTGTGTCTAGTGAGCATCACCTCTGCTTGGCTCATGTGTGACTCTTGTTGAGCACAATCAAAAGGCGAGTTCACTTCCCGCTTAAAAAAGTAGTTTTCAGGCAGGATATTATCTTTTACAGTCCCGTTAGGGACAGTACCAAAGAACATTATTCCTATGATAGTGAGGGCCCTTTTCGTGCACAGCATTGTGGATGATGCACAAAGATTTGAACCTGATCCTATCCACTACAGGTAACCAGTGAAGGTTCTGTATATCTTTAGTGATTGAGCAGAATTTAGGCACTTTCAAGAGCAGCCGGGCCTCCGTGTTTTGCAATGATTGTAATTTGGTCAGTGCAGCTTTCATAATGCCTAAATACACAGCATTACAATAATCAATACTGGAGAGGATAAGCACAACCACAACGTTTTTTTTGGAGATCCAGAAGGATGAATACACTTTTTTCAGTAATCTAATAATAAAGAAACATGTGGAGGTGATATGATTGATCTGCTCTGAGAAACTGAGCTGGTAATCAAAGACCATACCAAGATTTTTTACTTTTGGGACAGGGGTGGGTAATGGGCCGAAGTTTGTTGGTCACCATGTTGAGTTCCAAAAACTGGCGTTCTTTCCAAACCTTGGTTTTCTTAACATTCAATTTTAGAAAGGTTCTTCGCATTCAGATTGATACCCGAGTTAAGCAATATTTCAGGTTTGAGGCTTAGGACCCTCATCTTCAGGAATGGCGACAATAAATTGTGTATTGTCGGTGTAGGAGACAGCTGACAGGCCACAAGATTGAATAATCTCTAAAAGGGGAGTAAAATAAATGTTATACAGCGTCGGGGATAAAGATGATCCCTGCAGAACTCCACATGGTAGGGAAACAGCTTAGATTTTAAGCCATTCAATTCCAACCTTTGTTGTCTGTTAGTTAGGAATGAGCTGAGGTGGGGCTGAGTTGCGCCATCTACCTCAATTCTCTCAAGCCGCTTGATAAGAACCTCATGGTTAACTGTATTGAACAATGCTAAGAAATCAAGAAGGATTAGGGCCGCTCTTTAGCCCTCATCCACAATAAGTACGAAAGCATACCAGTATCTGGAGAAGCATGCAGTCCAACAGCTTGACCAAGTTCTTCAGCTTAGTCCAGTTGTTCATCATAAAGCTGGTATTCTTCAGGGCCAAGCAACTCCTCCCAACCCTCCCCAAGTCCTAGCCCGTAAGAATAGGCAGGGGTTGAAAAATCCTAAAGATTTGACTAGACCTGCAGGTCTAGTAACATGAAAAATCTCCTCGACCGAACCATAACCTACTTGACCTCTGTCTCTGAAAGCGGAGCAAATGTGACAAGGTAACAAGATTTAAAGGAATCTTTATTGCGTATTTACTTTGTGAGCAATAAAAATGCCTTTAAATCTTGTTTCCTTGTCACATTTGCTCCGCTTTAAGAGCCATAGGTCAAAAGTCAGTTTGTCTTCCGACTCGCCAGAAAGGGCGAGTAGGACCTAAAAATAGCTCATCCTGAATAAATCTGGCTCGCCATAGCGAGTGGGTTTTTCAAGCCCTGATAGGACTCAGGCTCCTGCCTGGAAGGCATGGCTCAAGTCGGCGCCCGAGTCGGACGATGCCCCTTCAGCTCCGTGTTGGAGTCAGGGATGAGAATGGGAATGGTGCCGTCGGTGGTTGTCAAGAGCGCAACCTCTGAACCGGCGTCGGGAAAGGTCGTGGTGGCATGACAGGTGCTGATCTGATCTATCTGTGGATCCATGGGGTCCGACTGGCGCTGGGGCAGGAGCTACAGCGTGGATCCAGTAAGGGGCTCCTTCCAAACCTGTGGGCCCTGAACACGTCCCAGAGGGAAGGGGGAGCCCAGAAAAGAGGTGCATGCCCTCATAAAATTCTTGCAATTGAACGGGAGTAAGACACACAGGAGGCACAGAGCAGGCCCAGACGCTCGCTCAACCACAGAGCCAGGCCTCAAGTGGCGACGCCCCCCTCATCTCATCGTCGGACGGATGAAATGAAGTCGAAGCACGCTTCGACGACTTCTTTTTGTGGGACTTGTACTTACCCAAATGGCTGAAAGACTTTGAATAAGACGACCACCTCAGGCCCCGTGACTGATGCCGGGACCTTCCTTTCGACTGGGACCATACACATTGCAGCGTTGCACATTGAGCCACCATAAGCTTGAGGGATCACTCCCTCAAGGCCTTCGGATGCATGGTGCGACAGTCGGGACAGGTCTTTGGGTCGTGGTCCCGCATAAGGTACCAAAGGCATACAGGGTGCAGGTTTGTCACCGACATATGTCAGTGACAGGTGCCGCATGGCTTGAAGTTGGCCTTCTTCAAAGATATCCCTGCCACACGTCAAAAAAACCTGGTCAAAAAGTGACAAAGGGGTAGCTCCTACTGGATCTGCGCCGGCTGGTGCGTAAAGAAAAAAACTGAAGTCGGTGCGCCTGGGTGGCACCTATATAGGCACCCTAGAAAGTCAATTCTGGCACAGACAATGCCAACCACGCCATGCAAAGCCGAATGATGCCACCTACCGGCGCGCAGAGGTACTGCTCACGAAAAAATATCCGGATCCAGTCTGACGTCTGGGGATAATTCTAAGGTAAGGAATCTGCGGCTAGAAGTCGCCATCATATTTTGCAAGCAAGAGTCCGTCATATGTGGCATCCACCGATCCCTGTATGTATGTACTCCATTGTCAATTCCTGCATTGAAAAAAATTGTATATTTTTGCTGATGGCTAAGGTGTAGGTAATTGGGTGCGGACAATGGTAAAAACCTAAAGGACTGGGGGAAACAGTCAACCATTTAGGAAATTACAAAATGAAAGGAAGAAGCTTGTGAATATGTGGTCTAGGGAAACAGACTGTAGAGAACCTCCTGGGCCGAGGTTGCACTGTTTCAGGTTGAAGTCTAAAGAGAGTAGCATTGTCAGAATGTGGTGCCTCACATATGCTTTTATTACACTTTATATGGAGAATGGCACTGATGCCGGTTTCCCTCACAAAGTGTACCTGGGCACTGGATAAAGATAGGACCTCGTTTAAAGTGTAACAAAGGGTAATGCTCCATTGCATAATCAGGAAGCATGCACTCAAAATTAGCAATATTAGTGAGGGGTCCAACACTCTGCTCTCTCTAAGTTCAGATGTTTTACAGCAGCAGGTCTAAAAACCAGATTTGGTTGGCCAAGTAGGAGTCACTATGATGACAGAGCACCAAGGCTCTCGTAGATCTTTTGGAGGACCACCAGAGTCAGAGAAATTGGAGGAAAGACACACAAGAAAGCCACCATATTACCAAATACAAGCAGCAGCTCCTCCGCTTTGACAGCAGGTGTTGCCCCACCTGCAAGCTGCCAAAAAAATAAAAATAAAAAGATACTAAATCCTTGTTTATTATTGTCTTATTTTTCCTCTGGAGCCAAGGCTTGGAAGCCAGTCCAGAGATGACAGGCTAGTGGAGTGTTTTGCACTGAAGTTTAGTGCGCATGACGGTCCGGCCGGCCAAACCATTGTGCGCACTAAAGCTCTCTCCAAACTCAGCTACATTGCCGGGTTGGAGAGAGCAGGCACAGGCTCCCAGTCTAATTAGGAGTGCAAATCATTGGAACTCAAGCCCATCCTGACACTTCTTTCAGAACCAGGAAAGCAGCATCAGGATTGGTCGCAGTGCACTTTGGAAGACTGTGCCTGCAGATAGAGGGGTGCAATGCGGCGATGCAGGTAAGTATTTTATTTCTATATGTTTCATCTGTCTGCCGCCCCCCCTGCCCCTAGACTCAATTCACACACCGGCCACTACTGCAAAATACTGCGCCATACTCTAGGAAATTGGATGTCTCCCATACAAGAGGTGACGTGATTGAATCTAGAGTTCAGGTAGGTATCAAAGGCATCCATATTTTGACACACCTATGACTAAAAGATGGGGTGGAGTATTTCCTGAGAAATATCCTAGTCTCGTGGGGAATGGGCACAACTGCTCAGGGTGTCTACTCCAGTTGTGTTGGCCAACATAATTTTTTGCAATCAGCAACAACTTACATGCAGAAAAGCCCATGGAGCTTATGCCAGCTGACAAAATGGTCAGGATTGACTGCCTTTTCACAAAGAACACAACTGTGATATTGTCTGTATCTCAACTTAACTCTGGATGTCACCACAGTAAGACAGAATAATTGCCTCCTGCTCCAAAGTGTTTTATGTTTAGGGATGCATATGATATTTCCCAGAAGGAACTGATGATGAGTTTCTAGCAATGGGCACCACCAACCATACTTTGAGGAGCCTGTAGCCCTCACAAAATGCAGGCGAGGTAGGTTAAAGGGGGCATCCACCAACAGGTCAGAAGCAAAAGCCTTTCAGTTTTATGTTGGAACTAGGAATAGTTGAACAGATATAGGTTTGGACCAATCATGTACAGCTTGGCATGGGAAAAAACCCTTATGCAGGATGTTACTTTAGTCCTTGATGACTGGTTTTGCTGGTGAAGAGGTGGTCCACTTTCTTGCTGATGGCAGCTCCCTTCTTTGATGGAAGGATGGTTTTCACTAGACGGAAAACCACATAATTGACACTACAAACCAAATTATTTTGACTAGTACAAAGATGGAATTAGGGCAGTTGACTGAAAACCGAAGACAGTGCTGAGTTCTGAAAGTTAGGGTTAGTCCAGACTCTGCTCCCACTTTCCATGGACCTTTTGTTGGCACAGAAGGCTGCCATTGATGTCAGGAGCACGATAAAGACTCACGGGTAGACAGGAGACCAAATGACAGATCCATCTAGTGGTTACATTGATTCCCATCAACAACAACAACAAAAAGAGATTCTTTCTATGTTCCTGCAGGATTGTAAGTGTAAATCGGTTGGTCCACTGAACATAGCCAGTCACTGTTTCCGTCACCTACAAGGAACTGAGCCTAAGTCACAATATTGAAGTTGTTCAGGGAATTCAACAGTTTAGATCATAAAGGACTATGATAGGATCGAGCCCTCCTTGCTTCTCCACACCAGGACATTGTGATGAGAGTATTTCTGCTCGTATTCTGTGGATGGGACCCACTTGATTGCAAGAAGGAGCCTTTCTAACTTTTGCAGGAGGTCTAGGGCTGATGAGTGTGGTAGAGGTGGCCTAGGTGAAGGATGCTGTGGAAGCTGAAGGAGATTGGCCATTCTTCACCACGGAAAGGACCCCTGAGTCAATGGCTACTTGGCTGAAGTGGTGACAGCGGAGTGAAAGTTTCTTCTGAATTAACAGGAGTTGGCGTCTGTAATGGCAATGAGTATGGTGCTAGTCACCAGAAAATTGAATTGTACTTCTTGGATTCAGGTAAGGTGTTCTGAGCAGGCCTGCTTTTCCCTCTGAGATGCTTTCTCTTGAATTGCTTATTTCATGAGGAAGTGGATGCACCAGCTGCGGGATTGGAATGAACAAACCTCTAGCCTTGAGAGTTTGGAAGGCATTCAATGCATACAATGGGAGAGGGGGTCTCAGCAGCAGCGTTGGGGGAGCACTCCAGCGACTGTCGGTGACTGCACCCATCTTGTACTGCTGGTCAACCACAAACATGGTAGGATT
The DNA here is from genome assembly GCF_964204655.1 of Triturus cristatus. Lineage (NCBI taxonomy): Eukaryota > Metazoa > Chordata > Amphibia > Caudata > Salamandridae > Triturus > Triturus cristatus. The sequence continues at coordinate 1,362,997,969 of NC_140590.1, forward strand.
CTACCTGAGGACATAAGCTCATGGATAAACTGGATTGATGATCCTGGCACCAGTATTGATGAATTTTCAGGACATCAAGTTTTATTCAGAAACGTCCTTGCTCCAGTTAAGCATTAACATAAACTCTTAATAAGCATATCTTGCAGCAAGAAGGTGCCAAACGTTGCAACTTGTGCTACAGATGCTGTCAGTAGCTAATCATGATGGCTACTGATGTTAGCCTGTCTCAGGGAAACACTAATATATTTCCTTGCTGTGTTTCCCAATACTTGTTGTACTTTGCTCAGAAGCCACAAGCACAACAATTGACTGAGCTGGAGCTTCCTTAGAGACGAGGGTTGGACATTCTTAGTAGGTCCAGGACTTGTTTTCCCAAGGTCACTAACAGTGCAAGCTCAGGCAAAGGCATTCTCTAGCTCTCTTGATCATGTTTGGCGACATGTACCTTAATAGCAAAGCCAGTCTTCAATTGAGTAGTTGTTGCTGTCATTATTGCAAATATGTGCTCATTCTCCATTAAAACTGTTGGAACTTCAATGGAATCATTTACAAATTCTGGCCATGATAGTACGGTATGGTCTGGTTAGGTGTAGACCTTCGTTGTCACCACAAGTAGACAATGGGATTGTGAGATAGAAGCACAGGATAGCACCCATCAATGAAGCCTGCTAGACCCGTCAGAAATGATACTGGCAGCTGAAGAAGCACCAGCAGTGCTATTTGACTATGGTAGCATGTGCCTGATGTTTGTTCTCAAGTTCTGCTATGTTTTGATATTTTTTGTTGCTATGCTATTTTTTGTTGTGTTTTGTTATGCTATACTATGTTTTGTTATGTTATGCTATGTTTTGTTATGCTATGCTACGTTGTGTTTTGTTATGCTATGCTATGCTTTGTTATGCTATGTTTTGTTATGCTATACTATGTTTTGTTATGCTATGTTTTGTTTTGTTATGCTATGCTATGTTTTGTCATGTTATGCTACGTTTTGTTATGCTATGCTATGTTTTGCTATGCTATGCTTTGTTTTGTTATGCTATGCTATGTTTTGTTATGCTATGCTATGTTTTGTTGTGTTTTGTTATGCTATGCTATGTTTTGTTATGCTCTATGTTTTGTTGTGTTTTGCTATGCTGTGTTTTGTTATGTTATGCTATGATGTTTTGTTTTGTTGTGTTTTGTTATGCTATGCTTTGTTATGCTATGCTATGTTTTGTTGTGTTTTGTTATGCTATGCTATGCTATGCTATGTTTTGTTATGCTATGCTATGTTGTGTTTTGTTATGCTATGCTATGTTTTCTTATGCTATGCTGTTTTGTTGTGTTTTGCTATGCTGTGCTTTGTTTTGTTATGCTATGTTTTGTTATGCTATGCTATGTTTTGTTTTGTTATGCTATGTTTTGTTGTGTTTTGGTATGCTATGTTTTGTCATGCTATGTTTTGTTTTGCTATACTATGCTTTGATATGCTATGGTATGTTTTGGTGTGTTTTGTTATGCTATACTATGTTTTGTTATGCTATGTTTTGTGTTTTCTTATGCTATGCTATGTTTTATTTTGTTATGCTATGCTATGCTATGTTATGCTATGTTTTGTTATGCTATGCTATGTTTTGTTATGCTATGCTATGCTATGTTTTGTTTTGTTATGCTTTGTTATGCTATGCTATGTTTTGTTTTGATATTTTATGTTGCTATGCTATTTTTTGTTGTGTTTTGTTATGCTATACTATGTTTTGTTATGCTATGCTTTGTTGTGTTTTGCTATGCTATGCTTTGTTTTGTTATGCTATGCTGTTTTGTGATGCTATGCTATGTTTTGTTGTGTTTTGTTACGCTATGCTTTGTTTTGTTATGCTATGCTTTGTTTTGTTATGCTATACTATGTTATATTATGCTATACTATGTTATGTTTTGTTATGCTATGTTATGATTTGTGATGTTATGTTAGGCTAGGCTATGTTTTGTTATGTTATGTTTTGTTAAGTTATGGTATGCTATGCAATGGTATGCAACGCTAGGCTATGTTTTCTTATGTCAAAGGCAAAGCTGGCTGACGGCAAGTTGTGTATCCTCTTGAGTGCATACGTGAATGAGAACGAGTCAGGAGAGAAAACAGAGGAAATAAGATGCAGTTTTCAGAGAATGAGATTTGAGAGGAACAGGGAGGCATTCGGCGTCGAGGGAACGGGATCCGAATGCTGTGCAAAAGTGCCATGTGTAAGGATTAGGCTATGCTATGTAATATGTAACTTCGGGCACTAGAGTGTTGCTGCAACTGAAAGAGAAAGGAGTGACGGGTGAGGAACAGAGCAGCAAGCGACGGACATAGGGGGTGACAGATCATAGGGGAAAGGTAAAAGAATAGAGACTAGAAGGGACTAGGCAATCGTCAGGAAACTGTACAGAAGACACTACACAGGAGAGTATGAAAGCGTAGACAGTAGGACAGCGGGGAAGGAGAAACAGCAGGAAAGGGAGGAGAGAAGGACCAAAAGACATACAAGAGGGAGAACGAGCAGGAAAGGGAGGAGAGAATGGCTAGAGGACATGGGGGGGGGGGGGGGGGGGGAGAAATGCAGTTGTGTAAACACGGAAGTATTCCACACATTAATGTCGGTATGTTTAACGCATATCAAAGAACTCGGCTGGTAGAGGGCCCGGTGCTGACAGACCTGTTACCCGCTTTTACATAACACAAAATTAGAACATTTCCTGCAAGTGAAGTAAACTAAAGTAATTAAAAACATTGCGTTTGCGATCAAACATCAAAGCGGCGAAAGTGAAAGTAATGGAGCAGAGCATCAAAGGGCTGGGTGAGAAGGGAGGGGGGAATGCAAGGGTCAAAGCGGCTAAAGTGAAAGTAATCGAGCAGAGCATCAAAGGGCTGGGTGAGAAGGGAGGGGGAATGCAATGAGCAGAGGAGCAGCTGTGCACGTGCATGTGATCGTGCACTCAAGGTTTAGGCCAGCCAAAAGACTGTGAGTAGCACTTTGAAAATCCCACATATAAAATGTCTCTTCGAGCCTTCGGCTCGCGAGACCTAAAAACAGTATTCCTTTAGCTTGATTGTGTGCTACGGAGCCTGTGGGGAGTGGATGTGTGCAGGGGGAAACACGAGTGAGTGACGGAGGTGACTTCGATCGATCTTCTTCAAGATGGCGGTTTTGCAGCGTAAGGTTGCCTAACACATTAGAATATGCACTTCTACACATCATTGGAAACGTGTTTCAAAAGCAATAGTATTAAATCAATCTGCTAATGTGAAGTTGTGTGTGTAAAATGCATATTGTACGTTATTAATGATGCACAAAAATATAAATCTACAAAAAACTCTACATTAAAAACATGCCGGGTAGACTAGACCCTGTACTAACCTCTGGACTCTTCGTCCTAATAATGAAATCTTCTGTTTATCAGGTGCACTCTTACAATACACGCAAACCATCTGGTCTAGGGTAGCCTTGCACCGATATTAGCACTAACAGCGTAGGCGTGCTATTGATAACAGTTTCCCAAACATGGGATGAAGAGGTAATGCAGAGAACAAAAACAAAACCTACCCGAGTTCAAGCGACAAGATTGATGAATGGATGTGTAAATCAGCAACACACAGTATCCCAAAAACTTGAAAAATCACAGGATATAGGAAATAAGGGCATGCGTTAGGAAATTGTGTGTGTGACGCAGGTGTTTGACACAAATATGGAAACTCGTGTGTACAGTGATACAAATGTAACAAGTATGACTTGTCCGTGTCTGTATGTGCCGCAAATCACTGAGTTGACAGCCATGGAAGCCGTTTCGAGTCCTGCCACATGGTAACAGGGTGTCCCCAAGTTCAGCACGAGAAAGAAAGAGCTAGAACGTACAAATATGCAAATTACTAAAATAATATTTTATAACCATGCACTATCTTAATTTCATGGCGTTGTGTGTGTAATGGAAACATACGTAAATAAAGGTTGAAATGTCACAATGAAAAAAGTAGGTTAAGATCAATGTTCAGCCACATAAATGTTCACAGCTGGTGCGTACTGCCCAGTTAAAAAAAAATAAAGTTATTTATTAAATGGCATTTCTAGCGGTATTAGGTTAACCTCACATCTTAAATGTGCCTGAACTCTAAGAACTTGGCCAAACCAGGTGCGCAGACTGTTTCTACAGCTGTGTCAATTTCAGCTTCTCCGTAAAACACAGATTACTGCATACTTGGTCGTAAATACAGGAAAAGGCTCCCTGAATTATTTACCTGAGTTTCACCTAGCATGAGAATCATTTATCCTTGTTCCTTCTCTTCATCTGACCTTTTTTTTAATGACTTATTTTTATTACAATACTGCATTGTTAATCACCAAAATCATTACATTCCACATTTACTCGTAATCTGCCCATGGGCTATCCACAAGAATTACCTTACAATGTGCGTGATACTCCAGGGTTACACACCCACTCTACATTTATACTTACAGTCCATGTGCAGTAATCACAAGAATAAGGTTTGTACAGTATGAGTAAGGAAAAATAAAAACATTATAGCATTGCACAGCAGTGACTGGTAACGGAATTTGCTCACAGGATTGAGGATACCAAAACGTTAATTATCCATTGTCCTGGATCGGGCGAACGCCTGTCATTCAGAGGTTATGTGACCGGTGTAGGAGGGGGCCCTACTACTTAGCTATATCTCGCTCTCCTGCACTTGGGTGTCCGGGCTATCCCCTGTCTCTGTATGTGCCAAAGAGGTGTTTGGTTGTGTTCTCTGAGTAGTATCTGATTCCGAGTCCAGTTGCGAGTCCGGCATTCGCCACCCTTCCAACATATGCCCCCAGTACTCTAAATCCCGTTCTGCATGTTCATCTGTGCGTACAATTTTGAGGCGACTTTCTTCCGGCACCCCCCATTCCCATATATCTGACAGCAAATTTTGAAGGGAGTGTTTGATCCCAGTGTTTCGCAATGCACCGTTTTGTCAATACCAGGCCGAGGAGAGCAAATTTGTGTCTGGCGGATGTCCCCTTTTTTAGTGTCGGGAGTACGCCCAGTAGGCAATGTTTAACCATCTGCTCTATCTGGACTGCTGTGGTGGTCTGGAGTATCTGGATAACTTGATGGCAATACCTTTGTAACCTGTTACATGTCCAAGTCATGTGCAGGAAGGTGGCAGGGTCTGAGCCGCACCTGGGGCGTGGGAAGGGCGCGCTGGGTTAAAGCGTGCTAGTCTCTGAGGGGTCAGATATGTACGATGTGAAACTGGATAAGTTTAAACCTAGCGTAACTAGCCACCTCTCGGACTTGTGCAAATGCCCTTTTCCTTTCCCCTTCCATAAGGGGGACTGCAGTCCACCTGTCCTTTATCCATGATGTCTCGATGACACAGTCCTCTTTAAGGGCCTTATATATGCGGGATATTAGGCCTCTAGTGTTATGTGGCCCTTAGGGTCATTCTTGACATTGCTAAGTTAGCATGAGCTCTGCTGCCATGATGCTGCTTTTGTGCACGTTACTACATGACTTTATTTTGCAAGACTCTGTTTGTGCCTTTCACATGAGAATGGTCTGCTTTCTGTGTTCTCTGCTGTTATTAGTTGGAGTTTAGTCTGAACACGATGTGCAAGGTCGAAAAAAATGCCCCTTGTTATTCTGTTCTGGTCAGTCCCTATTACCTAGACAAAACATACACAGCTGCACTGCTGGAGAGCTTGTACTTTGATATTAAGGGGTTGCATGTTTTTCACACACACTTGGAAGAAAACGTTTCCTTGGAGAAGAGCTATGCTGTTCCTATGATGTAAAGATACCATCTAAGCTCTATGGTATGGGGTCTGCTCACAAAGCCCAGAGATCTTCCTTTATATAATAAATTTTAACTTACCAAGGGGAGGGTGGTTAGGCCTTACAGTCCTTTTTCCACTGTCTACCTATAATGACATCCCCCTTCATATTCTATCGTATGGTAACAATGCTAACTGTGTTAGGTTTCTGCTGAGGCGACTGGCTAGGACCTTAGCCAGTATGTTTAAATCCACTCCCAGCATTGACAGGGAAATATATGATCCCGGGTCTTGCATGTCCCTACCTGGTTTCGGAAGATATACATATATAAAACATATGTAATTTTCAGAAAAACACACATTCACTGGATGATGTCATCAGTGATGTCATTTGAGATGTCATCAGTGATGTCATGAGTGATGTCACTGACCATGTCATGAGTGATGTAATATGTGACGTCATCAGCAGTGCATTGCGGGTGCGCGAGTTATAGTTAGCTGAACTAACTATAACGGGGGAATTTCAATGGTTTTGTACGAGTGAAAAGTCCAGCTAACTATAACGCCCCTGAAACCTATGGTTTTTTCAGTGAATTTCTAAGGTTTTTTTAAATGCTAATTCCTAACTATAACGTGCCTGAAACCTATGGTTTTTTCAGTGAATTTCAAAGGTTTTTTAAATGCTAATTTCTAACTATGCCTACAGAGATAGGACATGTGAAGAAAGAAGAAAAAACGCACAGAAAGAAAAAAACGAAATGCAGAAAGAAGCAACAGAAGTCCTCAAAGACGAAGAAAAGTGAAGGAAGAAGGATAACGTGCAGAAGTTTGTATTTTTAAGAAGGAGGGCTGTGTGGCCCCCCTTCTTTTTCAAATTTATTGGCCCTGGGCACCCCATCCCCCAGGGCATGCACCCTAATTTTTTTTGTTGAAAAAAAAAAAAATTGGCCCTCCCAAGGCCTTAATCGGCCCCGGGGACCCCAACCCTGGGTCATCGGCCTTTTTAAAAAAAAAATTCTTTAGGAGGGGGCTGCGTTGCCCCCCTCCTCAGGCCACTTATGGCACCGGGGACCCCATCCCCCGGGGCCGGCCTTTGTTTTTTATTATTTTTAAAAACAATATATTTATAGTAACACCTAGGACATGCTGGACAAACCGTATGTATCTATCACCATGACGATTTGCGTGATATTCATTAAAAGGCGACTATGCATATAATGAATCCACGTGGAATGTATTTACACCGCTAGTGAAGCTCTGACGTGTCTGACGCCCTACCATGCCTAATCCTGGCGCCCCCGCCGGTGGGTACTCTCCAAGTAGACACTCTTGTCGTTTATTTATACAAACATGGGTGGCTATTGACGGGCACATTTATTACCAAGCCATTCAAAGGGGATTCGACAAAATTGCGACCAAACTATGCAAGAATCCCCCCTCACGGTTAATAAAACACACATCCACCGCCGGATGTGTAATACTTTTTATTTTACTCTCTGGAAAGGAGACGAACCTCACTTGAGAGTCACAGCGTGCTCCTGGCTGACCCCAATGCTGTGTTACACCCACCAGTGCCTGCCGAGTGCCACACACCTCTGTGTTGTATTCCACCAGCTAGGGCGTATGCTATGACACTCTCTAGCCAATGTGCACTGTAACACCACCCCGTGAATATGTCATGCCACAATTGCCTTCGCACGGGTTATATTGCCCCATCTAACGTGCCTTCCTCGATACCTATGTTATAACGCACAGCGCTATGCCATACATATTACAATCTGGGATCCATATCTTTGTTACAGTGCATATGCAACGTTACACTCCCCAGCACATATTTTATATTACAACTTTGAGAGACTAGTTAGGTTACACAACACTGCCCTGTGCATATTACACTCCAAGGCGCATATCGCATAGCATGCGCTAGTGCCTGTGCTATCTCGCGCTCTCCAACGAATCTGTCATTGCGCACAATGTATTGCATATTATATTTCTCGCCCTGGTTCATCTTATATCACACTTTTTGGTGCATATTTTATACCATATACTATATCTAGTTTTCATTTTCAATCGTGCTCTCAGGACTATGTTCTATATAACACTGCATCCACCTACCCTTTTCACGGGCATTACATTTTGCGATGGGGGGTGGAGGGTCAGGGGGTGTTTCTGCCAAGTGAGCCCGGAGTCACAGTCACAAACGTCCTCTTCTTCCTGAATAATGCTGCATACTTTTTCATATTTTACGTAGTTCGCACAGACACACATTTTAAAAACAATAAAGTTCTTAATACCCACCTTCTCTGAACAGTTAGCTTGCTGCCCCATCCACCTCCTCCCTATCCTCTGTTGTCTGAATCCATGGACTAGCCTCCTCCCTCCTGCCATGCATGGCCTGATGTGCTGCCACTGCCCTCCATTTAGCATGATTTACCAGTCCACTCCTCCTGCCCTCCATTGCCCAATTCTATGGCCCATCATTGACCTCCTGCTTAGCCTCTGTGCTTAGCTTGCTGCCCTACTCTCCTTCCCCCTGCCCTCCGATGTCTTTGTGCATGCCCCTGCTCCATCCTTTTTGCCCACCGTGTTCCATGGACCTGCCACTCCTATCTACTCTGAGTGTTCTGTTGAGCTGCCACTCCCCTCCCACCTGCCTAGCATTGTCAGATGACTGTAACATGTCCCTGCCACCTCCACCCTGCCTGTCCACATGCCATGCCCCTATCCCCTATCTCCTGTCCTCCATGGTCCATTTTACTGCCACATCCTTCTGACCTCCCTGGTCTGTTGTGCTGCAACTGCTCCTCCTGCCTGCCCCGCGCGATCTGTTGTGAGGCCCCTTCCCCTGAACTCTTTTGTCTGTGCCCAGGTCCTGACCCTCCCTTCTATCCTCAATGGTCCTTTGTGCATGCCCCTGTACCATCCTTCTTGCCGATCATAGCCATTGTGCTGCCACTAACCCTCCCGCTTGCCATGCATGGTCTTCTGTGCTGCCATGGCTCCTCCCACCTTCCCTGTGTGGTCAGCTAGCTGCCCCTGACCCCCTCCCACCTTCCCTCCATGGTCTGTGTGTATGCAATCATAGTCTCATTGTTGCTCTCCATGGTGTCTCTTGTTTCTAGTGCCCATCCTGCCTGACCTCCATGGTCATCTAGCTGCTCCTGCCCCCTGCCCTCTGTTTCCATGTGCAGACCCCTATTCCCTCCCTCCAGGCTTGTCTGTTCCATTGTAATGCCCCTGATCCGTCACTCCTGCCCGTTATGGTCTGTTATGCTGCAGCTTTCTCTCCTGTCTGTCCATTATGGTCAGCTAGCTACCATTGCCTCTTTCCCCTCTGTTCTCTGTTGTCCATGTGCATGGTCCTGTCCCCTCCCTATTGCTTTCTATGGATTGTTGTGCTGCACTCCCGTCCCGCATGCCCTGTCTGGTGTATTGTGCTGCTGCAAACCCTGATGCCTGCCCTGTAGGGTCAGTTTGGTGCAGCTCTCCATGTCCCTCCTGTCCTCTGTTATCCGAGTCCATGTCCCTACCCCAATTCCTCCTGCCTACCATGATCCAATGTACCATACTTGCGAACATTTTGAACTTGGACGTTTCCTGGCTGAAAAGGGTCTGTTGGCATGTATGGTTGTATTACCACTGCCTCTTCCTTCTGCCCACAATGGTCTATTATATAGCCACAGCTTCTCTTGCCAGTCCTGTATTGTTGGTTTGTTGCCCCTGCCCCCCTTTCCACTGCCCTCCATAGTCTGTTGTGCTGCCATTGCCCTTCCTGCCTGCCCAGTGTGGTCAAATTGTTGCCTATGCACTCTCCTACCTGCCTTAAATTTTGAGAGTCTGTGCCCCTGGTCTCTGCCTCTCAACAGTATCCCAATGAACAACTAGATTGCTAACATTCTATATTTATTACAAAAGTGTGGAACGCCTGACGTCATCTTGATTCAAAACAGTAATACCTAGAGCATTTCCTTTAGAAACTACATATATGAGAGGGTCTTATTTGCATAAACATTATGGTTAGTGCTCTAAAAAACTAAAATGAGGACATATTTTCTGAGTTTTCAAATAGCGACAAAGAACTTTTAAATTATTTGTAATCTTTATGTTTTTTTATCCAGTTGACCACTTGATTAAATGTTGCACCTAGGGGAGAGGATGTGGTGTTACTTCCAGAGCTGCAGACTTTGCAACTGGGGAACCAGGTTGGAGTTTCTGCTTCAGCTCAACATTCTGTGATTCTGGTCAAATCACTTAATCTCCCCATATCTACAACCAAAATGAATTTGATCTCATGTGATGTAACCAATGCTCATGTAAAGCACTTCAATACCTGACAAGTCTGCACTATATAAAGCTGCAAATACACATAAAATAAGTGTTTTGCACACTTCTGTCATTGGGCTACATGTGGGCTACATCTGGGTGATATTTGTGCTGCATTTGGGCTCTTTTGTCTCTGGTGGCCATCTTGGGAGATTTATTTGTTATGAAGTTTCCTAATTTCCTCATTTACTGCAGTCTCCTCAGTAGGAAATACTTTCAGTTTTTTGCTTTGGATCCATTCAGATGTGTCAAAATGTGCCCTAATTTTTCTTTCTGCAGCACTAATCATACTTTCTATGGCAAAATGAACCCCCTCATTTTGTTCCTTTTTAAATTAAATGTTTTAAGAGTTACCACTTTATCCCAATCAAGATGGCTTCAGGTGTGCAATACGTTTGTCATAAGTAGGACTGTTAGCGCTCTAGTTGTGCTTTAGAACACTCTGGGAAGCTGCAGTAGAACACAAAGGAATCAACTGACAGTCTCTGCCCTTGTTGGATGTACATGTTTTACTGAGAATGTCAGACTTCATTCTCACATGACTGAGAAAGATAATGTGAATTTACAGAAAATATGCTCTCAGTTTAGCCTATAGATCACCTTCCAAACCTCTGAGGGGAAAAGCATGAGAAAATAGTTTTCTCTCAAACATGAGTCATGATATCACAGCAGAAGGCTTTTTCACATGGTAAAATCACCTTAGAACACACCACAATTCCTAAAATGAGTATGGTACCATCAACAAATGATTTATAACGTAACTAAAGTCTTAAAACCTTCTATTAACTGCAATGCTTTTTAATGAGGTGCTATCATGTATATCGGTCCCAAGATGGCTGCCAACACTTCTTGGATGAAGTACTGACAGCCAATCAGATCTCACGATAAGATGTGTGGTTAGGCTCCGCCCAGATATATCTATCTTTTTAACTCTAATTTTCTCAGGAACTACTGAACGGATTTACACCATTTAAGCAAAAGGCACGAGTCTGAACTGAGGACTACCTCTTTGCCATATTTGGTGTAATTCCGTTCAGCAGTTCGGGCTGTAGCTGCGTCAACAGGTCCTATGGGAAAATGCATGGGGAAAACGCGTTTTGGGACCCCCCTTTTTTCTCGGCCCCCGCTTGACGAATCACCGTGAAATTTTCAAGATAGGAGCAGACAGGAGCTGGCCAACAATTTGGAAAATTTTGCGAAGATTCGTCACTCTGCGCCAACATTATTCCAAAAAGAATGTTGCGGATTTCCTATGGAAAATAGGTCCTAACTATAACTACCTACTGGCGACTGCCTGGGCGGGGCCGGTGTGAGATACGGGTGCCGGGACAATCTCACATTCTCGGTATTTGAATACAAAAGACTCGCCCTTCAGATTGTGTTCAAGAAGTTAGGTGTATTGGTTCAAATGGCAACGCATTTCGAGCAAAAAGCTCTTTTTCAGAGAACACAACACCTCTTTGTCAGAGCACTTTACATCACACACAATATACAGAGACAATGAATCATATGTGTGCAAATCTGTCTAAATGAAATGTAACATAAGAGAATGAGGATTACAATGTGTAGATGTCACATGTCATCCATACTAGTAGGCAGTATATTTGAAACCTACCACAATGGATGGGGTTGGCTTTACTAATAAGAACCCTTTTTTATCAACATTAGGATAATGAAAGACTGGGGAAAAAAATATAACGCTCTAACTTATACCTTGCGGTTTGGCTGCAGCCTTTTGATGACAGTCCGTAGGTCATTGTGCTATTTTAAGATAGTAAAGTATGTAACAAAATGATGTCTGTGACAAAATCAGTAACCCACTGAGCTATCCACATAAAATACAGTTCTGTGACGTGCATGGTACACATTCTTTGCAGCAGGCATATTAACCCTCTGTGCTACTTTATGATGAGTCAAAACTGCTGCTTCATAAAACTGGATCTATCTCCAGCAGCAATATTAATCACCAAAGTTATCTTGACATTGTTATTGTTGCAATGTGAATGAGCAATAAAGATGCCTTTAAATCTTGTTATCTTGTCACATTTGCTCCACTTTGAGAGACAGAGGTCAAAAGTCAGTTTGTCTTCGTACATTTACTTTTCTTTCTGTGACTGAAGTTAGAGGATTTTGTAAAGTGAACTGTGTGACAATCCCGTTGAGACCAGTTCATGGGTAAAGTACGTTACAGTTAGGTCGAGTAGATTTTTCAAGTTAATAGACCTGCAGGTCTGGTAAACTTTTTATGATTTTTCAAGCCCTGAAAAGCAACATCAGGTACCCAAAGCCTGAGAGCCTGCCAGAAAATCATTGACAAGAAAAGGCTTCTAAAAACTATTGTTCCTCAAGAACAACACTTTCACCAAAGTCTACTCAGTGAATCAGCCTATCTCAGTGACTCATCCCTACCCTCAAGGTTAAAACTTCACAGTTACTTTAGGCTAAATAAATAAATCTTTAATTCCAGAATGAATATGAGGCCAGCACATCCTAAGAGCACCTTCACATACAGTTCTTGCAGACAAAATGTGGAATTCTGGCTCATTCTCAATAGGCTATTTTGCTCTATGTGCCAAACTATCTGCAGCCTGACCTTCACCTCCAACTGACCCCTTTGTTGATCAGCCAAGATCCTAATGACGGAATCACTTTTCCAAACATGGGGGCATTTTGGAGGTTTTAAAAAAAATGTTAAAACTATTTATTCAAAGGAAAAGGCAAACTTAGGGACGCGAAGGGCAGTGAAGGTCACAGTACGTATGACTTATAGACTACAAAAAAGATGCATATGACATGACATTTATTCTAAAAATGAGTAATATGAAATCTCTAAGCAGATGACACACTGCCACATTAATTATCATATCATCTAAACGGAGCAGCACTTTGCATTTGTACACTTAGTTGAATACATATCATCGTCAGCCCAGACCCAACATTATTCAAAGCACTTTGTTGCAAGTATGACTGCAAAGGAGCCCAAATGCCCTTAGGTCGAGATTGGGCTTCTCCAATGAGCAGCTCGTGAGCTGCTGGTAGCTGTTCTGCTACCTGTAAGTAGCTCATATGTGTACAGCGAAGACCACTAAATTAGAAGCTTTTGCTTGGTCCAATTAATATACGTGTGACAAAATTGAACAGTGTGTATGTGATGTATTTCATAACTCATAAGCTGATGTTTGGAAAAAATGGCTGAATTTATTTCCAAAATATATTTAAAGTTGATGGGGAAATGCATTAGCAATAATATTTTCTTGGTGCCAGGGGCATCACAGATATGACTGTTATGTGTTACCCATGATGCACTAAGGTTAGCAATGCTGTAAATCTTGTATATGGTGGCCACTACATTAATCTTGTTTGATGTGGTCATGATTACAACACAAATATTATTGGTAGCTCAGGATGATTTTCACGGAATAGAAGTAGCTCTTATTACAGAACAAGGTCGGAGATCCCTGGTCTAGATCTTGGTGGCTTGAGGATGCTGAAGTTATCTGACACAGTATTACAGTATATGAGGTCGAGCACCCAGTAGTTTATAGTGGGGAAAGGACCACTACCCCATCTCATTGCCATATGCATTTTGACTAGTAAAAGTGCAAGTGCAGTATATTTCCTGAGAGGTCTGGGTATCTCTTTCACATATCCAAGTAAAGCTATAAGGTGGTCCGACTCAATTATGATGTCTATCATTTTACATTTTAAGTTCAGTGAATACAGTACGCCAAAACATTTGTAAGCCAGGACATCCCCAAGCGCTTGAAATCAGTCACCTCTTCCCGGCACATGTGGCATCCAGCCTCTACTCCAATACCATATCAGTGGAGCTTAGGGGGTGTGCAGAAGAATTTCTGAATGCACTTAAATTAAAAAGTCTCTGTCTTCTATTAATGAAAATATTTTTGAAGAGATTAGCAACAAAGCAACCACTGCTCATCAGAAATGTCTTGGTTGATATCATGAGCCATCTCAGACAGGGCCCAGTTATGATCGCATGTACACTATGCCAAGCCAAAGTGTAAAATATAGCAGATACTCTAATAATAGAAAACAATCAGGCTTAGCAGGAAAATCATCAGCCACATATCATGTACTGTATATTCTGTAATAAAGAAAGATGTCAACCACCTTGAGGGTTGGATGTAGACTACAGACCTGGTCTAATGTCTTCAATTTATTTACAGGAATTGGTCCCTGATGGTTATGATTTCCAGTCTTTCCGGCTATTCACGCACTTCTGTCTCCAAGCATACCAGAAACTGGGCACATCATCCCACCAGTACCCCTGGAGAGTATAGCAGTGTATGTTGGTTGTGTCTCAATAACCATTGACATGCACATACAGTAATACATATTGGATCAATACCTGGAGTTTACTTGAATTTGATTTTTTTTTACATAGCCCTGGATGGTGTTATGCGTGAATCACAATAATATACTGTCCACTTTGACAATTTTTACCAATCTAATATATATGTAATAAATAGGAACAGAAAGCAGCAGAAAGGACAAGTGGCACTCCAGCCATATATAAATATATTTTTTTTTTTATTAAAAAATGTGCAAACACAGGGAGCCAGACAGGGGAGGAACGTAAGGGGCAAGAAAAATGGAGAAAAGCAATTAACAGTTGGTGGGTTGTCTTAAAAAAGTTAAAACTAATACTAATAATGACTATACAGAGCAAAGTGAGGAGGAGAGTGAAAAAATGTGCATGCAAGTCGAAGGGGCGAGGAAAGTAAAAACAATGTTAATAGAAAAAAGAAAAGAAAGAGAGCTAGTAAACACAAGCACTTACATGGGGTATTTAAACCATATGAACAAATAATACTCTGAAGTATTGAGTGCAAAGGTAGAACTTATCCAATCAGAACACTGCAAGACAAAAATGCTCCGGGTGGAGCATACATAAATAGGAAGGAACGCCATTGAAACAAGGATAAACAGGAATGCCATCAAGTCATGAGCAAGGGGTTCACCCAAATACTCTGTGTGGATTGGAAATTCTAGATCTGCCCAATCTGTTAAAGCAGTTTGATGTCAAAATCTAAAAATGAAACACTTCGTTTTTAGGAACTTTAGATGTTATCACTCTTCCAAGACAAAAAATCCTTTCGGTTCTTCAGTTACACGAGCCAACGCAGAGCTATTTATAACCTCAAAGATCAGTTCTAACATTTCACCAAAATTCAGAGCTAAATGCATTTTGCGCAGGTATGACCCTTTGCTAAAGGGTGGCCATAGAAGAAAAAGAAAGGTTTGTACTTCTCCTTTGAACGTGCAGCTAACATCAATGCCACATGACTTCATCTCTATGTAGAACTTGTTGAATGATGTATATTTCGAGACTGATGGTACCTAGATAACAGGGCATGTCTATCACAGTCTCAAATCAAGGAACTATACTTCTATGAGTGAATATAGTGTTTTTTTAAGGTAGGGCATCTGACTTCCAGGAAAGTTACCAGAACCTACAGGATGTAGGAAATTCCTTATGGAGCAGCTTAGACTGGACCATTCTTTTGTGGCCAGCGCCATGAAGGTGTTGTTACCGATACGTCGCATGTTGACATCCACAGTATATTTTAAATGGTTTACGCTATTAGACCTATTGGCAGCTTTTCAGATTGGACTGAAGTTTAAGTGGTTTACAGCTAAAATAATGGGGTTGGAATAAACAAGCCTTATTTTGGCTGAAATATTCCCTCAATGACTAGGACAATATTACCAAAATAGGTATTTTCTTATCTAGAGAGTCCTTCAGCTCATACTGCTTCCCTTGCGGCTCTGTACTCTCCTCACTATTTTAAAAGTACTTGTGACCTTTGCATGACCTGATAAGAATGTACTCAACATTAGAAACTGCCAAACAATGCCTGTTTTATTTAATCATTTCGACATAGCAACATACTCATTGAGTGTTGACCTAAGAGGAAAGGGTAAATGTTTCACATTCTCTTTGGAACACCCCTGAACACCATAGCATAGGCTGAAAATGCACATATACACAATGGCAGCATCTTTTATGCATTAAGATGAGGAGAGCTGATATTAACTCAATGTTTACAATTTAATGCAAACACTGTAATGATAAAATATTGCACATAGGACAAGAATATCTGAAAGATGAGGGCAATACTAAATTAACTAATGAATATGGTACCAACTCCGAAAATCTAACTATTGTCCAGCCTGTGGGGACTCATGTTGTGCCTCCTATCAAACCTCCAACCTATGCTATATGCATAATAATATCTCATAGTGACAAAGGTCTGAAAAACATGCTACCAGCCAGCCTGATAATAAACTAATGTTACGCCATAGATGACATTGATGTGACAACATGAGACAATCTTATTGAATTGCTTGATTACGTTATTTATTTTGGGGTCTACTATACTTGTTCTCTTTATTTTTTTTAATTTCCATTTTTTATGGTTCTTTACATTCCTGAGTGATTTAAAATATATTTGTGTATTAGCATTCCAAAACTTAAAAAAAAAAAAAAAAAATTACCTGATACATTTCCCCATGTGTATGAACAACGTTTAAGTATATGGATTTCCATGTATGGTGCTCTAGTGACACATATTAACAACAACAGTCTTAAGATGTCAGTTTGAAAACCATTTCAGCTACCAAAAGCTGCCAGGATGTAATTGCAGAAGGCTTAAAAAGGAATCGCTGAGGGCAACATTGAAACTAATTCGAACAAAGAGTCTTTCTTGTGGTACCTGCCACTGATTTCTTCAAATATGCCAGTACCATACCTAGCTGAAAATTCTTATCAATTTGGCAAAGTTGCAGTAACAACAGCTAATCCTGAGGGCAAGTACGCATGCTGAACATTACAATCACATGGGAATTGATTACAGGCAAAAGGGCACTAATCTATTGGCTATTTGTTATGCTCACAAAATATTCAAACAGATGTAGTCTACTTTTAGTTTAATTGCCCGTGGTACAGGAGTAGTAGGAAACAACTTCTATTACGCTTTTGAAGGCTGCTAAGATATCCACTTGCAGAGAGACTGTAAATCACATTTGTGCAGTTCTGAAAAGAATAAATTATGCAAAATGGCCCATTTTATTGAAAGGGTACTTCATACTAAGAAGCCAAGTTTGGTCAACTTCGGATCATATTAAATTAGATTTGCATTTGAGTTACAAATATTTCTGCTGGCCTACTTTAAATAAATCAACAAAAATTAATAGCACAAGAAATACATTCCACTCTATGGCTCAGGAACAATTTGGTGTGAATACTGATTTACCAGATGCAGTTGTAATATACTATGTGCAGATCAGCATAAAATGAGGGATTTACGTTCATATTAGTAAAGGGTTCGAATTAATTGTTGAGCGAGGAGACTGCATTGATTCCAGGCAGCTTTGCACCCCGTTATGGAGGTAAGTATGCCATAAAGAGGAAGCAGTATGATAGTGTAAAGGAGTGTGATCGGATTGTGAAATCGTTTATGGTATATCAAAAGAAGCTTTATTCGACTATACAAGTCATAAAAGCATTGCACATAAAAAAGTAAAAACAATACAAAAAATTTAAATCCAGGTTAAAATGTTTGTACAAAATGGCAAAAAAGACAGACAGAATAATCACTATATGGTGCATTTCATAGCATGGCAAAGGCAAGAGCATAACATTCAGGCAGTCTCTTAAACATTTGATACAATGTTGGACCCCACATATCACATCAAGCCCACATTCACCTACATGATTGGAAAGATATTCTCATTTTCATTTTTCAGCCATGATTTGCTGGGATCGGATATGCAACATCCACCTCAAGAATTTTGCCACCGGGATTGCATACCTGGGTGATGAGTCAGTACAGAGAATTGGCAGCGCTGTGCTACATGATCTAGTACCCATATTCCTACAAGTCTGTGCCAACCACGCTTTGCGTGGGCCAGCGTAGGCGGGGCAGGCAAACTGCCCATGCGAATATGTTTCTACGTGTTTGACACGTGTGGCATTTGACATTCCCAGTGGAGGACCATTTGGATGTAAAGTACTTTAGGGGCAAAGATCCTGATCTAAGTTGGAAAGAGATTTTACGGTCCAAGGGCTTTGTGATGATATCCCAATAAAGCTCGAGGCTCGGGCATGGTTTTATCTGTAAAAAGGACCATGAGAGGGAAGTGGAGTCGTGGCGCCTAATCTCTTCATGGGCAACCATTTCCCAGTAAGTTTCTTTGAGAATGACTTTTGACGGAAACATGGGCGTGGAAGAAGAATCCCACAAATATGATAAGCCCATTTTGTTAAGAAGACTTCTCAAGTCTCGCAACCAGCTGATTTTATAGAATTGATCCATATTGATAATATCCCTTAGACCCTCCACATATGGAGCCAATTCCGGCGTACACCATATTCTACGCCAGTATAGAATAGGCCGTAACCTGGCAAGATCCGCCAAGGCTTTCCTGCCTGGATCCTTCCTTAGGAGGAGGGTAGGTGTGCTCTGTGGGAGGCTTGCTATCGCACACAGGAACGTGTTCTCGGCAATTGTTCGCTGGGACATGTTCTCTAGGCTCCACAGCTCAGCCCCATAAAGGACTGCGCCGACCACATAGCTATTGTAAATTTGAAGTACCAGGATGAGGGGCTTTGTCTGGGAGGTTTTAAATTCGGCTCTCAGGGTACCAGCTAACCGCTGGTGTTTTAGTGCCATGGCTTCTATATGTGGCTTCCATCTGATGTCCTTCTGTAGTTTAATGCCCAGACAGACAATTGCATCAACCAGCTCCAGGGGAAGCCCAACCATCATCCTTCTCCCATGTAAAGGTTCTGTGCTGATTGAAGACCATGAACCTTGTCTTAGCAGCATTAATTTTAAAACCTCGCAGGCGACAGAACTCTTCATAACGTTCGAGTACATGCTGAAATCCACTCGGTTTATGGTAAATGCTGCCAGTGCTTCGGCCCAGGATATAAATCAAGCTACATCCTCATTCAAACTCAATCTTGCCTCTATATTATATAGAAAACAGCGTAAATCATTTTATTAGCCGTTAGTTTTCCTTCATACTTATGGTTAATGTAAGTTACACTTTATTTAAAGAGAAATTGATATTTTTTTCTGATTTGAGACAACAATCAGGCCCTAGAACGGAAAGTGGCTACCTCATGTGCCTCCAACCAGTCCATCACAAACTTCTGGTAGGTCGCTGACCTTTTCAGAGTTGCTTGCAACCTTGAGTACATTTTTAAATAAGGCCAGGTTAATAAATTATCTTTGTGTTGCATTTTACTTTTAAAGTTAAGGAATCCTGCATTTATTTTAGTCAGGCCTTTTCAGGGGCAGACAGCAGGATGTGAGAATGATCATTGCTCTATATGCTTTATGAACCAGAGTGGGGTACAGAGGTGAAGAACTGAATGGCTGAGGTATTTACCTCTTAAATAAAAATTGAAGTTAACTCAATATTGAGAACAAAATGTTTCTGACTGTTGTTACATGGGAGAACATTAAAATAAAAAGTTAACTTAATGACTGAGTTAACTCTTCATTTCAATTTTCTCGAATTTCAAAGTGTTGCATTTACATACAGCAGGCATCAGCAGGATGATAGACACCACATATTTATAACTGAAAATATAGCTATTTTTTAAGCAGGAGAAATTTAAAGTGCATAAAAATGTTTCATATCATGGAATATTTTTCTACAGTTTAAATTTCTCCCATTCCCCCCGGAAAAAAAAGTATGTTTGTGTTATACATGTACATGTAACGGTTCAATGTCTGGCGAAAGGTATGTCCTGTGCCACAAGTACATATGACACAGTCTCTCAATCACCCATACAGACACATATATACCATTCATACACACACATGTTCATACATCTCATCAGACCATATTTTCAACGACTCAGGAGACAGCCCTGTGCCTCTAGTCTAAGTATTTGTTAATACCAAATTAGCTGGCTCTATGTACATTAGGCTTAAAGTCAATGAAACTGGGAGTGGGTGTACTGGTAACAATGCTCACTATGATTTTCACTGATCAGAAGAAACTCTCACTACAGGAACGGTTGGAGACCCCTGGTCAGCCTTAATTCCATCAAATGTAGGATGAAAAAGTGACAAGTTATGTTGTGAGATTCATTAGTAACCAACACCCATAATTTGCCAACCAAAAAACTTTGGGAGTTCTTACCACACCAGGCAGTTCAATGAGAAGCACTGGTGACACCCTCAACATCACGCTCTTTCATTGGCTTTGCAAGCCACCAAGAATGAGTCATTCCCAATTGCATTGCTTAATGGTCTAAAAACGATATTTCATATCATCACATTCCTACAGCAAGA
This sequence comes from Triturus cristatus, assembly GCF_964204655.1. Lineage (NCBI taxonomy): Eukaryota > Metazoa > Chordata > Amphibia > Caudata > Salamandridae > Triturus > Triturus cristatus. The sequence continues at coordinate 1,363,018,400 of NC_140590.1, forward strand.
CAAGACTGATTTGAATATAGCAGGTCTCTGCCTACAGTGGCACTGCAGGTGAAAAACAATAGAGTGGAATGCAGCCCGAGCAATCTCCAGTGGCTGAGATTATTTGAAGCATGCAATACATCACCTTGTTATTTGTTTTGGGTCTGAACTACTGCAAAATCGTACAATAGGCCCTGTAGAAATCCATTAAAAAAATTCAGCTCATTCAAAATCATGTCTCTCTCTCCATTCTGAATTAATCTTGATAGGACATACTCAACCCTGGCCTTAAACGTCTAAACTGTGCATTAGAGAATGATCTAATTAGAAGACCTCTGCCTTAGCCATACATCTATCTAATGGAAAGGACCCTCTAACTCAGTTAACAAATGGCAGCAAAAGTAAAAATTGTGATTTACATCACAAATGTCATAAAACATTTACTTTCTCACTCTCACTCTCAATCTCCATCAGCAACAGTCTGCTCTCTTTTGTGAGAGATACACAGCCCTTCTTAAAACTTCTAAACCATTTCACTAATGCCTTCTTAGTTCATTCAACATAAAGAAATGTTCCAAAATGAACACAAAAGTATGGTAATGAGGTTGAAACTTTTACGTTACATCGTGAAAAAACATGTATTCTAAATTAATGAATGCACTGGGTTATAGTAGACCTCGTCATACCTCCCTTTGACAGTTATGAAAGCAATGCAGCCAGAGCTCCTAAAAGATCATTTTAGTTTAGATTGTTTACAAAGGGTAGGTAACCTATCTTTCCTGTAAGATCAATTAACTACCAGAATAACCTAAAAATTAAGGATATTATTTGTGTATTAATTTGAAGCTTTTTACTAATTCCAAACAAAATAACATGTAACAACAGCATTGTGATGATTCCTAAACCACAAGTGAAAGATAAAAGAGATCATATACACGAAAATTGATAGTGCAATCATGTTTTCATAAATATATCCCCAATGTCACAAAAAGATTTAACCATTTTATATAGCGCTACAGCACTAAAAATGATTAGGCTTTTTTACATTTGAACAGCCACTACATGCATTAAAATCAACAAAAAGCCAGGATCAGAGAAAAATTAAGGGGCAGGGAAACACACAAAAAAGACATTCCTATTCCAGGCAGAGCTGGAACAAGTGAGCTGTAAGGTGTCATCTGGAGAATATAGGAGAACATTAAGCTCTTAGATCTATTAAAAGATGTGGATCACAGAATTAAAAATTAAAGACAAGCAATGTATATGATGATTTTTATTAAAGAAGTAATCTTACCCCCATAACTTTTCCACGCTGCTGAACGTCTTCCCACATAGAATGAACTACATAGCGACACATATATTTTCCAGCTCGTCCTTCTTGCTTCAGGCGTACTAGACACATCCTAAAAAAATCCAAAGGTTACATTGATGTGCAGCAAGTTTAAAATTAAAATTGGTGTTTTCCGAGTCCATCCTCTGAGGAAGGACATATGTGGCTCAAATGTAAATTGCAGAGGAAATATGTGAAATAGTCAAAGATTACATTTGCTGATAAAAAGATGTACAAACCAGGCAGAAGACAGGTTTGACCTCCCTTTTTTACAGCATAAGAGAGGGACATTTTCTTTACATCAAAAAGAAAACAGCAGTGTATAAATCCTTTGAACCAATATTTGGTGTAAGAGAAAAAGATCCACATCCTGCTGAAATAATTTATGGAGGAGAAAGCACCATTAAAATAGGTTCCGGTGGATAATGGGCAACATTTTAACAACTTCCAGTTGCTATGAAGATTAGAAATAAAACATCATGCCTTATTGTTTGCGATTTGAAAAGCAAAATTGCACGAAATGCATCATCTTTAAGAGCCTTGATAGCAAATGTGACAGATACTATTCATTAAGAAAGAAAACTTCTCTTGGAGACTTTCAATAACTTGGGGCCATATGTAGGTAGCCAAATACCGGTCAGTAACGGACGAAATTCGGTAAATATCCCGTTACCGACCGGTATTTAGGCATTTGAGATGTAGGAGACATGATTTAAGGATTCGGTAATTTACCGAATCGGTAAAATACCGAATCGGTAAAATACAGATTCGGTAAATTACTGAATCCTTAAATCATATGTAGGGAGCACTCAAGTGAGTGAATTTCAGTATTAAGGATTCGGTATTTATCACCAACTACAGGTTGATGATAAATAACGAATACCTTTCAAAAAGCTATATTTTGCTGATTTAAAAGTGCCATGTGGCAGACATACATGCCCTTAGGGCATGTATGTGCACCACATGTGCACACATGCACGATTCAGGGGTGCAACAGGGTGTCAATGTGACACCCTGCCACCCATGAATATGCTTCCCCTATTACCGATTCGGTATTTACCGAATCGGTAATAGTAAATGGCTTCCCATTCATTCCTATGGGCCTCCAGGCCCATAGGAATGAATGGGAAGGGATGCATTATTACCGATTCGGTAATTACCTATTCATAAATACCGAATATTACCGAATCAGTAATAATTACCGAATGTTTACCTACATACTATTTACCGATTCATAAATACCGAATCGGTAAAATTCGGTATTTATGGATCGGTAAATATAATTTATCTACATATGGCCCCTGGTCTTTTAACTTGGCTACAAACATTCTTAGCTTTACCTCTTTAATCTACAGTAAGTATGCATGTCACTTCTTCTGCATGTTTAATGTTAAATCAACGTGGATTACTCCTAGTATGGGGTCACCAAAGCAGGAAGGGAAGGAAATTGGACCACTGTGATGAATATTCAAAACTTAATTATCTGCCATATAAAATATGTGCTATTTAATACTTCAGATGGAGATACAATAATTGGACTAATGGAGCATAACATGCTAAGATGCTACAACACATTAGCATTTGAAGTCACATGGCTCCTTCCTCAGATAATATTACAAATTAGAGTGTTGAATTTTAAAATACCTTAAGTTGGATAACTTTCTATAAACAAAACAATGTGGACTCAGATAAACAGCTGATGGGAGATATGAACTGGAATGTAAATGAAACAATACAGGAAATAAGTTGTCAGTAGTTGGAAAGTGTATGGGCCTTGGTTACCACAATACATCTCAAGTCTGTGCAGTGGTTATTAGTTCATGTACCTCCAGTGAAATCAGTGACAACCTTCCAAGGGTGTTGTACGTGACAAGAGTTTATGAAGTCTATGGCACTGAAAGAAAAAATTGCCTATACATAAACTTTCGATTCAAAACACTTGTTTAGGCACTGTGTACTATCAAAGAATGAAATTGGTCAAAAGATAGTTCAATAACTTGCATCTCAGGTTCACAGTGAGCAAATTTGGGGTACAAAGACAATAATAGGTGAAACTTTGGTCCTGTACTCTTGGAACACGGTATATCAAAACAAGGGCAACCCAAAATACCTTTCAGGAATTGGGTAATGTCTAATCACTATTAGGTTTGTTTGCATTGCCATTCAGCGAAGAAGCAGCCTAGCAGTATGAGTTACACTGTTCTTTTTTAGTCAAGACCAATTAGTATCATCTTACTTCTCGTCTATAAAGGCACAGAGCAGTTATGCAACATTGAAATATAATGTGTCCAGCGATATTACCAGTGATTCAACTTCATTCAATTTTCAATCTATCACTTTGTTGTGTCTAAATCTGTGCCACACTCCGAGTACATTCTCAACCTGAAAATGAACTGTGTTGTGAGGTTCAATCTGTTATTGGTTAGATGTGCACTAGTGTAGTAAAGAAGTGTGGTTCTGTTAGAGGGCTTGGTGCAGAGGTGTGTGAAAAGAAGATCGATGTTATGTTTTATCTGCAGACCAAGGAAAATATATGCGCTGTTTAGATACCTGCAGACTGATTCTGAAGTTATTTCTTGAGTACAACCAACAGTACAAGTCCTCCAAATGCTAATAATCATTTTAACAAATCAAATGAATAATACACACACACAAAATTACTTCGAATGCATATGTTTATATGGTACAGTCTTCTACATATAGATGAAAGTGTGCAGGAGTATTGGTCAATACTGCTCATAAAGTACACGAGTGCCATATCCACAACACATGCAAAATGTCTGTAAAGATCATCAACAAACAAAGACTTTGATGATTTTTGGTAAGCTGGTTTAGAGAAAAACTGTGAATAGGGTGTTGAGAGATTATGATAAAGTAGTCAGTGCAGGTGCTAAGTCCACTGCCACTGCTGTAGTAGCCTTTAGAATGGGTTGCTTGGGTCCCTTCAGATTGTGAATGCTGTAAGTGTTCCGTAATTGCTCCTAAGTATACCTTTGCAATGTGACCTGCAAAATCTTTTTTTCCCCAGTAACTAGGACAGTGGTAAGTATTTTCTATTGAATTTTCAAAGAAAGGCTATTCGATTGAACTTTTAATACTGGGGTTCAGTTTTCTTCGCATCAAATAAGAAAGTATTTTAAGAGATGTGGTTTTCAGCACAGAATGGATTTCTGTACCGCCAAGAAACTCTGACTTTGTATAATGAAAAGTGTCTGATTGGCCACATGGGTAGGCAAGAACTGGAAGGAGAGAGTAAAAATGCATGGTTTACATTTAGAGGTTGCCACCTCACTTTACATGAGGGTTAGTTCTTTAGAAATGTTGAGGGGGCACAAACCCAATTTCTGTCTTCGCTGTGCGCAGATGGAATTATCTTGGAAAGTTAACTTGGACGAAGAAGAGTTAAGGCTTTCTGTGGAGAGGTTGCAACCTAAAGCCAACATATGTGCAAGTATGAGAAGCAGGGTGCTAACTGACTCATCTGAGAGGTTAGATATTAATAAAATAAGGAGTCTAAAAAAATGTCTTCTGGACTTATACTCTCCTCCTGTGGTGAATGAAAGCTTAGGCAGTGACCTAGAGGTGGCTGGTGGGAAATTTTTGAATTCTAGTTGCACAGTCATGTGACCATGGTTGTATGTCAGACTACTGTATACACAAATACTATGACAAATATTGTTAACAAAAATATTACCCCTAAGGTGTATAGATTTTCGAATATTAAATATAAAGTTGTGATATGTTAGTAAACAATACTTAGGACACAATATTTATGTCAGAAGATATTCTGATCACAACATTCTGGTATCATTCCATGACCAGATAGGTCAGGAACCAACAATGAGGGGCAGAAAGTTGAAGTATGATTCAGAAGGTGATTGAAGTAATAACCATGTTATTTGCATGGTTATTTAATAAATAAGTCATGTTGTCCTGTTGTGTTTTCTCTGCTTTTTCCACGGTTGCTAGGGTTTATGCCATTTTGGGCTTTGCTTCAAATGAGAGAAGTGGATAGTATATAGATATGAGTAAGGTGTATAGGAGTGTGCATGTTGGTGTGATGTTGTGTTTTCTGTGTTGTTCAAGCTTAATTTAAGGTTTCTTCCGTGACATAATTAGAATGAATTATAGAATCCGGATTAGGGTCTCTTGGGGATATGATTGGAGGTTACAGCAAGCCAAGGCCAAGACTGCATTTTCTTTATGTGTCAGGTGTTGTCATTTTGTGTGCAATAAACAAAACTCAAAACTATAATTGACCTTAAAATGATAAGACGTACAGAACTGTAGATAGCAAAACCATACAAAATGCAAAAAAAAGTCTTTCTGTGCAAAAATTCACCCTGCTCTAACTAATTTACAGGACTATTTCAAGTAGTTCATAAATGAATGACTCCAAATCTATTCAATCACTTGATAAACCAGGACAAGATGTGTGCAATCATTTAAGGTTAGTTTTTAAAAATAAAGTGGAAACTGTTAAAGCCAGTTTTTCCAGGGATATGCCACAGGAGAACAACACTTTCACTCTTAGGGGGAAAAAGGTTCCATCATTTCATTTAAAAGCAGTAACTGTGGAAGAGCTGTTACCAGTCTTAAATGTCTGAATTTAATGATTTATGCCCAGCTGCTCTAGCAGCAGAATACGTTAACATTCTGTTGACCCGGGAACTTAATTTATTTATCCTTCCAAAGAACAAGAAATAGTTGAAGATTCTTAAGTTTTCACTGGTAACACGAGCAAAGATGCTAGAAAGTCATTTCAAGTTCTAATTGGGGTGTATGGGATCATTTAAGGGAAAGCGCTGATGATGGTACTCTGGCAATGCAGTTTAAGAATTGGTTCCTGCATGTTGACTCATCTCTTAGTGAAAAAGGTTTCTTTTATTTCCAAACAGAGGATGACTTGACAACCAGCAGTAAGGATAGCAATAGCTACTCAAAACTGTTAATTCAGAGCTTTGCACAAATTTGCTAAAAACCATATGTCCAAACAAGACGCTACATTTATTATGGCATGTACATCACCACATTCCCTTCCACCACAGAGGTGCAAACGCTCACAAATTTTCGCTTTTTAAATGCAGGGCATGGTTGGGGTGCTTCCGAACAATGGCAAAGGGTTGTGCAGAAGGATAGCGGGAACAAAATACACATCATGATTAGGAACAAATGAGTCAACTTAAAGGTAACTTTATGCTGCTCCTATATTCTGGGTCTGTCATATTCACACCAAATGGAGAGTTTCAGCAGCAGGAGAAAAAGTTAGAAGTGGAGGGAAAGCAGCATTAGGCTGTAAGAGAAGTATGGATAACGTGTTCCTAAGTCTTAGACAAATTGTTTCTTGCTAGTGGAAGAAGCACCAAGAGCAAAATCCAGGCAGAATGTGTGTAGGGAGGCCCAACCATGCAGATCTCTCGCATAGGAGTATGCATGGCACAATCATCGCTATGGCGAAATATGCTCAACCATTCAATAGAAGACATTTCCTCTGCAGAGCACAGCAATGGTATATGCTGGGGGCAACGCATATAGCAATAATGATGAAGAATTGATCACTGACAAGCAGACCACCTGTTCTATTCATAGAAACAGTGTGTGTGTATATCACTTCCTCAAATGAAAAGTAGTGTGGTCTCAAAGGGAGAAAAAACTCTCATACTTATAAAAAAAATTGGAAGCATCTTTGAGAAGAAGGAACAAAGTATCCGGTCACGACTAGAACACTGCCAAGCATCTTACAGGAATTGCTGGTCTCCATTGTAAGAGTGGCCGAATACAGAGAGCTCACGCCTAGGCTAAAGTCGCACAGTTAATGTGGGCCAAAGAATTAGGTAGCAGACCGGGATGTAGCCGGCCTATGTGGGCGAAATAGGTGCATGGCGTCACCCATCAAGCAGGCCTTCTATGACTCCAGGGAGTGGTGAGAGACAGCTGCAGAGAGGGAAGCACCTAGGACTTGCAACTTCAAGCATCAAATGCAGAAAATATGCAGTGCATATGGGTTGGTGTACGTGGGATACGCAAATTCAACAGTAGGTTAATGAAATGTTTTAGTACATGAGTGTCGGGGCACAAGGGCCACACTTGGGCATTGCTTAAATAAATGATAAAGTGCTTGAAGATCTGGCCCAATGGCTAGGACAATGAGGGGGGGCCCAATCTCTTACAATGCTGGAAAATTGACATTTTTCAGGAACTGTCCCTGATAACTCTAACAAACCGTAAAAGATGTCTTGTAGGGCAAAAGTGTCAGCTCCAGATGAGGTTATCTATTCAGGCCGATTTTTCCATGTGCATTTTCTTCACTCCAAGAAGACACTGGTCTGCCGCACCTGACAGGGTGGACCTACCATTCATTTCAGAAGAAATGGTACAGAGTCTCACGACCAGAAATGGTTGAGATCACAATGAGCAAAGAAAAAGTAATCCAGTGCCTTCTCAGAATCAGTGGCAATACTGACAGAGAAAAGAAAGACACATGAGATTGGTAACGGGGGAGTCACCAGTTGGGGGTTGGGTCATAGGTGACTTTGGGATACTCAGACAACAAGACGGCAAATGGCAGGGGGTAGCAATGGCAGGGACTGAATGGGACGCTGGATAAATGGGGGTCAACAGGGTGAAGCACCCCTAATGCCGTAATTGCACCAAAGTAGAGGGTAGCTTTGGTGCAATTAATGAGGGGGGAGTGTTTAGAAGTAGTTTCACAGTATTAGGCTGTTTGGTGGGGAATGAAGGTTGAAAGCCACATACTTAAATATCCTTAATATCTTATGGAATATCCAGAATATCCTATGGAAATACCCAAAAGTAAAAATGGGCAGAATAATATTGCAATCTAGCAATCAAGCATTTGATCCTAGCGCCATGAGGGCAAAAACAGAAGAAGAAGTAGGGAGCAGCAAGAGAAATAGGGAAGAGGAAGGAGGAGGAAAAGGAAGGAAAACTGCAAAGGAGAAAGGAGAATGAGGACCTGAATTCTTATGGGACCACTTTAGGTGGGATCCTCCCCCCTGTCCAGACCCTCCCCTGGAAGGGTCCCCTGGATCTTTCCAACCCATTCCCTAGGGTACTTAAGGGCTTACCTGGGTGTAGGTCCCAAGATTCGTCGTGGGACACAATTTAATTTAGACACCACTACAACGTCTATTATCTGGGCACTCTGGACTTCGCTGGACATTGTTTGGACTCGACTTCGTCCCCCTTTCATTCAGCTGCATCGTCTGTGCCTGTGCACCATACAGGATCCTTCCAAGGCCTGTGGGCATCCAAGACACTTGAACGAATCTCCCTTGAAGTGAAGGAGTCACTTACCTGCATCTGCAGGCATCACAACTAAGCTGACCGGTCTGGTGATCCTGAGCTCCTACAGACTCTGAAAGGTTCAACAACACAGGTGGTGGTTCTCCACAGCTCTCAAGGCCTGCCCTGCCCGCTCACCAAGTTTGAGGCCAGTATTCCTCGTGGGAGCCACGGGAACAGAACCCCTGTGCACCGCGTCGACTTGCCGTTGCAAAGGCTTGTTGGCTTCCTTCCATCAAGATCCTCGGGCTCCAAGTAGCCCCAACCTCAAGCATCTCCCGTGACCTGAATCTTTTGGTGAGCTGCTCAAGATCCTCTTGCGACTCAGTGCCGCCAGCCAGTGGGTCCTGTTGAGGGTTACCTTTGTTTCTTTTGGGCTCCCCTGATTGCTCTGGGCCTGCACTGACTCCCCTGCTTGTGGTGAGTTTCCTGGACCTTGCTGGTCCCGACATTGCACCATCTTCGACTTCCATGTTGTTTGCTGTTGCCAAGGCTTGTTGAAGCTTCCGACGGACACCGACCCCTCAGCTCTCGACATCCGATGTGGGACAGCTCATGCACGGCTCCTGGTCCGCCTCAGCGTTGCCTGGTCCTCACAGCTGCAGAGTCAAAGTCACCGTCAACTTCCCTACAACACACAACATCGGTGGGCATTTGTCTTCCAGGTCTCTGGGTCACTCCTGAGTGACATAGACTCTGTCCCCTCTTCTTGCAGGTACCTCTCAAGTTGAATCCACCTTCGGATTCCACCAGACACTTTCTTTTTCTCCAGCAGCGTCACTTTCCTGAAGTCCTCCACTGGGTTCGATGGCGGTTTCTGACACCACTTCACACCTATGCACCCGGCTTCCCTGGTTTAGGTAACGTGGGTACTAAGGTATACACAGGTGGGGTGACTCTCCAACCTTCTGTCTTTCACGGGATTTCTCGAGGGTTCACTGGGAAGGGTCCATAATCTTTAAAGTTGAAACCGCAACTTACACGCCAATTTGTACGGAGAACGCAGTTGTTTTCCCACACTGCACACAATATCTGTGGTGCTCCAAGCCCCTCACCTTAGGTGGTTTCCTTGGGTCCCTGGCACTTCTACATCCTCTGGGCATTGTCCTGACACGAGTCGTGGTTCTTATACCACTTTCTTAGTATATGGTTTGGTTCCCCCCCCCCAGGGGTCCACTGTGTATTCAGTGCTATTTACGTGATTTCTATGCATAGTTTTATGTGCACTGTGCATATCTCCGGGTAGGAGATATTAAAACGTTTTAGTGAGTATTATATAATACATGCATATTTTTATAAATACCTTGCGTGGTTCTTTTTCATTTAATCTATACCTATAAGATTGCATTCTGGTAAAACAAGCTGCTTTACACTCCTTCTGGACTAGGCCTGAAGGCTGCTCTCCACGGCTACCACTTATAAATCTTTCTAAGGTTGTCTAAGACCTCTTAAATCACCATAAGGGTTGTCTGGACTGGTGCAGGGTGTCCACTTACATAAGTGTACATCATATACCATGCCAGCCTCTCACAATCAGCATCATCATCATTAGCAGCAGAAGGCATTGCTTTCAGGAGAAAAAGAAGAAAAAGAGGATCAACATCAGCAGGTGACATTGATTTCGGGGGTAAAGACATGATTTGTTACAGATGGCACAGAGCCCAGAGAGGAGGCCTAAATCACCATCTCCACGACTGGGGAGAAGGGAGTTATGGCATCTCAAGTATAAAGTAACACATCATCCACATAAAACGGATGACATGCTGACCACCCACTAAATTTACTTCACTGAGAAATAGCTCAAACTGGCCAAGGGTATTCCCAGATGTGGGTCACTTGCTATCTGTGCCACTGGATTCGGGCTGGCCTGGCTGATGGGGTGTGGTGCCCAGAGGCCAGTCCCAGGATGCTTGTTTCTGGTCTTGAGAGGATCTGGCCTGGCAGTTCAGGTTCGCCTGTTCCCATGGGGAGCAGGGTCATGACTGATTTGCAAATTGATGAGTGAAAACTGGGGTGGCATGGTGAGCAAAAGAATGATTTAACCCAGATCTCTTGACTAGGAGTGAAGGTTTGAAAAGTTTCAACACTGCGTCCATCATCTTGTGTTTGCTATGTTCGCTCTAAGTGGCCAAGGGGATGCCCAGACGTGGGTCCCTTGCTCGCTGTGCCACTGAATCGGGCTGGTCTGGCTGACGGGGGGTACCACGAAGTTGGTACCAGGATTCTCGTTTCCGGTCCAGAGAGGACTTGGCCTGGCGGTTTGAGCTGGACTCTTCCCATGGGGAGCAGGGTCAAGATTGATCTGCATATGGCCGGGTCAAACTGGGGTGGAATGGTGAGCAAAAGAACGATGGATTTAACCCAGATCTCTTAACAGGGGGTGAGTGCTTGAAAAGACTCACACATCACGGTGTTGTGTTTGTGTTAGATTAGGCCTGTTAATGCTTATGCAGTGCCCTGTATAAGTTAGCATTCGCAGCACCATTTTCTGTTAAGACGCCATTTTAATAAATGATTGAAACTAATCTTTGCTATTTCTGAGAAATGCCCTTTGCTGAGTTTCGTTTCTGCAATGAAGAATTGTTAATGCCAGTGCATAGCTTTCCCACTAGATAGAGGCCCTCTCCCGCTTGTCCAATAGCCTTATCACAGTACCAGGTGCAACGGCCTTGGACTGTGCTTAGTTTCGAGAGTAAAAGTTTTTGGGGGTTAATTTACTGTCCAGATGCATCTGCCTGGAAAATTCCACTAAGGGAATGTTTTCAACTAATCCTGAAATGTACATAATGTATCTCTATGCTTGCTGATCTTCAGTTCCCTCTTTACCACTTCTAGGGACTGTGCGGAAGGGGCTCCGCTCTAAGTGATTACAAATATACAGTTATTGGTGTATATTCTCCACTGTCCCTCCGACTCTTCATTTGGTATGGAAGGCTGAGAGGTGGTCTACTAGTGACCCGGGTGACCCCAAGCGGGTCACTTTCTTCATTTGCTATAGCTCAAACTCAGCTATACAGGTCAGTGGCTTTAAAAACAGTGCAAACAGCTCGGCCACTGGGAGAACCCTGTCCGGTGTCACACCCAATCGCCATTAAGAAAAATCATGCATTCAGCTTAGGGATAGTTCAGAACTAGATCCTGAGGCCCTTAAACATATTTACCTAAACTTTAGCAGGTCAATGGGAGGAAGGTACATCCAATGAGACAAGTTCGCACCCATAGGACTATGGTCAAGTGGACATTTCTCAAACATGAGGAGCTTGTCTCTGGTTCCAAAGTGATGACACGGAGTACCCTGTTGCCAGAAGTAAGACAGGGGTAAATGGGAAGAAGACCACTGTCAAAGTAAGGGTGTGAGAAATGCAGGGTGCTGGGAGCTTCCTGGGTATTGCCCATTAGTACCACGAGATAAGGCTTATATGGCCTGAATTTCGTTAGCTGTGCTCACCAGGGTACAGACTGTAAACCAGCATCCTAATGAGGTGAGGACCATCCTAGAAGAAGAGAAATCAGAAGGAAGTAGGTCTAAAACAGAACCAAGGACAGGCTATGTGAAGGCACCTCTTTTAGCACCCAAACTCCCTGATTCAGTCAGAGAAGCAGTCAATAATCCAGAGGAGATAAGGTGTTGGAGTTTGTGCCCCTGCTGGAGCTGCAGGAACTACTTGTGCCATAAGCACTGTCCCAGGGACAGTTTTGGCACATGCTGAATGCCCTACTTTTGTGGGTCTCTGGAAGATTGCCCCTCGAGTAGTCGGTAAGCACAAACTGACTCAAGAAGATAAGCCTGCCGCCACTGACACATCAGCCAGCAAGAGGCTGATGATGGTTCCTCAGGTGTATAGGACTTTCCTGTAACTCCAAGGTACGCTTAGCGGGGCAATGTGCGAAGTTTTGCTGGACCTGCCTAGCCTGTCTAGTGGCTAGACCAAAGCATCTTTAAAGCCCATAACATGTGGTGGGGGTACCATTTTAGCAAGTCAAGATTGATAGAGTTGAGCCTTTTGACTTATTTTCTCCTTAGGCAAAAAGTGCATTCTTGTTGTGTTGTATTATGTCACCAGGTATCCTGAGGAAGTAGCTTTGAGGAGCAAAACAACAGTGTGGACATGTGGACCAGGGAACATGAGTGATGGAGATCAAGCGGTAATACAACACACCACCTTGTAGCATGAGATTCTATTTATGAAGAATTATGGAATAGGGACAAAATCTGAGACCTGGTTGAATATGACACTGAAATATTGACAACCCTGATGAAGTCCCACAGGGACAAAATGCGTTGGCTGGGCTGAATGGACTGCGTCTGTCAAATTGCATTTGTTGAATAAAATTGGATTCTAAGAGACTCACAAGACTCCTGAATAACTACTGTACAGTTAATCATGATTATTTGATCTATTGATGGAGAAGTGTATGTTCTTTGGGTTTATTGAACGGACAATCTTTTATTGAATTTAACGCTCCTTTTCAACTGTTGTTTTGATCTTGAGTTTTGGTGGCTTCTTGGCAGTGGGGTCATAAAAGTTGAGCGTTTGGAGAAACCGAATCCTAACAAAAAACACACCAGCCCGTCTTTTCAAGCCCACACTGCTAGGGTGGTTTTTTTCTAGCTTTGAGGAGCACTATGACTCTCCTATGTATGTTTTAGAGGATTTCTCAAGACCGTGGATTCTGACAGAGGAATGAATTTCGTCACCATGCATGAAGGCAGTGTAGGGAGAAGTAGGTGTGATATGCCATTTCTCCACAGCACAACGCCGCCATATGAATGGGTTGGTCGAAAGCTTCACTAAGATCTTAAAGAGCATGATAGGGACTCAAGAGAAAGTGGGATCTTCTCTTCCCATTTCTTCTGTTTGCTTACAGGGGAAACTGCAGAAAAGGAAACAATTGATTAGGAAGGGCTTTATTTATTTAGTTAACACAGGTGCTACAAGGGAGCCCCAGAGGCTGACACCATGTGTCCGCAGGGATTATACCATTTCTATACTTGCAATTGCTGAGAAAGTCAAGAAAAGTAAGCCACTCCCTTATTTACTTGTGAGGTGAGGAGAAAAAGGTTTCAGTGGGGGGGGCACCAAGTTTGGTGGGAAATGAAAAGATTTGACCCCTTGAGGTAAACGTCCAAGCAGACAGGGATATGGGCCTTCTTGTGCCATTCTGGTTACTACTGGAACTTAGTGGCAAACTATGGGCCCATAGTTACCGCTCAGAAAGCCCTGACATACAAGAAACAGCCTAGGAATGTGATCAGAACTCAAGTGTTTTAGGAGGCCTTTGATGGCTTAAAAGTCTGCACTATGTAATGCACCTGCACTGGATGCCCCTGATTGAGGTCAGACCTTTATTTTGCAAACAGACATGTCAGGCCAAAGAGTGGGAGCAGTCCTTGCACAGCTGAATGAGAAGGAAAGGGAGCATACTCTGGCCTTTATCACCCGCAGACTGCTCCTTAGAGAGCAGAAAAGGGTGTGGAAACGATTCAACTCTTATTTGTGTCTATCTCAGACTTTCCCTCTGCTGGGATGACCTTCCCCTCCCCTGGGTGATAGTCATTCTTCTATACCCTGGGCCCTCTCAGGAATTAATGTACATTCCTCTATAGGAATAGCACACTTATGTACCAACAGACAGGAGAGGAGGGCAGCAGGCTGACCACCATGCAGAAGGTAGAACTCGTTTAGTGAATGTGCAAGAAACATTCACACAGGAGCAAACACCCTAACTGGATCAGAATGTCCATGAGAAAACAATGAAAGACTAACCTCAACGACAAGTGCATTGTTTAACATTTTACTTGTTTCCTGAAAAGGTCCACATACCTGGCTAGTTGAATAAGCAGAGATTCTGCAATGGAATCCCATTGGATAGCCATGCTCAGATCCAGAAATAGGGTCTGGGTATGATAAGGCTGATTTGTGTGCAAAAAGCAATTTGCAACTCTCACAAGAGACACTGCCCTTGAGTTGACCACCCCAAAGACTTTGCAGCAGCCAAGCAGCAACCAGATGTCTGTCAGGATTTGTCTACAGGGCCTGTGGAAGGATGACCGCTTTGAAGAACAAGGAGACTCGAGGCAGCTGTAGAGATAAGGAAACTTACTGCACATCAACAACAACAAGGGGAACAGATTAGCACCTTGACATTGAAGTTAAGAGTGTTTCCTCTCTCCCCACTCCCCAGTGCTGTAGGAGCCTGTGGGAGCTTCTGGATCCCCTGTGGACTTACCATTTGAACCCTTGAACCATGCACCAGGGTTTAAATAGTCTCCTGCTTTACCCTTACTTGTCCTGTATCAGCAGCAAGTAGCACCACCCTGGTGGATACCCTTCTATTAAAAATTCTAGACTGTGAACGGTGAGCTCTAAGATACAGACCTCTATCCATTTTTGTGTCAGCTGTGGGTATCAGGCTGTACTGACACTTTGACGAGCCACTATTCTACTATGGGTAGAGCAGTGGCTACTGGACTAGTGGGTTCAGTAACTGTGCTTAAGGCGATAGGTACCAATTGTTGTACGGTTCCTATTTTCTCAGTAAAACTGTATGTTAGGTGGACAACATAAACATCAAAACTTTGCGAGACTGAGTCCACATACACTATCAGGATAGGTTGGCCTTAGTTCTGGCTAGCTCACAGTGCACCATATGTACCTCTAACCTAGCAAGTAACAGGTGGTATGTGCAACCTCAGAACAGGACAACCCCAACTCCCCAAGGAAATCATGGAAACAGATCTAAAGCCCTTTTGTTTGGTAACTTATGCATGCCCAAAGGGAAACACAAGACATACTCAAACTAACAGTTCAATTATTTATTAAAGTAATAAGATTCTTTTTTTATATTTGTGCGCAGTAATTATTAATAGAACAAAACAAAACAGAGTAATAAGCATCATAAGACTGGTAAAGAAAATGAACAGTTCAATTATTGTGCTGTCACCGGATTATATACTTGCATATAAGTGTAGTTAAAGTTATTCTCCTACCTAGTGCTCCCTAACCTAGTATGCCTAGGGAGGGTGAATCTGTCAGAATCCCTGAGGGTGATCTAACTTCTCAGTTACCTGTGAGTATGTTTAATCTGGGAGTCAGTCTCAGTGCAGAGCTGGGCACCATCCTTCTCAGGAGGTAAATAGGATTAAGCTGGGCTGGAATTCCGGCATGGGGCGACCTTGACAGTGTCAGTAAAATGCTTCTCTCCCTAGACCAAGGAATGATGTCATTTATATAACAAACTTCACCCATGTTGCCATGCCGAAGCCCAAGTCAGGCCACCATTATTAACTCTTTCCTTACAGTGCTGTTGCCAAGCGGGCAATAACAAACAACAACGTTTTGCACAGTGAACTTTAGCTCTTGAACACAAAGTTCAATCCTCTGATAATACGCCTACGAAGAAGTGTAAATGTAAAAGACACACAATTGATGGACGGAATGCAGAACAAATCAAAACATTCACCCCCAGTCAAGAGATCTGGGTTAAATCCATCATTCTTTTGCTCACCATGCCACCCCAGTTTATACCTGGCCATATGCAAATCAGTCAGGACCCTGTGCCAAGTGTAAACGTAAGCAAGTAATTTCAGAGAATGTTATCTGTTGTAGATTACTTGTTAGCTTTTCTCTACTGCACAGCTCTGTTGGGGATGGAATGTTGCATGACATCATGGAATGCCTGGGTGCCTCTCTAGAGAGGAGTTTGGCAGTTGGTGACTCAGGCTGAGCTGAATGGAGCTTGCTCCTGGTGGGGCTAATCTTGTACTATCTAACTTCCTCCTGTTATCCTGACCACCTGTGATGGAACAAGGCTACCATTAAAGAAGTATCCTACATGAACCAATGGACTCCCGTACTTCTTTATAACATTTTGGCGACGATCTTGAGGACTGACGTGTGCTCTAAGGAGTAAGGACTTCTAGCAACTAAGGAACCTAAAGGAGAGGTGACGTGTGCTCTAAGGAGTAAGGACTTCTAGCAACTAAGGAACCTAAAGGAGAGGAACTAAGGACTTTAAGGACTTTCAACACGTCAATTGAAACCCAAAAGTAACGCCCTGGTCAGCCCCACCAGTGTCCTGTACCACCTGGACAGCCTGCAGCCTGGGCGTTTGTATTCACTTCACTCTGGAACCTGCTGTCATCAGTGAACAGTCTCTCTCAACAAGCCTGCTGTGTTTTCTGCCCTTCCCACTAACGTTGTACCTCTTCAGCTGAGAGCGGGGGTGTATTTTAGGGAAGAGAAGGACTTTGGTGATCACCTTCAAAGCGATTCGTTTTCAATCTTGCCCATCTATGCTGGACAGCCTGCAGCCTGGGCGTTTAGTCTACTGTCACCCATCTGTCTGCTGTCACCTGCATGACTTCCTAGTCTCTTGCTTCAAGCCTCTCTGCGCGTCAACAGTGAGTCTGTCCCAGTGTCTGGTCTGGAACTTGTTTTGTGAACTTTGTGGAGCCAACAACAACGACTAGCACCCTTTCTGTGTGGAGTTCGGGGCAGCGCTTTATTTGGGACAGTCGTAAGGCTTTCAGCAACTAAGGAGCACTTGCTGTGCGAGTTGTGGCACCTTGTGGGACATTGCGCACTTTCTGGTGAAATCTGATCTTTATTTACCAGGATTCATTTTTAAAAAGTGGATCGCTTCGGCAGCGCATCGTTTATTTTCAAAGTTGGTGCTCGCGCTCCTCACCGTTCTCCAGCGTCGCGCGGATCCTCATCGCTCATGGTGACGTCTTCGTTCTTTCACTGCTTCGTGACGCCTGTCTGCAGCAGCGCGCTGTGAGCCACTCGGCTCAACGTGATGCGGCGTGCCGCCATCTTGTGCTTGGTAACAGCACATACTGGGTCTCGTTGTATTCAGTTGTGAAGTCCTCTTTGCCAACCACGTTTTTTGGCTTGAGCGGTTTGAAATACTTTATTCGGAATCGCCATTGACTGCAACGTTTGGACAATGGACAAGGTTACGCTGTGGTGTTGGGTGCAGAGTTTCCAGGACAACCCGCTCGATTTTACTTTTTGACTTGCTTGTGGTCAACGGGCAGGGCGGCACAGAAAGGGGAGGACATTGTGTAATTCACGATGAGGTAATGGAACTTTATGATCAAACGTGTGACTCAGCATAGAGCTTTGAACGTGGGAGCACTTATTTGTAACGGCAGGATTCAGCGAATGTGCACTAGAGGGACTCAGATTTTCTTCATTGAAGGTTGGCAGCTGTGGGAGGTCTTGTGTGGAATTCTCGGGTGATAGACCGATCACCGGTGCTTAGTATGTCTTCTTGCCTTCTCTCACAGCATTGCTTGTATTGGCTTGTGAGAGCCATGGGGAACTTAATGTTTCAATTCATTCAACAAGTCTGTTGTTTTGCTTAGCCTTATTATGCTGTTTTCTACTAAAGTGAAGTTGTGTGTCTTTCTCGTTGTATATTCTTGTCGTGTACCGTGGTGTTTTGTCACTGCTGGCTGGTCAATGTCCTGTACTAGTTCGCTAGACAAGCACTCTGTGGTGTTTCCCACAATACGTAGGGGTGGTGGTGTTGTTTCTGGGTAGTCTGAGTTTTTTTTTTTGAGTGTACCCATTTATTTGGGGAGGTTGTGGGGGTAATTTTTGGCCTCTGATTTAGTTTTCGGTGCTTCTGGGTTAGTACCCTGCGTTCGCTTCCAGGTGTAGACTTGTTAGGGGATGTGGTTTTGGTTGCGTTTGTAGGTAGTCAATGCCTTTAAGTTGTTGTCTTTGTACTTAGAGTGTACCCATTCCTTTGGGGAGGTTGTGGGGGTAGGCAATGCCTCTGTTTTGTTTTTAATGTTTAACTTATTGTGTACTCATTATTTGGGGAGGTTGTGGTGGTAGTTGTCTAGTTTTCTTGGGTCTGTGTACTCTATGGTGTACCCTATTTAGGGGAGGTTGTTTTTTTTCAAGGGTTAGTACTCTGTGTTTTTGGCGTGCTTGACTGGCGCTATCATTGGCTCTTCTTTTCTAGTTGACACTGGGTTACGGTCAAAGTCCACCTCCATGGAACTCGTGGCCAAGGGTTTCATGTTTGGAGGACTTTGAGTGTGCAGTTTGGTGTTTAGATCTCTTTGTTACTCTTGGTGGATCTTACGAGTCAGCATGTCTTCTAGCCTAATCCTTGTTGTTGTTTTTGGAGATGTTGTTTTCTTCCAAGGGTCTGTATTTACATCCACCTGGTTACAGGGTGTTTTCCCTGGGTGTACCCACTTTTGGGGAGGTTGGGTGGGTGTTCGTCTTTCCTGTTGCATTGTGTTTTTCATCTGTTGCTTTGCATTATTTTCCCTAAGGGAGGGGGATGGGGCGTGTAGTGATGTTGTTTGCGATCTTTAACATATGTCTGTTCATGCCAGTCGTTTTGTGATACCTCGTGCATTACTCCCAAGGTTAGGTGTACTTTATTGCTGCACCTTCTTGCCTAAGGTTTATGGGGTATCTTACTTTACTTCTTTTGTTCCCTAAGGGAAGAGGATGTGTTGTAGATTACTTGTTAGCTTTTCTCTACTGCACAGCTCTGTTGGGGATGGAATGTTGCATGACATCATGGAATGCCTGGGTGCCTCTCTAGAGAGGAGTTTGGCAGTTGGTGACTCAGGCTGAGCTGAATGGAGCTTGCTCCTGGTGGGGCTAATCTTGTACTATCTAACTTCCTCCTGTTATCCTGACCACCTGTGATGGAACAAGGCTACCATTAAAGAAGTATCCTACATGAACCAATGGACTCCCGTATTTCTTTATAACATTATCCCATACAGGCATACAAGCAAATGTGTGTCACATGTCAATGTTCATGAAAGATGTTAACTTTAAAAGTGAGCATGTAAAAAGGTGGTGTTCCTGCCTGGCGCTGATGTAACCTTTTAACACCCTGACATCACCAGAGCGCTGTCTTATCCAAGAAATAGTGAGCACTTCTTTTCCTCTAGGTGGTGGAATAGTGGCCTGATGGGAAAATTGTATTTCCTATTAATTGCAGAAGCCAAATAACAAGTATGGGTACAGTTACTCTACCTAAAACAGCTGTCAAGAACCTGGGTGTCTGGGTAGACAGTGCCCTATCCTTTGATGCCCAGACTAAATCAGTAGCAGGCATTTGCTTCAGACTTTTACGGGGCTTAAAGCCCGTTTTAGGACTTTTCGATTCCCACACGCGTCAGATTATAATTCAGTCTACCATACTGGACAGGTTAGACTATTACAATGCGCTGCATCTTGGGTCTAACAAAACAGTTATTAAAAGGCTCCAGCGAGCACAGAACGCTGCGGCTCGGCTACTCTTTGCTCTTGCGAAGCACTGCTCTGTCTCTGGCCTCCTCCACCTGCCGCACTGTATCTCAGTAGAGTAAAGAATCCACTTTAAGGTCCTTTGTCTCTCTCATAAAATCCTAACGGGCTCTGGCCCACCCATCCTGGGTGATCTGTGTATGCCAGAAGACGACAGAATAAACCTTACAATGGGAATACAGAAACTGAAACTTCCTCTTCAGAACGAGATTCTAGAACTGCAACACAAAGACCTACAGTGGAACAACCATCTACTTCAACAACAACACAATCAACTACAGGCATTCCTTTTTTAGGGGTTGGCCAAAAAGACAGCGAAGACCCAGGAGGGGCAAAAGACACTGATCAAACAATAATGCACCCAAAAATACCCACACAAGTGGGCAAACGCAACAGGGGGAAGAAGACTTGAACACTAATCAACTAGTGATCAACATTTCGACATACAAGCTCAATCCAATGGAAATTCAAACTCTACAAAAAGGCACCTCTTTTGTACCTTACACATTACACCAATAAATTGGAATTAGATGTGAGTATATTTAAATGTATGCGTAATTTGAGATTACGTCATTTCTTTGAGAACATTGTGCAACCTCAAGACAAAGAAGAAGACAAACAACTAAAAAATCTAAGGATTAGAAGCACTAACAGGCACCCGTGAGTCACAAGACGTTGGACTCATTTGAAAACCTAGTAAAAAATGACATCATGAAATTAGACTTTAAGAAACGATCCAAACTGCAGAATCTGTCTATGAAAGAACTTAACACACTCAAGAAACTCGCAAACAACCCAACATCATTTGCCAAAGGGCAGATAAAGGAGGAGCTCTTGTGTTAATGTATGCAAGCTTTTACAAATCTCATGTCAATGAACATGTAAAAGACAGAGAGACATATATCCCATTAGGATATAATCCAACGGAAAGCTTTCAAGAGCAATTACATCAGCTCCTTACTAAAGCCAGTGAAGAAGGAACAATAACTGAGAAAAACAAAAAATACTTAACACAATCACATCCAAGAACACCTACCTTATATATGCTTCGAAAAATTCATAAAGACCTCAAATATCCACCTTTTCGTCCGATCATTACAACTAGAGGGAGCATACATGAACCAATAGGAAACATTTTGGATACACACCTACAACAGTTTGTGATAAAGACGAACACCTACGTTAAGCACACTACTGATTTCTTAAATAAGGTTGAATATATTCAACTGCCTGACATTGAGGAAGTATGGATGTGCACCATCAACATTAAATCTCTCTACACCTCCCTCTCCCACAATCTAGGGATTGAAGCAGTCGAAGAGATCCTATTAACATCACAATTGAACCTTGACTTCCAAGTATTTCTCATGGAACTCTTAACTTTTACATTATACCAGAGTTATTTTAGATGGGAAGATGAGTACTACCTACAACTAACAGGCACTTCGATGGGCAATTGTGCTGCTCCTGTCTATGAGAACACCTTCATGAATATTTTTGAGAACAAACACATCTTGAGTTTGGACACTTGGAAAAAACATGCACTTTTATTTTTACGTTATATTGATGATATTTTCGTATTGTGACAAGGTACATATTTGGATCTGACAATGGCTCTGGAACACCTTAATACAATCAACGAACAAATACAGTTCACATTTTCAGATTGACAATACCTCCATTTCATACCTTGATGTATCACTGACAAGAAAAGGGAATAAAATTGAAACTACCCTATTCAAGAAGCCCACGGATCATAACAACTTCTTGCACTACAGAAGTTTTCACCAGCTCCCATTGAAAAATCACTTACCACTCTCGCAACTCTACAGAGTAAAAAGAATAGTATCCGAACACACTGAGTTACAGACACAGACCAAAAATAGGTGAGTCGATTTCAGGAACGTGGATATTCGGAAGAAATACGCCAACAAGCAATAATGAAATGTTCTCTCAAAACTCGTAGAGAATTATTACAACCATCAACAAAAATTGAACAATCTAGAATGGTTGTAATATCAAAATATTCCACCATGAGTTACCAATACAAACAAATTATCCCCACACATTGGCCACTACTGGCAGGCGAACCGGACTTCAAACGTATTTTCGGCAATGAACCAATGTTTGCCTATACAAGAAGTAGAAACATTCAGGAACTTCTCAAACCAACTGTTAAATCAGATTCGGTTACACATAAAGGAACTATTCCCTGCCATAACTGCAGCAATTGCAACAGTATAATTAAAGGCAACACCATCATGCACCCAACGAGAGGTACACCAATAAAATTGAATGTCACAGCCACCTGCGATACCTCAAACGTAATTTACCTCTTGAAATGCCCTTGCGACTTAGTTGACGTCGGAAAAAAACAACCAGAAAAATAAAAACCCGTATATTGGAACATAAGAGCAACATCAGAACGAAGACCATCAAATCAACAGTAGCCACCCACTTTCATGAGAGACAACACAATATTGCACAACTGAAATGTACTATTCTGGAAGTCGTGGAGAAGGTAGAAGGGAAAGACAATAATAAAGTCTTGTTACAGAGGGAGAACAATTGGATTTATAGGTTAGGTTCAATGAAACCGAAGGGACTCAATGATCGCCTGGAATTTGCTTGTTAACTGTGATCACTCGCCGGTATTAGGAACTTGCCATTAACGTACTGATAACCATTAATTTAGCAATTCTGTGTCATATTTTGTTTGTTTCGTTTAAAAATGTTTCCTATGTTTTTTGCACCTCACTTTGAGATCTTACTCCATTATAGCTAATGCTTTAGCGTTCCCTTTAGAGTTATCACTAACACATCACTAAACTATTAGCTTACACGAGCCCAAATCAACATGGCGCTCAAACTTGTTCGATAAATTGAAAAAGCATCTATATAACCTAGATATTTCCTGACAACAGTTAGAAACACATTGTCTCTTCAGATCGTGAGATACTCCCTTTGGCCATAAACAACTTGATGAATTCAGACGATAAGTTAATACACATAACACACTATAAAATGGCGCCTATTTGGTTGCACTAACAAGGAACTAGGTCACAAGACCGCAAGTCCGTTTTCTATATCCTTGACATACGCCCGATATGAATGGCGTCTCACATGAATCCACACACTAAGATACTTGGAACAAAATGCCAAGACGCGGTTTCAATAACCGGAAGGTAAGATCCAAACATTTGGAATCACGAACTGTAATACAATCTCTTCATTTGAGAGACACTGACATGGCATGTTTTTAGAACTCACAGCGGTGTACACCGTGACACTTTGTTTATCAATTAATGCACTGTTCGGCCGGATATGCTGGATATGCTTTAGATTCGATTCTTCAAAATGGTCTATATCACCGCACATACGCATATAATTATTACACCTTTTCCTTATGTTTGGCTTTACGCCATTCACGCGTTCACTAAGAGCACATTTCACAGGCCTGTACAACTGATTTCTCACGCTTCGCTTCACTTTTTTTCAATCATATGGCAAGATAAGAACCACCAACTGAGTGCATGATATTTTATGTATATCATCTCTTATAAATTGACACACTAACCATAACTGAATTTTTGGATCAAATTAATTAGATACATGCATGTTAGGGTGTGGACCCTCATTTAGTTAATTTTTGGTTTTCATTTAGACTTCCCCTGAAGAAGTGCACATGAGTGCACGAAATGCATTGGGAATATCTTTCAAAGAATGTTGAAACATATGATTGAAATTATGCAACATACAAATGGATATATTCATGGATGGAATTAAAAAAATATTTTTTCAACAAACAATTGCTTCAGAATTATTGAGGACATACATCTTGAACTGATATGAATCGCATATGCGATCAACATCGCAGCGCCCAGAGGGCCGTCCTCTAAGATTAGAGGACGCATGTATTGATCTGTGTCTTCCCCATATTCCTGCCTGTGCCTTTTGCTCGGATGACCACCCCGGGTGTGTAGGGCTATAACAGGCGGGCGTTTCTTTTGGGAGATAGTCCCCACCCTCTAGAACTCCCTGCCCCTTTCCACTTGGTGCATCCAGGATCACTGGGCCTTTAGAAGGGACCTGAAGACCTCGTTATTTTCTGACCATTAACTTTTCCTTGCCTGCCCTGCTTTGCCGATTCAGCGCTGGGATGCCCCGTTGCTGGGGCAGCCATGCGCTCAATAAATACAACATAACATAACCTTTGTTGACTAACTCTGAGCAATGTGGACTGTATATTCCAATGTCAACTGTTTTCATAGTGCTTAGTTGTTTGAGGTTAGAAATCTGGCTTATGGAGACTGATTGTTTTCACTATGTATCTTATTTTATCTGTGGTATATTTCCTTGTGAGTTAAAATACCTTACTTTCATAAAGTAAAGCATTAACTGGATGTTGAGCATATTAGTTGGAATTACTATGTCTCACTCACCTCACTTTCTTCAGTAAGCCTTGGACGGAACTGAAACATTCAAGTGCTGAAGAGGACTTCTTGGTTATCCAGTTTGGTGTGAAATTGTACGGTGGCTCCAGGACCACTGGGGTGAACGACTCCAATTGATGCAAATGGAGCCCAGTACCTCTAGACTGCCTTTGTGCGCCAAGGAGAAGGTTATCACGGTCAGTGAGATGCACAACCATCTCTGAAATATTCAAGGATAAGCAGGCCACAATTCCGAATTGTGGCGTGGCAGACTGAGCCTTCTATCCTTCAGAGGTGGACTAGCATTTTATCGAAACTGAATTTATCATCACGATTTGATCTTTCTATCCTCCCTCAAATAGATGGTCTCCTTTTCTTCTTGCTAAAAGAACATCGTTCCTTGAGAAGAAGCTTAATCACCAGCTTATGCCACTCTCTTCATGACGCTATAGTGCCTAAGAAAGTACACAGACCTTGCAGGGTCGGCAGGCCTCACGCATTATGCACCTGCAAAACAGATGTCAGAGACATCCGCCAGCTGACAGTTATAACTGCAACCTGGATCTAGGGCAGCAATATCATGCACAAGGAAACAGCACATGAACGTTAAGTTTGACTACTGATGATGCAGCAAGAACAACCACATTTGAGCCCAGTTCCTGAACTCCCAACAATGCAGAAAGTCCATTCTCTTGGCAGTATGTGCTCTATAAAGATCTATATAACTATTTAATTAAATTATTTCCAGACCGACAAAATGCTAATGGCACAAAGTGGACTAAACATAAAAAGATATGAATGCTTGCATTAACCCCAAAAATCATGATTTTTTTTTTTTTTTAACAAATCTGGATGGCGCCCATTAATATTTACCGTTCTAACATGGCAAAAGACACACAATTGATGGACGGAATGCAAAACAAATCAAAACATTCACCCCCAGTCAGGAGATCTGGGTTAAATCCATCATTCTTTTGTTCAACATGCCACCCCAGGTTAGACCTGGCCATATGCAAATCAGTCTTGACCCTGTGCCTCATGGGAACAGTCCAGCCCGAACTGCCAAGCCAGGTCCTCCCTGGACCGGAAACAAGCATCCTGGGACCGGTTTCGGGGTTTCACCCCTCTTCAGCCAGGATAGCTTGATTCCAGTGGCACAGTGAGCCCAGGACCCACTTCTGGGCATACCTGGCGCACTTAGGGCGAGAAAGCAAAAGACACACAATTGATGGACGGAATGCAAAACAATCAACATTCACCCCCCATAAGGAGATCTGGGTTAAATCCATCATTCTTTTGCTCACCATGTCACCCCAGTTTAGACCTGGCCATATGCAAATCAGTCTTGACCCTGTGCCTTCTCGCCCTAAGTGTGCCAGAAATGCCCAGAAGTGGGTCCTGGGCTCACTTTGCCACTGGAATAAGCTATCCTGGCTGAAGAGGGGTGAAACCCCGAAACCGGTCCTAGGATGCTTGTTTCCAGTCCAGGGAGGACCTGGCTTGGCAGTTCGGACTGGACTGTTCCCATGAGGCACAGGGTCATGACTGATTTGCATATGGTCAGGTCTAAACTGGGGTGGCATGGTGAGCAAAAGAATGATGGATTGAACCCGATCTCTTGACTGGGGGTGAATGTTTTGATTTGTTCAGCAATCCGTCCACCAATTGTGTGTCTTTTGCTTTCTCGCCCCAAGTGCGCCAGGTATGCCCAGACGTGGGTCCTGGGCTCACTGTGCCACTGGAATCAAGCTATCCTGGCTGAAGAGGGGTGAAACCCTGAAACCGGTCCTAGGATGCTTGTTTCTGGTCCAGGGAGGACCTGGCTTGGCAGTTCGTGCTGGACTGTTCCCATGAGGCACAGGGCCAAGACTGATTTCCATATGGCCAGGTCTAAACTGGGGTGGCATGGTGAGCAAAAGAATGATGGATTTAACCCAGATCTCTTGACTGGGGGTGAATGTTTTGATTTGTTCTGCATTCCGTCCATCAAGTTTGTGTCTTTTGCGTTCTAATGTGGCAGAGAAGCATCTTATAATGGTAAAGTAAAATGTTCAAAAAATGAATAGAAATTGGGCGTGAACCACAACAAAGGACACAAGAGAGAACCGAGGCAGGGCAAGAGAGCATGACAAATATACTCAAGTGGAAATGAACTTAGAATCAAAAATTGCTCTTCACATCCTCTCTAAACCGGCTTTTCTCCTTCTCCTCTTCCTACATGCGCATCGTCCCTGAGAACCAGCTTAACCCCAGCTTATGTCACTATCTTGATGACACCGTGGCTCCTAAGAAAGCACACAGACCTTGCATAGTGGCAGGGCACAAGCGTGATGCACCTACAAAACTGAGGTCAGACTAGAGGCATCAACCGGCTGAAAGTAATTAGCTGGACCTGGATCTAGAGCTACAAAATGCTTACTACACGCATTGTACTAAACTTAATAAGATATGAATGTTTGCATCAATAAAAAGCAAACGAAATATTCATTAACAAAAAAGACACACACCCCTTCTTATGCGTAGGGTTCTCCACTACATGCCCAAACAAAAATTCAGATAGGAGGTGCAATGCGAGGCCACACACGTTTTATGAGAGCAAAAGTACAAGCAGGGAAAGCATAACGTAAGGGCAAGGACGCTGTTTATTCCATGCCTTAAATGTTAAAACTTCCAAGAAACTGCGAACTGAAAAGTTGTACAAAAACATTCGGATGCTAGTTTACGACCGACCTGTTCTAAAAGACAAAAAATTGTCTTACAAGTCATGAATTAATTGATTAGGTTCCAAACTTTTCGTAATTCTATATAAACTTAATCAGAACCACAAGTTTTGTATATGCATGTTTTTGTTTTGTATAGGACTCACAATGCCATTCGTCCCTTTCAAAAAGCTAGCACACGGAAGGGGTTTAACAGAAAGGTCTGATGGAGAGAACAGTGAACAGGACCCTTTAAACATTTGTTTCAGGGACAAGTTAACATGCCTGGCTGGGCTTTTAATCCTTTTCAGGAGTTTACAAGCTCTGCATCATGGCAGAGGGGTAGAGGAGAAGGATTTCAATAGGAAGAGCCTTTCCTCGGTTCTCTGTCTTCGGAAAACTCAAGACCCCAAAGTTCCCCCCAAAATAAACACATAACATATGACAGTGCCTACTGCTCCCCATCCAGCAGACCTGAATGAAACTCCATGTGCCATATCCATTTCAACAGGGTCTTCTAAGCAGGTCAACATCCTAATGAAGTAATTCGTTGATAGTCTTTTTTAACACCGTATTCCACCTTGAGATTGTTCGGTAGAAGTAAATCCAATGTAGCCTCTATTTTGCCCACCATAGTGACTGTCACGCACCTTCTCTCTGCCTGGTCATTGTTCTTTCTGGTGGGACTAAAGATCTAACACCTACTTATTTGTTCTTGTTAAATCTTTAAATTTAAAGATGTCATGCTTCTGGAGAAGATGCATATGAAAGAGGTAGATAGTCTCTTATCGTGGCCGTCTTCCCAATTCCCTCCTTAAGCTGCATGTGCCTATTAAGTCAGACAGATTACTTAAAGGCTTTCCTCTCACGTGTGAGTAAGGGTGTAGCTTACCACTGGACTTTCTACAAACATAAGCAATGCATCTTTAGCACTAAAAGTATATTCTGCTTGGCAACTTGAAAATTAATTACTTACTTCCCTAGAGGATTAATGTGTTTGACAGGAGCTGCGGTCCACATATAATTAGAGTCTCCTCTTGTGCCTTTTATTGTTTTTCTAGTTTATGAAATGTATCACCACGGGTTTCATAGCGTTTGATTTTACCAACACTGCAAGCCTTATTACTGTCATGCAACACTATACTTCTCGAATGAGCGATAACCAGTGGGAAAGGTGTATCAGTTTGTTTGAAATAGTTTAGGTTGATTTGTGTGGCGTACACTTACGCACTTTGTCATAATACACACATGTGGTGTGGAGTGGACTAATGCATATCATTTGGAGTGTCTTTATCACTGTAAGGAACAAGCTTGAGAATAAGCAATATCTAGATTTTGAGTATCTGGATAACTCCTCTTGGGCTTTGATTATGAGTGTCCTCAAATATCCAACACCCACGCACACCACTGTTAGCAGGGGTGCTGGAATTAGGAGTTTGTCGAAAAAATACGAAAGTCAAATTCTCCTCCACCCACAATATATTTCAGCAGATCAAACATGCCAAAATGTATTGGGGAGAAACTATCTGGTAAATACGGGCATGTGCTGATTCTGTTGTAGTAAGCAAAAAAGTGCATGCTATTCCCCATTTCAATGGGGAAAGTCGTAACTAATGTTTTTTATCCAAGGATATCGGTATATATGAGGTGAGTTAAATAATAACCAAATACCAAGGCGCTAGTAATTGAAGCCCTGATTTTGAATGGGGAAGGGCTGCAGATCGCAGCGGGCACACACAGACTTCACAAGGCCTTCATACAGAGGCCAAATGTCTCTTAATTTTGGAGGGGCAGTTTTAGAACAATGACATCAATGCTAGGCCTACTACATTTGGGTTCATCAGCCATCGAGATCTATGAACAATACTGCCACACAGGTTTTGCTTTGGTCAACGTTATAGTGCAGGGAGCACCAGCCTAATATTTGTTTGCCTCTGCTGTCTCCTTTGGGCATTCAGAGAATTCTAGATTTTCTTGCCATTTCTGTATTAGAGAAAGGGTCCCGGAATCCACTGGAAGTCAAACTATCCTGGCAAACCCTATCACACAGGACAAAAATACAGGGCTTCAAAAAGCGAAACTTGGAGACGAAAAAAAAATATATATATGCGAAAAAAAAATTTAAAACATCTAACCCAGGAGCAGTATTTTAACACTTTATATGTTCTCAAAAGTCTTTCTTTGTGCTTTTAAAGATGATACAAACTCCTCCCCAAAAATTGAGAAGCATTGTGGGAGATATGAACTAAGTTAAAGTTCACTGATGGGGAAGAAATATTCTCTCTAATTCGCTACCTAACCACAAAAAAAATTCTGCTGCAGACTTTCTTCACGAGACTGTATCCCAGAATCAAGGCACAGTCAGAAACCACGGGTGAGTTTATCTTCACTGCTGAATGTCCAATTCCAAGCTTCCCTGATTCCAAGACAAAACCTTAAAAAATGTCATATTTTAGCCTCAGTGCCACTTTATATGTTAACTTGCCAGCTCCATTACACATTACCAATACGTTACTGAGGGCTGCCGTTAAGAAACACAAAGAAGCATTCATTCCATCCTCCTTACGGCTAACACAGCCATTAGTGCAAGCCACGTCAATTAAATGTAAAGCACATTCACAACCCATAATTCTGTTCAAAACGAACAGATCATACTTTAAACCAAGCCCTTCGCACGGAGAGCATGCTGTCATACTAGTAAAATGTTGGGATGCTGACCAATCAAAACATAACCACAGCCAAGTAATTTGATAGACATGGCTACAGAACGTGCTCAGTTAACATGCAGCTACAGCAATCTAATTTCGAAGATCCTTAGCAAATCTATACGAGCTCATATAACCAAACAAGCGTCTGTGGGCAAATCATATTGTTTCTACATATTACAAGAAGGATGCGCTCAGGCATGGATTAACCATGAAGCAAAATAAGCACGAGCTTAGGGCATCAAGGGAAGGGGGGGAACCACTGAAATCTTCCATTGCCGGATTTAGCATGGACCATATGGTGCAAAACTGCAAATGGTGTAGCTGAACCTAAAAAAAAGTGGAAGTATACAAAATTTCCCATCTTACTGTAAGCTTGACAAATAAAATGCTATTTTACGGTTTATTAGTGTTTATGTTTTGAATCAGATAATATATATGGGGGCACCAAAATCTTTTAAGGGGTTAGGGCTTCTTACAGTCTTAATCCAGCCCTATTTCTATAGAACGTTTACCGCGCTTTGTTCGCCAGGCGTCTTAACATTTGAGCTCATAATGTGGGGTATCACACTGATATGAAAGCCACCAGTCGTCGCTTGAACCAATTGATTTGCAAGGCGTCGGTTCGCACAGGTGCAGAGGCTCTCTCTCTCTTATTCGCAATGATGTAATTCAGAAATATTTACCCCTTTGGTATAGAAGTAGGCACACAAATTATAAAGTGTTTTTTCCAGAACAACTGGGCTTTCGCGTTTGGACCTGCACCCGGGCTACATATCTAGTAGCACAACAGAGGTATTTCTATCACAATAGAGTGCGGGGTTTTGCACTGAGGCAAAAGTGAGCCTAGAATGCAAGCCATGGGGATGTTTCCTGAATGTCGAGAGTCTCGCAACACTTGGTGGTCTCTAGCAGCACTAAGTAACCAACAGCAAACTCTCTGGCATTAGAAACGGTAAGGCAGGAGCAAGTGTTCTTTGGTGCTTTCAGCATTGTGGTATGCCTCTTGTACTCCAGGGCATTGATAGTGGAGGCTCTTCGCTCACCCACCTCGGGGCACCATTTCTCTTAACTGCTCCATTGACAGGGCAACCACCAGAGTGGAGAATCCCACTTGATGAGGGAGAGACTGAGGCAGCGACTGCCGCAGACGGAGCTGCCCTTGACTCGCCCATGGAAGACTCAGAATGAATGCAGCACACTGAGAATGGGCTCCGACTAGATTAACCTCAGTGCTGAGTAGATATGCAGTTGTTTCAGAAGATGGCAAATAAAAGGATTAGGAACTAGGTATCATATTTGGTGGTAAAAAAATTATAATCCGGTAAAGTTACAGGAGCGTTTTCCAAGGTTGGCCCATAGAGGTAATCTAGGGTTGACATTTACAAAACCTAGATTAAGCCTCAACAGGTGCAGTGGAAGACTGTGTGAGCTACACGAGCACTTCAAGAACAATTAATTTTTCACGAGAGTGTATGAGAGTGAATGTTTTTCACTTCAGCTAACCAAAGACTACAGAGTTCTATTCTATAGGGTGAGATGGCACAATGTTTAAAAATAATTAAATTATATTAATCATAGTAGAATTACTTTGGCTGAGTTGTGTGTAATCACAGTGGTCATTACAGTGTTTAAAGCTCGCATCCATCAGGCAAGGGTCAATATGCTTTAGAGGAAAATAGAAGGTGTGGGGAAAGAAGAATGCTGTTCATTCAATATGAGTGTAAGTCCCCTCTCAGCTGATGAGTTGCTGGGATGCAAGTTCAAGCTTGGCGCTAGGCTGGAGCGTAAACGTATAGACCCTGGTGAAGAAGAGGAGAATGAGCAATCACGTTTGAAAGAGAGGAATGATCAAAGTATGTCCAGTAGGACCTTTGATGGCAGGAACAGTATTGCAG
This sequence comes from Triturus cristatus, assembly GCF_964204655.1. Taxonomy (NCBI): domain Eukaryota; kingdom Metazoa; phylum Chordata; class Amphibia; order Caudata; family Salamandridae; genus Triturus; species Triturus cristatus. The sequence goes on from NC_140590.1 coordinate 1,363,050,043, forward strand.
GAGTTAGAGGAGAGCTGATTGCAGTGGCTATTAAAAAATATTCAGTGCCACAATGTAAGTAAAACATTTGGAGAACTTTTGTACAATTTCTCAGACAAGTAATTCATTTCAGGTGTATTACTCTGTATGTAAAAAGGGTATGGGGAATATGCTTCAGGAAGAATGACAAGGAAATGAAGGCATATGTAATATTATTTTTTTATTTGCATATTGCCAGCTTACATGTTACGGCCTTGCATACATTCTCTTCCTGGGCACCCATTCGGGCAAATCTGGAAAGACCTTCAATTAAACCAGAGGAACAATCATTTGAATGGTTAATTCTTTTGTTGCGAGTGGTCAATGGAGAGTTTGTGCAGTGGTAAGGTCGCAGCCTACCAAACAGTGCAGATGTCTGGTTTGCTAAAGACATCTTGGGGATATTCATAAAGTTGACCTAGGAATGCATTCCACCTGTTGCTTACCATTGGCTTTGTAACTCACATTTTCTGGCTTTAAATTTGTTGGCTTTATTCGCTTTAGGCTGTCCAGCTCGAGTTCATCAATCCCACTACCCATATCTGGTTTACTGTATTCTTCCACAAACTCACTTTCTGTAAACAGGCCTTTACATCTTGTCATAATTGCTGTGCATTCAAAGACAGAGGTCAAATTTTAGGCTGTGTCTTCCAGGGACCTTGGTGTTTATCTTTCTCCGACTTTAAAATGAGAGGATTTATGTGACAATCATGCTGACTACTGTCTCCGCTTGAGGAAGGCTGTACGTTATTTTTTTTCTAGCACACAACAAAATGTAAAGGTCTGTAAATGAACTGTGGTGACGATCAAATCAATACATTGGGTGATGACATTTCCACACATTATCATTTGTGCGCTGTATACTTTTATCAGTAAAACTATATATGAGTGCAAACGTAATAGCAATTTCAATTGAAGGTGTGTTGTCTGTAATGACAGTACTCTACCATACCATGCATACTCCTGGTTACCCCACTCCACTCTACTTTGCACCAATCCACGCCACTGCACTGTACTCTGCACCGTTCCTCACAATGCCTCGGGACTCTACACCACTGCACTCTACTAAACATGGCAACATTGGCTCATACCCAATTGGCATTTTTCATTTAATTATAAGTTCTTAGTAAAGTGTACTACATGTGTACAGGGCCCATAAATTAAAGGCTACTAATGGGCCTGCAGCACAGCTTGTGCCACTCACCTAAGTAGACCCTAACCATGTCTCAGACCCGCCACAGTAGGGCCTCTGTGTGCAATTCACTGCCACTCCGAGTTGACATTTAAAACTACTTGCCAAGCCTTAAACTGCTCTTTCATAAACATATAAGCCACCCCTATGGATGCCCTTGGTAACCCAAAGGGCAGGGTGCTATGTACGCAAAAGGTAGGGCATGTACTTTTATGTTTTATGAGTCCTGGTAGTGACAAACAGCCTATTTTGTTTTTCACAACTGCAAGGCCTACTCCTCTCACTGGCTAGCATTGGGAATTCATTAATAGACTTTTAAGCTGTATTTTCTGATCAGGGAGGGGTAGCTTTTTCATGTTTCATACGTTTGGAATGGTCTTGAGAAATCCTCTTTACTGGTGAAGTTGGATTTAAAATTACTGTTTCAGAAATGTCACTTTTAGAAAGTGGACCTTTCACTGCTCTGAGGGACTGATACACTTCAATAGGTAGTGTCCTGTCCACACACAAAGCACTGATTTACCTCCAAGGGTTAGCCTGACAGACAGTACTGGGCGGAAAGAGATTTTGTGTACTTCAGAGGCCAGCCTCTGATATCACCTCCACTTCAAAGGCCATTTTGGATATAAGTACAGGGTCCCTGATCCACACAAATCAGACACTTCTGGGTCTACAACTGGACTCTGTCAGAAGAACTGCTGTGCTGCTCAAAGGACTCAACTGGACTGCCGACCATGAATGCCTGCTTTTCTGCTTGTTGCCCTGCTGCCTGCTGCTCTCTGACTCTGTTGAAGTTGAGAGCTGGACTTTGCCTTCTTCCAAGTGATCTCCAAGGGCGTGTTGGCTTGCCTTCTGTTGCTTGAGGCTCAGGGAAATCAAAGTCTCTAACCCTGCACCTGTGCTGGAGAGGATGTGGTGCAGCGGCTTGAGCTAGGGATCCGGGTTCGCGTCTCGGTAGCCGCTCAACATCCTGTGATTCTGGGCAAATAACCTAATCTCCCCGTTTCCATGGACAGCGCCTGGATACCATCACGGGTGATAAGCCACGCTATATAAATCAACAAATTATTTTTATCACTCACCGGAAGTGGCCCAGATACTTGCAACATGGATTTCGACGCATCCCCTGTCTACATGTAGACTACACTCAACACCACTCCTGTTTAGGCCACTCCACTTTGCACCACTCCACTCTACGCCACTTCCACTTTGCAGCAATGCCCTTTACGTCAATGCACTCTACGCCACTACTCTATGCCACTCCACTCTACCCTGCACCACTCCACTCTACATCACTCACTCTACTCTGAAACAATCTACTCTGTGCCACTGCACTCAATACCACTGCATTCTATGCCACTCTACTCGGCTCTGCGCCACTCTAAGCCTCTGCAGTCTACGCTATGCCACTGTACTCTAAACCACTGAGCTCTAAGACAATGCACTCTACATCACTTTACTCAAAACCGATGCACCCTACACCACTGCACCTATGCCAGATACTTTGCACCACTGCACTTTAAGCTACTATACTATACAATATTCTACTCTATGCCCCTACACTCTATGCCGCTACACTCTATGCCACTGCACATAACGTCATTCTACACCATTGCACTCTACACCACTCCACTATACGTCATTGCTTTCTGCACCACTCTACACACCTGCACTCTGAAACTCAACTCTGTACGACGGCACTCTACTCTGCACCACCCTACTGTACTCTGCACCACGGAACTCTATGCCACTGCACTCTACGGCTCTGCACACTACCCTACACTACTCCACTCCATGCCGCTTCAATCAATACCACTCTAATCCACTCTGTGCCACTGCACTCTACACCACTGCAATCAACACTGCATCACTCTACTCTATGCCACTGCACTCAATGCTACTCTAAGTCACTGCAATCTACAACCCTTTACTCAAAACAATGCACTTTACACCACTGAACTCTGTGCCAATCTACTCTGCATGACTGTATTTTACACAACTTAACTCTAGGCCACTGTACTCAACTCCATGATACTCCACTCTATGATGCTCTACTTCATTAAACTCTGCTCCCCTGACACTCGATTCCAATCTATGCCACTCCACTCTACTGCACTCTATGCCATTCTATGACACTAATCCACTCTACGAAAATCTCTACACAACTCCTCTATGCCAGTTTATTCCACTCTATTCTATGACACACTACTCCACTCCACTCTACACCGCTCTACTCTAAAACACTCTACTCCACTCAACACCCTCTATGCCACTCCACTCTGCTCCACACAACTCCACCTCACTCTATGCCACTCCACTCTACGACACTCTACTCAACTCTGACACTGCACTCCACTCTACGTCATTCAACTCTATGACACTCTACCACCTCTACAGCACTTAACAACACAGTACACTACTCCATGACACTCCACTTCACTCCCCGCCACTCAACTCTACTGTACGCCACTCCATAACACCCCACTCTACTCTACGACACTCCCCACCACTCTCCTTTAGCCCACTAACTTTTAGCCATGCTAAACAGCAGCCGCTCTGGTGTACAATATTGCTAAAACATATTGGCAAAGCCAATGGCTCTTGCAAAGGCAAGACCCATTGGCTTTGCCAATGCTGTGTTTTCCAAAGAGACGGTTTGTGTGACACTGTGAAAAAAGTGAGTTTGTACTTGGAAGATCTGTTGTAGTGTTTTGTGCGTATGGGTAGGTGTGTTAAAGTAATTTTTCGTTTTTCTCTCGATTGATGTCAGCTGCCCATTGCTTGACTTGAGTGTAATGTTTCAAATCTATGTATCAAAATCCAAGTTAAGTGTTTTGTCGTGCCTTTTCTTGGAGTCCCAGGGCAGCTAGAGGTTCACTGGTCATCAACTGTGATAGTTACTGTTGTTTACTAATGGAGTCTCGGGCCACAATACTCTTGCACACCAATTCAATAACCAAGTGCTTCCTTTTGGTACCTCACTGTCTCAATGTCTTATAAAGCAATGATGTTCATGCGACAGTTTGTTAAGTTTATGCTAGATGCACGTACAGGTTCCTTTAGTGTATGTAGGTGTACTGTGTGGCAGTACTCTTTAATTAATCGTACTTTTCCAACTAAATGGCTTTGGAGCCTTTGTGTGTGAGGGTGAACTGGTTCTGTTTGGCATGTGCTTTATGAGCATGGCCATTTGTCGGTCAGATCTGAGCAATGGATGGTTGTGGTGGTTGTGGCTTGAAAACTAGATAAAGCCCAATGATGACATATAGGAGTGGTGTTGGATGGTTGTGGTAAGGACAGTATACAATGTCCTGATTGAGATAATGTGTGATGAGTCTTGCTATGGGTGGTATTTGGATCCAGGGACAGGCGTTCTCTGACTTGGAGCTGCAGTATATGGAGGTGTTATGTTAAGGAGCCTCTCCTTAAATAGCTTCTCACTCAGCTGTACCTATTGCCTGGTAAACCGTTTCTCCTGAAATCGAGGTTCCGAATCACTCACCACATATCACCAGTTTAGCACTATTTTCCAGGGCCTGTGTGCCTCACAGTCACTTGCATGGCTCGATTGTAGTGTTTTCTATGTATCATGATTCAGATCAGTATCTTAAGATGTCTTTTCTTGGGAGTTCCATGGCAGCCAGGGGTCAGTGGCCATCAACAGTAACATGTAATGTTGTTTACCAAGTGTCCCCGGGCCACAATACTTTAGTGCTCCAGTACAATAACAAAGTTACTTAAAGGTTTCTACGGTGAATGTAGGTATACTGTGTGACAGTACTCTTGACTTAGTCACCATGTATGAACTGTATAGCTTTGGAGTCTTGGTGTGTGCATGAGGATGAGGGAGATCTGTTTAGCGTGGACAGTATGGCTATGACCATTTATAGGATGGATCTGAGTAATCATGTGTGGTGCTGGTGGTGTTGGATACAGCGTGCTGTTGGAAGTCTGATGAAGCCCAAAGATGATATACTGGAGAAGTGTTGGATGCATGTGGCAAGGGTAGTCTGATTAAGATGATGTGTGGTGAGTCTTGTGATGGGTGGTATCTGCCTCCAGGAAAGCAATTCTCTAACCTAGAGTGGTTCCTGTTCATTAATATCGAAGGTCTAGATCACTCACCATTTACCACCAGTTTAAAGGCTAGCTCTCTGGGGCCTGTCTGGTTCTCAAGGAATCTTACCAATTTATGTGACAATTATTGCCATTACCTCTGGAAATACAAGAACCAGGCACTAAAAGAATCTTTATGAACTCCCAATTACCTCCTTTTGAGGTATTGATTTTCATAAAGGGATGTATTCTAGCCCATCAGTCAATGTTATCTCTTGGAGGGTGGTGTGAGGTTAAATGGGTAGTTTCGGCACCACAATTGTTTCTTTCAATAAATATCATGTACAAATAGCGTTATTGTGAAGATATTTTTGTACTGCAAGAGTCATTTAGTGAGAGGGACAAACCTGGAACACTTGAGGAGGGGACTTCAAGGAACTCCAAGATTAATGAGCAAAAAAAGATCAACAGTAGTAGAGTAGATTGAGAAGGACCAGGAGGTAGGTAATGTGGTACCTTGAAGACTGAAAGAATCTATGTGTAGCCTTTACACTTTACCTTGTCATATACTCCATTTACTTTTGCCAATGTAGCGCTTGGAAGGAGGTAATGTGATAATACTTTCTGAGGCAGTTGTGTTACATTAAGTTTTATTCAAATGTAATTAGATTGTCTTGTAATTTGAGAAAAGAGGAATTTGCTGTAGGGTTATGTCATAACATGCTAGGCTGAGGATGGAATGTTGTGATATCAAAGATAATTTGATAGTTAGGAGATTTTAGTTCTTTGATTGTCAGTTGGAAAACAGCCAAGCAAAGAATTGTTTGTGGGGTCCTCCCTTCAAAGTAAATCTACTTATGGTCTGTGCCTAGAAATTTTAACTAACCTGGTCCTTCAAATGTAAGACATTTAGGGCCAGATGTACGATGCATTTTACCGGCCATTTGCAACTGGTAAAATGCACTTTTCTATATACAAACCCTATTTTGCGAGTCGGTAACCTATTACCGACTAGTAAAATAGGGTTTACGAGGTGCTATTGGGAAGGGGAGTGCCAAAGGTGTCCCTTCCTAATAGCGAGTCGCAAGGGCATGTAGGATTGTTATGAGACCACAATACATTCGCAAAACTACTTCAAGTAGGTGGTAAGCCAGTTGCAAATGGGAAGGGGCCCCCTGAGGACCCTTTCCCCTCTGTGATCGAAAGTGAGAATGTTTTTTTAAGAGCAGGCAGTGCCTACTCTAAAAAAAATTAAACACAAACGTTTCACCTTCCTTTTTGAAACGAATTCCATTTTCCCTTAAGGAAAATGGGCTGCATTTAAAAAAGATAAAGTTGCTTTATTTAAAGCCACCAACACTGTGTTATTGCCCATTCAAAATGGGTCGCAAATTGCAACCTGCCTCATTAATATTGGTGAGGCGTGTCCATTGCGACACCATTGGGAATCGCTAATGTGTCTGAGACACATTAGTACAATTCATTTTAAGAGTCTCTAATTGCGAGTCGCAAAAATTCGCAATTAGAGACTCACAAAATGAAATGGTCGTACATGTGGCTTCTAAATTGATAGAACAATGATGGCTCAAGAGCATTTGCCAAATATTTTTGTTAGATTGTCACATTTTCCAGTTAGTTTCTGTGCTGCAACTTGTTGATGAAAAATGTCATCTTTTCTTAGACATTACCAACATTCATTACTTTTGTTTGTTTATGCTGTTAGAGGTGCAAGTTCATTGAAAGCAGAAACAAAGATACTATCACAACTTTTGATTGCATAACTATTCTCTTTGCTATCCCTTGTCCTGAGTCCCGTCCTACAAAACATAATTTTCACTGCTTTATTATAAAATCTAGTTAAATTCTGTGTATTATATCAGAGGATTTTAGAACATGTTGGTGCTGTCATATCAAGGTTGTAACTATGCAATGTTACAATAGCTGGTAAATATTTAAGGCATTACTAAAATAACAAAGCCCTTACAAAGTAAAAAATCGTACACGCCAAAACACATTTGCCTCTCTCCAGATTTGCCTACTTTGAGCAATTGTTTTCATTTGCTCCCAAACCATGTTTTTATAATGTCGCGGTTCACCTGTGAACCAGAGCCTACCACTTCCCCTCAGGAGGTTTCAAACTCAAATCCGGCCAACAAGCTGCCACTGGTTCCAACACGCGTTCCCGTAATTTAGGGTAAATGTGAAATATTCAGAGCATTTCCCACTTTCTTTTCCAGAATCAACAGGCATCCCAGATGAGAGAACGACTGATAGGTAGCAAAAATGCACTCCCTAAGTACACACTTTACACTCATTGTGATAAGTAGTTGTTCAGAACATGATGTTCTGAAAGACCCAAAACCTCCTCTATGCCTGCGATGGTAGATTCTTTTACTCACCAATATCTAATGCATTTGAAGGTCACAACCCATGCCATTGTTTTTACAAGCAGTATCTGAAATGCCCCATTGTATGCCGTTCGAGAAAACAATACCTACACATCTAATCATAAAAAGTGAAGAATCTTATAAAATCAAGAGACTGATCAGAAATTAATTCCAAACAAACATCCACACCTGAAGGATAATTTACGATTATGATGTTTTTAGTTTGATGTCTAACCAACATAACATTACAAAAAGCAGGGATGGTATTGCGTTTGTAAAGGGTCCCTTGAATGTTTTGTTACACATGAAGAAAATAGAATGAGAAATTAATGGCCTCGAGAATTGCTTGGATAATTGATCACTGGCACCTGACCAGGTCTGAAACCGTGCAAGCACGAGCAGGTGAGAGAACATGGGAGGTTGGCGTGAAGTTTGGGAAAGGCTTCTTTCATGCCGAGGTTGAATACGAGTCAAGTTTAAGAAGATACATTACCCTAATGTCCCGTCATTTCAATACTAGTTTCTTATTGCCAAATTGTGGCAACCCAGTGCCACTTTGTGGTGAGATCAGAAACAGTTCTATAAGCAATACGAATGTTACTCAGCCTATGTTGTGTATCAAGCTGTGAGGCAGCACAAAGCAATTGCAATATGCTAGTTGTGAGCAACTCACAGTTCCCTTACAAAATGTCAGAATGGACGTATTTAAACTAACCTTCGCAAATGTTGTCAGGGTTTCAGGGAAAGGGAGTGAATAACAGAAAAGGTCAATGGATTACTGCTATGATAACACAATGAAGTTCCGGTATTATCTTCAGATTTAGCACATTCTGATTACAAACTCTATGCTCTTCTGTGCAAGTAGCTAGTACACAAAGGGCCATATGTAGGTAGCCTCACATTTACCGATTCATAAATACCGAATTTTACCGATTCGGTATTTATGAATCGGTAAATGTGATGTAGGTAATGATTCGGTAAAGTTTACCGAATCGGAAAAATTCGGAAAATATGAATCGGTATTTACCGATTCGGTAATGAGGCATACCTTCCCATTGATTCCTATGGGCCTGGAGGCCCATAGGAATCAATGGGAAGGTATGCCTCATTACCGAATCGGTAAATACCGATTCGGTAATGGGGGGAGCATATACAAGGGTGGCAGGGTGTCACATTGACACCCTGTTGCACCCCTGAATCTTGCATGTGTGCACATGTGGCGCACATACATGCCCTAAGGGCATGTATGTCTGCCACATGGCACTCTTAAATCAGCAAAATATTGCTTTTTGCAAGGTATTCGTTATTTATCACCAACCTGTATTTGGTGGTAAATAACGAATTCTTAATACTGATATTCACTCTTTAGAGTGCTCCCTACATTGCATTTCTGGATTCGGTATTTACCGAATCGGTATTTTACCGATTTCTTAATTTCCGATTCGGTAAATACCGAATCCAGAAATCAGCCCCCTACATAGCAAATGCCTAAATACCGGTCGGTAACGGGATATTTACCGAATTTCGGCCGTTACCGACCGGTATTTGGCTTCCTACATGAGGCCCTAAGTCACTCTGCAACAGCACAAACAAGTAAAGAGTACTGATAAGAAAGTAGCCTACGTGTGTACGCCCTGCAGGAATATCACAGCAAAGGATTCTATTAAGAAAAAGAGAGTACAACACATGGTCTCAGCGCTTTATTTGTAGAACTCTAAGTGCCAGGGCGCAAGGTGTTTCTCAGGAGGCCACTGTGGTTGGCACTGCCCGCTGTCTCTGTCAGCACTATCAAATACTAAGCATCACACAACACAAGTGCGACGTTTTAGACTGCTCCAGGTTTCCTCAAGCTGAAAGAATAGCCTGGCCCGCTAGTTTTACTATTTATTTGAAGTAGTTAAACACTTTATTGCCGAGCACTGCAGAAACATGGACAAACAGTGCCACCCTTCCTAGAATGATTTAAAGGAATGCCAATGTTTAATAGCAAGTGCTGGTGCCACGGGCAAACAGCAGCAAAAAATTAAGCACTACATTATACCCTTTTTCCATCTCTAGTTTAAAGGTAAAGTCTCAAACTTACTTTATTTGCTCCTGCATGTCAATGCTGTTGCTGCCTGAGCCTTGAATGTGGAAAAACAATGACCTGGGGCCTGATTTCGAGTTTGGCAGATGGGTTACTCAGTGACGGACACCCCGTCTGCCTTATCACAAGTGCATTATATATGATGGCACTTATAATAAAGTGGAAGGGGTATAGAGCATTTTATGTGAGGATGTACCCTGTCTGCCAAACTCTATACCTGTCTACCGAACTCGAAATCCGTTCTATAACATCCACATTCTGTCCCTGTGGTAGAGGCGTATTTATGCCAACAATCTTGCGCCTGCTAATATAAAACTCTACCAAATGAGTGGCCTAGCTTCCAAACACAGTGGGAGTCATACACGGAAGTGTAGCCTTTTTCTACACCAGACATTAAGATCCCCATTTGTTGTAAATTTTTCATCTTTGGTAAAGTAAATTCCTAGTTCTATTTATACTTAGATGGCGTCTCCTTTTTGCAAACAAGCTGCTAGTGGGACTTCTTTTCAATCATCTCAATCTTTTCAATATTAGGACCAAGCATGTTAACAGAGTAAAGTAAATAGCTGTTGTATCTTGATGTTATTCTTGCTCATCTGACTTTGTTATGTCCTGATATGTGGAGAGCACATTTGTTCGTTTACCGCCCCGGGCGTTCAGGATTCTAGATGCAGACTGCTTCGGCAGTTGGTGATCTGGAGTCGGGAGTGAGGGACGTGCCAGATGCACTTTCATCTTATCTTATATTAAATACTTCTTCAACACTTACATGGGGTATTTGGATGTTCTTCTGGAGACCTTTGGATGTGGAAATTAAACACAAGAGCCATTGCTTACTCCATTCAATCTGGCTCTGATAACTTTAAACCATCATGGTGTAATCAAGAGGGAGAGGTGGTAAGGTCCCATCCAGAGGTTCCAGTCAGACGGAATGGTGCTATCAATGTGCAAGCTGGTGGAATTAAAGAGTGTGCAAAACCAAGCAGAACAAATGATATAATGTCAACTGTCTCCAGCCTTTTTGGAAAGCAGAACAGCTCTTTATTGTTCCCCCAGGATGTTGTCAACCAAGATGGGTTGCCGGAATGAAACTCCGACTACGAATGTCACTGTGTCTGCTGCTATAAGAGTTATGGAATGGTTATGGATTTCTGTTAATAATAATCTGAAGTACTCCCCACAGTAAGAAAGTCTGTGCAAGCATTATGAAACTTTAAATATTAGCTAACTCTGTGTTTGTTGTCCTCAAACCCATGTGCTTAAGCCATTGCGAGCCTTTCTCTGCTACTTTTTTGCTGTGGGAAACGCACTTCCAGGCCCCAATGCCCACCAAAGTGTTTGACCTGTCTAAGTCACGCACAACCAATCAAGCCAGAAGACATTCATTTGAATCAGTGGAACTGTAGACTTAGTGCCATCAATATGGTGCAGGAAGTGTTAGGGAACCTGTTATTGGGATAGTTCGAGCTCTCACCTGGTTTAAACCTATTAACCATGTGTTTCCTTGACTGCTTCCTTAATACAATGAATCCAGATTTTCAAGCACAAAGTGAAAATGTTTTTCAACCTATTAGTGCTAAGTTTTTCCACTTGCCTTGTACATCTAATATTTTTTAGATGAGAATTGTTTGACTAGTAAATATTTCCTATGGTGTAATCTCCAGCTCCTCATCTGAAGCGTTGTTTACTGGCCACTATGTGGTAACATCCAAGACTTTCGCAACTCTTTTGGGCTTGGTTTGAGGGTAGGACGAGTTTTGTGCTTACGTGCAGGGATACAGAGTCCATCCTGAGTGCAGGGCAAGGTGTGCGCCTGCGTGAGTGCAGGGTCATGGCTGTGCCCATGTGAGTGCCGAGTCAGGAGGGGTGTGTTTGTGTGAGAGCAGGGTGGGCGTCATGCCTATGTGAGTGCAGAGTTTCAGAGTGTATGTGTATTCAGAGGGAAGTGTTTGCATAAGTGTAGAAACTTACATACAGGTGAGTGTGTGTGTACGGTGATGGGTGCGCCTGTATGAGCGTACAGTGAGGGACATGCCTGTGTGAGTGCGGGGCGAAGGGTGTCCATATGTGAGTGTAGTGTGTATACTGTGCATAACTGCAGGGTTACAATGTGTATTCTGAGTGCAGGGGGTGAGGTGTGCCTGTGTGAGTGCAGGATAACCGTTGTGTTTCTTGGGGGTGCAGGGTGAGCTGTGCAGCCCAGTGGGTGCAGGGCTCAGCACATTATAGCCAGACTTATTGGCACTGCCAATGGTTGTCGTGGGTTGCAGATAGTGTGGAGCACAGGCAACAGCTGCAGGTTTTCGAATTCTGCACGGCATACAGGATGTCAACCATTGGCTTCTTCAAAGTGGATAAAATGGTACACATTTTCAAAGAGGGCCATAACTTAAAAATTCCCTTTCCTTGCCACTGGATTAAAGCTGGCCTGGCTGATGATGGGTGTTACCTTGAAACCGGTCCCAGATGCTTGTTTGCGGTGTGGCTTGGCATTTTGGGCTGGATTGTTCCCATGAGGAACAGGGTCAAGACTGATTTGCGTATGGCTGGGTCTGAACTGGGGTGGCGAAGTGAGCTAAAGAATGATGCTGGATTTAATCCAGATCTAATAGTGACTGGGGGTGAGTGTATGAAAAGTTTAGTGCTCCGGCCATCATCTCCTTGTGTTAGCTTCAGCACATTATAGCCAGACTTATTGGTATTGCCAATGCTTGTCGTGGGTTGCAGATAGTGTGAAGCACAGGCGACAGCTGCAGGTTTTAGACTTCTGCACAACATACAGGATGTCAACCATGGGCTTCTTCGAAGTGGAAGAAATTGTACACATTTTCAAAGAGAGCCGTAACTTAGAAATTCCCTTTTCAAGATTGTAGTTAGTTCACTAAAAGTTAATGGAGTAGCCAATCAAAAATGTTGGAAGATTTCTTCCTGTGATGTCAGTTCCGGTTTTAAGCATATAAAAGACAGCGCTTGAAAGGGCATGATGGTTACAATGCATTTTGTTCCCTGATTTTCCGCCATGCTGAAAGCCCAAATGCTATTCATTTTTATTTTAGTTTTTTTCCACCAGCAGGAACGATAATCTTTGTGTATCCTTTCTGGGATTTGCTTGTGTAGATGGTCTCGTTAATTCTTTCTTATGTTCAGGAGGAGTTTGGCGCCTCGCTACTAGTGCTTTCACCAACACTATCTTTATCTTCAATCAGTATTTGATAAGAGCGCAAAGGGGGACTTTCCTCTTTGTGTATTTTATCTCAAAACTTGTAAAAAGGAGACACTTGTTATCTTTCACATATATCATTCTGTGAGGGTTGCATTTTGGCTATAGGGAGAAGTCAACATTTTGATGAGGTATATATAGCAGGCACTTGACAGAACTTCTCAACGTCCAGTCTTGACAATCTCCTGGCACAACGTAAGTAGAGTAGGTGAACTTGGGAGAGGGGCAGGAGTGTCATTTCCACAGTAGGCCGAATGGTGTAGGGGCATGCAGTGATACAGCTGAATCGATTTTTTAGGGAGGGGTTGATACTTCCTCAAAGTTAAAATAACTCCTAGAATGCATTGTGCACAAAATTTGAGCTATGTAGCAGGGCTCATCAATCACAGATTGGTGTGGAAGAGGTTGCTAGTTTGTCACCACAATCTGCAAAGCACAGCCCATAATGTTGGAGGTAGGAAGAGGACTGGTATATCTACAGCAGTGTCACATACTGTTGGTTCATGGGGTGAAAAGAGTCAGTAGACTAGTTTGGTAGTTGGGCACCACAGTTTACTATAGCTCAAGGCACTCTACATGCACAGTGTGGGGGCTCTGAAGGAGGGGACAATCTAAAGCCGGCCTACATGTTGTTGGGGAATGCGGGGCATGGAATGGTATGGCAGAGTTGGGTCGGTTGATAACTGGTCATAATAATTTCCTATAGCTCTGAGCACATTGATTGCACAGCATGGGAGCTTTGATGGATGAAGCAGACCTACAGCAGGGCTACATATTGTCGGGACATGGGGTGCTATGATGGAGTGCGCTCGTAGTTAGTGACAAGAAACTCAAACAGATCTTAGCATATTGAATGCATAGCAGAACAAATTTTCTTTGGTAATAATTTTCTGATGGATACTCTATCTAACTGCAGATTCCTCACATTGTGACTCACCCCAGGAGCCAGAGTAGATTTGGAAAGACTTGCCATACACCTCCTACGTGCTGGCAAGTGGAACCACTGCCCTCTGTCACTACTCTCTGCCACCTACGGACATGCTGACATGGAGTGACAAATGGATGCTACCTCTGTGCGTTAATGATAAGTTTATTAATTGGTCTTTTTCATGCCCTCAGACATGGAGCATGGCTGACAGATTGGAAATACTGCTAGTGTGCAAAAATTTACCCGGGAACCTTATGTAATCCCAAAAATGAATCCACAGGAGAGGGCTAATTCTATGATTGGCACTTCTAACGCAGATTCCTCACCTTATGAATCAATATGAAAACAGTGCCTCCTTCAAGGTGGTGGGTCTGAGGAAAGGACTGTACACCATGAAGTCCAGCAGGGCCAAGCAGGTAAAATGGCTCTCCATACAGACCTATGAATAAATAAATTAGTGAATGGTGACAGTTTGATGGATACCCATGTGGTTGACGAGCTGAAGTCCAAATAGGGACTTCCCTAGACCAGGGCTGTAGTTACAGCTTTCCCTGGTGGTGGAATGATGAAAAGGTCTGAAGGTCCCTTTTGCCCACAGCATAACACAGTTTAAAGAAAAGATCAATACATCAGAAAGTGGTCTATTACTAAAATTCCCTATCTTTATTTGAACTGACAACTTCGTCCTAGCAATATAGAAGCCTAAGGGCCCACTCTGGATCCAACCAGTGTAGCCTTTTTAGAGGGATGCATGGAAAGGAGAATGTGGGCAGTTCAATTGACTGCCTCAAATGAATGGGCGACATCATATTTAGAAGAAAGTATGCACAAGTTCAAAGCACCAGCTTATCGTGGGAGCAGGTACTGTATGGAAGCTGGGCTAATAATGCCTGCAGTTTGTTGATGTGATGCGCAGAAATGACTGCAATAAGGAAAATGGTTTCCAGAGTTCGAAGCCTCAGGATGCCACTATGAAGAGCTTAACCCCTTCGATGCGTGACGGAGTGGTTCCGTCATGCGCGTCGGTCGAGCTGTGCGGATGACGGAACCGCTCCGTCACGGCCCCGCCCGCGCACGAATCCATCAGCACAGCGCGGTAATCCGCGACGCGCTGAAGGGGTTAAAAGTGGACGGCGGCAAATAGGCCCTCGACTCTCCTCAAATTCTCTCTGGGAGGTATTGTACTACTGAATATCGACACCACCAAATTGTGGCATAGCAATATCGAGGACAGAATATGGAGGGAAAAAATATTGAAAAGGTAAGTTCATATAGGAAAGTTTTACTAACTCCTTCCCAACTCCACATCTACGTACCATAAAGATATAATTACCGTGGCGGGGTGATACCCCACATATGTTTCCAACTCTCTGCTTACCTATTGTGTCAAATACCAAGGAATGTTCTTGTTTAAAACAATAAAAATAGATTTACAAAAAAAAAAAAAAAAAAAAAAAAAAGATATAATTACCGTGCAGATACATATATGTGAAGTTAGGTATAGAAAATCTAGAATTACTTACCTGTTGATATTTTATTCTCGATATTCTGTCCCACTGATATTGCTAATTCAATATTTAAGGGACACACAGTCTGGGAGGCACATGGACAGAAGGAGAGTCATCCTCATACTGAGTTGGAACTCTGTTGATAATATAGCATGTCATAGGGCATGCCATACCCGAAGCTGTTTAACAGTTAGCAATTTAAGTGGGAGCGAAATCCAGTACTGGCTCCTCTGGAGCCAAGATCAATGTTGATAAAGAGACAACGAGCATTGCTTGCAGAATGGTAGTCAATGCTTGACTAGGTGCCAGAAGTGGAGTGGGCTGAAGCAATACCAGGTCAGTCAGCAGCAGGGGAGAGATTACCAGCTGAATCCTGCCTAGTGGCTCGAACTAATCACTGAGGCCCGAAGGTGCATCGGAGGGATTTGGAACCATTTTGTAGAGATGCAGCATGGCCTCACTGAAGGGTGTTGTTAGAACTCTCAGTATTAGGGAGTTCTTCTCCCAAACATTTTGTTTCGCCTTACTTCTCCTTTTTTGCCAATCTCATTTTTGTTGGCCTTAGAACTCTGCGCTTTACACTACTAACCAGTGCTAAAGAGCTGGTGCCCTCTACTTTAAACATGGTAAACATTGACTTATACCTAATTGGCATACTTAATTTACTTGCAAATCCCTAGTAAAGTGGTGCTATGTGTACCCAGGACCTGTATAATAAATGCTACAAGTGGGCCTGCAGCACTGATTGTGCCACCCACTTAGGTAGCTCTTTGAAAAATGTCCCAGGCCTGCCATTGCAACCCACGTGTGCAGTTGGAAACTGCCATTTCGACCTGGCAAAATAAACCTTCTACCAGGCCCAAACGTTCTTTTTGAATACATACAAGTCACCCCTAGACTAGGCCCTGCACAGTCCAGAGGGCAGAGTGCAGTGCATTTAAAAAGTATGACATGTACTTTTTAAGATTTACATGTCATGGTAGTGAAAAACTGTTACATTTGTTTTTCACTACTGCAAAGCCTACATTTCATATAGGATAGCATTGGAGTTACCTTATTACATTTAATAAGTGCTAACTTCCAAATGGGAACAGGTGATAAGTTCATGTTTGGTGTCTTCGGAATTGTAATGAAAAATCCTCTCTTATGGTAAAGACAGATTTTAAATTAAAATTTGGAAAATACCACTTTAGAAAGTTGTCATTTTCCTGCCTTAGCCATTTAGTGCCTGCAGCCTGTTCTGGGTCACATGACTGGGTGTAATTCGCAGGATCCTCGACAACGATGCAGGACCTCGCATCAGAGCCTCACAGCTCCTCGGAATGGGCCCATTGCTTCGGCCTGGACACAGAGGAATCAATGTCAGCGTGAGGTTAGTGCCGATTTCCAGTTTGTGTAGACACATCTAGAGGCAGGATGGAGGCACAACGGTGGTCAAAAGCCACATGCCAGTACACAGGAGTTATGGCAGGAGTTTTCAGGTCCAGTCTAGTCCCTGGAGGGTATTCACAGTCTGAGATATCTGTGGTTAGACGTATCAGAATGTCAGCTTTCCTAGTGGTCACATTTACAACAGGGTCACATTCAGTTGCTTCATGTGTTTGTATACCACCAACATTTAAATTGGATTCTAAGTTTGAAGATAGAAATTTTGATCGTGAAAGGTGCCAAAAGTATCCAGCAGGTGAGAAGGATCCCCTCGACACAAAATTTAACTGTTCCCACTCACAGCTTCTCCTGCCAAAACCCATGGCTTCAGCCAAATCCAGCTAAATGCCTATCACACTTCTAAGGGACTCTGCCGGGTACAGACTGCAGCCTTGCCCCACTGGAGGATTTTGGCATCCATTTCAGAGACTATGTCAGAAGGTAAAAACCTTGACCGTGATCGGCCTGAAATCGCACCTAGGTTCCGGTCACATGCGAGCAGTACTGTCTACTGGTGCTGTACTTTCCCCTTATTGGATTTTTGTCATTTTGGTGTCATTTTGTATAGTTAATTTGTCTCTATTTTTGTAAATTGGAATATGACTTTTTGTTGCGTTGTGCTTTTGATTTTCTAACTGGTTTGGTACTTCTAAATGCTTTACACATTTTCTTTAAGTTAAACCTGTCTGCTCTGTGCCATAGCTACAAGGGTTGGGCTTAGGTTTAAATTATTGAGATCTTGTGTTAAACCTACCAAGTTCGTGGCTTTACTAGTTGTGGTGGATTACCATTAGTAATTAACTTTCTTATATTGGTGTTCACCATTACGATCCAGAACTTGTGTTTAGCAGTACAATCCCTAAACTAAATTATCATCAAAAATTTTTTTTTTTTTTTTTTTTTAAACCGTTTATTACAAATCTCAAGAATATACAATTATGGGCCCACAACCTTCCGGCCGGCCGCTAGGAATGGCAGAAACATACGGCATACGTTCATAGAACCCTTGGCATTACAAAGGAGCATAAGCAGGAGTCATCAACATCATGGGCCACAGCCATAATACGTCACAGTGCGGTTTCATTTTATACAAACAATAAAAAAAACAACACCCACAAGGCTACCCTACAGTCGAAAGTAGCAGCACGTGCTCCCCAATGGGGAACCCCAACTATTAGAGGAGTCCAAAGAGGGGAAGGGAAACAGAGCGAGGACTGGGGGAAACCTGTGCCCGGGGCTAGGGGAAGGGGTCAGCTAAGAGGACGGGGCTGGTGAGGCAGCAGGCAGCAATGGTGGCGCGCAAATACTCCCACGGTAGGCGTTCCAGGGGCCCCACACTTTCACCCATGTCGCAGGCTTACCCCTCGCAACATACACCACCTTTTCTCGAAACATGCACCAGTCCATGTGCTCTTTCCAGGCCGACACCGTCGGGGGGTTCTGGGATCCCCACAGTTGCGCAATGTCACGCTTAGCAATCATATATCCCAGAGTCACCCACCACGTTTGCGGAGCCGAGTAGTCAGTTGGTTCCCACACATTCAACAGGCATCTCCTCGCTTCCGGCAGCAGCGCAACACGCGTAACCACTCGCAGGACCTCGTGCACACCGCGCCAGAGTCGCTCCACCTTCGGGCATTCCCATAAAATATGCAGGAAGGTCGCCACGGCACCACAACCACGCTTACACAAACCATCCACAGTGTAGCCCATGCGCTGAAGCCTTGGCCCTGTCATGTAGACCCGGTGGAGTATTTTGAGCTGGACGAAGCGAAGGCGAGCCGGTATAGCCACCTCCTTCGGAGAGGCCACCGCGGAGATCCAGTCCTCATCGTCCAATTCCAGACCGTCGGCAACCCAAGCCTCGCGAAGGCCAATCAGCAAGCCCGATCGATCATTAATCAGTTTTTTATAAATAAGGGAGATCGTACTGTCTGGGACGTGGCCATCTAGCACTCTATCCTCCAGGGGGGAAGACTCCGGGATGGAGGCGACGTCTGGGAAGACGGAGCCCAGTGCATGACGGATCTGCAGGTATCGAAAGTATTCACTACCCTGCAACTGAAACTCCGTCTGCAGCATCTCGAATGTTTTAAATCCTCCCCTCGACCAGAGATCCCCCACTTTACTGATGCCTATCATGTCCCATTTCGCGAAGCCCTTCGAGGTCCAGAGAGAGCCCAACTTCTCAGACGCATACAGCGGTGACGCCCGGGTCAAACGGTCCTTCCACCCCATAGCTGCATTAGCCGCATGCCATACTCTGACCATGACACGCGTAGGTCCCGTCAAGCGAGCGTCGGGCGCGCCAGAGTAGAGCGCTCGATTGTAGTCGCCACCGGGCAGTAGCATCTTGTCCATCTCAAACGCCGGGTTCAAGGCGGGCCCATAGAGGCCATGGTTAATTGCAGCTAGCTGGGAGGCCCAGTAATACCGTTTAATGTCCGGGAGGGCAATCCCCCCGTCATACCATGGGAGCGTCAACTTCGCCAGGGCAATGCGCGGCCTCCCGTCCCAGAACAGGCGGCGCTGTAAACTCTCCACCTCACGGAAGTAGCGCGCCGGGACTGGGTCCATAGTGTTCTGGAGAGCGTATAAGAAGCGTGGCAACGACATCATCTTAAACAACGCCGCCCGGCCGAGCGGCGAAAGCGGCAGGCACCGCCAGCGCACGACGTCCTCCTTCAAGCGCTGGAGAGGGGGAAGCAAGTTCCGCTCGTAGCGAGCCTCTGGGTCCAGAGTAATGTAGACACCCAGGTATCGAAACCCCTGAGAGGCAATCTGAATCGGACAACCCCGCGGAAGGACAGGAGCCTCCCCAGAGAGCACATACACGCATGATTTAGCCCAGTTGATGACAAGGCCTGAGTTACGGCCGAATGAACGTAAAACATCAACCAGGACTATGAGTGACTTACGTGGGGAGGCTAGGTACAAAAGGATGTCGTCAGCGTATAGGGACACACGGTCCTCATATTCGGGGGTCCAACGGAGTCCACGGATGGAGGGGTGCCACCGCAGCCACTCCGCCAGGGGCTCCAAGGCCAGCGCAAACAGGAGCGGCGACAAGGGGCAGCCCTGCCGCGTGCCCCGGCCCAGCTCGAATGGGGCCGAAACTCTTCCATTCACCACCACCTGCGCCAATGGGCCCGAATACAACAATTTGACCCAACTGATGAAGCCCGGGCCGAATCCAAACTTCGCCAGCATCGCCCAAATGTATGGCCATTCAAGCGTGTCAAACGCCATAGTGGCGTCTAAGGACGCCAAAATGGCCGGCTCCCGCACGAATGGGACACGTGCGAGCACCCCGTGCAAGCGCCGCAGATTAAGGGCTGTATTGCGATGGGGGATAAAGCCGGACTGGTCTTGGTGAACCAAGTCGCCCACCACGCTGACCAGCCGATTGGCCAGCACCTTGGCGAGAATTTTGGGCTCCGCATTCAAAAGCGAGATAGGCCGATAGGATGTGACCCGGTCCCGAGGCCTCCCCTCCTTGTGGATCACCACGATAGTAGCCAGACGCTGGTCCGGTGGGAGGGAGCCCAGCGAGTGGGCCGCCAGGAACATCGCGCGGAGGTGGGGCGCCAATACATCTGGCCGCAACTTATATAACTCGATAGGGATGCCATTTGGGCCCATGGCCTTGCCAGAGGCAACCGAACGTATGGCGAGGGCAATTTCGTCGGATGTAGGAGCGGCATCCAGCGACACCCTGTCCTCCTCCGAGAGGGAAGGCAGCGCGATATCCCTAAGCAGGGAATGGGAGTCCTCCTCCGAGCAAGGAGAGACCGGAGAATACACCTCGCGGAAATAATCCGCGAAACAGGAGACAATTTCTTCTGGCTCGGTGACACTCACACCATCCGTCCTCTCAATCAGCGGGACCACACGATTCACTCTCTCCTTTTTATCCAACCACGCTATCAGTTTGCCCGCCTTATCACCCACATCATACAGTCGCCCCTGCTGCTCCCTACTGAGGCCCCTGGCCGCCTCCGTAACGAGGGCCCTGTAGGCCGCCTGCTTAAGTTGTAGGACATGCAGTGTAGCATCCGTCACTCCGCCCTCTAAATCACCCTCCAATTCAGCAATTTCGGCCTCCACCCGGGTAACCTCCTCCCGCTCGCGCCTCCGGGCATGGGAAATGAGGAACAGGGCCTCTCCTCTGAGAACTGTCTTGAAGGCTTCCCACAAGGAGATAGCCGAAGGGACGGACCCCACATTCTCATCAAAGTATCGCTGCAGGGATTTAATCACAGCAGCGCGAATGGTGGGGTCGCGCAGGTACCAGGCATTGATGGGAACTACCCTGCCCTCACCCCTCGGAAGGACATCAAAATGGAACACGAGCGGGGAGTGATCCGAAATACCCCGCGCCAGATGGCGCACCTCCCCCACACTCCCAGCATAGGCCGCCGGGACAAGGACATGATCAAGCCGTGAGAGGCTACCATGTGCCCCCGAGTGGAAAGTGTACTGCTGCTGCGTGGGATGTTTTAAGCGCCAGCAGTCCACCAATCCCAGTGTATCCAAG
The DNA here is from genome assembly GCF_964204655.1 of Triturus cristatus. Taxonomy (NCBI): domain Eukaryota; kingdom Metazoa; phylum Chordata; class Amphibia; order Caudata; family Salamandridae; genus Triturus; species Triturus cristatus. The sequence goes on from NC_140590.1 coordinate 1,363,071,403, forward strand.
AGGCCAGATAGCCACGCCTGGGCCCGGGGGAGGTCCCTAGGGGGGTGACGATCCAGAGTCCCAGAAACCACCGCATTGAAGTCCCCCCCAACCACTAGGAGTCCCCCCGGAAGGCCCAGGAGGAGGCGCCCCAGGTCTGCAAAAGTGGTCGCCTGCAACCCCGGTGGGACGTATACCGATACAAAAACCACCACTTTGCCTTCCATTCTCCCCACTAAAACAGCATAGCGCCCCCTATCATCATGGCGCACCTCATCAATTTCCAACGGGAGCGAGTTCTTCACCATAATGCCCACACCCCGTGAGCCCGACGTGAAGCCCGAATGGGCCACCAAACGATAGCCACGCCGATTCATGGCACAAAAAGAGTTTCCAATAAGGTGTGTCTCCTGCAGGAAGACTACATCGGGTGAGATTCGTTTCAAATACTGCAGGACCACACCTCGCTTGATCCTATCCCCCAGTCCATTAACGTTCCAAGACAACAAAGTCAACTCCCTACCCCCCATAACACACAGGAGCCATCAATCGTCCCCCGGAGAGCACCTTAAAAACAATACAGAAAAGGGTTTGCCTTGTGGTAAAAACGAACAACAACACCCCACCCCAACTCCCTCCCCCCAACAGAACTCCCCCCTCCCTGCACCCCTGCATGAGCCCAAACAGCCCCCCCAAAGTGCAGTGTGCCTGTCGCCCCATAGATGGTGAAACTAACTAAACCCCCAGAGGAGGAGGGAGAACCCCCAAGAGACCCCACACGACCTCCACAGGAGGAGACTTACTCGAACAGGCGAACAGTCAAAAGTGACATCAATTTTGTCCAGAGCGAGGCATAATATTAGTCCCTCAGTCCTGATCCGGCGGGCCCTCTCCCCCCACCGCTCCCCCCCCCACCCCCCCGATCCCGATCCCCAGGCAAAGTATCTAACCAGTCCCCGGCTGCTTCGGGGCGATCAAAGAAGTGCGTCCGGCCATTCAACTCCACCCGCAGCTTAGCCGGGAAAAGCATAGCGTACTTGAGATTTAGGTCCCGTAGACGACGTTTGACTCCGAGAAAGCTTAGTCTCTGCTTTTGGACCGCTGGGGTGAAGTCAGGATAAAAATTTATATCCATATTGTCGAGTCTGACTGGCCCCTGTAGTCTGGAGGATTGCAGGATAGCGTCTCTGTCTCGGAAGTTGAAAATCCGGGCGATGAGAGGCCTCGGGGGGGCTCCGGCCTTGGGCCTTCCCCCGGGAACCCTGTGGGCTCGCTCCACCGCGAAGAATTTACTCAGTACCCGGGGATGGAGGTGGGTGAGAATCAAGTCCTCCACGAATAGATCCGCCGCCGCCTCCTCCCGTCCCTCAGGCACCCCGAGAATACGGACATTGTTCCTCCGGGCCCGACCCTCAGAATCCTCCAGGCGACGATCCATCAGCGCGCTCGCCTGGCCAAGCCGGCGCACCTCCTTTTGGAGGGCTGCCACATCCGTCGTGAGGCCCGATGTGGTGTGGGCCAACGAATCAACCCGGTCATTAGTCTTGGATAAATCGGCCCTTACCAGGCCAACATCCACAAGGACCGAGTCGATTTTCTGCGCCAGTGTATCAAAGCGCTGGTCCACCGAGGCCTTCATCTCAGCGATGGCGCCCATCACGTCTCGCAGGGTCAGGTCTGCGGGCAGAGCAGGAGCATCAGTCGGGCCCTCAGGGGACCTACGCGGCACCTCGGGAGATCCCTTCTGGAGGGTGTAGCGGTCCATGCTGTTAGACTGGGGGACTGCGCCACGTCGGGTCGATTTCACCTTTGCCCGATCTCCATCTTGCTTTGTGGACATGGTTCCAGTCCCACGGCCGTGCCAGGCACGTCGTAAAGGGCGGGCAAGCCGGTTCACGGGATCCGGGGGGGGGGGGTCACCACAGGGCCACGGGGCAAGTCACAGCCGGCGGGTCGGCAGGGCACCCCAACGGGGCCACACTACCTCACAGTGCCCAGCGACCCAACCTCGCCGAAACAGCAAGGAGGGTGCAAAAGCGAAAGTGAAAGTGCGGGGTACGCGAGCCGCCGCGCCCAGCCCGCCGCTGTTGTTGACTTTGCCTCCGGATCACCCCACAATTCCAATCCGGGGTCCGGCGTGGAGAAGGCCGGAAATCTCAATCGGTGCTACCGCCGGAGTCCGAGGTCCAATTTGGAAGCGGAAAGCGGGTGCCACCTCAGCTCGGGCTCACCAACACAGTCCCCTCGTCTAGGACAGGATATTGTCAGGATATATGTAGGAGGTCGCGGAGGTCCTCGGGAGCCTCGCACCTACGCGGCCATCTTGGTTGCGCGCTAGGCTCCTCCCCCATCTTATGTCTTTTTGAGTACATGGTGATGGATCTGTCTTTACTGGAGATCTGAGAACCATGGCCAAGCAGAGGGGACAGAGGTGGACCATGGAATCTAAGAACGAGGAAGAGGTCCGTCAGATCACCTCAGAAGAGAATGATGACGAAAACAAGGAGGCACTAGTAAAGAAGGAGGGTGTTCCTCCAGGAGCAGAATGACCTTTGTTGTTCAGGGCTGGTTTAAGTGTATCCCTCCCACAGCATGAGCCCATTAGAGCTGGCTAAGCTCGCAAGTTGAAGCTGGCAGACAGGAGGGCTGACGGAGCATGGAGACTGCAGCTGGCTAAAATTGACCTGGAGGAGAATCAAGCTTCTTATGCACTGAAGGTGAAAGGATTGCACTAGAAGAAAGGAAGCTGGTGTCACCCCCGCCCCCCACTTGCCCAACAGTGAGGTGCCTAGCTATGTGTAGGGATGTAACATTGACAAATGGTTCACTTCGTATGAGAAGGCATTAGAGAAGTGCAGGATAGACTAGCAGCACTGAGGAGCATTGTTGTGGAAAATGTCACCCACACTTGGGAGGGATAGCCTCCTGGCTATGGAAGAAGAGGTAGCAGATTCATAGACTCACATGAAGGTGGCCCTAGGGCAGGAGTTTGGTTTCACTCCAGATGAGTACTGTAGAAGTTCTGAGAAACATACCAGGGGCACAACAAACCTCTTTTGATTTTGCACACATCTCTTTAAAAACACTGGAGGGCTGGTGAAGGGCAGTATAGTCAACACTTGTTATACTCCATACAATCTGATCATGCAGGAACACATTATGAGAAACTGTTCTTCAGAGTTTCACCAGCATCGAGAGGATTCCAAGTTGACTGACCCGAGAAAGCTTGAAATGGTCGCTGACGTGTGAGTACTCACTAAACTGTCGAAAATATTCAAGGGTGTGATTCCAAGAACGGGGTGGATGCAGGCCTGCACCCTGGAAAGTAGGGGATCAAGAAGTCTCAAAAAGAAAATGTCTTAAGGCCCCAAATAACTGACAAGGGGAAAGAGCCTCAAACAACTTCTGACAAGCAGCAAAGTGGTAATCCTGAGGGTAAAGAAACTTTTTGAGAAGAGTAGGTGCATTGACTGTCTACAGCCAGGGCACAGAAGAGGGGATTCCTCAAGCTTCAAGAGGATGGATAACACCAGTTGACCCTCCACAGTGTGATTAGTGTAGCTTTGGGGAGGACTACTCAGAGGAGGGCCCAGTATCCTTTAGTTGGGAAGTGGATTCAAAGATAGCTGGTGATCCCTGTGTGTGATATAAATCACTTCCAGTCGGTCATCAAGAATGGGGTCCCTGTCACTACTCTGTAGCATACCTGTACCAGCCAGACCATGGTGGAGGAAAGGCTGATTTACCCAGAACAGTATCTGCTAGGGCAGGTTTGCAGGTTCAGGACTGTCCGTGGGCGGGAATCTGTCTGCCATATGGCCATGGAATCCTTAGAATATGAGGGGGGATTTGCCCAGAGAAGGGTAATTGTCTGTTATAACATGCCCATAAACTCCATCCTAAGAAGTGCGCAACTACAGGTAATGAGCCAGGTGGGTCAGCTGCCCAGGGAGCCATACCAACCCACATTTCTGGGGGTACTATTGCAAAGTGGAGGGTACAGAGACCCAGGAGGAGGTAATAGGTAGATGCATCCATGGTGGGAGGCCAGAATGACAGGGGCACCTGCTCTGGCAGGAGAAGTACCCAAGACGGTCACTGTTGGGGCCTATCTACACTGTCACAGTGAGGGGACAATGGAGCCAGATTCCTGGAAGACACACACAGAGTGTGTCACCCTGGGGGTGGACTGTGTGTCCACTCTAGAGGTCCTGGACTGCCAGGCACCTACTCTGTCTCAGGGTAAAGATCCTGAGATGTGCAGAAGTGAGAGTAAAAGGAGGGTGTCTGCAGCCTGAGGTTGAAGCCCCCATTCTGGGAGACCTAGGAGGTCAAAGGGACCTCAGGAGCAAGTAAGCGGCTGCTTGCCCATCCCATCGTCTGGAGGTAAGGCCTACTGAAAGTACCAGGCTGGAGAATCCACCTGTCAGTGGATGGCTAGGGCCCTGGTTCTTCACACTGACAGCTTTGAGTGGTTTCTGTTGGTTGTTTGCCTTGTGGGCAGAGCAAGAATTAACCCAGAAACAGAACCTTGACTTAGGAGGCAGGATGAGTCACTTCACCTTTTTTTCCCATGTTGGTATTATTCACCTGTTGCGATGCTTCTATGGGTAGGCTAGTTTTAACTCCTTACCGAGGGGGAGGGGGATCCTGAAGGTGAGGAGGGTTCTCCATGGGCCAGGTTAGTGGCTGGGGCTATGCTAGACTGAGTGGCCGTACTGACAAAGGAAGAACTTGAGGCTATTCACAAAACTGTTGAGGTGGTCAAACTCCCCACAGGTAGTGTACTTAGCAGTAAGATGTGAGGACCTCACCAATGCAGAGGGCTTTTTACATCCTTTCCGCTTAAAACAATGACAACTATCAAGGGAATAGGTGTTGCTCCTTGCCTTTTTGGCTAGGGCTGGCCTGTGAAGCTTCATGGTCATCAAAAGCTGCAAGAGGGCTTTTTCCTGAAGTGACCAAAGGCCAAACGAAAGAGGACTGAAAACTGCTGGTGGCCTCTACAGAAGTGAGTTGTGACCGAAGTCCGAAGATAGAAATTTTGACTAAGCAAAGGTACCAAAAGTATGCAGTCGATAAGAGGGCTTACCTAGCCACCAAATTTGACTTTTGCAGCTCTGAGCTTTTAATGCAAAAACCATCTGCTTCAGCGATTCCTTGCTCAAAGCCTATTCAGCTTCAAAGGGAGTTTGTCAGATACAGTCTTGCCCTGCTTGAGGATTTCCGCATCGATTTCACAGACTAAGTCAGAAGATAAACTGACTGCGACAAACTTGCTTGGTGTATCTGACCCGCACACCACTGGGGTCGGCCTGAAATTATGCCTAGGTCCTGGTCGATGTGGGCAGTTCTTTCTACTGCCACTTTACTTTTTCTTGGTGCTTTACCTCAGATTTCAATTACTGAAACCTTGTGTTAGATCTATGAAGTTGGTGACTATTCTTTGTGGTGGACTACTATTCACCCCAATTAATAATTCTTACAGCTACAATGACAGCAAAGAAAACTAACTGAAGATCCAAAGGCTTTTAAAGTGAATAGCACTGTATCATTATGACGGCTAAGACATCTAAATAGCTGCACTAAGTACAATAAAGAAACAAAAATCAGTAATTAAAATGTCATTATGCCTGCAATGTAAATACATCAAAAAACAAATCCGGGCTATTATCTACAAACTACTTGTCATGTAGCATCTGTATCTTACAAAAGGGCTACGTGAGGCCCCATCATCCACAAAATATCATGGTCTTAATGTATAGCCCCTTCTGACAAGGGCAAACCATGAAAATACTTAAAAGACAATAGATGAATTGGGCTGACTCAAAGTCCAATCTCTCCCTCACGGTGTTTCTTATTGCATGGTTTTGAAAATTGATAGCATGAGGAATTTCTCTCAATCAAAGCAGTCTCTAGCCAGACCTAATGATATTGATTGAACAAGATTTTTTGTGGAAGTGTAAGCAGGTGTAACCCATAGCCAAAGGGAGAAGAGAATGAGCAGAAGGATACCAGGTTTTATGGGGTTTCTCCTTTTCCTAGGTAAGTGGGTGCAGGTGCTAGGGTGCTGGTCGAAAAATAGGCATTAAAGGAGAATTGCATAGAGACGTTTGGACCACAAACGGAAAGCAAGCTCCATTTTGCCGTCTTAACTACGTGTTCCACCATGGAAACTACGAAAATAGACCTCTTCTCCTTTCAAAGAGACTTGTGGCCAGATGTACAACGGTTTTTAGCAGTTGCATAACGGAGATTCAGGCCGTTTGCGACAGCTTAAACAGCTTCTGGCATGTAGTAACCCTATTTTGTGAGTCGGTAACCCATTACTGACTCGCAAAATAGGGTTTGAGAGTTGCTATTAGGAAGCGGCATGCCAAGGGCATCCCTTCCTAATCGCGAGTCGCCGGGCATGTATGAAGGTTTTGCAACCGGAATGCGGTTGCACAACATTCATACTTTACAGACTCCGTGAAGGCGGTGGTAACCCATTTGCGAACAGCAAGGGGTCCCCAAACGACCCCTTCCCGTTTGTGAATATGGGCGCCAACATTTTTTAAGAGAAGGCAGTGGTCCGTGAAAAAATTAAAAGGAAACTTTTCATTTTTCTTTATTAAATACATCCCATTTTCCTTTAAGGAAAAACGGGTTGCATAAAAAAAAATGCTTTCGTAAAAAGCAATCACAGACATAGGGGACTACTGTCCCCACCAGGCCACCATCGCTGTGGTAACACAGGCGTTACCCAATGGGTCGCCAATTGCGACCTACCTCATGAATATTAATGGGGTCATTTGCAACCCCATTGGAAATCGCTAAATGTGCCTAAGACACAATAGTACATTTCATTTTGTGACTTACTAATTGTGAGTCCCTAAAAATAGCAATTTGCGAGCTGCAAAATGAAATGGTAGTATGTGTCCCTTAGTTCGTCAGGCAGGAATGAGCTGTGACTTTTCAAGGAACTGTATCAACTGAAAATATTCTCTACAGTCGGACGGCTGTATCGGCAGCAAATCAGACACGAAATGGCGGTGGAAATTAGCGCACTGCTGCAGAAAAAGGCAGCCAGCTGTGTGCTGGCCTTATATTAACTGCACGTCAAATTCCTAATTATGCACTAAAAATTAAGTGGAGTTTTAAAAAGAGAAAACAGTGTGGTGACATCCAAAAGACACATGTTCAGCTGACACTCAATTACCTGTTGAAAGTGTTCAAACACTAATCATGACCTTGAGGTCATGGAAACAGCCTGTTGGAAGATTTCAAATTACCTTGCTTACAGACCTATGCGAAGACATTGTCAACCTGAAAAAGATCAGGCCATTTTATTTCCTATGCTTCGCCGAAGTGCATCACGTCACTTTTCAGGCTCTTAGCCTCTGAAGTGAAGCTGTGTGTTTGATGTATGGTGCTGTCATCTACCAATTTATCAGCAGGAATAGTGAGGTAATGGAATTCATTATTTTATTTGAAAATGCTGTAGTTTGTTACTGCACCTGCCTCTGGGGTTTCAAAGACATACGCATTTTCTCAGGCTATAAAGTTCCTACCTATATCAACACACGCTGCAAGACTATATTTGTTTCTCAACAGAACAGGTTTTGTACTACTGTACGCTAACGCACTGACTCATCTCTGTCAAACCGCGAAGGTAACACCACATTACACAGATTCCTTTCACAGAGTGTACTAATGCTTATTATGAAACGAGGCAACTTAAGCCATTTTCCACCGTCTGCACTCAGTTTCCATAATGTTTACATTTTGGATTTGCCTACAGGTAGAAGAATCAGTAAGGGTTGCGTTAGCTACTAACAATTAACGATCCACAAATTAACCACCAACTTAACACATGGTTAAAAGGAAAAATATAACCTTCTGAATAATTTCTAAAACGAAAATTGAGTCCTGCTTCTTCTCTACCAGACATATATTCATAAACTGTTCACTACCAACGTAGTGTGGTGCAGCGGCCAGGGCGGCTGACTCCGGAACCCGGGGTCTCACGGTTCGATACCCGGCGGCAGATTGTGGCGCAGCGGCCAGGGCGGCTGACTCCGGAACCCGGGGAGCTCACGGTTGGATCCCCGGCGGCATATCAGCCCAGCACCGTGTGGCTCTGGGCAATAGCTCGCTTAATCTTCCAGACGGCCCCCAGCTCCTTGACACCCTCGGGTAATTGTTCACGCTTTACACATAATGGACATTTACATTTACCAGCATCTTATTGTCACTTCCTTTCTGAATTGTAGAATCATGCAGAATTAGAACGGTATGGGCTCTCCAGATCAGATGTTGCCTCATCCACTGTCAAACAAAGTGGGACAAAACTGTGATAACCCACATCCTACTCCTTGCTACTCCAGGTAACACCCACAAAGTAACCACCCAACGCTGGAAGATGAACACAAGATCTGCATTCTAGTGAAGTGAAGATAATCCCAGAGTTAACAGAAAATGCAGCATAATATAGTCCAGCTTGTCCAACTGTCAGAGACTCAACCTTTGGCACTATTTGTAAACCATAGGCTTGGTCTTGAAATTGATTGGGAGGCATATGCCAACACACTCATTGGTAATTCTTTTATTTATTATGAGACTATTTCGCTTTACTTTCTGTTGTCAGAAAAAAAGGGTAGGCACACATTTATTATAGAAATTAACCTGTTTGCACACCACTTCGTCCCCGTCTTCCCAATGTTTATTTTTCGCTCCAAATGCAATCATTTCCCCATTGACTTGAAAAGTAAGCATTCTGAAAGCGATTAGTCCATCTTCGATCACGCACAGGTGACAACATTTCTGTTTGGCTAAAATTACTTTGAACTTTTGCTTTATCTTCCAAATTAAAATTACCGGCGGCCAACCTATTTAATTAATTCTTTGCAATTTAGCAAACACAAAATCATGTCAAGTATCCTCAAAGGATAACAATGTATTGTTCATTCACTGTTCTCTTCTCTATATGCAGAACATTTCAACAAAACGGACGAAAGGCTTTTAAACTCAAAAAAAAGTTGTATCTGACATTAAGTTTGAATACCTAGTGTTAGACTGTTGTCTGAATGTATACTGCTCACGCTTACAGCGAATGACCAATCAAGACAAAAATATGTGAAAACAGACACAGAGGCTTAGGAAGCATGGGTGCAACTGCTTTACCAAAACGTGTAGATCTAGCCAACTGACATGGACATTTAAAGCTTTTGTGAGTTTTTTGCCTTGTTGCATATGAATCAATTAATCGTTAGTAGTGACTGGACTGTGACTCCTCAAACCTTAAAATATGAGCAAAACTAGTATCACAGCAGCCAAAGTCTGCAAGCATGCTACTCTCCACTCTGGCACACAGACAGGAGCTACATCTCAGAATCTGTGGCCATTGTCAAATCACATGCTTACTGCATTTATGGTTTGTCCAGGGATCCTCTCCTCAAGGTCAATAGGAAAACGTCTATGCAGGAAAGTTATTTATGCCCTGTCTGCTGCCTATAAGTTGCAGATGATTCCACAAAATCTTCAGAAACATCCTTCTTAGTGCCTAGAATTGATATCCTCTACAAAGTTGTCAGACAGAATGTGCCAGACAGAGGGGTAAGTGAGAGAGCTGGTAATATTCTGTTCATATCTTAAGGTTTTTGCCAGATAAAATGGTGGTGACCAATGTTTTTCACTTATCAGGTGCCTTATTTGTGACAAATGATTTGACACAAAAAGGGGAAAAAAACTGCCTATCCTAATCTTGTACTTGCATTAAATTAACCATTCATTGAGGATATGAAATTGACAGTGTGCTGCTGATTGTGAGACTTTGAAACAGTCCACACACGTTCTGACATATGTACGGACAGAGGTGTAAAGTGCTACCTTGCAGGAGAAGTGTGGATAGGAAAGGTGACATCACCCATATCTTCATTCACCACCACTTCAGTTTCAACTCTGTCCACCCCAGCAGACTTGTTAGTTAGACCTGGGCGATGAACTCCCCTCCGTTTGCGGAGTTTTCCTCACTCCGGGGAGTACGTGGAGTTCATGTAGCAGAGTTTTTTCCTCGCTTGACAACATTAAGTTGGTGAGCACATGCAAGAAAAGTCCAATGCTAGACCACCTCCCAGCGAGGTTTCTCAAAGGGGGTGGTGGCGGATTGTCGCGACTGCTCGGTATAAGAAAACATCCGTTCACGTTGAGAAAGCTGCCACTCAAGTAGAACATCTACTTCAGCGGCAGAAAGAAGCAGCGCCCACTTGCGCTGGTCATTGTGCCGTTTGTGCTAATTTTCTAGCGCAGGACAAACACCCAGGGCTAAAAATCAGCGCAAATGGCGCAACCTAACACATTCCAACACTTGGGGAACTCCGCGTAAAGCATTGGAACTCCGAAAACTCCTCCCATGCCTAGTTTTAGATCAAAGGTGCAGAATGTTTCTGTCTGGTAATAGTTTCTAAATGTTTAAATCACAAGGTGATGCAGTTCTTTTAGTGTCTTTTTGTTTGCATTTTGGAGGTCAGCAACACCTTTGTACATCTCATACTCAATTCTTATGGTCAGCTACAAGGAAGACTAACAAGATGGTAATTACTCGAGTTTACCAGTAATCTTCATCAGTCCTTGTCACAAGCTGACGCGGTCACCCTACATTTAGGGTCGCCTACTGCATGCCATCTTTAGATTTAATATAAAACAGGAAGAAAAATGGGCCTACAGGGAGCTCATGAGAAGAAGGCACAGGACCAATACGTTTAAAAAAGCGAAACAAGAAAAGAAAAACGTGTTTGGATTACCAAGAGATTGTTATATTCATTTATGCAAGGCATAACGTTGCTAGTCGCCATGTCGTGAACTCGCCCTCAATAGGTAAGGGAGAAGGAATATTTAGACTGGGAGTAAAGAAGGTTAATGGTAACTAATCCGTCACTGATAACTTTAGTAGACAAGCCTTTTTCGGGTGCCTGATACTACTTTAAAATCATTTACCTAAGCGGAAGAAGCAAACATGTTTTGAATCTGCTCCCAATATATCAAAATAAATTCTAATTTTCCCGCTTTATATTACTAAGGAAAGCATTCAATTGCTCCCTAATTCCGAATTTAACTAAAATACCACGAGAACAGTAACATGCCCATGGAGGTTTTGCAAATCATTAATTTTGAAAACTCAATAACATGAACAATCTGATTTATCTGTAGTCGCAACGTGGTACCTTAAACCTGGAAATTGCTTTCTATGTGCCATTAATTCAGGCTTCCATTGCCGAAAGATTTTTTGCTTAACCAAGCCTGCTTCGGGCTAATTTATGATGTGCTACTTGTTACAGGGGTTTAAAAAACATTCCGAATCTATTGAAGGTAGCCTTCAATAACTGACATTTTAAGAAAATGAATATCTCCCGACCAATGTTTCTCCACAGCATCCTCTGACCTTTCCCCAAATGTTATATTTAGAAAGTAAAAACACATTTTTGACTATTTTTCTCAAACATGAAAAGGCAAAAAAGTGCTACTTAGGTGTTAAATACTGAAAGTGCAACAAAGCTGACATTCTTCAAACTGCATGCATATATTCCAGGGGTAGCATAAATGTCAATGCTATATTTTGTAAAGGTTACTGACAAGCATCAACCAAAGTTACCACAAAACCTCGCTAAGCCGCGTTTACATAAAAGTAAATGTTTCCTTACGAAAGTAAAAGAGCATTCTATTCAACACTAGTAAATCTGTACTCAACCTATGTGAGCTTCTGAGAGTGGCTGGCCTGGTACTTTAGTTCAGAAATGTGTACTTTTATAGAAACGTGTCTATATATTTATATATAAATATCTGTTTATATATCTAGTTCCCTGGCTAGATCACGATTTTAACCTAAAATTTACTTTAAAACAACTTTAAAAAAAAAAACTCAACCTAAAATGTACCATAACTAATTGTGTAATGCCGTGACATATGTGCTAGCTATTGTTCAGAGATTCAAAGCTTATGGAGGGTATGGAGAGAGGAAATTAATCATTCCTTATCTATGGGTACCCTCAAAGGGAAACGTTGGTCACGATGTTCGCAGTGATTATTAAAAGAACTTCAACAAAATTTCACGTTGTCAGAAAACCTGTGATGTCCTTTTGATTTTAATCTTGGCAATGGCAGAGGCAGCTTGAACAAGCTTTGGCAAAAGTAATAGATCTTGCTTTTCTTAAACATGCAATGACTAAGATAATAGGTCTGGCTTTGTTGTTAGGGGAAGTTCTTGGTAAAAACTGGGCCAACAGTAAAGCTATAGATCCAACTACACAAATGACTTAGCCTTGATGGGCAGCCCATCCAAGCAACGGCAAACCGATACAAAATCCATGAAAGCCAATGGTGGAAGTGGGATGACCCAAAGTTCACTCTTGTGGTACTACTTCTTACAAGTACTTTTTAAAAAATAATGGTAACATGAAGTCTCCCAGACAGCTAACCTAAACAAGCATTGGAAATGCAATCGGTCTCGTATTTGATTGAGTTAAAGCTATTGACATTGTATATTGGCAATATCTTTTACCTACGTGTTATGGAGTGTAAGTATTTGGCGAGTAGTGGAATTATGTGGGTTGTATTGGATTAGTTAGTTGTGTATTTGTGTGGCATGGAATTGTGCGGTGTGGAGTGAATTTGTGTAGTATAATTATGTGACATGGTGTGAGGTGGAATTATCTGGTTAGTAATTATGTGGTATCGAGTACTGAAATTATGTGGAGTGTGATTGTGTGTTATGGAGTGCAATTATGTGGAATGGCATTTTGTGGTGTGGAGTGGTATGTAGTGGAGTTTAATTACATGGTGTGCTGTTGAAGTTTGTGGCACTGTGTATAATTGTGTGGTGTGGACTGGATGTATATGGTGTGTTGTGTAATTGTGTGGCTAGCTTTGTCTTTTTGGTGATGAAAAAGAACAAATAGGGTGGAGCTAAGCTCCACATCTGTGTGTTTGGGTGTTACAACAAAATGAAGGAGAGTTAGTGCTATTGGTGTAGTAAATAAATGTAAATGTCTCTTAACTATGTATTATGGATTGGAGTGGATGTGTGTGGTGTGTAATGGAATTATGTGGGTTGTATTGGAATTGTGCCATGCAAAAAACATGCTTGGTAGGATCTTCCACCTGCAGTAGCAAAATCCCTCAGAGAAAATCCTGCAAGCATTTTGTTGCAATTGACTACTATTGCAATGAGGTTGCCGTTAAAAACTCAGTTTAGACCGGCTGTGGGAGGCACAGCATTATGTTACCATTCTGCTAAGGAGACTGATGCCCGAGACAATAATGTCAGTTCCACCATAATCAAAGCAGCCTCCATTGAAGACATCACAAATAAGATCTGAAATGCTAGTATTTGGGCTTCATTGCTTATTTCCACCAAGAACTACAGAGTGGCTATTGACAAGAGGACTGAAGTGATCTTGAAAAGACCCCCCACAGTATGTTTTCTGTTGATCACTTCTCAACTCACAACGGCAGAGATATTATGCTGCTTTAAGATAGGATTTGATGAGGGGCAACATATACACACCGTATTGTGAGAAGCTACTTAGCCATGGATGTTGAGCCCAATCTTTCGATATTCGCATATGACCACTTTACCATGGAGGACTAATGTGCAGCCCTAGACAGACTCTTTATGCTGACAGGTGATTTTAAATTATAGAAACGGTCATTCATTTACAATCGCATCAAATAGCCTAAACATTCAACGAGTCACACTACATATTTCAATCGGGTTTTGAACACACTGCTGCGAGCGAAAAACCTGGGTTAGATCAGAGTTCAGTCTCATTTCCCCTGCTTTCTTTCTTCTACTGACCTTCATAAAGGTATACCAGATTCTGACAATGGGACGAAAGAGATCGGGAACAGTGCAAGAAAGAAGGTGAATTGCATACAAGCTGATCAGCAGTTCTTCCAGTGAAGTACAAAGGGCGTTTGTTATACTACCCTGGCACAGCTGGCAAAAGACCACCAAAGACCACATGTCTCAAGGCCTGTGAATGTGTTGCCAGTACCATTGTGGAATCAAGCAAACCAGGCGTTATCTTTATCTACGTCTCATTCGTGCTCGAATTTCTCCAAGGTAGAGGATTCCAGCCCCTCCAGAGAACCATCGCAGTGGATTTAGGCAGACCCCTTTCACCACATCTTCACGACATAAAACTTGGCACAGTATAAGGAAACGTACGCATTACAGTTTAGTGACAGAGAAGGGGAAGCAATTGCTCACATATGCTGCAAAATGAATGAATGAATGAATGAAGTAGCATTTATAAAGTGCATGGCTACCCGGAGGCATCCCAGCGCTAGGGTTGAACCGCAGTAGACTTACTCAATCAATGTGGAAAAAGCCAGGTCTTAAGCCTTTTATGAAAAATGGAGTGATCAGATTCTTTACGCAGGTACAGCGGCAAGGTGTTCCAAAGTTTGGAGGCATTATGAGAAAAGAGGCGGCCGCCGCTTCTGGACCTCTTGAGTCTGGGAACAAATGCCAGATGAAGATCACTAGAGCGTAACTGTCTTTGCGCTTTGTAAGGTAGAACAAAAGAGGAGATAATGTCAGGGCCGTTACCTCCAAGTATCTTATGTGTGGTACACAGGGCTTTAAAATAGACCCTTTCCTGAATAGGAAGCCAATGCAGAGATCTAAGAGCGGGTTTAGCTGATTGACGGGAAGGGACACCCTCCAACAACCGGGCGGCACAGTTTTGCATAGTTTGAAGTTTTTTAAAGACCGCACCGGGGGCACCAAGATAAAGAGAGTTACCATAATCGAGGCGGGATAAGATCAACGCCTGGACTACAAGCTTCCTTGCTGAAAGAGGAAGCAGAGGCAGAACTTTACGAAGAAGTTTAAGAACGCCAAAACAGGAGGCGACTACCTTCGTGGCTTGAGTTTTAAGATGGAGTTCAGAGTCAAGCCAGAAACCCAGGCTCTTAATTTCAGGTTTGGGAACTGGCAGAGGGCCCATAGTTTCTGGCCAGATGGAGGCAACCTCGAGGGGAGAGGGATTGCCGAGCAACATAAGCTCAGTCTTATCACCATTAAATTTGAGATGGGAGTGACACATCCACCTCATCACCTCCTCGAGGCAGGGGCCCAGACTGGATGAAGGGCCACTATTATTATTAAATACCACCACTAATTGGGTGTCATCTGCATACGTGATTATATGCACCCCAAAGGGCAAAACAATCTCCACCAGGGGGGCCATATAGGCGTTAAAAAGGGTGGGGCTCAGGGACGACCCCTGAGGCACTCCACAGTGCAGAGATCTTGAACTTGAAATGGCCTCGCCCCCAAAAACCTGATAGGATCTGTCCTCTAGGAAGGAACACAACCAGTTGAGCGCTGGTCCTATTACACCCAACTCCTTGAGTCGGTGAATTAAAATATGGTGATTAACCGTATCAAATGCTGCACTGAGGTCCAGCAGAATCACGGCTAAAAACCCTCCTGAGTCCATGATTCTCCTTGAATCCTCTACAACGACCATTAAGGCGGTCTCAGTCCCTTGCATGGGGCGAAATCCTGTTTGGGTTGGATGTAGGAGCTTACCCTCCTCCAAATGTTTGGAGAGGACCGTGTTCGCAAACTTCTCCGCAATTTTACCGACCCATGGGAAAAGCGAAATGGGACAGTAGTTGGCAAGACAGTCTGGGTCTAAGCCAGGCTTCTTCAATAGTGCTTTGACCAACGCCTTCTTCCATAAGGAAGGCACCACTCCAGAGGAGAAGGAAGAGTTCATCAAGCCCATAAGGAATGGACTGACCGAACCCACGACTGATCTCAGAATTTTAGGAGGGACAGGATCTCGAGGTGATCCACTCCTGACGAGGGCGGAAATATTAAGGAATGTGTCTTTAATCAAGAGAGGAAATGCCTCCAGCAAGTGAGATTCCCTCCTGACAGTAATTACTTCAGGGAGGAAATTGAAGTCGGGTTCAGTAAATGACATTCAAATTGATTGAATTTTATTATAAAAATAGTCCGCAAGCTCATTACAACGTTCATCAGTAAGTTCAGGGGAGTCTAGGGCAGCCATACCTAGAACCTAGTGTGAGTTCCTTAACAATACGAAAGGTTTCACGGGAAGAGTTTACTGCACCGGAAATTTTTCCACTTTTTATTTCGGTCTTGTAGGTTTTGAGCGTGTCTCTGTACTCTTTTTTCCTGGAGGGGGAGAACTCTTTCCTCCAAACTCTTTCAGCCTTTTTACAGGTCTGTTTTAGTTTCCGTAGCAAAGGGGTGTACCAGGCCGATTTATTAGGACCCACCTTCACTTTACAGGTCTTTTTAGGAAGAACTAGGTCTAAAGTGTCTTCCATCCAATGGTTAAATTGCTACACTGTAACAATACCTTACTGGAGCGGAGGGACGAGAGCTCGAGGCCCCTAGCCCCGGTCGGCCACAGACGGGCTTGCCTTAGGTGCGCCTTCGCGTCAGCGGCGCGCCCGCTGCGTGCACCCGCTGCGTGGGCGCTTCATCATTCAATTTATCCCCTGCTTCGGGTTTCAGCAACTAGACCGCTGACCCGAGAATGGCCGCCAAAACGGAGCCAAGTGGAGCTAAAATCCCCCCACGAGCATTGAACACAGCTCGCTACAGGCACAGAAGGGGGAGTGCAAGAATTATATATCAATTTGGCAACAAATATCACAAATAAAAAATTTTTAAGCAACGTTGTCTTTAAGGCGGCGTGAGGCAGCTAGCACACATATGAAGATTAAAAGGCAGGGTTGGTTTTAACACATGAAACAGCAGAAAATGTTAAAAACTAAAACACAATATTTGTAAAGAAGAGTCCGAAGTTACTCGAAGGCAGCTAGCGATTTCAGAAGGGGGCTGTGTACATCTTCAGTGTCCCAGCACATAGTGCACTGAAAACAAAGCTGGGTGGGTTGTGATCCTGTAACAAATGAACACAGAGAATACAAGATCACCAGTCAAGTGTGAAGTGTCAGGAGGAGTTAGTTTCAAAAAGCTTTGTGGCCATGAAACAACATTGAACGGTATTTTAAAGCTGTGAGTCGGTCAACAAGGGGCTTTCCGCGCATTAAAAAGAAACTAAGTTTAGTCAACGCTTGGAACGAGACAAGCAAACCACAATGGAAGATGAACAAGCATCCTGTGACTGTGCGCAAATAATTAAATTTCCCTGTGCCTGAAAATTGAATGCGTCTGTTTGTAAGGCAACTGGTGGTAATGCAAAGTGCTCAGACCCCTTCCAGTTGAGTTTGCGCTAAAAAACACTGCAAAAATAAAATATAAAAAAGCAATGTTGTGGGAGCAGTGAGGGAGGGGGCGGCACGGAGAGATTAAGTGGTGGCAAATATGCAGAAATTAAAAAAAGCTGTGTTGTGGGAGGGGTGAGCAACAATGTGCTCGGGACAAAGTGCCAACAAAGGCTGCATACACCGCCCTAGTGCACAAGTGCACGCGGAGACTGCCACTCGAGCCGGTCGCAGTTCATCCCCTAACACTCGGGATGATCAAAAACCTGCATTTACGGAAATGTGCCCGTGCAATCCAAAAGCATTCGCTATTTTAAACTGAAAAAACATTGTTGTGCTTAAACGTTCTGAGCCTTTTGCTTTAGGGCTTGTAACTGCATTGAATACTATATTACCGCTTTTTAGAAATATTGTGTGTCAGCTGTGTGCCAAATAACAACAAGCATTGGCAAATCATGTGCGTGGCATGCCTAGGAGCGACTACATGAGGAGAAGGAATAAGGAAGGAACAGGAGAGTAGGCAGCAGCGGTCGGATGTGGCATAACGGTCAGGGCAGCCGACCTCAAAGCTGTGGAACCAGGTGCGAGTCTCAGTGTCGGTTCAAGCATCCTCTGATTGTGCGAAAATCATTTAATCTCCCCATGCCTGAAAAATGAATGTCCGTCTGTAATGTAACTGGTGGTCATATAAAGAGCTCCAAACCTTTCGGGTCGGGTTCGCGCTATATGACACTGCAAATAAATGACTTTTTAAAAAGCAGTGTTCTGGGATGGGTGGGGGCATCACAGGGAGATTAAGTGGCGGCAAAGGGGCAAAAAACAAAACAAAAAAGCAGTGTTGGGTGAGGGGGTTTGGTGGACAGCAGGGGGAGATTAAGAAGCAGCAGAGGCTTAATAAACACCAAAGCAAACAGCACAGCAAATGAAGCAGTAGCAATGAGCATTTCATTAATCCCATGCAGTAAGTAAATAGAACACTGAGCAGTGGTCGGATGTGGAGTAACGGCCAGAGCGGGCGACCTTCAAACTGGGGAACCAGGTTCGAGTCTCAGCATCGGCTCAAGCATCCTGTGATTGAGCGCCAAACATTTAATCTCACCGTTTCTGAAAATTGAACGTGTCCGTTTGTGATGCTGGTTATGTAAAGTGCTCTGATCCCTTCGGGTCAAGTTCGCACTAAATAACACAGCAAAAAAATAAAATAAGGTAAAGCAGTGTTGTGGTGGGGTGAGGGGTCAGCACGGGGAGATTAAGTAGCGGCAGAAGCTTAATAAGCACCGAAGCAAATAGCATGGCAAATGAAGCTGCAGCTGCGAATGTTTTATGAAGCCCGGGCACGAAGTAAACAGAACACTTAACAGGAGCAGAGGCAGGCCAACAAGAAAAAAAAGAATGCTCTTGAAGTTTCGGAAATACTCTGAAAAGTAAGAGCACATGTAACAGGGCCAGTCGTCATGGGGGGATACAAAATTCCAAACGGAGGGATTACTAAACCTATTCACCAATCAAAAGACACCATTTATAAAGGACAGTAAGAAGAGCCAACTGAAAAGATGTTTCGAAAAGGAACAGCATGTCTCAAAGAGACAACGCATGGTTTGCCTAGGCGAAACCTAAAAAGGGTATCACTAACATATTTTAAACTTTGTGATCAAGTACTTACGAGGATTAAGGCTGCATCATAGCAGTTGTTGGAGAATCCATGCACCCAGTAGTACCAAAGAACAATAGTTGTGGTGATGTGAGTTATGTTTTAGTGCTTGATTTGGAAAAAGGACCAAGTGTGGGGGCACAAAGTTCTTAGGAGCCAGTTGCCAGCACTGCCGAATGCAAGGGGTTCTGAACAGCAAGACTGTCAAGCCTGTACGGAATCTCTTGGATCTCTCTACCACCACCCTATGCTTTGTATATCTCTCTCACAAGTTATTTTATATCCATGTCTTCTCACCCCTTTGTCTCTGCTCTCCTATCTTTCTCTTCCTTTCTAACTTTTTAGCCTTGCTCCCTTACTTTGGGTCAAAACCTGGTCATCAAAGAGTCCCAGACGCCTAACAGTGGTGCCTGTGCCCCCTTCTGCAACATTGACACAAACTGGTTGAAAAGGGCTTATGTCCCAGTGTGAATTGTTTAACACTACTATACTACTACTATGCATCTACTTACTAAAGCAAGTGCAATAATTAAACAGTGCTAGAGCATTTACATCTGGCCAGGTTCATGCCAAAAAAACTACAAAAATAAAATAAATGAAGAAAGTGATTAAGGAAGCTTGAAGATATTGGATTCCTAATACTTATAGATGTGCTATTAACATGTGATCTTACAACTGCATGGACTCATTGTTTAAATCCCACTTTTGATCTTCCGCACATTTGTCAGGTCAAGATTGTGCTAAAATGGAAGCTGAAGGCAACCTTAATTTTGGAAGATTCCAATGAAAGGGTGAAGTGGTTTTAAAAAATCTAAATATCTTTGACCTAAAAATGGATCCACTGCCCACTTTTGTGGTATCCCTAGTTCAGTCCTCGGCTTCCTGAAACAAATCAGAAGTGTAAACCTTTGAACAGGCTTAAGATTCAAAAATAACTTTGCAATAAATGCAGCTTTTTTTGTAATTTGATAATGAACATTTTGGTGGGAAAAGTCAAATTAACTAAGATATTCATTTTGAGCAAAGTGACTGCCAAATAAAAAGATAGCTATTAGAGTATGTGCACGAAAGATTATGAATTGGAAGTGCTTTTGAAATACAATGCTAAAAAACACAAAACTAGGGAAAACTGCTTTCTCGTTAAAAAGCAGTAGCGATTGAAGCATTAATATACACTAAGATTACAAAGGAACAAAAAATACAGGTCCTAGAATAAAAAGAAATTAACCCCGTGGCTGCTATTCTTCGTTTTTGGTTCTTTCGCCATTAAAAAAAGATTTCCATAGATGATATCCATGCCAAATCTGAGTCCTTTTTTCCCAACATCCTGGGGATTTTAACAGTACCAAGGGTTTGTAGGTTCCCCTGGAGGGGGAATAAAATAGCTACATTTTGGGTTTTTGAGAAAAAATAGGAAAACATGCATCACACAAAAGTGCCTGTTTTTTTCTTTAAAATGGCATCAACAAAAGGTTTGCAATGCTAAAGTCCCCATCTTCCTAGCTTTTAGGAACACACAGAGCTGAATCAAAAACATAAATATTACCACAGTTCGGGCATTTTTCAAAGAGGTAGACAAACCATTTTCCTAATTTTTGTGCTTTCAACCTACTTCCACTTTGTGGTGTGAAACCCATGGGTAATTCCAGAAAGCTATGCATTTCTGGAAAGTAAACAGAATTCTGAATGCAGTAAGGGGTCTATTTTTAGATACCTCAAGGTTTCTCCAAATAAACTAACTATTGAAATTTAAAAAAATGAGTAGCAAAAACAAAACAAATTTGTGCCATGAACTCTCATTGACCCTGGTTTGATGTGTGCCTGTAGTGGGCACTAGCCCCAACCACACAAGCGGGGTAACATTTTTAATAGCCGGGTGGTAGGAATTTTGTGGATCCATGTGGTTTCTGAATCTTTATGCCGCAAAAATGCAAGGAAAATGCAATTTTAGTAAAAGTGTGAGACTTAAAGGGCATTGTGGGTAAGAAAATGTCCTGGGATCCATGCAAGGCACCCCATCCTGGGTTCCCTCAGGTGACTGTTTTCAGAAATGTCCGGGTTTGGTAGGTTTCCCTGTGTGGCGACCAAGCCCTGGCCCAATTATTGCAGATTTTTCCAGGTTGCATTTGGGGCGTTTGGTATCACGGGTGCAGGGCCCAACCAAACAAGTGGGTAGGGTTTTTATCGAGACAAGTGGGGGAACGTTGTGTGGAAGGAATTTTGTGAATCACTCTGGTTTTGGAAGTTTACTCACAGAAATGGAAGGAAATGTATGATTTTAAGTGAACACTGAGGAATGCCCGGCATTGAAGGTAAGAAAATGCTTTAGGAACCACAAGAGGCACACTATACTGGACTGCCCCAGGTGTCTAGTTTTCAGAAATGCCTGGTGTTGGTAGATTTCCCCAGGTGGCAGCTGGCCCGAGTCCGAAAAGAGCAGCCATTCAGCATAGAAGTAGGAGGATATTCGGGGTTAGCCCCACTCTGATACCAATATGTAAACAAGCATTAAAAATGCAATAGGTCTCGCCTTTCATTAAGTTAAAGCCATTTGCTTTGCTGTACAATACCATTAGCAAAGCAAATGGCTTTAACTTAATCAAAGGCGAGATCTATTGCATTTTCAATGCTTGTGTTTTTTAGTGGACACTCGTGGTCCAAACTGTAATGGGTGGAATTGTCCCTGCCTCTGGAATTAGTGGTATCTGTGGTGCATCTGTAGGGTTGCACAGAAAACAGCGATTTCCCAGGCCACTCCGTAATGAGAACGTACATTTGGGGGGGGTGGCGCAAGATGGGTTTGCCCTACTTTGGTACAGTGGTTGCCGATTTTGGGACCCTCCAACTTTACTTAAGAGTCCATTTTCTGTGTTAATAATCTACTGGGTATCTGGGCGGTGATATTTTTTTTTTTATACCTCTATGCCTAGATGTGTGAGCGAAGGTAATGTCCTGGGGGAGGGCTTAACAGTGGTAGCTGATGGATGGGATGGACAGTGGATGAATGAATATATGAAGGGATGACGGAGTGAGAGGATAGATGGATGGGCAGAGTGAATGGCTATGGACAGTGGATAAATGAATGGATGTTTTGACAGTGGATAGATGGATGACGGATGAATAAATTAAGGCATGAATAAATGGATGGACTGATGGACAGTGGATAAATGGATGGATGGATGAATAGAATGGAGGCGGGGTTATCGGTTGTTAGGAATTTGTTTTTGGGTAGGAATGTTTAGCTGGAGAAGGGGAATCGAGAAGTAATTGGGCCATGCCATCTAAAAAGGGCTGGGTTGCTTTTGTGTCTGCCGTGGAATTATGCTTTTGGAAGGGGCCTGCCCCTAGCCACCCTACACATGGTTGACTTATCATTGCGTAGCGCCATATGGGCTGTTAGTGCATGTTTTTCCAAGGGTGATTTCTGCGTTCACAGCAGCACTCCGTAGAAGACTGCGGAGTCAACCCCACAAAGTCCTACGCAGCGATGGAGAAGATCCAAAATTTGAGGTTTAAGTGAAAGTCGCTAGTGAACTAATTTGGAGTAATTGTGGAGAAGTCGAGAGGTTTTAAAACCTGTGACCACCTGCATGCATGCCGGGAGATCATATATGTTGTCGTACAATAGTGTGATACTGAAATACTGAGATGACACAAACTGTTTCTGTGGATATGTACGTGTATTCCTACTTGTATAGGTATAAAATGTATTTATGATACACTGACTACATACTTGTAGTAAGTGGCTGGTTCTTCTAGTAGGAAATAATTTATATTTATACTGCATGTGAAAATAATTAATTGAATTTACCATATTTAAAAATATTTTTGTATACAAATAACAGGCAATTGTTTTTTTTTTTTTTTAGAGGATCAGGCTAAGGAGCGCAGTACATAAATGATGTGTCTGTGCACATTAATAATGTTATCGGTTACTGGAGAAAACATTTCATGTTATTTACCCCTTTTAAAACAAGTAATTTGTGGTTAGAAGCTTCCTGTGCCTTTTTAAAGGATACTTTTCTCACTGTTGTGGTTTGTGCGGCTTGGGAAACTGGTGCACCTTGTCGGTCGCGATGTACATAAAAACAAGCTGTCTCCACGTGCACATCTCCAGTCCGCGCAGGCACAAAGCAAACAGGAGACAGGGAGGGACAGGAGATGTGCACGTGTGCGAGCGGCATTGAATGAAGCCAGAGAGGAGACGCCATGCGCGTGCACATCGAATGTCTGTGCGCACACATGGTTTGTCTCCCTTCCTAACGAAACTGACAACAATAGTCTCGCCAAGGAGAAAGCAGCGCATGCGCTGTGTTCGCCAGGCGAGACCTAAAAATGAAAAAGTCCAAAAGATTCAAAATGTCCCCTCTTGCCATAGGGATGCGGATACTTTAGTCCCCATGAAGCAGAAAGACTGTTGAGGCTTTAGTGGTGGGGGTGAGGGTGGAGCCTGATGTCAAAGAAGGTGAAAACCCACGCCAGTGTATTTTTAGCATCCAGAAGGCTTTCTGAACGAGGGGCAAATTTAGGCAATCTCTCCTCTCTGCCCAACCTGCCACTGCCCATTAAGCCGTCGTCATGTCCTGCTTCTCATATAATGTATTTTAAAAAACTATGCCAGTGTAATTGTTGGGAAATCTTAAGCTCACACCCCCCAATCGTGCTAACCCAAGCTATGCCCCTGAGAGTAATGTAGCATCTAAAGATCTCTCTCAACACCAGACTTGCACTGCCCAGGGTGGCAAAATGCAGCCGTAAAACAGCATAGAGACATCCAGAGAACTCCAATAATAGACTTTCACTCAGATGTGCACTGTACCTTGGTTTGGAGTACTGAGGCGTTCAGAATGCTCTAATACTGCACATACATGTCAACTTGTGATGCAGCCAACTTCTTGTTGACATTGTACAACTCTCAGATAGGTTTGTACCATACAAATACCCCGTACATATATGCATACCTGACTTGATAGTTCCTGCAGTTCTGACAAGATACACTTTTAACTTCTCTGCAGCTTTATTGGACTTCTGTGTGTCTTCACAATTCTTCCTTGTTTTTACATTGCTGGCCTTCATTTCTCATGGTCTCTGCATTTGTAGGTTTTGTTTCAAATGTATAAACTGTTTCTAAAATTTGCGGAAACTTATTTACAACTGCACAATTACATTGGTCCAGTTCACATCGTCACAGTTTTCTTCTGTCACTATTGCTGTTCTATGACCCACTCAAGGCAAAGCATTAGAGACTGGTTATTAGCCGGCTGGGTCACACGGGGGCACACACTCCCTCTTTTCTAAATGCCTTGGACACGATCCACGGGTCTGGCGTTGCACTAAAGGCAAGCCCATCAGCAATCTCTGGCTGACTGCAGGGCGTGAAACTCTACCTTGCGCTTTAAGTTGGTAGGGTCCCTCCGGATCTCAGCCCTGGTAGTGATTAACAAGCATTTGTAAATGCATTAGGTTTTGCCAACGTGATTAATAATAAAACATAGGCAACATAGTGTGCAGTACCTGGTGGTTATATAAAGCGGTCCTGTCCCTTCGGTGAAATTCGTGCTAGCCAGATTTATCCACTGTGTAGAATATAACGGGGATTGGATGGCAATGCGAAGTTGTGAATTCCATCCCACCACATTGAGAGGATTCTGGGACACAATAGCATTTCAACATACTTAAGCAAGTAAAATAAATACCAGTGAGGACATATTAATTTTAAATATATTGCATGTGTTGAATGGTGGGGGTGAAACTGCAATTAAAATAGCAGGCGATAAAACTAATGGTGAAAGCTCAGAAAATAAAGACAGACAAGGCTTATAAAATACAGACGTACCTTAAATAAAAAGAACTCCACTGCCGACCTACAGCTGCACAGTTTTATACAAAGCAGCAACTTAAATGGACTGACAAAAAAAACTACACTCCAAAGTTGGACATCAAATCGGGGCAATTCCATAGACAGAGATGTGGAAGTTGCAGTTTGGTATCTTACTCTGTTTCCGTCTCTTATCAATGCAAAGAAAATGTGAGTGAAAGTAGCAGTGAAGAACAGAAGAGTGAGTTTTAATATGCTAGGCGGTGCATATTGCGGCCCTCTCACCGCAAGGGAATGCAGTTCCCGATAGGTTGCAGCAGTGAAATGGCGGTCCAACCGCCACAGTCGTAATAGGGCAGTCGGACCACCGATGCAACTGTGGCTGGACTGCCACAGCCGTGCCCCACGAGCCTGGCAGTCCTCGGACCGCCAGACTTGTAATCAGCACCTTAATGTTACTTCAGACATGTTCATTCAGTGATGTCGTATGTACAAAATGTACCAGTCATCAAGGACCTGCTTTTCCATGCCGACAATGTCTTAAATGCATGCACTGTGGGCACTGAACATACACCAACCCATGATGAACTATTGAGCAGTTGCAATCTGCACTAAAATATGAGCACAATGTGCTGTCCTTCTAAATTACTGGTATTTGCTAATAGCATTTGCTCCAGTCTTATACTTTGAAAGGGAACCAGACTGCATATTACCAACACAATTCCTCAAATATTCTTTCCTCAGATAAGGTATTTAATACTGCATATAGAAAGAAATGTGAGAAGTAATGCCCCCTTTTGTTTGCAAAATTAACTTAAAGCAAGAATTTACAAATCTGCGACACACATTAACAACAATTTAGTGAATTCTTAAATCCTTGCCACAGACTAAGAGACAGGGAGAAAAAATGGTTTGTCCAAGAACACATAACATCTCTCAGTGGTGAAGGTGAATAACATTGCCAGGCTATTCCTGGTGCCATATTTTTTCAACAGGAAACTAATTTAAATAAAAGGAATAAGTTACATCCTTAGACATAAACAATTGATCCTGAGACTGGCTCAAAGTGGCGGAATGTTTAAACTTAGGAAATTGCAGCTGTAGAACACCGTAACCAGCCATAAGTCTCCCCTAATCATGCAGTGGAGCTGCTCTTGGTTTAGCTTTGGAATGGAAACTGCCATCCAGCACCCTCCCCGTCCGTGTGCAACTGTGACCTGTTCTGGTGTGCACTATCTCTAAGCACTGTGTGATCACTTCCAAATGACCAGCACAAGATATCGATGTGGGCGATTCAGCCACTGTAATGTTCTCTGAAACAAGAGAAGTCAGTTTTCCTGCCGCAGTGACAAATGTTAGTATTGGGGTCTATCACATAAGAAAACATTCATCAGAGATCTCGTGTTGAAATATATCATTTGTTATTGTATTTATATAGTGCTTAATACCCCTGACGAGGCGTCAAAGTGCTTTTTAGCGAGTAGCACGCTACTCCGGACCCAAAAAGGATTAGTGGTGGGTTAGTATAAGGAAATATATGTTAATGTGAGCGGTGGACATGGGAGCCTGTTAGTAGGATTGAATAGGATTATGGAGGGATGGAAGAGGTAGAGCCTAGAAGGTGTTATTTGGGAGATAATAGTAGTAAGACCCCTGACGAGGGATCAAAGTGCTTTTCGGCGAGCAGCACGCTGCTCCAGAACCTGGAGGAAAAAATATGTGTTAATTTGAGTGGTGGACAAGTGAGTCTGTTAGCTGGATGGAATTGGATAATGGAGGGATAGAGGAGGAAAGACTGACAATTTGTTCCACAATCTCAGCTTCTCTTTTTAGCTGGAGCGATGAAAAAGAGGACTCATAAAACTAAACACCCAGCTCTAAAAAGTAAGAAAAATGTATAAGTCCATTACACTGTAAGGTTAATTATTTGTAAATGTAGTCAGTGTGACCAATGGAGGCCTTATTGCAACTTTCTTTACACATAATTTAGGCTCTTTACACAAACTTGTGATCAACAAATTAGGCCGAACAGTGAAATGGATCAGCAATTTAATGCATTTCATCTCAGTCAACAGCTTGAAGTCTAAAAAAATATTCCTTTTAGCAATTAACTTTGTTAATATGGTTGTGCTCACATATAAGCAAGTGCAAATGTAAACAAATGGCTAGTAGTGAGGAAAATAAAGGCACACAGGTGACAGTGCGCCAAATGAATCTCCAGGGAATATTCTACAACAGCTACCCAACTGAGGAAGAGGAAGCTAAAAGCAGATCAATTAGTTCAACCTGTCAGCCTTTCAACAAAACTGAAATGGTTTTTTGGATGTACCAAATCAAACACTCTTCTGGAAAGGCTTGTCATTATCTACAAGCGTTGAACTGCGCCCACAACTAAAAAACTTTAAAAACATTTACATATTACAGTTCTTTATGAAGTCTTAGCTCAAGCACAAAAGTCAGCTATTTAACAGTGGTCATTCCTGCTGTTGTGTACATTTTATAAATGAGGCAGGACAAAAATGTTTTAATAACGCATTTTGTAAAAAATAAAAACCCGCCTACTATGTAAACAAAACCAAGGTTCACAGAACATGAAAAGAGAACATTTCAAAACACTTGTTTACACAGGTTTCCAAAGACCGCTCAACAATAATTAGCATCACACAGGCCAACAACTTCATAATTTCGCCATCCTGCACTGATCAAGAGTAAGATTTCCTTTCAGTTCTAGATAGCTTCTTAGAGCCAGAGGCAGGAGCTCCCGACTACACCATCCTGGGAGACTTTAATTTTTACTTAGAATCCCCAGACAACAAGGACTCTTCCTCCCTTACAACAGACCTACTATCAGCGGGTCTACGACAGCTAGTCACAAAACCCACTCACCTGGCGGGTCACACACTTGATGGTCTCTTCACTAACAATAGCAACATTTCCCTATCTACTGTTATCCCCCTGACCTGGACAACCACTCCGCAGTAATCTTTACTATTCAGATTAGAAAAGCGAACCGCCCGCATACTTACTCCCGTGCACCCAAACAGCTCCGGGCGTGGAGGAACATTGACACCCATCTTCTACAAACAACCCTCTTCTCCACTCAACACAACTTCACACCAGACCCCGATCTAGCTTCTAACAATTACTCACACTGGCTACACAACGCCTTCAGCACCTTAGTACCGCCTAAGAATGTTTCCACTAACCGAAGTGCTCCCTCTTCTCCTTGGTTCTCAGAGGCGCTTTGACTCGAGAAGCAACGCTGCAGAAACCTTGAAAGGCGTTGGCGCAAACACTACGACAATATAGACAAATTACTATATAAGGACGCGATAATTAAATATAAACATCTCATTGTCGCAGAGAAAAGCAAATATTACCTTAGAAAAATAGAGTCGGCCTAAAATTCCACCAAACAGTTGTTCCAGGTGGTAACCAAACTATCCAGCCCACCGACGAGCTCAACCATAGATGCCTCTCAAGTCCTCTGCGATTCCCTCGCTAACTTCTTTGAAAAAAAGGTCAATCAAATTTACTCAAATTTCTCAACCCATGTCAACTCCGACCATTCTAATTGCAACACTTTCACCAACGCCCCTGCCACTGTGTTCTCTAAATTTAGTCAGGCTCCACCCGAGCAGATAACAGAGCTTATTTCTTCCATCAAATCAGGATCCCCCTCGACCCTTGTCCCCCTTCCATTCTAAAACTCATCCCGGACTCCATAAGCCCTATCCTTACCAATATTTGCAATTCAATTTTCCTATCCCTCAGTCTGGAAAAAGGCAATCATCAAACCCCTACTGAAAAAATCCAATCTTGATCCATCAGAATCTAAAAACTACAGACCCATCGCATGCCTCCCCTTTCCATTAAAAATTTTTGAAAAAGTTATGAACATTCAACTACCTCAGTTCACTGACCACAACAATCTTTTGGATGACACCCAATTTGGGTTTAGGAAGGGCCACGGGACCGAGACGGCCCTCATTAAGGCATCTGACGAGATCAGGATGATCCTAGACCAAGGCGGCGCGGCAGTCCTGATTCTACTGGATCTGTCCGCGGCCTTTGACAAGGTCGATCACGCCATCCTGATCAACCGTGTCTCCTCCATCGGCATTCAGCATAAGGCCAGAGCGCTTCTAACCTCATTTCTCTTCAACCGCACTCAGTCAGTCAAACTCGGTGACTTCTACTCCCCTGTATTTACCCTTCCCTGTGGTGTGCCCCAAGGATCCTCCCTAAGTCCGACCATATTTAACATCTATGTGTCGGACTTGGCCAGGGTCATTAAATCACACGGGATGAGACTAACCTCGTACGCCGACGACACCCAACTGGTGCTGGCAGTCCACAATGATGGAGGAGCAGTTGCTGCCAGCTTCCAGGAGGGAATGCTAGCCATCAGCTCCTGGATGGCAATCAACTGCCTAAAATTAAACTCCGATAAAACAGAAGTAATGATTTTTGGCAGCCTATCCCCTGGTTGGTCCCCCACTTGGTGGCCAACCGATCTGGGATCTCCCCCAGGACCTGTCACCAAGGTCAGGAACCTGGGCGTAATGTTCGATGACAAGCTCTCGTTCATCCACCATGCGAACGCGGTCGTCTCTTCATCTTTCTACACCCTTAAAATGATAAGGAAACTCCTACCATTCCTCCCCCCCAGAGCCAGCAAGACCCTCATGTGCACACTGGTTATGTCGAAAGTCTACTACCGCAACGGACTCCTCCTAAACGCCCAGGAGAAAGTCCTGAACAAATTGCAACTAGTTCAGAACTCACCTGCCAGAATTCTGTCCGGCACCCCGAAGTTCAAATCAATCTCACTAGTCATACGTCATCTTCACTGGCTTCCTAACAGAAGTCGAACCAAATTTAAAGCACTCTGCATCACATATAAAGCGATTAACAACTCTGGACCTGAGTTCCAAAAAAAAGTACTCTGCCCATACACCCCCAACAGACCCTTGCGATCCTACTCAGCTTACCTGCTTACCATTCCTCGCACAAAGAAAACATCTTGGGGAGATAAGCTAGGCTATGGAATACCCTCCCCCTTCACATTAAAACCAGTCCCACCCTCCTGACTTTTAAGAAGCTAGTAAAAACTTGGCTCTTCAACCAGTAGTCACCCATCTCTACTGCCCTTCTTTCTCTCTACAGCGCCGAGACACCCTGGGGTATTTGTGCGCTATATAAATTGCATAAATAAATAAATAAGCACAAGACAGACGTGAGTCATAAATACAGAGTCATCAAGAGTCCAGAGTCGAGAACCGATGGGTCAACAATATCAAGAACTCTAATGTACAACTTCGTCTACTTTAGAAACAAAAATGTATGCAATCAAGAACTGCCCACATTCTCACCTAGCAGAACACTGTAATAAACTTTCTGATAAAGATAAGCTTGTGCTGCTAAGCCTGTGTGCTCGTTTACAGGAGACATGTTCGCGTGTTGACCTTGTTTATATTATTAAGTAGAGTCATTGGTCGAAGTGCATTAAAAAAAGTATGGGAACTGTGATGTTGCACGCAGTGGGGCTGGGTGATTGAGTGTGGGGGGGTGGTCAAAGGCGTGGCTAAAAAAAAATATTCTGTAACTTTTTTCTGTCTTTCACCTTTAGATAACTACACATAAAAAAATGCACAGCTTAAATGAAAATTAAAAGCTAATCTATGTTAATCAATGGGAAATGTACTATCGCACATTATGAATCCTCTATTAGTTGATGCACTGCACCAGAGAGACACAACATTGAATCCTGGTTGGTGAAGTGGAGACTAGTGACTTGTGTATGTTTAGAACTACAAGGTCCCAGTCTGTGAGAGAAAGCCATGTGAACCTGTCAAGTTTTAAACTTGCTTTACACACAGTATAAAAAAGGCTGCTACAAAATATGCAAAAAGGTTTAGGATAAAAGAATGCTTCCAAAATATAGATGTTATGCAATGCAACTTTTTTTTATAACTGTCTTTTAAAAGCACACACTTCACAGCTTCGCTGGTAGCTCCCGTACAATAAATCTGTGAAAAATAAATGAGTGCCATCGGGGAGCTTCAA
Organism: Triturus cristatus; assembly: GCF_964204655.1. NCBI lineage: Eukaryota > Metazoa > Chordata > Amphibia > Caudata > Salamandridae > Triturus > Triturus cristatus. The sequence continues at coordinate 1,363,102,173 of NC_140590.1, forward strand.
GTGATTTCCATCAATTAAAGTCAGCACTGGCTTCCAATCACCCTTTACATCTGCAGATTAACCAGCTGCGCACATTTACATTTCAGGCGCTTTGGCAAGAAGGCTTTTTTAGCTGTCTGCCCCTCCTTGGTTTCACAGCACAGGAGGCTTCCGGCCTTCCAGTTCAGCTGAAGCATTTCACCTCTCACAATGAACCGATCCAGGACGGTAGTCTTTTCACAAAAAAGTCGGGGAACTGGTTTTCTAAAATTAAAGTATGGGGATGTCGTACCCCTCAGGTCCCCCCCACTTCGACCACTGACTATTGCAACGCATCTCTGCGAAGTAAAAAAAAAAAGCTGTGGAACTAGGTTTGACCCTCAGCAACGATGCTAAAACATTCTGTGATTCTGGGCAAATCACTTAATCTCCCCGTGCCTAACACAAATTAATGTGTCTTTCTGTAACTAAACTGGTGCTCATGTAAAGCGCTCTGATACCTGATTTCTCGGGTCTAGTTCGCGCTACATTAAACCCTTTAAAAAAAATGAAGAAAAAAAATGCTGGCTATCAAACACATAAATGGGTGTGGATCGGACATCACCACTGGTCTCAACACAGCTGTGAAGACCTCACCAGTGTCCCCATTAAAGTGTGTTTTCTAAAGGTAGCAGACCCTCCCTTGACCGCATCTGAGGAGCACAATCACACCATACCATGCGTGCATGTATGAGGATAAACAATGTGCTGAAAACGACCTCTGAGAAACATGAGAGCCAACTACCCAGGGACTGCTGCATCCACTGGCTGAGCCTGGTTGCAACCAGAAACTAAAGGCGAAAATACAGAACAGATAAGCGGCTTGCAGAACAGACACAGAAAGGAAGCAACAGAACTGCCAGCACCAGTAGCGGGCAAGCCCTGGGACACCTGCAGGGGCACCATAACAATCGGCAACTGGGAGTGGCACAGCCTTGTGCCAGGGGAGGGGTTCAGCCATGGCTACTGAGGTTCTGGGTCATGGGGAGATCAAGCTGGAGTGGAAGCACTCTCTCTTTCTCGGAGTAAAGCATGCCTGATGGGGCAGGGGAACAGAGACATTTCAACTTTAGAGCCGGCTTCATGGTCGGGCTTGGGAGGGGTGCAGTAAAAAAGAAAAAAAGTTTATGGGCGCTTCTGCTAAGGGACACCCCACATCAGTGAAGTGGTCTGGAGTTTGTCCACTCTCTCTACCACTCTCCTTGTCGGCAGGATCACTGACTCGCTTTGTGTGTGGCTCCACCACGAGCACCAACTGCCTGCGGCTCCACCCAGGTCATCCCATTAACGCTCGGGCTCATCGGCTCTAATCAGCAGCAAAGCCGCCAAGTGCAGCAGAGGGGCCAGAATCCCCATCCTTCAGGCGACGGTTGGAACGAGACAAGAAATAGGGTAGACGATTGATCGAGTACTTGCTCCCAAGCGGTCGCTCAGTGGTGGTTGTGTTTTTTCTAGGGCTCTGATGCACTTGAGTCGGTCCCTGCTGAATGTTCCCATGTTCAATGTAACTGGTGCTCATGTTGAACATGTTAAGCGCTTCAATACCTTCAATTCGAGATCACGCTATGTAAAACTGCCAAAAAAACAAACAAGAGAGTTTAGGATCATGAGGTTTCCAAAGAAGATGAAAACAGTACTTGGGCCTTTTGGAGACTGATAAGAGAAACACACGAGGAACACACAGGAAATAGTATGCTACAGCCAATAGAAACCTGAGGAAAAGTAAGTGGAAAGCACACAAACCAATGAAAAGCAAGGGGGTGGGATGTAAGCTCCTTTTAAGATTTATATTGAATACAATAGATTTCACAAGCACAGCTCAAGCACTGTGGAGGCGAAACCTAAAAAAGGACTTGAAAAGGGTCCGTATTGGGACCTATATTCATGTCCATACCTTTACCGGTAAAATTGATTTCTGAACAAAAAATGTGAAGATAATCAACGTCAGTGATTTATTCTCTTTTTATATTTCATGTGTTACTTAATCTTGCATTGCCTAAAAGTGTTAGCTATTTCTAGGGTGTTGCATTTATTTTTTTCCAAGTAGCATATTCCAAAATGTGATCAGAATACATAATCATCCAATCCTTTGCTTTTCTGCAGAGCACACAGAGAAATGGTGAGATATTCCAATTGTAACTGTGATTCTGTGCAAATGTGTGTAAATTAGGCATACAGTTGCCATAATATTAACAAGGTGAAGGTAAAAGATAATGCATTGCTTACAGGTGAGTGGGTGCATAGTGTTTTAGTGAGTTGGTAACAGGGCCGGACTGGGAACTGAAAGCAGCCCTGGAAAATTTTTGCCAGACCAGCCCCCGTCGGGCGCATAGCGAGCGAGCGCAGCGACCGAGCCCGACCACTACTAGGGGGTTTGGGGGGATTCTCCCCCACGAAAATTTTGGAAAACGACAGACCAAAATGGTGAATTTTACAGCACATTTTTCATTACATATTCAAATTGTATCAACTATCAAAGCACAGTAAATAGTAGATGATGACCTTAAAGAGCACCAGGTTACCCACCCATAGATATTCTTTCAGAGAGCACCAAAAATAGACACAAATAGTGAATCAGAGAGAACAAAGTAAAAGTGAGACCAGCCCCCACATGGTGTGTAGTGAGCAAGCGAAGTGAGCAACCACTACTAGGGGGAGTTTGGGGGGTTGAACTTCTCCCCCTTAAGAAAATTTGGGAGACAGAAAGGCCAAAACAAAGCATTTTTCAACACATTTTTCATTACATATTAGATTGTATTAACTTTTAAAGCATAGTAAATGAAATTGCATACAATGCTGCCCAGGACTCTTTAAGGGGCTAAAATAGCTAATAAGTGAACCATTATATTAGTCATTGTGCATTTATTGCTCACTTTGATTTTGAGTGTAACTACTGGAACCACAGTCAAAAGCATGCATGTGAGATGGGGGTGTGTGCACATGGTTGTCCCTGGTCATTGGGAATGGGTATGTGAGAGAAATCAACAAATTGTAAACTGGCACCTACAAGCGAACATGCACCGATATGGGATACTGCTGATTTTGGTTGGCTGGAAGACAACAAGCATTTGCAATGCAATAGGTCTCGCATTTGCAAGAGTTTAAGCTATTGGCACCGTAAATGACAATGCCTTTTATTTCTGTTTTGATAATTAACACATAAAGAAAAGGCATTGTCATTTACAATGCCAATAGCTCAAACTCCTGTGAATGCGAAACCTAGTTCATTTCAAAGAAGCAGCCGTCATTGGCCCGGGCTGCTTGGAAAGTGAAAGCGCTGAATGTTGCAGAGCATGTCGTGCCTGCAGTATGAGAAACTCATTAAAGAAAATAGTGCTTACAGACATGCCGTATAACAACAGAAGCAAAAGGGCCAGTCCTCATGGGAGGTTGCAAATGAAGACAAGGCGGTGCTAAGAAGGGACAAACAAGCATATTAACGCATCAGAAGCCACCATTTACAGAGGACAATGGCCAATGAAAAATATGGGCAGAGAGAGGCGGAGATTCAAGTCCATACTCGAATATCGAATATCGCATGCCTTGCAGAGTAGCGCATGTGCTGCACAGGCTCAACCTAAAAACAGGAAGGTTGCACAAGGAGGTGGAAGGACATGCATTAGTCTTGAGCTACCTCTTTCAAGTCTCATGTCTTGTGTGCTGAGTACTGACAATGTTCTTTGAACATAGACAAAAACGTGAAGTATCGCCACTGACGGCAGTGAGTAAAGGCTCATTTGAAACACTGCCCACTTCCACCGCCACAAATGTAAGTTTTCTAGGTCTACTACATGCACAGGGAATACTTGTATTAGCAAGTTTTAATTTGCTAGAAAATAATTATTAATTTGAGAATGCTCTAGTTAGCAAAACTAGACCTCCCCTGACTGGATTAACAATCGTTCATAAAATGCTGCAGAAAAGATAATGTTTATTTGAGGTACACAAGCTTTCAGCATCTTTCTCTCTTTCAGAAATTCAATGTAATTACAGCCTCTGTCATAGTCACCGTGTACAGATTGTATAAGCTGTTTTGCTCTCCGGATGTAAGGGAAAAGAATGTCTGACAGTAACAATGTCAAGGCCCGTTAACCGTGCTCTGCAAGTAGTTGAAAAAACTATTGTATTCCTGTGTTTCATAACACATTATAATGTCATGCCATGAAATACATGTACTGTCTGTCCCCGAAACATTTTAAATTATTTTGTAAATAATGACCTTGTTTTATACACACACAAAGCCCTACACAACAAAGGACCAGAACATCTGAAAAGCTGCCTACACTTCGACCAGACAGCTACGCTCTGCCTCACTCTCAGTCACTCATTCATTCCCCACATCTGAATAAGCAAAGTTGGAGGTAGCTCATTCTCCTACATTGCACCCAAGACATGGAACGACCTCCCTCACCCATCAGAGCCTCCTCCTCACTTCTTGAATTCCGCTAGAAGCTGAAGACCTAGCACTTTGTATAAGCACCTTGGGGACCACAAACCTACACACTTGCCCAAGCACATGGATACCCTCCAGGGTCATTAGTGCTCTATACAAACCAATATAACATAACATTGTTATAAGATAAATTGTAAATAATGTTATTTTGTAATTGCTTCTTTTAATGTAAAACCAATTATATTTTAGTATATTTTCTTTTGTATTTGCTCATATGTTATTATTTAGGGGTTGTTGTGTTTGCAAAGGAATAGGGTGGGAAGTGTTTTAAACAATTAGTTACATGTTTATTTTATTCATTATTAATAGGTGTATAAAACTGAAAAATTAAGCATTTTGTTTCTAATTATTTGAAATGGGTTTGTAAATTAGTGATATGTATATGCTAATATTGATTAATGTATTTAATACTATTCATTATTTGAAATGCGTTGTTAGTTTTGTAAATTAGTGATATGTATATGCTTATATTTATGGATGCATTTAATACTTAATTGATTGTCGCCTGGTCGAGGGACCTGAGGAGAACCACGAAAAGGACACAACTGACGGGACCTTTACACCTCCCCTGCAGGGTGCTGATGGCCCCTTTAACGTGGACTGGATCACTGCGGAAGGAGGTGCGGCTCGGATGACGACATCGGGAGTGGACGAATCAGAATGCCGCGAGTTCCGTAAAGCGGAAGTTCGGAGACCTGACGGCGCGAAAACCCGAGGAGGAGATATCAGAGACGCGGAGGAGAGCGAGGCGAGGAGGGAGACCGAGGAGAAGAGAGGATAACGAGATTCGAAGGAACAGAGAGGAGCGGAGAGAGACGGAGGAGAGCCAGGAGGCCAACGGAACCACTTCTCGCCCCGCCACACCCCCGGAGGAGTGTGGCTGGGAAAGGTACGGGGTCGTATCCTGGGCTTCTTAAACCACCGGGAGGGCGCTAGGGGAGGGAGTTCGCTGTCGGGAGGGCACCCGGGCTGAGGACGTTTTCTTGTGTTCAGAGAATCCCTCACTCACTTACATCGTTATTCTCAAACACGAGTGTTCTTTTGGTGCTGGAACCCCGGTGACCCCTCACACCCCCTTTCCCCCTCAAATTTCGGACGTGGAGGGTTGTATATTAATCCCTGCTTTTTCCTACCTTTTCGGGCCCCATCGGAGGCATTCCCTACCCCGGGCCCTGCCGAGGAGAAGGAGGACAACAAGGAACCCGACCTATCCCTATCCTGGAGTATAACAAGCCAGAAGACCACCTTTCTCCCAAAGAGAACGAGATAACGCTTGTATTAACCTGGAATAAAGCCTGAACCCTGTACTTCAGTCTATTGGCGTTATTGGTCTATGCAGGGGAAGACAGCGCATAGGCGACAAGTGGCGAGCCAGATAGGAGAATTATCGAACAACCACCCGATACAGGATGGACGCCCTTATTCACCAAATGAGGGAGGGGCAGACGAAGATGGAGTGGGCCATAGAACAGAGTTCCTCCCAAGCAGACGCCGATCGGGCCGTCTTTACCTCCGCCATTCAAACGCAAGCAGACAACCTGGTCAAGTTGGCTGAGGGACAAGCCCACCTTATGGTCTCTCTGGGTCAGACTAGAGCGGCTGCCCCTCCTGGAACCGTGGTCCCTCTTCAGAAGTTCACCCCGGGAGAGGACCCCTTAGCGTTCTTTTTGAACTTCGAGAGAGCCGCTAGGGCTAGTGCCTGGGCCGGAGAAAGATGGCCCTTCTATCTAGCCCCCTTGTTGGTGGGGGAAGCCCAAGCGGCCTATCAGACTGTCAATGAAGACGGAACCGCTACCTACGCCATCATAAAACAATATATACTAGATCGATTGGGAGTGGATGACGAGACTCATCGGTTGCGGTTCCGGCAAGAGAGAGGAACACCTGGTGACTTACCGAAGGCATTGTTCTTTAAATTAAAGGAAGCGGCGGATCAATGGCTGAAACCCCAGGACTCCAGCATGGAAGAAGAAATGGGGAAAATATACCTTGAACAGATCCTGGAGGCCCTCCCCTATCCTAGTCAACGGTGGTTAAAACAACATGCCGGCTTGACCTTAGAACAGGCTGTGGATATGGCCACATCCTACGCTCGAGCTCAAGTCCGCCCTCAGAAGGAACCGGAGAGACCGTTCAAACCCACCAACCAGGGGAAGGGAGACCGAAAGAATTTCAAAGTGAACCCTGAGCCAGTACGCAACCGAGGAGCCCGACCTGAGCAAACCCCCTTTTCTGGTCCCCAGTGTTTTGATTGTGGGGAATGGGGGCACATAGCTCGCTATTGCAGGAAGAAGAGGGATAAGGAGGAGGAACCAATGGACGTGAGCTACCTACCCCACTCTCTTCTCTAAGCTCAGGAAACCGGACCGGTATTTTACGTGAGTGTCAAACTTCAGGGTAAGCGTGTTAGGGCCCTCTTAGACTCAGGTTGTAAGCATTCTGTGGCCAGACAGGAACTCATTCTCCCTTCTTGGGTCCTACCAGGTAGAAGGGTTGGTATAAGGTGTGTTCATGGAGAGGTGAGGGATTACCCGTTAGCCAGGATCAAGTTACAAACACCTACCGGGACCGAAATGACTGCAGTCGTAGGGGTACTCCCACAGCTTCCCGAACCCGTCATTCTGGGAACCGACAATCCCTGTTTTTCCTCTATGATGAGAGAAGTTCTTTCTTTCCCTAAACAGTGGCCCGTCTCCGTATTGACCCCCGAACCCTGGGCTAGGGACACACACTTTCGAACGGCCCAATTAAACGATGCAAGTCTAGTTAACGCATGGTCTAAAGCCCGGGCCGAGCAAAACCAAACGATCAAGTCGTACCCCACCTTTGTGGAACAGAAGGGTCTCCTCTACCGCTTAGCCAAGGAAGACGCTGTTCCTCAACTTCTGGTACCCTCAGAATTCAGGGATCAAATTCTTTTTTTTGCCCATGCCCACCTTTTGGCGGGGCATGTGGGGGCGGAAAAAACCGGACAATCTATTCTGCAACATTTTTTCTGGCCTGGGGTATACGCCCAGGTCCAGAAATACTGCCAAGAATGCCACATATGTCAACGGCGTAATCCCTATACGCCTCCGGCGGTCCCCTTGCAACCGCTCCCCATTATAGGCAAACCTTTTGACCGGTTGGGAATGGATCTCATTGGCCCATTGCCCAAATCGAGTCGGGGACATCAGTACGCCCTTGTTTTAGTGGATTACGCCACCCGCTATCCAGAGGCCTTTCCCCTCAGAGCAGCCACTACCAGTGCCATAGCGCAACGTCTGATAGAAGTATTTTCCAGGATGGGCTTCCCTAGGGAAATCGTCACTGATCAGGGCACCCCCTTCGCGTCCCGACTGATGAAACAGGTCTGCCAACAACTCAACATTAAACACATCAAAACATCAGTATACCACCCCCAGACAGACGGGTTGGTTGAGCGCTACAACGGGAGCCTCGAACTGACCCTAAAAAAACTTCTGTCTGGGGATGGGAGAAATTGGGATCAAATGTTGCCTTTGGCTCTCTTTGTGTTACGTAGTCAAAAACAGTCCAGCCTAGGGGCTTCTCCTTTCGAGCTCCTTTTTGGACGACAACCCAGAACCTTACTGGAAATAACGAAAGAGAGTTGGGAAAGTGAGGGCACAAAGGAAGCGGAGGCTCTCCTTGACTATTCTCGCCAACTACAGTCCAGGTTACATAAATTAAGGACTCTAGCACATGAACACCTAGCAAACGCTCAAGTCAAACAGAAACATTTCTACGATAAGGGAAAAAAATGGCTGGGAACCCCTCCGGTTCCCTCTCAAACGGTTTCCTTTTCCACCCCTATGCCAAATACCATTTCTGAATTGCCTATCAATCCCGACCTGTCAGCCTCTCAGAGAAACGCTATTGCCACCCTCCTACAACAATATTCTGGGGTCTTCTCGGACCAGCCCGGCAGACCTCACCTCTCTGTACACACCATACCAACTCCCGAGGGGGTGGTCGTCAAACAAAAACCGTATAGGATACCTGAGGCCCGGCGAACGGCTTTCAAAGGGGAAATCCAACAAATGCTAAAAACTGGAGTCATTGTCCCTTCCCGAAGCAACTGGTGTTCTCCGGTGGTTTTAGTGCCTAAACCGGACGGGAGTATCCGTTTTTGTATTGACTTCCGCGCGGTCAATAGGGTTTCAAAACAGGACGCATACCCTCTTCCCCGGGTGGACGAGTTGGTGGAACGCCTTGGTGAGGCCAAGTACATCACCACTATCGACCTCACCAAGGGGTATTGGCAGATTCCCCTTGCTCCGGGTGACCAGGAGAAAACAGCCTTCTCCACTCCCTCGGGGCATTATCAGTTCACTGTCCTCCCATTTGGGTTGCATGGAGCCCCGGCCACCTTTCAACGCACCATGGATACCCTTCTCCGACCCCACCTTCCTTATGCTTCGGCATATCTAGACGACATTGTCGTCTTCAGTAAGACATGGCCTGACCATCTTCAACACCTGAAGAGTATATTAGACAGCATTTGTCAAGCTGGGTTCCACATAAACGCAAAAAAATCCCGGGTGGCTTATCAGCAGGTTAAATATTTAGGGTTTCTGCTCGGTAATGGAAATCTTATGCCTCAGGAAGAGAAGGTGGCGGCTGTGCAGGCTTTGACCTATCCCAAGACGAAGAGGGATCTCAGGGCCTTTTTGGGATTAGTAGGCTACTACAGACGGTTTGTCCCACACTTTGCTAGAATGGCCAGCCCCCTGACCGATCTCCTGCGAAAATCCCAGGCTTCGCCCCGCTTACCACCTCCCGGTGAGCAGGAAGCCTCGGCTTTTCAGGGCCTCAAAGACGCTCTTACCTCCTCGCCGGTGTTAATCGCCCCTGACTTCCAAAAACCTTTTATCCTTCAAACAGACGCCTCAGGGGTTGGGATCGGGGCGGTACTTTCCCAAGAGGATGACAGCGGTCTTGAGCGCCCCATATTGTACATCAGCAGAAAACTATTTCCTAGAGAGCAGGTATATTCCACCATAGAGAAGGAGTGTCTAGCTGTGAGGTGGGGGGTGGAAAAGCTTCGCTATTACCTGGAGGGCCGGCTTTTCACCCTCTTTACGGACCATGCCCCTCTCACCTGGCTCCAGCGAAATAAAGGCCACAATGACCGTATCCTATGCTGGTTTCTGGCCTTGCAACCCTATCGATTTGAGGTGAAACATCGTAAGGGATCGGAACAGGGCAATGCTGATTTTCTCTCGAGGTACCCTATTTCCCCCGATCGGGAAAATCCGGGGATGGGGATGTGTCGCCTGGTCGAGGGACCTGAGGAGAACCACGAAAAGGACACAACTGACGGGACCTTTACACCTCCCCTGCAGGGTGCTGATGGCCCCTTTAACGTGGACTGGATCACTGCGGAAGGAGGTGCGGCTCGGATGACGACATCGGGAGTGGACGAATCAGAATGCCGCGAGTTCCGTAAAGCGGAAGTTCGGAGACCTGACGGCGCGAAAACCCGAGGAGGAGATATCGGAGACGCGGAGGAGAGCGAGGCGAGGAGGGAGACCGAGGAGAAGAGAGGAGAACGAGATTCGAAGGAGCAGAGAGGAGCGGAGAGAGACGGAGGAGAGCCAGGAGGCCAACGGAACCACTTCTCGCCCCGCCACACCCCCGGAGGAGTGTGGCTGGGAAAGGTACGGGGTCGTATCCTGGGCTTCTTAAACCACCGGGAGGGCGCTAGGGGAGGGAGTTCGCTGTCGGGAGGGCACCCGGGCTGAGGACGTTTTCTTGTGTTCAGAGAATCCCTCACTCACTTACATCGTTATTCTCAAACACGAGTGTTCTTTTGGTGCTGGAACCCCGGTGACCCCTCACACCCCCTTTCCCCCTCAAATTTCGGACGTGGAGGGTTGTATATTAATCCCTGCTTTTTCCTTCCTTTTCGGGCCCCATCGGAGGCATTCCCTACCCCGGGCCCTGCCGAGGAGAAGGAGGAAAACAAGGAACCCGACCTATCCCTATCCTGGAGTATAACAAGCCAGAAGACCACCTTTCTCCCAAAGAGAACGAGATAACGCTTGTATTAACCTGGAATAAAGCCTGAACCCTGTACTTCAGTCTATTGGCGTTATTGGTCTATGCAGGGGAAGACAGCGCATAGGCGACATTGATGTATTTGGTTGATTAAATTAGTTAATTTATTACTTTTAACTGATTATTTATGGGCTGGTGGGTTTGTATGGAAATAGGATGGGAAGTGTTTTGAGTTAAGTAATAATTATGTAAGAAATTAGTTGTATTAATTGATTTAATAATTGGAACAATTAACATAATTTATTTCATTGTTCAATTAAAGTCATTTGTTTAACATTACATTAAAAATGTCATGTTTTATTCTTCAATGATGATATTATGCTACATATTATAGATTATACATTTAATAGCGATATTTAGTTATTTTATTTTACAATTATAAAAAAGTGATCTGTTTCTTACATGTTTTAGACTGTAAGCAAATTATGGATTTTTAATTTAAGGGGGAGAATTATTGGTAGGTTTTTTTTTTAATAAGGTATCTTCATGATTTTTTAAAATATATTACATTTAATTTGAGTACATTTAATTTATTGATAAAACATCACGATTGTTGTGTATTAATGAAACTATAATGTAAATATATTTAAATTGAAGACATTTTATATAAAAATTATAATTTTTGAAAATATTCAAAATATATTTGTTGGGCTTGGTCCTCTTTGCAGGGTGCCCCCAAATGTTTTGCCTCCACCCCGTTTTCTGAACCGGTTTCAGTTGGCTTTTAGGACTCTGCTTTCACCACTGCTAACCAGTGCTAAAGTGTTCAAAACTGGTATAATTGGCTTACACCCAATTGCCATATTTCGTTTACTTATAAGACTCTAGTAAAATGGTACTACATGTACCCACGGCCTGTAAAGGAAATGCGACTAGTGGGCCTGTAGCACTTGTCATGCCATCCACTTAAGCAGCCTTTTTAAAGATGTCTCAGGCCTGCCATTGCAGCTTCAATGCAGGGTTAAACTGCCAATTAGAAGTGGCAAAATAAATCCCTTGCCAGGCCTAAAACTCAATTTTTATTAGATATAAGTACCCCCTGAGGATGGACCTAAACATCCTATAGGGCAAGGTGCACTGTATTTAAAAAGTTGGACAGTGCTTTTAAGTTTTGGTAATGAAAAACTTAGAAATTCATTTTTCAGTACTGTGAGGCCTACCTCTTCCATAGCATAACATTGGGTTGCCTTATTCGATCAATCAATCAGGGTTTGTAAAGCGCGGCTACTCAGCCATGAGGTTCTCAAGGCACTGGAGGGGGGTGGAGGAGGACGTGGCTGCTAGTACGTATGTGCTTGGGTGTACAGTCGAAGAGTCAGGTCTTGAAGTCCTTCCTGAATTACATTTACATTTAATAAGTGATAATATCTGTTTAGGAGCAGGTAGAAATACCATGTTTGGTGTCGAAGAAATTGTAACTTAAAATCCTCTTTAACAGTAAAGTTGTCTTTTGAGTCACAATTCTGAAAATGAATTTTTAGAAAGTTAGCATTTTCTAGCCCTAACTATTTGGTGCCTGCAGCTTGTTTCCTGGGTCACATAACTAGGTGTAGTTGGCAGCTGGACTGTTCTTCCCAGACAGCCATACAATAGAGGGACTGGGTGTGGGCAGGATGGGCCATCCACGCAGGATAGGGTGGAGATGTACACTGCCCTACTTGCACTTCATAGACCCTGCCTCAGCTTACACACATAGAGCTTCACAATAGCCTATTGTACCTTCGAACAGATTGGGACTAGGGCAGAGAAGCAGGAAATTCCAGACCCATAGACCCACTCTTCAGTACACTCCAGGGCCTGTGGATACTTCAGAAGAAGGACCGCTCTGATGCTTGAAACTTGCCCTGCAGTCTAAGAATGAAGACTGGATCTGCTCCCTTCATCCCAGGCTACCCGAGTGACTGCAAGAATCTGCTGAATGACCTCCTGTTCTGAGCTTCAGGGACACAACAAGATCCAGAGGTCTTCCTGCAACTACCCAGCTTAATTGCTGTATTGGACCTTCTTGAGCCCTGCTGGACTCTGCAGAGTGAGTTCCTGATCCTCAAGTTGTGTGTCCTGGGCCCTTGGCTGGCTTCAGCGATAGCTCCTCCTGCCCTAACTAAAGGTTCCATCTTAACCGGTGTGAATTAATGCTAAGCCCTGTAAATACTCGCTGAAGAGCTGCAAGCTTCATTGGAACCGACACCGGGCAACGTGAATCCCTACAAAGCCTCTCCACACAGCAGTCAGCCTCTTCAGAATCAACGCAGAGCGATGCCAAGGCTCGCAAAGCCTCACCACATAGATACCAGCTTCATCAGAACCAACACAGAGCGACCCAAAGCCCTGCCGCACAGCTCATCAGAACTGATGCAAAGTCCCGCAAAGCCCACCGCACAGCTTCATCAGAAACAACGTTGGATGGCGTAAAACCTTGCTAAGCACCGCAATGCCATGCAGACCGTGCACTAAGGACATGAGCTACCACCCTCAGCAGGCAAAACGTGGTCCTGTGCCTAGACTGCACTCCATCGTTACGTACTAACTTGGAACCTTTTTAGATATTAAAAAAGAGGCCATTCCACAGAAAACTGCAGTGAGGAATCTGTGGTTAGCCATAGCATCCACCACAACAAGCGTTACCAAAAGCAATTAACTTGTTCTCCTAATGGATACTTGTAACTGCAGATGCCACACCTTAGAACAGATACCAAAACAGCTCTTGCCCAAGGCGGAGGGTCTGTGAAGGAGGTCAGATCAAAAAGTCTTGCAGGGTCGAGCAAGCAAAATGTCATTCCCACCGGACTCAGCTGTCAAGGTAGTCGTGCTTTGTGAATGCATGCACTGACACCCATGTCACAGCTTGGCAGATGTCAAGGACAGGCACTACGCACCACAAAGCAGTAGAAGCAGCCTTAGCCCTACTGGAATGAGCTCTCAGACCATCTGGAGAGGGTTTGTGGGCAGCACACAGCAGATTTTAAGGCAAAGGACAATTCACCTCGACAAAATCCTCTTTTGCATCAACTTCTCTTTCATCGCTTCAAAAAAAAAAAAACAACAGAAAGCTGATTGTCCACTCAATGATCCTTTGCACAATCAATGAAAAAGCTTACAGCCCTTTCTGAGGATAAAACCTGTGGAGCCTCACCTTGTTGTTTCGTAAGGGGGTAGGGAGCAAAGAACGCGGGTAAAGCGATGGGTGGCACAGGGTGGAAGGAAGTCAAGACTTTTGGCTAGAAGGCCTCTCGAGATAACAGCACCAATCTGTCCAGAAAATAGGTGATTTAAGGTGAGTGGTTCACTTATGTGGCAAGTTGACATAATTGCAATGAGAAAAACAGTCTTCAAAGTCAGGAGACATAGTGAGCAGCTATGCATTGGCTTCAAAGGCATAAACATGAGAAACGTCAGCACAAAGTTAAGGTCTCACTATGGCATCACAAACTGTTTGGGAGGAAACGTGTGGCAAACATTTAATAAACCTCATCTCAACTGGTGCTGTGAACGAGGATGGTTGGTTCAGTAAACACAAAAAGGACAAAACGGCCAACAAATAACCTGTTATAGTTCACAGTGCAAGGCCTTGCTGGGCTGAAGATGACATAAACAAAAGGATCTCCGACAGGTTCACCTGTGTAAGGGGTTCGTGTTGCAAACACTACACAAGGGTACAAATTTGCCCAAAGGCCAGACATAAATGGATTTACAGGAAGGACGCCTTGCACCAAGGATGGCATCCACCACCTCAGGCAGCAAATCAAACATAGCCAATTACTGCCACTCAGTATCCACGCATGTAAGTGTAGATGTCGTAGATACGAGAAGAGGACCCTGCCCTGTTACTGAGACAGGAGGCCCTAGCATACAGGCAGCCTGATCAGAGGACAGATGCTCATGCCAGAAGTTCTCGTACCGCACTTTCCTGGCACAAATCGAAGCCACCAATCTGACTTGGGCTGGGTCATTCTTGATCTTCTTCAGAACTTGGGGCAGGAGAATCTGAGGCAGGAAGGTAGGTGTACATGAGTCCCTTGTTGCAAGCCAGCCAGAATGAATCTCCTAACGAGTATTCCTATGGGAACAAACTTGCTGACACTGAGCAGTCTTGGGGGTGGCAAAAATATTTAGCTAGGGTTCTCCCCACTGCTGGAAGATGCCCTGCGCAATTTACGGATGCAGGTACCATTCGCGCTCTGCCAGATGACACCTGTTCAGTTCATCTGCCTTGCCAGGGGATTTGTGATCAGTAAGATGCTTCAACCTTCACCAGAGATGTAAACTTTCCAAGTACAGCCCCTCGGCGAGTTGCAGTACAACCTGCACCAACCTGCCATTGATGGATGGCATGAAGGCCTTCAGAGTCAGACGAATGCCCCTCACTTTCAGAAGATTGATATGGAGCGGTCCGTCCACCGCAGTCCTCTGATCTCCACCTTCTCCAGGTTACCTGCCCATGACTACTGTTAGCTTCACTGGGGAGGGAAGAGTGGCCTGCCACAGAACCAACTGCAGTCAGTAAACCGCCACTATAGATCTTGAGTTTCCTTCTCCGAAACCTAGATGGCATAGGAAATGCGGCCTTGATGTTGAGCCTATTGGAATGTGAAGTTCCAAAATATGCCTCATATGCCACCTGGTGTGGTTTATAAGGCAGATGCACAAAGCTGAGAAGCCAAGAAGCCTCAGAATCAACGTCACCTGGATCCAGAAGCCATCCTGAAACATTGGGATCATAGCCCAAACATCCTACACTCATTGCTGTGGAAGAAAAGCCTAGATCTCCTCCATATTCACAATCATTCCGTGAATGGAAGTGTATGAGAGGGAATCAGGTTGGACTTTGGATCATTTATGTTGAACCGCAACAATGTCAAGAGTTTCACCGTCATACGGAGGTAGTCCACGACTGACTGCAGTGAGCCTGCTTTCAGCAGTCAGTGGCCAAAGTATGAATAGAGTGTGATTCCTGGCCCATGAAGACAGGCAGCGACCAAGCCATCACATTATTGATCACCTGAGAAGTGCAGGTGAGGCCGAGGAGAGCTGGGGAGCACAGTAAACTGAAAATGCTCCTGGACCACCGTGAACCACAGGTAATGCCTGTGGGACTGCAGGACGTTTATGTGAAAATATGCATCTTGCAAGTCCGTGAACACAATCCTATCATCTGGGTTCAATGCAGAGAGGATCTTGACCAAGGTGAGCATCTTGAATCAGTCCTTCAATAAGCAAAACATTTAGAGGATAGAGGTTCAAGACAACTAGGAGCACCACATCCTATATTGTAGCAAGAAACATGGGAATAGTAACCCCTGCCTTTCTCCAACTCCGGTACTTTCCCTTTTGCACCTTTGGAAAGCAATGGGTGCACCTTCTGTGGAAGGGTGGACAGGCCCTCCTCCAAAATCTAAGTTCCAAGTAACTTCATTTCGGTACAATGCACCATAAAAGTGCAGAATACAAGTATTAAATACATAATAAAATACAAACTAGGCTGTGTAAATTAAAAATCAGAATAAATCAATCAAATAAAATGAGTTCACTAAATATTACATACTTTGATACCTAGGCATATTCCTCCTGTGACACACCTCAAACAAACTTAAGCGAGAGTCCTGGAAAATGGACGACAAAAAGGTCCGCTATGCCATCTGGAAAGTCTAAGCTGATAAAAGGTTATTGTAGCCTTAGGCCAACATATAATAACTTAAGATGGACAGAACAGTAATTCCTGATCATTGTTGTAGGAGTCTGCCATAAAACACACTTAAAATTCACAATTGTATCAAATTGATAAAACCGAAAGTGCCTTTGGTAAGATACATAGAATAGTAAAACAAATATTAAAATAATTCCAAAATTGTTGTACAATGTAAATCATGTCTTAAGATCAGTACACTCTGGCCTCCTCTAGTAATTAGAGTGGTGTACACATGAGGGGCGCTCAGTGCCTCAAATGTATCAAGGAATTGGTGCAGACTCACATTTTGCCTAATCCTCCACACGATTAACAAATAGAGTGATACTGCAAAAACCAAACCCTGCCTCACATCTGATTTCAAAATTCGAAAGGCCTCTGCAAATTTCCTGACTTCTAAGTTCTGACAAATAGGAACTAAACAATTTCGTCTTCCATGCAAATAGGCTGAGCAGAAGAACAGAACCTGCTCTTCAGTTTCCTTAATATACCCACAAGAGGGGTAAGCCCACCTGGCTGGCTCAGGAGTACTGGCCCATTTGGCGTTGAAATAGGCAAGTTGTACTGTACTGTAAAGAAATCGGAGGTATAACTTCCTGGCTGTTGGAGGTTCAATCTCTTTAAGAAACGATTCTAACTTAAATTTGTCCTTCATCAGAGGAAAGGAATTAGGGTGTCAAATGAAGGTTGGGCATGCAATTGAATCAATTTATACTACCTATAGTTTCTCTTAAAAATTAATTTATTGATTGAAGCAGGTAACTGCGGTTCACCCCACAGGTTCCCACATCCCATCTTCCCCAGGGTCTCGTTAATGTACTTGATCTAGGGTATGCTTTCTGAACCAGGAATGTTTAAGACTTCCTTTAACCTCTCATGATAGGAATGGAGCTCATGGGTAGCCCAGATGCGTCTCCAGTATAGAATTTGGGCTCACTCCAGCCCCGTCAGAGAAGTGCCTGAGCCCCATTTCTAGCCTGAGAGGAACAGAGGGGTACTGATTGGTAGACCCGTAAGCTGTCGTAGAAACGATTATCCACTATTACCATTTTGTCCATATCCTTCTGACCCCAAAGCTCCGCCTCACAAAAGACTGCTCCTAAGGTCTGCTGTTTATATATATTTGGATTACTGGCAAAAGTGGGATCCTTGTTGCTCTTTGGCAAGCCCCTGATGCATTGATCTAGTTTAAGCCTACACCTTTCAATACGGTGCCGCCAATTGAGCTGTTCTGTGAGGGTCAGCCCTAGGTATTCAAAGGTGTGCACACGTTCCAGGGGGACCCTTTGAGCTTGGGACTGGATCTTGTAGAGTAGCAAGGGTTTAGGACCATGTATTTCTTTTTTGCTGCCTTTATTTCCAAGCCCCTTTAGGCAACAATTCTCAAAACTGTCTAAGATTTTTTGAAGCCCCATATGTGATTTAGACAATAGCAATGTGTTGTCGGCAAACATTAAGGCAGGAACCCTAATGCTTGCCAAACATGGGGCATCACCATCACAGTGGTTCAGATGTGAGATCAGGTAATTGACATAAAGAGTAAAGAAGGTTGGGGCAAGAATGTAACCCTGTCTTACCCCTCCGCTTACAGGGAATGGCCATGTCAGCTCATCCAGTTGGCCATATCGGACCTGAGCATAGTTTTGTTCGTGGGGCTTCGTTAAGATAGGTAGGAGCACGATGGGTACATCCATTTTCCCAGAACCTGCCAGAGTGTGGACCTGGGGACCAGGTGGAAAGCAGCCCATAGGTCAACAAATACAATATAGAGCCGACCTCATACCAGGACCACCGTTTTCAAGAATATAAGTTGCAGTCGGAAGACCTGATCCACAGTACTGGTGCATTCCCGAAAGCCTGCCTGTATTGGAGGTAGAATCTCTCGGTCGGTCAGCCATTCTTGTAACCTAAGTAGTGTTCAACTGAACAACTTCTGTGAGGTGTCAATTAGGCTTATCGGCCTATAATTGGATAGCTGCGATGGGGGACCTTTATTATATATAGGTATAATCTCGGGCCCCACCCAAGCTGGGGGGACTGGTGCTCCTGACAAAATGGCATTAAAATGTAAAGTGAAATAAGGGCTCCAGATATCAGTCTCGCTTAGGTACAGATCTCCCGGAATCTTATCCAGACCGGGCGCTTTATTTGGGATGATTTTACTAATTGCAGAGCTTTTTTCCTGTATCATGATGGATGGAATTCCTTCACTGATATTCCCTCGGCCCCCAACTGCTAATCTGTTGTACCAGAAAGAAGGCAGGGTATCGCTATTCTTTCCGTTCACAGAATAAAGCTGGGAAAATGAGCGACCCAGTTTGCTGCAGAGACATTAGTATTGATAGGGCAATAGCCCTCTCAGCACCCTGTGGACACCAAGTTCCACAAAGTACACTGGCCACCTTTTCTAACTGCGTCTAGCAGGTCGCCCCACTTCCCTTCTTCCCAGACCCTTTCGCAACTTCTGTAGACTTTTTATAGGCCTCCCTTCTTGCTTTTGTCACACCCCTGTCTTGCTGTTGGATGGTGAATACGAGGGCTGACATTACTTCCTTGCAGGCTTGCTTGCACCACGACTGGGGGCTTTGCCTACCTACGGCCCTTTTTGTTTCCACATACAGTACTTTTTTAGACCCACATACAGATTGCTGTTAATAGTACTAATATTCTCCAGAATTTTCCCCTGGCCTTGGGCCTGAACCAGTGGAAGAAGTCTCTCAATAACTCTGCTACTAAATTGTATACTTTCCCGACCAACTCCTGGCAATGCACCATAGCGGACCACTTTACGCTTGTTAGCTGCATGCAATCTTTGATCAAAGGGTTAATTGTCACTAACTCTCTTACAGCAGACAGGGAGATCAATATCAAGAACCAGTGCATTATGATCACTATCCTGACTGGGTAGAACAATCATATCAATGACTAGTGGCCAGGCCCTTACAGCTACCAATATATAATCAATGAGACTGGTGCACCCAAAATGTCATCACTTCCACAGGGGCAGCTGCCATATGTGAGTTCAGTAACTCTAATGGGTGAATCACAATTATTCTCTCCTGGCCTCAAAAATACATATTATAGATATAGGCTGTTATGTGCAGGAAAGCCAAGGAGACACATAAAATGTCTAGTGAGTGTATCAATATTTCCTGTACCCTACAGGTTAACACTGTCCTGACCCAGGTGGTTAGTAAACCTTGCCTCTAGTTTTTGCCCGTTTGCTGAAATTGACATAACCTGCAGATACACCAGCTTGGTAGACCATGTTTCTTAAAAAAGCCAGAGCACATGCATATCAATAAACTGAACCCAATCTGGGCACTCAAGTTTAGAAGGTAGCCCAGCTATATTCCAAGATAGTAGCTTCAATGAGGGAACAGACCATCTGTTAAATCACTAAGCATGGATTAGCCAGACTGAATGGTCTATCCCGACTATCGAGTGAGTTGGATAGAGCATGGGTTGCAGCGTCTGCCTGGATTTTAGTGAATCTTACACTACTATTATGTTCAGGATTTATCAGGTAGGGTATCTGGTCAGGTATCATGTATTCACTATGGATGGACTGAAATGGGTCTCTGTGGACTAGCTGAGGATCTACATATAATGTCTCCAAAAGCTTGTGGTTCCATAATGGCCCTTTTGGCTCTACTCCCAAGTTCACATTGATTTATGCAGTAACATATGGCCCTGCTATGGGTGCTCGCTGGTTGCTACACACTGAGGAAGCGAATTCATGTGCAACTTCCATGCCAGAATTCTTTTGACTCCAGTGCCCACCATACCCATGTGCTTTGTTGATCCCCCCTATACCCATCCTGTGTTTCAGCAAAACAATGGATCTTTGTCTAACTAATGCATGTACCCCTCCTGGGGCTACCGTTTGGAATAATACCTCCTCAAGGCAATGCGTGCTCAGTTGTGTCACAATTAAATAAATACACTATTATTCAACACAAAGAACTGTAGCATGCTTCACATTCCACATATGAATAGTTATATATATTATCTAGCAAGCATCAAGAATATATTCTTATTCCTTACTCCCCCCTCCTCTTTCTCCTCTCGCTTTTCTTTATCCCCTTTTTTCAGAACCTCGTCCAACAGGCAACTGTCTCAGGCACTATTTGTCTTGTCCTAAAGATGATCCCAGCATTACGTTAAAGGGATCGAAACGTCGTCGAATGCTTGCACTCTGACGTAACCACATACTTCATATTAGTATGTGCTAGGGTGCTCTAATGTATTCTCTGCTGGACTAATTGTTGTATTTTTTCTGGCCACACCTTCTGTATTGCCTGAGCCCTTCTCGCTTTAATGTTATGTATGTTCCCACTTGTCGGTTTCCTTTTACTTTTGCATTAAATAACTATGTCCATGTTCACAAATGTTTTTTTGATAGGGACCGCTGTTCCTTAGAACATTCTGTACCCAAGGTCCCTGACCATCATTTGGGTTCCCTTGCCCATAAACTAGCATGCAGGAGTGTTCTGGCTCTCATGTTTGTTGACGATACTTTTTTATTGTCAAAGTCACAAATGGGACTTGACGAACTACTTGATCAGTTTAGCACGTTTTGTGAGCAGATGGATTTGGAAATTAATATACCCAAAACTAAATATATAATTTTTTAACAGTTGCTATACCACTCGCCCAAACTTGACTCTAGACAATGTTCCTTTAGAACAAGTACACCTTTTTGATTACCTGGGGATTACCCTAGATGAAAAGCTGGATTGGACACATCATGTTATAAAGAGAAGATTAAAACTGGAGCAGCAAAGCGGAGGGATGCTGGAGGGTAGCTGAAGCTACACAAGGGGTCTCACTGCAGATTTGTATTGCTAGTTCTCCAGTTACATACATACCAGGCACCTGCAGTTTCCCCCTATGGTGGGGCGATTTAGGGCATAAAAACATAAAATCGTTGGTAATGGCAGAAAATAGGTTTATGAGGCAGCTCTTGAGTTTACCGGCCAGCACCCCTCTAGTACCGTTGAGAACAAATCTGGGCCTCAGGCCAATTTCTGATAAGATTGAACTCCGACCGCTAACTTACTGAAGACGCCTTTGGGCTATTCTTGAACTTTTGCTCTATTAAAGTGGGCTGGATGAAATTCTTAGACACCCAACAGCGATAAAACTTTCCTGGGCTAAATTTGTAAAATATACTCTAATGGGGATTGTCCTAGCAAACCTTTGGTTTAATCACAGCGAAGGTGCTAAAATACATTAAAAAACTATTAATATAACACATTGGTAATGCATGCACAAGGCACTTTTCTATCTCCTTTTAAGTGGGAAAGGAAAATTACCAGTTTGAAACCTTTTGTGGTGAAATAGAACCTTATTTAGCTAAAAATGGTTTTACCTCAAATTAGTCGGGACCACTAAATAATAGGGTACAGGGGTGCCTGATGTGTGGTTATAAGAAAGAGGATGTATCCCACATGTTATTTTTCTGTCCAGTATATAGAGGGGCACGAGTAAAATGGCTGATTCCTATCTGTAGAAAGCTTGGCATAACTAGGAATGAGGAAGCCATAGGATCCTTCAAACCGACATGGCCCCATACCTGGTATTTGCTGTATCTAGATATTTATTTCATGTTTGGCTGATAAAGAATAAACAGTGAGTTGAAACTAACTAAAGCTGCTTCTTTTAATTGAATTTTATAAAATATGTTGCTACCTCTTATCTCACATTTATATCAATTCTTATTTTTTTAAATATATATATGGATTATGAAAGGACCATTCCCTGTTTGTAAACCGTGTATTTTTATGGTATTATAAATGAGACTGATGTCCATCCTTACTTTAAAAAAATGATGATTAATTTTAAACCATAATTATTGTATTTTTGTATTGTGCACCTCTTTTGTGGTATATTGCCAAAATAAAGAGTACTGGCAATACAACCCTCCTTTAACTCCACTACCCATAGTGCCTTGTGCGCAGACTCCTCTGTGCAATTACTGGAGCTGGGGTGTTCCAAGATGGCAGGTGTTGCAGTCGGGCTAGCCGGAGGGTGTGTTGCTATGGTTTGGTTAATAGTTGTCCACCAAGGTTGTTTAGTGACTCTAGAGGTCTGGTAACATGCCTTGGGGCGCACCCCTGAGGTATGAATGGCACATGGTGATCTCAATGGAGGTACTAGGCACACAGCCGGTTCATGGGGTACAGCTGTGGTGTCTATGGTATCCACACACAGGAGGATTAGAAGGAAGCGTCTGAATAACATCAGAGGTTGGAGGATAACCTACTCCAAAAGACAGTCTCCTCCGGAATCAGTTCTGGTGTCGAAAGGATATTGGGTGGGTAGGAAAGAAATGGTAGAGCATAGATTTTCTGAATATTTTCAAAGATAGATCTGTAGGATGTGACGGATTGCCAACCCAGGAGGACATTATGGGTCCTTCCCTTCACAGGGCGGGCATGAGCTGCTGAGGGCAAACTAATGCATCACTGCTTCTGAAGTGCGCCTTTGTCTCTACGCCAGCCGCCTGGAGTAGCCTCTATATTACTGAAAGCATTGCCGAAATTGTTTTGAAGGAGCCAACAGCCCCAAGCTCTACTATTTTGAAAGAATTACAAAGCGGAGATCGAATTCTCACTGCAGTGACTGGACCCGTCAAAGGGTATGTAGATCAGCAAACCCTACACATCATTGGAAAAGCCAATGGACCTCATCGAGATGGAGCTCCAGATCTACTTCCGAAGATGCAGAAAGAAAGGAACTGACATCAGCACGCAAGGGTGGCTCTTATATGCAGCTCTGCTCTGACCCTTTAAAGGACATGATGCATTTAACACATTAAGTGTATATTTTGTATTAAACATAATTCTAGATTTACATATTCACAGAAATATTAATCGTAGTACTTTTTAATTAAGACATTTAAAAAGGTAGAACAAACTATAAGATAATTGTAACATATTTGCTATTTACTTGCATCCAACATACATACACATTTATATACATTTATTACTTTGGATTTGTACATGTGGAATAGGATTTTTACTTTGAGAATCTTCAGCTACTAATTGTAAGTACCTTTCAAATGTTATAAAAAAATAATAATTTTGGGTCCCACTTAGTAATATTTTATAATTAAGTTATTGTGAGAAATTGGGTTGTTGGTTGACTGGGGTAGTCCTGGTCAAGCAACAGACACAATTCCTTGCAGGAACAGCCACAAAAAGTCACTAAATTAACCCATGCTTACGCTTGGCAGCTTGGCACAAAAAACAGTTAGGCTTAACTTGGAGACAATGTATAAAGCATTTATTCAGCATACAAACAGTATTAAAGTGAAAACACAACATGTGAAAAATACCACACCAATTTAGAAAAATAGATCACATTTTAATAAATCATTTGACACCAAAATGACAAAACTCCAATCAGTCGATCTAGAGTTTTGAATTTTTGTAAAAACTAGCACCTGAAAGACCAAAGCCCCAACCAAGGATACTTAGGGCCTGATTCTGATGTCGTTAGGAAGGCCTCCTAATGGCATTTGCTCCTTCCAAATCGGATAAGGAACGGGTCTTTCCGACCAACTCGGAAAGGTTTTCGACCGACCGAGTATGATGCGAGGCGTTAAGAATATCCCAATCCCAACCCAATGGCATTTGGAATGACCGAGCCATACGGAGCAGAATCGTAAGTCTCTACCGGCCGTGTTTCTGAACGACCGAGTACGATGCTGGATTTGGACAGCCTTTCTGAATCGTGCCCTCCAACTCGAATCAGCAGTCGGAATCATACTTTGGGGGTCCATAGTGGGCCCCCCTGCACCTAGAGCCTTCCCAATCGGGCCTGTGGGGGTATCCATGGGTTCCCCCTTAGCAGCCATGCACAGTGTGGCAGGCACCAGGGGATGCCCGCCACAGGGTACCCGAAGTTACCCAGCCACCCATCTCTTCAATGGGAGCCTATGCATTCGGTCGGAACAAAGGATACCATTGAAGTCAATGGGAGTCCAACCAGATTGTATCTGGAAGCCTCCGGATGCATCGTACTCGGTCGGTTGGACTCTCCCGTTCCAGTTCGCTCAGAAACCATTCCCAAACCCATTCAGTCTGGAAGCTTTCCAAACCGTATCAGAATCAGGCCCTAGTCATACAAGGCCAGGTCAAAATTGAAAAAAAAATGGTGACAGCGATGGAGTGCGGTTCTAGTACAAGAAGTGGATTGGGCCCAGTCAGCGCTTACCGTCAGGCTTGAAAGAATGTTCAAGAAAAATGTACTGAGAAGGTAAGGTTCAGTGGGGCACGGCGGCAGACAGTGTCCACGGGACTGTCGTTATCAGGGAGTCTTGGGTTGAAGATGCATACAAAGTTTTTATGTTCAGCTTTAGTCACTTCTTTTGGAAGCCAAAAATCTCCAGGCGGGACGAAGACAGTTCCAGGGGCTCGGATACCCCTTTGGCAAAGGACCGCTGAACGGGTTTTGCTGCTACAGAGAACAATGTAGCGGGAACAACCGCAACCTCAGGGCGACTGATGATGGACCTTAAATGGATAGACCACCAGGATAGTCCCTGGCTTCTACTGGTTCACAGAGCAGTTTTTAGCTAACATTTTTCAAATTCTCAGTTTCAGACTTTGGGTATCTGGGCAGCTTTAGCACCATTGCTAAGGGTCCAGGATTGGTGGAACGCTACTTGGGGATTCAGGACTCACACAGGCTGTGTCCAGGTGCGCGTTCAAGATGTGGGAGCCTTTAATGTGCCTGTGGCTCTGAACACGAGGCCAGCAAACTATTGCTTGGAGTCACTCTGGTAGTCCTGGATTCAGTTGAAGATGCAGGGCTCAAACAGCAGGGCAGTCCTTCCAGGCACAGCAAAGCAGTCTTGCAGAGTGCACAGCAGGTTACAGCAGCATGCAGTCCTCTGAGAGTCCTTATGCAGGTCCAGGAGTTAACTGGAGGGTGTGTATACCTGTGCCCTTCCTCTGGAAGGTGGGAGCAGCTTCTACAAAGTCTCTTTAAAGTGCATTGAAATTCCTGACTTCCCTGGCTTCAAGCTGGCTGCAGTGACAATATGGAGGTGATAAGTCCTTTGTATGAAGGCAGAGCACAGCCTATTTAGTTGCAAGTGGGGATGTGCTCAACTCATTCCCCCTTCTGCCAGCAGAATGCTCCTTAGGCACACCCAATCCCTCTACTGTGTGACTGTCTGGGAGGAATTCGCAAATGCTGTCAAGTACACCAAGTCATGTGACCCAAGACAGGCTGCAGGAACAAAAGGGGTAGGGGCAGAAGAATGGCAACTTTCCAAAAGAGGTGTTTTAAAAATTGTAATTAAAAAATCCGACTTTACCATTAAAGAGGATTTTTCATTAAAATGTCTTAGATCCCAAACATGAACTGGCTACTTGGTCCCAATCAAAGGTTAGCACTTATTAAAGGTAATAAGGCTTCCCAAAGTTGTCGTATGGGACAGATGGGCCTCACAGTACGGAAAAAAGAATTTAGGTTCTTTTTTACTATCAGGATTTGTAAAACATAAAATTACATGTCCAACCTTTTAATTACAATTCACCCTGCCAGATCGTCTACCTAGGGCATCCCTTACGAGTGAATTATATGCAATAAAAGGGGAGTTTAAAGCTCGGCAAGGAGGATATATTGCCACATCCAGTTGGCAGCTTTAAACTGCATTGAGGCTGCAATGGCAAGTCTGGGACATGTTTTAAGGTGCTACCTAGGTGTATAGCATAATACATGCTGCAGAACCACTAGCAGCATTTAATGTACAGGCCCTGGGTATATGGTATACCTCAATACAAGGGACTTATAAGTACATTAAATATGCCAATCTGGTGTAAGCCAACTAAACCATTTTAGGGGAGTGAGCACAAGCACTTTAACACTGGTTAGTAGTGTAAAGTGCACAGAGTCCTAATGCCAACAAAAACGAATTCAGCAAAAAACTTAGGGGGTGACTGCAGAGAGGGCCAGGTCCAACAGTAATTTATGTAGATATGAGATAAAGTAGTTTTAACTTTTGCTATACATTTTGTATGTTTTTAACAGTAATGTTATATTTTTTTAAGTTGTTTAATTTAAAGAGTTAAGAATGTGTTTAATGTTCTAAAATATTATTTCTTAAAATGTGGATACAATGGGATTTAATTATTAAAAATTTTAATTTATTTTAATTCACCCTGCTGTGTAATTTGGAGTTTTCTTTTGCTAGTTTTTTTTTCTTTTTAAATGATAGATTTTTGTTATAAATGTAATAATTCCAAAAAACAAATGAGGATATGTTTGGTATGGCCTGTATTCTTAGGTTGCTTAAAATGGTGTTTTCATGTGTGTATGGTGGAGTAGGTTATGGTAGCTTTTGAGAAATTGTTCCTTCATAGTGTAATTTTACATTTCTTGGGGAGACTAGGTCTTCGATAGCTACAGTGTAAGGCACTTGGCGGGATACTTTTAGGTATAACTGTTGTGCTGGGGCTTGTCTTTGCCATTGTTATTTATAGTTATGCTCTTGTTTTAATATTTCTATGAATTGGTATAGGGTAGGGCTGCTCCTTCCAAAAGTGATCTCGTAAGAGTTTTGGCACCCTTCTACTACATTATTAGTTTCGTCTTCCTGGAAAAGTGTACTTTGGTACATTTTCCATCAGAATATGTGGATTGGCTCCGGTGCCCTGAACCATGCATGCATCCCACACAAGTATCTTAAAAGTAGAATAGGAAGGGTGTTATTTTTTACTCATTTACTTAATAGAATTGTGATTCTTTTAGTGGGTCATAATATTATGTAAACTCTGTTGGTGGTACATATTCTAGGGCAATTACTTTTAGATTTCAAGGGCAAACGGAGTATGTGAATATTTGGAGTTGCCGCACACGACTTGATTGAAATGGCAATAACAACTGTGTATTCCTGCTTGAGGCTATATTTGAACCGTTTTTGAATAATTGCCAATTTAATTCCATAACTGATGTCTGTGAGTAGTATTTTTAGTTTTCTCCTTCATAATTGATAGTAATTCCAGGTAAGTAGTGCTTTGTTTATATAGTAACAGTGCGTAACTTAGTGGTATATTATTATTTTAGTGCTGTCCGTGAATTTTGAATATTTAAATAGTGTTGTACAAGATTTAAAAGAACCATCCACAAGTCTGATAGTACATTGTGTTAGGACTGGGATGTCATTTGCTGCGCAGAAGAAACCTATGATAACACTCTCATTATGAAGTTCTCTTTTGAGTGAGTTATTTGCTCTTATGTGGTCAGAAATCTCTCTTCTTGGGGCTCCTGTGGCTTGAGTTACATTCTTCTGGTGCTAGTAATCAGTCTTTTTGAATTTCAAATTCAGGGCATCTTTCCATAACCTCCTCTGGAACATTTTGAATACAGTCTTCCTTAACAGCCATAATAGTAGTACTTCCACGGGGCTCTTTTGTTGGTTGGGCTCTCTTTTAAGTAGGATAGAAGGGATTTTCCCTTCTGTGAAGTGTGTATGCAGGTGTATTGGACATCTTGGATTCTGTGAATGACATTTAATTTAGTTAATTTAATATTTTTAAAGGGTTATAATGTTAAGAATTAATAACTTGTAACATTTTGCATTTTAATTTTTTTCTTTTCTATCTTGCTCTCTTGGATTGTGCAGTGCTATTTTTCCCTTTTGTTGAATTGGTTTGGTTTCATACGTTTGGTTCTATACCCCCCCAAAAGAATATTAAAAAACAAAATATATATCAGTGATGTAATTTGAGATATCATCAGTGATGTCATCAGTGATGTCACTGACCATGTCATGAATGATGTAATATGTGACGTCATCAGCAGTGCATTGCGGGGGCGCGAGTTATAGTTAGCTCAACTAACTATAACGGCGGAATTTCTATGGTTTTGTATGAGTGAAATGTTCAACTAACTATAACGTCCCTGTAACCTATGGTTTTTTCAGTGAATTTCAAAGGTTTTTTAAATGCTAAATTTGTAACTATAACGTCCATGAAACCTATGGTTTTTTCACTGAATTTCAAAGGTTTTTTTAAATGCTAATTTGTAACTATAACGTCCATGAAACCTATGGTTTTTTCAGTGAATTTTAAAGGTTTTTTAAATGCTAATTTGTAACTACAACATACCTGTAACCAATGGTTTTTTCAGTGAATTTCAAAGGTTTTTTAAATGCTAATTTCTAAATATTTTCTTCTTTAAACCTATAGTTTTTTTCAGTGATTTCAAATTATCACTTCATTGTCAACCTAGTGAAAACAGCCTATATCCCCAGTTTTCCAGCAATAGCTTCCACACAAAAAAAAATTGTCACAAATGAGAACAACTACTAACAGTAATAATATACAGAGTAGACGTCCCTGTGCAAAAATTAACACAAAAGCACCAGTTCCCGATATTTTCAATGAGCATCCAAATCTGGGGTGCGATCTAAAAACAGGGAATAAGCCACGTTTGCAGTAGGTATCTAACATCTGCATTTTACTGGTGCAAACCAGGACGACTACCTACAATGTGAAAGGGATCGCAGCCCAGAACCACATCTGAAGCACAACATATGATAGAGTTACTGATCACGCAGCTCAAACACCCATGAAGGCCACAACACTCACAGCCACCAGCCTCAGGACATCCCCCCCGGACCACCCCCATCCCTACTACCAACGAGGCAGCGCAAAACAGGACAGCGGACCTTCCAAAAACGGCATGGTCCCTCAGCCACACAATACTTGAATGTTGGCGGATATGGCAAGCATATATGTATGAAGGACACAACTCATCCATCAATAATAATAATGCACTCAATACCAAGTATAGCAGTGATGTGCTGGACAGACCTCACTATACAGATCATAAACCTCTCCATCTGTACATATACTGCTGGTGCTTGTAGTGTTGTGCACAATAGACACAACCATGTTACCTCAGACAGTGGGGAATATCTCGGACATGTAGCTGTGTTGTCCTCCCTTGGAAGCGGAAGCGCAGTGGGCTGGTCTAACGTACACCACTCCAGCATAGGAGTATGAATAAAAAACCCGGGGCTCTGGGCGTGGTTCACTTGTGAACTGTGAAGACCAACGAGTCTGCCAGAGCGGCGGTACTCACCCTGCCACGTGGCTGCCGCCATGACCGCGGGTCTCCTCGACACAGGCCCCCTGCGAACCCAGCGGAACAGCACTGCGGACTTATGTCTGTACAGACAACTGCCTTCGATCTACACTGCGGACAGCAGGCATCACAATTCATATGGAATCGCAATTGCAGATGACGCAGTCCAGTACACAAGATACATTGCTCCCAGTACGGCACTCTCGGACCATGCATCATCGCAGGGTGCACACACGCTGAGTGCTTCAGGTACCACTACCTCAGTTCACCACAAGTCATTGCCACGTGGCCTTATTGAGGCAGAATTCAATACACAAAAGACATTGTTCCGAGTGCTGCCCCCCCCCCCGGACCACGCATCGTCGCAGGGTACATACACACTGAGCGCCAAAGGTACTACTAACTCAGTGCACAATAAGTCATCGCCACATGGCCTTATTGAGGCAGAATTCAATAGACAAAAGACATTGGTCCGAGTACGGCCCTCTCGCACCATGCATCATTGCAGGGTACGTACACACCGAGCGCCAGAGGTACTACTAACTCAGTGCACCATAAGTCATTGCCACGTGGCCTTATTAAGGCAGAATTCAGTAGGCGAAAGACATTTCTCCCAGTGCAGCCCGCTCGGACGACGCATCATCGCTGGCTGCACACACGCTGAATTGCCAATAACTGTGCAGCGCTACTGAATGCCACATGGCTGTGGGCCCTTGCTGACTGCTTCCTCATGCCTACACTGCAGTCAGCACAACTCACAATTAAAATTGAGTGTTTATTAATTAATTACAGAGTCCAGTAGGCAACTAACTACAATGTCTTCGAAACCTAAATAATATCCTTTTAGTATCCTTGCTTCAAGAACTTTTTTTATATCAATTATAGCTTTAGTACAATCACGAAATTCATCTTGCAAGTCCAAAGGAACACTGAATGGCAGTCAACACTGCGGCCAGCAGAGCTCACAGTTCGAATTCTGTCTTGATTCATGAATTTCAGAGTCCAGTAGGCAACTAACTATAACGTCCCCGAAACCTACACATTTCGACAATGTATTCCATACATATTTCATCTTTTGTTACCTACACTACGGTCAGCAGAGCTAACAATTTACATTGAGACATGATTTATTATTTGCAGACAGAACTGTACTCTATGTCCTCAGATTGTGTCAAGAGGAAGTGACAAAAAGCATTCCTCGATGTCTGTGCTGACTACCGCCTTCCATCTACATTGCAGATAGCAGGGCTCACAATTCACATCGAGTCGCAATTGCAGATGACGCAGTCCAGTAGGCAAGAGACATTGCTCCCAGTGTGGCCCGCCCGGAACACGCATCATCGCTGGCTGCGCAGACGCTAAATGCTTCTGATGCCCCTATCTCAGTGCAGCACAACTAATGCACACTTTCTGATACAATAGTCATGAACCCTTTACGATAGAATCTTTTCTGTATGATTTCATATCTGGTAACCGTACCTTAGTGCAGCACAAATCATTGACCCTTTATGATTGAATCTCTGTGTCTGATCCAATGATTACTGTTGTACTTGTTGCCAGCACCAACCATTCCCAGAGGGTTGGCTTACAATCACCCCACACGCATCCACCACAGACGTCACTGTACATGTGACCCTGGTAATAAAAAGGAGTCGAGCGCACGTGCCCGTACCCAGTCCCACTATCTGTCTGTGTCCGTGTGTTCATTATGTATGCAACATGCTGCCCCTAGGCCCTACCACATCACATAGAGCTCTGGACAGCGTATGCAACCATCTTACCTTTGACAGTGGGGGGAAACTTTAGTTTTGTAACTTTGTCTCGGTCATTGTACAAGTACGTACGTAGAGACTGCATCATTGGAGTACTGCAAGCAGAGTGTATAGTGAATTTATAAGTGCGTGAGGATCGTCGCAGTGATTGTATAGGTACATATGCTGGCGCAGCCTAACTCGGGCAAAGAGCTTGTCTCTAATTGGCTGCCCTCCATGTGCCAAAAAAGGAAACTTCAACTTTCCATGGCCCTTTATTGCTTCAGCTGCAACACTCCACTGAATGTGCAATAAACATTCATATCCACACAGATGTCTCATGTCCATCATCTTTCTTGTGTGGAGCTATGGATGAATATAGAGTCAGTAATTCCCCGTACCTTCCATATTGGCCATATTGTTGGACTTGGCTCACAGAGTGACACTTTGGCTTTTGCAACCCAGGTGACGGTAGCACTCCAACACGGACACCAGCATGTGAGTATCAAGGACCCCCTGGTACAAATGGAATATGATTCCTAGGACAGGGTAATATACAATGCAAAATAAATTCCTAGGCAATCTAAGCATACAGTGATACAGTGAACCCATCAATGCGTATCACCTTTACTAATTACAACAAGAAGATCTAGACACACAATATCAGATTTCGAATTTTACCATAGTTGCTTTCCATAAAATGTCTATTCAGACCGATTAAGAAACCACCAATTGGGTTTCACTTATCCTTTTAAAAATTACAGACCGCACGGACCAATATAAGGTCCTTATTATATATCTTCTATTGCCTAAATACATCCATCTACCGCACAGCAAACAACGGGCAGTGCATAAACTAGATCTGTGGCTTTTCCTGGCGAAGGCGTGCCTCACACCGAAACACGTGTCTTAGATTTATTAATTTGCTACTTGTATTATTTTTGTGGATCAATTTTAACCAATATTGTCAAGCCTTTTTAATCTATGATGAACATATTAATTAGATGTTGATTTACAACACTATGATGTTTAGTATGTATCATACTGATCATTTGTCCATTTAATACATTTTGTATTTTTATATTAATTTGTTGCTACACTTATCTTCCTTTTTAGACACACTAAAATTGTTATGATTTATACTTAGATTGCCTAGGAATTTATTTTGCATTGAACACTGATGCCACAGCCACTCGCTCACGGCTGGTATACACCCACACCACACCCATCCAGCACAGGCGTCACAGGACACGTGACCCTACTAATAATAAAAAACACCGGGCGCACGTGCTCTACGCCATTTTAGAGTTGCTCGCAACGCATGAACTGCGGCCGGCACAGTCACACCGCCACGGTGATGGCCTGTCCCGGTGGTCAGGACACTTGATGTTTTGTCTGCTCTGCTGCACCGCAGTGTAGGCCTGCGATGATGATGAGTGCACTAGTATGTCCTCTGCCACAGCGATATCAAGACTCACTATCAAATGTGAGACCTATTAACTTGCAGAATGGAGCTGCATGATGTGGAGGGTGCCGTGACCGCGAAAAGGTGAGCAGTGAGGCCTTGGTGCGCAGCGTCGGGCAGATACCTCTGGGCAGCGGGAGTGGATGGGGCACAGCAGCCTGAATGCAGAAAGACGGCAGAGCGATTTAGGCGTACGCACTCGTATATACTCTGCCACAGCGTCGGATTGGTAACGCGGGCACTGGTGCAATGCCCGAGGACCCGGTGCCAAGTTCCAACTGTGGGCTGCTATAGGGAGCAGTCTGGGGGGCAGATTTGGGCGGTGTCGCTGTTGTTTGGATACAGCCAGCAACCCTCTCTCTCATTCTTTCTTTCTCTCTCTCTTCCTGTCTCACTCTTTCTCTCTCTCTCTTCCTCTCTCTCTCAAACTGTTGCTCTCTTTCTCTCCCTTGTATCTCACTCTTTCTCTCTTTATCTCTCTCTCACTCTTTCTCTCTTTCTCTGTCTTCCTCTCTCTCTCTCACTCTTTCTTTCTCTCTCTCTTCCTCTCTCTCACTCTTTCTCTCTTTTTCTCTCTCTCTCCTTTGCTGGACACATGACACACCATCTTATCTTTCTTTTTATCTTGCAGGCTGTGATTCACAAATTGTGCACTTGTATGTACTCATCCATTACTGATTCCATACTATGTTTCAGATGACTAAGCTTGAGGGCTGCCCTATATCCTGGCACGTGGTTGGGGACATACTGGTGGCACAAAGGTGAGCTTCGAAGATTTTCTCCAGTGTCAATACTCCCTCTCCATCTCTTCCTTTCTCTCTCTCACACTTTCTCTCTTTCTCTGTCTCTTCCTCTCTCATTTTTTCTCTCTCTTCCTCTCTCTCACTCTTTCTATCTCTCCTCTCACTTTCTCTCTCTCTTCCTCTCTCTCTCTATCTCTCTCTCTTCCTCTCTCTCACACTGTTTCTCTCTTTATCTCTCTCTCTTCCTCTCTCTCACACTGTTTCTCTCGTTGTCTTCTTCTCTTTCACTCTTTCTCTCTTTGTCTGGCTTCCTCTCTCTTACTCTTTCTCTCTTCCTCTCCCACTCTTTCTCTCTCTCTTCCTCTCTCTCACACTGATTCTCTCTTTCTCTCTTCCTTGTAGCTCACTCTTTCTCTCTTCCTCTCTCACTCTCTCTCTCTCTTCCTCTCTCACTCTTGTTCTGTCTTCCTCTCTCACACTGTTTCTCTTTCTCTCTTCCTTGTATCTTACTCTTTCTCTCTCTTACTCTATCTCTCATTCTCTGCCTTCCTCTCTCTCTCACTCTTTCTCTGTCTTCCTCTCTCTCACTGTTTCTCTCTTCCTCTCTCTCACTTTTTCTCTCTCTCTCTGTCTCCTTTGCTGGACACATGACCCACCATCTTACCTTTCTTCTTGGCTTGCAGGCTGTGAATCACAAATGGACCAGCGATGACACGCCACGGCTGTACAACGTTTTATTTGTTGTTGTTTTGTTTTAATAAAATGTTTTATATGTAAATCTATACATGACTAAGATTCTTATTTCTCCAACCTCACAAGCATGTTTTTATTTATAGTTCATAGAGGTACACTTCAAGGCCCAAGAAGGTTGTTGGGGGTATGCTGGTGATGTGGGAAGAGGGTGTGTTACCTGCTAATGTGGGGAGATGCAGTGTGAAAGGGGTATCTCTCACAGAAAGAGCTCCGATATGTTTTCAGAAAGGCCTCGGACAGATGCCAGCTGACGGACTAAACCACAAAATGGCTTTTCAATGCTCATATAGTGTCACTTATGAACAGTTCGTACCCAGGCTCGCAGAGGGACAACTGCGGCCCGTCTGCTCGACTCACAGAGGAAGAACTACGAGCCGTCCGCTCCCAAAGGAACAGCAGCGTACTGGCTCGCAGAGGTAGAGGAACAGCAGCGTACTAGCTCGCAAAGGTAGACAGTTGCGAGCCAACGGACTGGCTTCTAAAGGCATAGCTGCGAAGTGGTGATGTTGGGCACAGGGAGCGTGAAAGGGTTATCTTCCTACTGGTGTCCTGGAGTGGAAGTCGTGCTGCCTGGCGCTCACCTGTTTCTCCTTTATTATTAATAAATCTTAAACATTCACTGCGTCCAAATCATCATTACACAGAGCTCCACTATACTAAATTGCCCCTGGAACCTTTCGTTTATATTTTCACTCGATGCGAAGCACAAGATGGCTGCTAACAGTTCCTGGTTTGAAGTGTTAGCAGCCAATCAGAGGCAAGCTCGTGCTCGGGAGTTAGGCACCGACCAGATATATATATTGGTTTTTCCTTTAATATTTCAAAAACTACTGAACGGATTTACAGCATTTCTACAAAACCGTGCTTTCTGGACCAAGACCTTTCTCCCTGCCAAATATGGCGTAATTACATTCTGCAGTTTGACCTGTAGCCTTGTCTAAAGTTTCCTATGGAAAATGCATTGAGAAAACACGTTTTGACACCCCCCTTTTTTCTCAGCCCCCCCTTGACCAATCACCCCTAAACTTTCAAGATAGGAGCTGATCAAAAAAGAGAAACTTTTTGGAAAATTTCATAAAGAATCGTTAAATGACGCCAAAGTTATAAGCAGCTGGAGGGCTCCAGGAGGGGGGCCGCGCAACCCACCTTCCAACATAAGTGAAGCCCCGAGACTGCGGGGACCCCAGCGGGCCCCGCAGCCCCAGCTAATATTTTTAAGAAATGCCCCCGGGACCTAACCCACCCCGGGGTCTCATTAAAATAAAACAAAGGGGAACCCGCGACCCCAGCGCGAATTGCAGCGATTTTTTTATTTTTTATAAATGTTATTTTTTACCCTGGGGGTCCTTCTGGGACTCCCTGAGCAGGTCTAGGGGTCAGGGTGTTTCTACCCTGCCCCCTTCTCTTCTTTTCTACCTTTGTTTCTCCGTTTTCTAGCGACTCGCTTCTACCAAGCCACAAGATGGCTGCCAACACTTCCTGGTTTGGAGTGTTGACAGCCAATCACAGTGGGAAGCTCGTGCACGGGACTTAGGGTCTACCCAGATATCAAAGCTTTTATTTTTCTAATTTCTCAGCAACTACTGAACGGATTTATACCATTTAAAAAAAAGGTTGCTTTCTGACCCACGCATTACCTTTGTGCCAAATTTGGGGTAATTCTGTTCAGTAGTTTCAGCTGTAGCCTTGCACAAAGTTTCC
This sequence comes from Triturus cristatus, assembly GCF_964204655.1. NCBI lineage: Eukaryota > Metazoa > Chordata > Amphibia > Caudata > Salamandridae > Triturus > Triturus cristatus. Next base: position 1,363,137,907 of record NC_140590.1, read on the forward strand.
TATGGGAAATTGAATTTTTGACTCTTATTTTTTGAATTTCTCAAAAACTACTGAACGGATTTACACCATTTGAAAAAAAGGTCGCTTTCTGAACCAAGCTCTACCTTTCTGCCAAATTTGGGGTAATTCCGTACAGCAGTTCGGGCTGTAGCTCATCGCAAAATTTCCTATGGAAATTAACATGTGGAAAACGTGTTTTGGTACCCCCCTTTTTTCTCAGTCCCCCCCTTTGACAAATCACCCCAAACTTTCAGGATAGGAGCTGACCTGGATAGACTATTTTTGGGGAGAATTATGCAAAGATTCGTCATACGACGGCTAAGTTATTTGCAAATCAAAATATGCGTTTCCTATGGAAACTAGGTTGACCGCCAGTAGGTAATATATATATATGTATATAAGGAATATGCTACTTACCAGTATGCATCTGTTCTTGGCATGTAGAGCTGCAGAGTTGTACACTTTGCATAGATCGCCATCTGGTGTTGGGCCCGGATGTTTGCAGTTTGTTTTTGTTCTTTGGACAGTCTTTGGAAGTCACGAGTTCGGTGACTCCTCCTTCGGTCCGTACTGCGCATGGGCTTCGGCTTCATCCTCAGATTGTTTTTCGCCAGCAGGGAAATGATGGAGCGTAGTAATAACAGTGAGAAACCCATGTGTGTTGTATCTAAATAAGATAGACTGGAACGGATACAGGTAGCCGGGGAGGCGGGTGGGCATGTACAACTCTGCAGCTATACATGCCATGAACAGATGCATACTGGTAAGTAGCATATTCAGTTCGAGGCATATGAGCTGCAGATTGTACACTTTGCATAGATTATATAGCAGTACCCAACCTTAGCGGCGACCACCGGTATCCGTTGCAGCGGTTTGAAATAGTGTCTTTAGTACAGCCTGGCCCACACTAGCTTGTTGCTTGGAGTGCACGTCTACACAGTAATGTTTTGTGAAGGTGTGCGGTGTTGACCATGTGGCTGCTTTGCAGATGTCATCTAAGGGTATGTTCCCCCTAGAAAAGCCATAGAAGCCCCTAACTTTCTTGTAGAGTGGGCTTTAGGTGGAACAGATAATGTTCTTTTTGCCTTTTGATAGCAAATTTGTATGCACTTTACAATCCACCTAGCTATCCCTGATTTAGAGATGGGGTTGCCTTTATGCGGTGGAGAGAAGGAGACGAACAATTGTTTAGTCTTCCTGAAAGGTTGTGTTCTTTGTATGTAGTACAGTAAAGCCCTCTTAACATCAAGTGTATGTAGAGCCCTTTCCGCAACAGATTGAGGTTGCGAGAAAAAGACAGGTAATTCCACCGATTGATTGAGATGGAAGGGGGAAATGACCTTGGGCAGAAATTTTGGATTCGTACGAAGTATCACTTTGCTGTGATGTATTTGTAAGAAGGGTTACTCTATAGTGAACGCTTGTATTTCACTAACCCTTCTAAGGGAAGTGATAGCTACTAAAAAAGCTGTTTTCCAAGTGAGGAACTGTAGCTCACATTTATGCAGTGGTTCGAAGGGCGGACCCATTAGCCTTGTAAGAACTACATTTAGATTCCATACAGGAGAAGGTGTTGCCCTGGGTGGAATAATGCGTTTAAGGCCTTCCATAAAGGCTTTGATAGCGGGCACCCTGAACAGTGATAAATGCTGTCTGTTTTGAAGGTAAGCAGCAATCGCTGCTAGGTGTAGGCGTATGGAAGAATATGCCAGGTTACACCTTTGAAGATGGAGCAGATAGCATATAATGTGTTGTATGGATGCATCTAAAGGATGGTTGTATTGTTACGGCAGTAAACAACAAATCTCTTCCACTTTGCGGCATAGCATGCTCGAGTGGTAGGACGTCTGGCTTCCTTGATAATATTCATGCAGTCAGGGGGAAGGTTAAGGTACCCAAATTCTAAGATTTCAGGAGCCAGATCGCAAGGTTGAGCTGCGCTGGGTCCGGGTGTCTGATTTCTCCATGGTTCTGAGTTAGGAGGCATGGGGACAGGTGCAGTTTTTGAAGTGGTACCACTGATAGTTGTAGTAGTGTGGTGTACCACGGCTGTCTGGCCCATGTTGGGGCTACCAGAATGAGCGTGAGGGAGTGCTGTTGTAGCTTCCTTACCACTAATGGAATTAGCGGGAGAGGTGGAAAGGCGTATGCAAATCTGCCTGACCAGTTCATCCATATCGCATTGCCTTTGGACAATGGGTGTGGGTATCTGGCGGCGAAGCTTGGGCATTTTTTGTTTTCGTGGGTGGCGAAGAGGTCTATCTGAGGATGCCCCCACTGGTGGAAGAATGGGCGAAGAACTTGTGAATGCAGTTCCCATTCGTGTATTTGTTGCGTTTGTCTGCTGAGCAGATCTGCCATGGTGTTTTGTATGCCTGGGACGTGCTGTGCCAGGAGAAAGATGTTTTGTGGAATTGCCCATCTCCATATGCTCTGGGCTAAGCGGGAGAGCTGGGGAGAGTGTGTCCCCCCCTGTTTTTGAATATAATACATTGCAGTCATATTGTCTGTGCGAATGAGGACTGCTTTGGCTGAAATCTGTTTTTGAAAGGATTTTAGGGCTAGAAAGATCGCCAAGAGCTCCAGATGGTTGATGTGGAGCGATTTTTGCTGTGGCGTCCATAGACCTTGCATTGTGAGGTGTAGGAGGTGCGCTCCCCAGCCGGAGAGCGATGCGTCCGCTGTGAAAATCACCTGAGGAACCGGGTCCAGGAACGGCCGCCCTTTGGAAAGGTTTGTGGTGTTCCACCACTGCAGAGAGTGATGGGTGCGGCCGTCCACCAACACCAGATCCGTAAGCTGTCCCTGGGCCTGGTTCCACTGTCGTGCTAGGCACTCTTGGAGTGGACGCATGTGGAGTCTTGCATGGGGCACTATGAAAATGCAAGATGCCATCATCCCTATTAGCTTCATGAACACTCTTGCTGGGAGAGAGTGCTGAGCAATGAACGTTTGGCGCAAGGCTTGTATGCTTGCGATCTTGGCTGAATTGGGATAGGCTATACCTTTGGAGGTGTCTATAGTGGCCCCGAGATATTGCTTTGTGTGTGATGGTATGAGGTGGGACTTTTGGTAGTTCACCGTGAAGCCTAGCTGGTGGAGCAGTTGGATGGTGCTGTTTGTATGTTGCACACATTGTTCGTAGGACGCGGCTTTTATCAGCCAGTCGTCTAAGTACGGGAAGACGTGAATATGTTGACGTCTGAGGTGTGCTGCTACTACCGCTAGGCATTTGGTAAACACCCGTGGTGCGGTGGTGACCCCGAAGGGGAGAACCGTGAATTGGTAATGCTGACCGTCCACCACAAACCTGAGGTACTTCCTGTGAGAAGGGTGTATTGGAATATGAAAGTATGCGTCTTTCAGATCCAAGGTAGTGAGAAAGTCTCCCTGACAGAGGAGTGGGAGGACTTGTTGTAGGGTGACCATGTGGAAATGGTCTGAATGTATGTATGCATTTAGAGGCCGGAGGTCCAGAATGGGCCGCAGGGTCCCGTCTTTTTTCGGTATTAGAAAATACAGAGAGTAGACCCCTAGATTTTGCTGATTGACGAGGACTTGCTTGATAGCGTGATTTTGGAGGAGGGAGATTACCTCCTGTTTAAGCAGTGTGGAATGTTCCTGTGACATTGGACGGTGCCTTGGTGGGATATTGGATATTTCGGAGCCGAGGACTTGGGTGGTTTCTCTGCGCCATGCTTTTTTTTAGAACCTCCGGTTTTTTCGGCGTCGAGGTAGGCTTTGACAAGGGAGCGTCGGTGCCGAGGGATTTATGCTTGTGTTTCGTCGGCACCGAGAGTCCAGGCTTCGGCACCGGTGGCTTCGGAGTCGAGCTGGGCGTCACTTTCTTCGGTGCCGAACGGTGCTTATCGGCACCAGGAGTAGGCTGGCTTGAGCCCGAGCTGCCGTGAGACTTGTGATGCTTCGACACCGGGCCCGAAGGTGGGGTGATAGAAGCTGCATGTTTGGTTTTCCCTAGGCCCGAAGGCGAAGGTGTAACCTGAGTCTCTTTGGATATGGGCGCGGGGGTGGGAGGGGGTAGAGTACTCACGACCCTCTGCGCCGGTGTGATGTCCTCCAGGTCGGAGTCGTCGGCCTCGGAAGCGCTGACGATGTCTTCCTCCTGCTCGGTGTGTTGTTGCCCCGAAGCTCCGGTGTCGTCTCCGAAGATGTCCGGTGGAGCCGAGGTCGATAAGTGCGCCATGGTGCGTCGAGCTCTTCGATCCCGAATGGTCTTTTTTGATCGAAAAGACTTGCAGGCGGGGCAGTCTCTGGCCTCGTGTTCGGGAGAGAGGCAAAGGTTACACACCTGATGGAGGTCGGTGTGGGGAAATTTAGACCCACATTTTGGGCACTTTTTGAACGGAGTCCTTTCCATCGGCCGGGACCGGAGTCGAGGAGGGCCTGAAGGCCGGTGCCGATGTATGGAATGGAGAAAGTGCCTCTACGAGAGATGAAGAAGATGAAGAATCTCGATGAACGAGGATCTTCCGTCGAGGCTGGAACCGGAAAAGTTCGAAGCAGGAGCACGAAGTATCACATCCGAGCCCGATGGCGGAAAAAAACAATCTGAGGATGGAGCCGAAGCCCATGCGCAGTACGGACCGAAGGAGGAGTCACCGAACTCGTGACTTCCAAAGACTGTCCAAAGAACAAAAACAAACTGCAAACATCCGGGCCCAACACCAGATGGCGATCTATGCAAAGTGTACAATCTGCAGCTCATATGCCTCGAACATATATATAGTCTTTCATTAGTTTTGGTTACCATTTTTTTATTTTAGAAATAAAGCTTGCTAATTTAAGCATTTCTTATGCTTCTTTTATCTGATAGTTTGGATATATTTACAAATTATTTTGTGATGTATGGTTTTTTAGATCGGTAATTTTAAATATTATATGCAATGACATTATAGCATTCGATATTTTGGTATCAATATTTTTGCTGTTTTAATATATTACTGATATTTTGTCTATATTTTATATTTTTCATACTGTTAATTTTGGGATGTTTTGAATGACAATATTTTTTGTTGATATTTTTGTTATTTACGTAATGGTGCAAGAAAGTCGACATAATAGTTATTAATGTTTTTTTACCACAATACGTTTGTACTGGATATTGTGGCAGAGAACATTTGGCTACATTTTCCTTCACCGTGATAAAGGTAAGTCTAATTGCAGGTAGAAAAAGCAAGGGCAGGCCGAGATTCCCCTCCCTACCCAAAATTAAAGTGGTCCTAGGCATTAAATTCACAGCAGGACTGCATTCTGTCTTCAACCTGCGAGCACAGACAGATTATCCTCTTGCAAGGCTTTGCAAGCTTGGATTCATGAAGAGAATAGATATTTAACAGCAAGTATAAAAGTAAAGCAGCTGGATCTAGGAACAATATCGAAGAAGCTCTTAGAAGTAACTAGAACTCAGCAATGCACAACTTCCATTTCACAAAAGCGCCTTCGGTTCAGTGTGATGGGATAATGCAGCTGTTAAGATACTTATTAAAGAGGACGCTTGTTTGCTTATATAACGTTTCTCACTCCCATGGCTGTGGTTTTAATACCATACACGGAAACAAGCTAGAATTACTGTGGTCAAAGTAAAGAGCAAAGGTCATTCAAAAACAAAACAAACATGGTTCCCTACAAGCTGATAACAGGAATTAAAGCTCTGCACAAACACTGGGGTTTTCAAATAATGTCAACAGACTCTTACCAGACATGTAGCTGAGTCACGAGAAACCAGGAATTTAATGTATCAGGTAAACTGCACTCTGAAAATAAAAAAAATATCGTTTAGATTTAAAAATTTGTATTTAGCATTTGCCATGTTTCAATTAGCTAAATGCACAGTGCCAAGAACTGGTAAAGCCCTACATATGTCCTACACCTATTGTTTTTTCTAAAAACAAACTGTAAACTCTCTCCACTGCCCCCTCTCTGATGTCCACAGCATCCTAAAAATAATTCAACGACCTCCCTGGTTCATGAGGACCTTCAGTCGAAGAAATCCCCATAATGCGTGCATAATATGGAAATTAAACATTTCTGGGTGATCATAACACAGCAGATGTAAATTCTGTCAATTCCTACGAACACCAGACTTCTACCTATGCATTACCTCATGCCTAAAGTAAAAAGAAACTTCTTTAACCGAGCCCTGTCCAAAGAAGCAATCACCTACCCTGAAACACACACCACGGTGTCCACCTCTTTTCTCACACACCACCCATGCTGTCCGAGCCAATAACAGTACCATTAAAACCCTCTTGCATCCAAAGCTCAAACTGTGAAAAGTTTGAACTCGCTTTCAGAGTCTTCTTAAAGATTTCAACATCTGCTGCCTTACAAAAAAAATACCGAACCCCTTTTCAGAGGAGTACTCACCTCTGCCGCTCTTCCTACAGTCTGGCAGACTTGCTAACCTTCAGCTGACTCGCATCAAACCTCAACACATAAACAAAATCTGCAGCAGGAAACAGTCTAACCCCAAACTCAATCACTCTCTACAAGCTCCCACCTACTACAAAACGGACATTGTAAAGTTAAGCTAAATGTATAGTCTTCCACACCGAAAAACTCCACAACAAATCTTGCAAGTTCCTTCATACTAAAGAAAACTTCCAAGGTACAGCTGATGTATTCATTTAAAGTCCAACGAACGTTCCACTTCATAATGCTTTGAAAACGGCAAACTGATGATTACACTATTTAAAACCGTAACATGGCCACAGGCACAAAGAGGAAAACAATCAATTACATTCGTCTGAAGAATTCGACACTCTAGACGGATGAAAACTGCATATGATCAGCATAAGGACTGCACGGCAGTCTCTGTTTCCTAACATCACTCCCAGCAGGAAGTTCGGTAGCATTGACGCTGGCAGGAATCGAAGTTGTGCAAAGCTCGCCAGTGTGCCTTCATCAATGATTCCCAAGAAAATGCAGATTTTCAGCACAAGCCAATACTTCCATTCAATACAATACATTCAACATGGGATATAACTTTCAATATTTGTATTGTAATGTATATAATGTGTTGTTACAATGACATTTATTGACGGTCTTTAGGAGGTAAATTAGTTAGTTAGTGGTGTAACCTACTCACTGTGCAAACATCACAATCTTCACATTACATAAGCATGCCCTGCTTTGGAGGCAGCATAAGACGTGGAACGCTACGTCCGAATTAGCACCGAAATTATCCAAACTGAAGGTGTACACCGACACAGGCTGTAGTTGCAATGTAGACAATGGAATCATTTTATTCCCTGCCAAACTCCTGCAATAACCTAAACACAGCAGAGGTCAGCCTTTATATACAAAAAATGGAAATAGCACTTCCACTAAAAATATGGTTAAGATTATCAGTAAAGAGAAACTCTAGAGGGACCCCAGACATGTTTATTTAGAAAATAAATCCACTCAAAGTCCACTCAGGATTTTCATTCTCATAAGGAGGCAGTGTGGCAGCAAAAGTGGAAGCCAAGCCACGGTGTTTCTGGGAGCAAAACGTTCAATTACGTTTTTTGAAATAACTGCAAACTTAAAACAATAAACGAGAAAGCAATTTTCTGTGAAAATAGTCACACGAGTGACTGTACAAAAACGAGAGTAGAAAGAAGGAAGGGGCCACTAATTTTCAGGTCTGGCGTTAACCAAGCCCTTTTGATTTTACTAAAGGATATGTATAATATTCTTTACTTATAGGCAGGTGAGTGCAGCCACCCCACTTCATCCATTGGTCTGCTACTGTGTCCTTCACATTTTTCTTCAGCCCACTTCAGTCACTGGCTTTCTTCACTGTGAGTGACAGCATTCAGCGCTTTCACAAGGACACCATCCACACACATACTGGCTCTGTGCCGTGCCACGGTTACTGCAGCAATGTGTGCTTTTTTAGACCGAAACATGCTTTTGCATTAATCCAATTAATTTAATGGATTGACACAGGCCCATCAGCTTTAGCAACAACACAGTTTTGCAAAAATCATGAAAATCCAAAACAAGCATTGAAAAAGTCAAAAAGGCTGGCAGTCAATGCCAGACTTTTGGTTTTGTCAAAACTTGCTGCAGTGGGTACGGTCTAAATAATACAGCGACTAACTTGTGATAATCCAAAACATCAAAACCAAACATGCCATATAGATCCAATAAGCAGCAGATAAAAATTCAGCTCCAACATGTTTATGTGGTAGGATTGCTCCTTGACGGACCACCGCCCTTGCATCTGTAGGCAATCCATGTGTGCTCCCCATCCCTGCAGAGATGCATCTGTTACCAAGGACTGGGTTGGAACAGGTTGATGGAAGGGGACTCCCATTAAGAGGTTCTGTGGACGAGTCCACCATTGAACGGACGATTTTGCTGCTTGTGAAAGCACAATCCGGTCTTCCCAGAGACCCGATGCCTGGTTCCACTTGTCCTCCAGGTCCTGCTGTAAAGGCTTCATTCTCAGCCTGGCGTTGGAAATGAGGAATATGCAAGAAGCCATTGATCCCAATAGGGACGCCACTTGCCGGACCGTTGGGCGATTTGTCTGGAGAAGAACTTCGCACTTCTGTCGAATTGATAAAAGTCTCTGTTCCGAAGGAAACGCTCTTCCTAGGTTTGTATCTAGAATCACCTGTGTAGGCTGGTGAACCGACTTCTCCATATTCACGTGCAGGCCCAGCCTGCGGAGCAGAGATAGACACACTTGGAAGTCGCTCTTTACCTGCTGAGGAGATGGCCCTTTCAAGAGCCAATTGTCCAAGTACGGGTACACGAACAGACCGCTTCTGTGTAGAGCCACCGCTACCACCGCCATGCACTTGGTAAAGACTCGTGGGGCAGATTTTAGTCCGAAGGGCAACACCCTGAACTGATAGTGACTGCTGCCGACCACGAATCGCCGACATTTGCGATGGCGGGGAATTACAGGAATGTGGAAATACGCATCTTGGAGATCCACTGAACACATCCAATCTCCTGCCTGCAGATGTGGACTTTTTTGGTGAAGTGCCAGCATGCGAAATTTCTCTTTCAAGATGACTTTATTCAGCGACCGAAGGTCCAGGATAGGTCTGAACTTGTGCTCCTGATCTCTTTTTGGTACAAGGAAGAACCTGGAGTACACTCCCTTTCCTCGCTGAGAGTGGGGAACCTTCTCTATGGCCTTTTTTTGCAGAAGAGCCACCACATCTTGTTGTAGTAACTTTAGCTGGTGAGGACGAGATCTTTTTGGAGGGATGTCCTTTGGAGACACACAGAAATGTAGTGCGTATCCATTGCGCAGTATAATGAGCACCCAACAATCTTTTCCTTTGTTGCACCACTCTTTCAGATGACGTGAAACACTTCCTCCCACTGGAGTGGGCAACGGCGTCAGAGGAAGCTCTGGTTCATTGCTTTCCTGCTGATCGAGCTGTGGAGGAGGATTGCTGTTGATTACCTCCTCTACCTCTGTTCGACTTTCGACCTTGAAACTGCGATCTTCCCTGGTTTTTGCTTTGGGACCACTAAGGGGTTTGAACCCTCTGTTGGTATCCCTTGCGCTGGTTGGGTCTGTATCTTCGTCTGAATTCCTTTTTCTTTTCTAACCCCACTGCCTTCAAAGTGTCTAGTTCGGCTTTCATTCGAGCCATCTCTTCATCTGTGTGGGAGCCATACAATGAAGAACCAGAAAAAGGCAGGTTAAGGATCCTCTGCTGAGCATCCGGTTTAAGAGCTGTAAGCCTTAACCAGGCAGACCTTCTTGCGCAAATGCCATGCGCATACGAATGCGCCGATAGAGTGGCACCATCCGCTGCAGTGCTAATCATTTGATTAGCTACTAGGGACCCTTCTGTAATGACTTCCTCAAAGTCCTTCTGATCCTCCTTTGGTAGCTTCTCTTTGAAACGATCCATGAGTCCCATAAGGATCTGTCGTACCGACCTAATAAGGCTGTTGTACTGGAGACTTTAAGTGAAGATGCTGCAGAACCACAAACCTTTCGTCCCCAAGAATCCTGGGACTTACTCTCTTTATCCAGAGGGACCAACGCATGTGCAGAGACTGCGTGCGTTTTACGTGCCGCTGCGACGATCACTGAATCCGCAGGCGGATCCGTTTTCAAAAACACTGGGTCTGCATCAGCAGGCTTGCATTTCTTTTGAATTCTGGCCGGTGTAGCCTTAATCGCTGATGGTGTTAGAAAAATGTCCATTAGTGGTTCCAGAAGTCCAGGAACCAGAGGTAGCAATGGACGCGAAGCAGATCTTGGGTGCAGCGTCTCGAAGATCACAGTCGTTGCGACCTGAGGGGTGGACATTTCAGTGTTCAGTTTCTGTGCCCCTCTCTGCAGCACATCATGATATGTGTTAATGTCATCTATCGGAGACACTCTCGACTGAGGGCTGTTTGATAGAGTAGGCGAATAGTCCCTCTTAGAGGAGTGGGTGGAGGAAGACGACCATGAAGGAGACCTCCTTCTTAGGTGATGAGACGTAGAAGGCCTGCGTTCCTTAGATCTTCCTGCACAGTGCTGACGTACCGGCGAAGGCGATCTATCCACCTCCTGTACCAATCTTTGTAGAGAGGATCTGTGGATAGGGCTTGTGTATTCTTCTTCCCTTCTCGATGCTCCCGCCGGAGTCTTACTCCAGTGATGGACTGGTAAAAGCCATCTTGGGGATAGATGTATAGAAGGAGAGGTCCTCCTCTGATGTGATAGGGACCTCTGTCGTGATCTCCTCTAATAATGTTCTGGGGACGCAGATGGAGAATGCGTCGACGGACGTCTCGAGGAATGAGAGGATGAGTGTCTCAAGGCTGATTCAGTCACTAAAACCACTGAACCCTCTTCAGATCTATGTGATGTGGGTCTCGACGTCGAGCGTATAGCCCGCTCCGACGGAGCCCTTCTCGACATCGATCTAGATCTTCTTCTAGCCGTCGAAGCTTGACCAGGTTCTGGGAGCGGTCTCGGCGTTGACTCCGCTTGTTTCGACGGCGAATGGCACATCGACGACGACAATGCACTTCTTCGTTTCGACGTTGATAGCTGTGGGATCGACGGCGCCGAAGGACTTCCTCTCCTCGATGCTGATCGCCGGTGGGATGACGACGGCGGAGGGCTTCTGGTTCTCAACGCCGATCGTCGCTGGACTGACGTCGGCGGAGGGCTTCTGGTCCTCGACGCCGATCGTCACCGGGATGACGACGGCGGAGGGCTTTTGGTTCTCAATGCCGATCGCCGCCTGGTTTGCGATGGCAGAGAACTCACTCCCCTCGACATCGATCGTCGTCTGAGTGACGGCGACGGAGGGTTGGCAGCTCTTGACGTCGAACGTCTGACCGACGTCGACGGAGGTCTGCTGATTCTCGACGCCGATCGTCGCTGGGTTGACGACGGCTAAGGCTCCCGAATCCTCGACGTCGACGTTGAATGTAGGGATGTACCTTCATGCCTGCGTTCTCTCGACGGCGAGCCCGCCGTCGACGGTCGTTTCTTAGATGTATGCCCCTCCGGTGGCTGTTTTCTCAGCGCCGAGCCCGACGCTAATGGATTCTTACTCCTAGAATAGGATCTGGGCCTCTTAGAACCTTTTCTCACCGGAGACCTGCCTCTGGAAGCCTTTTCTGCCAGCCCATAAAGACGTATACGCTCCCTGTCTTTCAAAGTTCTTTTAGAGAGAGACTGGTAATGAGGACAAGTCTTGGGAACATGATCTTTAGGCAGGCAAAGAATACAGACTGAGTGAGAGTCTGACCTGGTCTTATTTTTTCCACAAGAAGGGCAGGGATCAAAAAGGGATGGCATTTTGAGTGGAAAAAAATGCCAAAATTAGTCAGAGAAAGTAAACACCTTACTTGACTAGATGTAAAACGTCGAAGTAAGATAAAATTTTCCTGAAAAAAGTAGATTATTTCTGAATAAAACCAGAAAAGAGTGGAGCTGTGTAACCAGGGTCCTGACTGAAGGAGTCGGAAAGAACAACTGACCTAACTGTCACCCCTGTGGCATGATGGGAAGCTAGGGGTCATGGCTGCCGTAAAGGCACGGTGCCAGTTTTTTCTATGTTGCTATGAGTTCGCTTTCTAGCCTTTCTAGGCTGTAGTTTTCTGCAATGCAGCCTGTGAGCTGTCAATGCTTTCAGTCCTATCTGAGGTTTTGGACTAAATGCGAAGCATTAAAACAGTTTTCAAACATACTTTGCTGTTGTTTTCTTCCCTGTTTTTATGATATATTGTTTATATTAGATATATTATTTATAATATACAGGGGAGTCCTTACAGCATTATTCAATATATATATATATATATATATATATATATATATATATATATATATATATATATATATATATATATATATATATATATATATATATAGATGCATATATGCGGGTCACATATATGATTATGTTTCCGAGGTCCCGCGCATGGGCGGGAATATTCTAGTGCTTATGACTATTGATGAGGATCCCCTGGAAGAGAAGGTACCATTTTCATTGGGAGACTTGGGGGAATGCTGGATGGCTGGATATTTCTGGCTCTCCGCAGATTCCAGAACTTTCCATCACAGAAATCTGAGGAAAATGTGTTTTTTTTCACAAACATTTGAGGTTTGCAAGGGATTCTGGGTAAGAGAACCTAGTGAGAGCAACACATGTCACAACATCATGGATTATCGGTGTCTAGTTATAAAAAATGTAGAGGTATACTAGGTTTCCCTAGGAGTTGGCTGAGCTCGAGCCCAAAATCCACAGCTAGGCACATGGTAAAAAGGGGTCAGTTTTCAGTGGAGAAATGTGATGTATCCACGTTGCGTTTTGACCTGTTTCCTGTCGCGGGCACTAGGCCTGCCCACACAAGTGCGTTATAATTTTTATCGGGAGACTCGTGGGAATGCTGGAAGTTTCTGACTGTCTGCAGATTCTAGAACTTTCCATCACAGAAATGTGAGGAAAATGTGTTTTTTGGACAGAATTTGAGGTTTGCAAGGGGTTATGGGTAGCAGAAGCAGGTGAGAGCCACACAAGTCACCCCATCGTGTATTCCCCTCGGTGTCTAGTTATCAAAAATTTACAAGTTTACTAGGTTTCCCTAGGTGCCGGCTAAGCTAAGTCAGTTTTCAGTATAAAAATGTGATGTATCCATAGTGCGTTTAGGCCAGTTTCCTGTCGCGGGCACTAGGCCTACCCACACAAGTGAGGTATCATTTTTATCGGGAGACTTGTGGGAATGCTGGGTGGGCAGATGTTTCTGACTCTCTATGGGTGCACTTTATGACCATCAGAGCATGCAAAGTCAAAGAACCCAAACAACACAGGTCCTGAACTGCGACTCACATAGGGTAAAGACAGGAAGACGAAGAGAGACTGACAATGTGAACTTGAACAACCAGCAACAGGATTAACAGAACTGCAAAAGTTTAAAACCAGAAGAACTAAGTCTAATCTGAGGTAACATGGCAGGCAAAAATATTACTGGACTGGGATGCGCCCCAAGTAATTACCAATGAATGAGGTTAATTTAAGCATTCCACCTACCACTTTTTTGTTTACTTCATTAAGAAAGTTAACAAGTGTAAATCCAAGTCAGTTACATAATATGGGATTGAAGCATACTTTTTCTGTAATACCTTCAAGAACCTAGAAACAAATGGCAACTTGCAAATTGATCCCATATCTGGCAGATAAAGACATGCTGAAATGGCAGCCATCTAAAGGTTTACTGGGCCAATACGCACACCTTCTTAGTCAAGTTAATGATGAACCGAATAATATCAGACTTTTCTGCCAAAGTAGAGCACCAAAATGTAAAACCTATCTGCCAGAGTAAACTACTGGTGCATTGTCGACTGCAGAATATCTGATATCTTACTGAGTATGTTACAGAAAAGAGATTTAAATACTTGAGTTCCAGGCAACTTCATGCATTAGGGCTTTCTACTGACAAGTGTCCAACGTCTGTCCTATGCACTAAATCAGTCGGCTGGGCAGCTAATAGGGCTTCTCTTGGTTTATTGAAAACCCTAGCTTGTGCAAAAGACTGCAGCAAACCGAAAGTTGTCTCTCATTAAATGGGCTATCACTGCTGAAATGAAGAATTCCCGAAGACCAGAAAATAGTCGAAACAGAAGTATCACTAACTGCAGATGAAGATACTCCACTGTGAATCTCAAATACTTTAAATACTGCAGGCACAGGAGCACATGCAAATTGGCATCTTGCCAGTTCAACAAGCCTAACCAGTCCTGGGTGAGAAGTGTGCGCAGAATTTGGACTAGGGTCCCAATTTTGACTTTCTACTTTCTGAAAGAGCTGTTGAGAACTAGGAGATCACCGATCACTGTAGGCCTTCATTCTTCTTCAGTAACAAAAACTAACAACAATAACAACCCTTCCTTTTCTGTTTTTTATGAAGATATATGGCCTCTTTCATCAAGGAGGTTTTGATTTGGTAGGGGGGAATTTGGGAAAGAATGATTGTTAGTCTCATCAGAAAATATCTGATGGAACCACTGGTTTTACATCATTATCTGGCTTTGAGGAAAACAGGAGGGCACCCATCTATCCACTGGAGAGACTGCTTCTTCAGGAAACAGCATTCAGGAAGACTTTGTAGTGTGTGCAGAAGAGGAGGAAAATTAGGATTATGACCTCTGCACAATCTCCTCATCTGGAAGAGTAGAAAAAAGTGTTCCTGTTGTTGTTGAAAGTGTTGCTGTATTTGTTAATGCCAAAATTGGTGCCTTTAACATAGATTCTCCTGTACTTCCAATTGAATTTGTTTGGAGGACAAAGCCAATCCTAGAGTGCATGCCATTGCCCTGCTCTGCTTTATCTTCTCAAGGGACAAATCAGCCTTCTCTCTAAAAAGCTGATAACGGTCAAAACTCTTGTCTAAAATCTGGGCTTCAATATTCAGTGAATACCGTGAAGGGCATATCCAAGAATCATGTCTTAGAATGACAGCTGAACCCATAAACTGTTGTAGACATTGAATCTAGTTCAGTCTGAATAGATTGCCTTGCAGCATTCATATCGTTATGAACTAAGCCTGTCAAACTAATGCAAGACAGCAGTCCTAGTGTTTCTTATAGAGAAATTCTAAAAAGCTTTACTTTCTTTGTACATTTTTGGTGTCAGACAGCTTGGCATCCCTTCTTTAAATGCTGCTGACCTCTTAGCACATTACTCCCTCATTCTCAATGAGATGGTAGTTATAAATGTTCCAAACTTGCCTGCGCAAAAAAGGAAATCACGAGGATACATTACCAAACGCTGCTTCCTCTAAAAGAAATACAGACCTATTGGCTTTATCAATGTTTTTTAACCCAGGTTGTGCTGCAAAAAATTATCTCAGTATTGAGCTCTGGACATCTCATGAGTCTGGAGAAAGCGGGACTGGACGTAGACATACAAATGATAAAAGATGATTAAGCAGACAGCTAGAAAAATGCATGCACTGAAAATACATCGGATGCGGTGCAAAAGAGGTAGGACATGCTTAAGAAAAAAGTATCTCAGTATTAGTACTGAGCTCTGGACATCTCATGAGTCTGGAGAAAACGGGACTGGATGTGGACATGAAAATGATAAAAGATGATTAGGCAGACGACTAGAAAAATACATGCACTGAAAATACATCATATGCGGTGCAAAAGACGTAGGACATGCTTAAGAAAAAAGCAGAATGAAGGCTTTGAGAAAGGCTGCATTACTCAGTGCAAAAATAAATCATCCTTTAGAAGAAAATGCCCACGTTTTAAAATTTAAACAAATCCATTTTAGTTACCACTTTAAACAGTAGGAACGTAAAATTTGCAGACTTCAAAAACTTAACATGACGCCTAGATAGCAGCACTATTATTTCTTTTTCTCAGTCGAAATTTTGCAACTTGTTGGGAATCCAATTCATGGTGTATTACATCATACACAAGAATGCTGATGAAAATTCATTACGCAAGACTGAAAAGTACACACATTTCACAATGCATTGTAGTCACCAAAAAGAATAACTTACTGTTGAAGAACTCATCATAGTCTATTCTTTCAACACAACAGGTGTACATACGCAGGGCAGCAATTTTAATTTTCTGTAAACAAATGTAAAATATTGAATTGGTAGACCATTTTAAATATTTCCATCCAACATGTGATGTCAGTTTATTTTAAATACTGATATGATTCCCCAGAGCCCTTTTCTTAGAAAGATTGTACATTGATTTCTTGACATGCTAAGTAAGCACAAGTTGGACAATATCAATCACAACAGCAATGGGTGAGCAGCTTTATCTAGCTAAGCAGCCAATGTCAGTTCCATGAGTTTGAATTCAGCATCAGTGTTTCGACTTTTTTTTAATGTTATACTAGATGCAAAGTTCCATGTGTAAAAATAGAAGAATTTACAATAAATTAATATGTTTACTGCACAGCAACATATAACATTCCACCTCATTAAAAGATTTGTTTTCCCTGAAATAACATTATATAACATATTACTCAATGCTCTCTCAAGCACAATCTTTTTAATATTGCCAAAACCTTTCAGATTTGGAGCCAGCATAATTATAATATCTTAAGATGAAAATAATATTTCAGTACGCATACTTGTGATACTTTGGTTAGCCAGCCTAAAAAAGAGGGAGGACAATCTAATTTCTAAATGGTTGTTTCAAAATATAAAGCTATAACCAAAGCTTTTTTCCTAGAGGGATTAATGCTTGCACTATAGGTATCCCCAACAAAGCAAATTTCGGCTGTAATTAAAAAACACTAAGGATCACATTTACACAGAAAATCAAAGGTAGAGCGCTAAAGTGAAGGTAAGACCAAAACATATGAATTCAAGATCCCATTTGAAAATGTGTACAGAAAGGACAATCAGAACTTTGAAATCATATTTATTTAATAAAGCTGGAGTGTCATAATTATCCACTAACCGACAAATTACATGCAGCGAAGATTACTTCCCTGAATACGTACATGATTTAAAACACAGATCCTCTTCCATTTAAGCAATAATATTTCGATCTCGTAATGTATTGTTATTTTTAAGTCATAAATGGGCTTGTATTGCTACCGCTGCTTCTTAGCCAACAATGCCAATCCCCAATACAGGTGAACACTATTGTTCCGGGAGGAACTCAAAAGATATTTTATGCATGAAGAATGTCTTCTCATACCACAAGCTGAAATGTGATATCCAACTGCAGATAGGAAAATGCAGAACAACTACAGTCTGTTTGATTCTCAACTGGGTAAGTTACAAATGCTGACCTGTCCAAATGAGAAACAATCCCCTACCTTCTTCACTTAGATAACATGTTATCCTTGGAATTTTTTAACTAGTCCAAAAATGAGAAAATGGAAGGGCAATCAAGAAGTGTGGATTGAAAATGAATATCTGGCACCCTAAAATTGCAAAAGATTCCTACTCAATCCCGATTCAGGCAGACAGTGTTATAAAAAGAAAAATGTGTTTGGGGTGCGTGGAATCACCAATAAGCAAGGGAGGTTTGGAATGCTGTCATTTTTAATGCAAAATTAATTTATCAAGATAGAGGCAATGTCCATGCAGGGACATCCACGAAACCTGTAACGCCGGAGCAGCATAATAATATATCCAAAATCAAGATATGATGAAGTTAGTTCCCCAGAGAGGTAACATTGGATGTGGAAATCTGATACACACACAAGTTCAAGGGCCCATAGTTGGACCTCCTCCTGTAGAGTCTGAGGATCTAGTACTGTGTCCAAGGACCGACATGCAGAGTTCCAAGGAGAGCCAGCAAACCTGTCGAGGTTTGCCACTCCAAACTGACCTCTGCTTGACTGCCCAGAGACTGTGTATAGTGGGGCTTGGTCACCTGCAGTAGATTTGGCAGGGGACTGACCGATGGAGAGGCCCTACAATCAGCCCCCACTGTGCACAGCCTTAGGTGGTGTGCAACAGGGTAGAGTATGCTTTCATAGAAGTTTGATGAAATAAAAAAAAAAATTAAAACCGAAAAATCACAGAAATTTGCAAATCATGGTTGGCTCTACAATCCATAATTTGCTCAATAGCCATGCAAACCATAACTAACACACCAATTCCGAAGCTTATACCTCACAATATTTAGATCACATTGAAAGTGAGTTCATAAATACTGGATTTGGAGTGGCAATTAAACAACAGGCGCATCCCACACAATGCATATTAAAAGCACTGTTCAGATCTTGCCTTTCAGTTCACATCCTTGATAAGACAAGAGCCACGGCCCCAAAATCATATTTAATTTTAAGTCAATATAGTAATCAGTGTTCTGACGCTATACAATAGGCTAAGATATCCCCAGTGTAAATGGTGAATAGCAGCAACTATCAAGGCCCAATGAAATTTGTCATTTTGGTATGCCGCCAAACAATAGCGCAGGATGTAACTCAATACTTGGGTTGTTCAATTAGCCGATTCTTCATGACTCCTTAAGGGAGAAGTGGTGTTCCAAGTAAGGTTATCACTGTTTCTGTACACTAATCTGGAGTGCTTCTCTTTGGTCTTAATTCAGGAGGCTTTTTCCAAGAGGCTTTCACTCAGTAGTGTATTTGTTTTACTTTACTGCTCGTAAAATAGCTATGGGACTCTTTCTGCTTTACGAGAAGAAAGGTTGAAGAAGGAGCATAGTACAACTGCTCAATCTAAGTCTTACAAACAAAGATTCCATACATGCTAGCCATTTATTTTATTTAGCCTGGGGCCCACCCTACATCCGTTGCTCCATTCAAAATAACCACAAATGTTTCAGTAATTTTATTTTTTAGAAGGACCTTTGTCCGCCTGCTTTCAAACTGAACAGAAAATTTTGTGATTGCCTTCCCAATAACATACCCTAGTAACTACCTCAAGTTTCCAAAGAATAGTGCACAGAGTGCTGTAAAACCATCATAAAATAATCAAGAACTACAGTAAGTAAATAAATGAGAGGAAGCGCGTTCATGATTTACAATGGTTAGCAAGGAGAATGGACAAGAAGATCTTTCAAACTGACTTCCGTGTGAGTCCTGCGCATAGCGCCTACATTCAGCTCTGAATTCTGGATGTTAACAAGCCCAAATTTAAAACCAAACACACAATGTGTGATGGTTAGCTATATTGTAGAAGCTTTATAAACAGGATGCCACGGTACAATGCACATCAAGTAAGATGCACCACAGTCATGCAGGTGTCTCACAAATATGCCTTCACAAAAAACCAGCTTCAAGGAAAAAGGTCTTTAGTGAGTAGGCTGTAGAACAGCATAATTTTGTGCCCACCCCTTTTACATGCAACATATATACCCAACGTGTGTTTAACTGCATTAACCTGCGTGCATTTCATGAATCAACAGTAGCAAGAGGCTGTATTTTCACTTTAAGAAGAGTCACTAATATAATTAGTAGAATTATAATAAATATACTCGTCATGAAAGAAACTGAATGCCTTTCTTAATTTGCATTTGATTTAAATACTTATGCTAACTGTATTCATTCAAAACCTATTTAAATCTGGAGATGGCTTAACGTGCAACAGGCCTCAGTGCACGTATTACATTTTTCAAGTGCCTTGTTTTTCCTTTCTTAGCATGCGTCTTATCATGTGCCTCGTTAGCTTGGACTAGGTTCATTTTATTAGACTTGCAGACTACTGATCAGTTTAATTAACATTTGGCCTCAGATACACAGACTGAGGAAGGTGAGAGAAACCATCCTGTACCAGGTAGGACGGACTGATGCTATATTCAAGGTCGTTCAAACGATTGCTCCTTTGCTGGAAGGTAGGAAACATATGGAGTCTACCTGCTCCCCGAGAACACTGTTTTTTGATTGGTTTGTTCCTTGGAAGATAAAGAGAAGCCTTCTAGAATCTTCTTTCATGCTTTCATTGTGCACTCTTGAGACTAGCAGACCCAACACGGTCTTGACTTTGCTGAAAACCTCTTCTCAACTGCTGATTTCCTCTGCCTGAGTGTTAAGCTTTATGCTTGAATATCAGACTCTTTCAATTGAACCTTAAATCTGGTTTATATGATGCTGACACCTTCCTCATACAATTGTCCCTTATTAATTTTGATCCTATATTTTGAATAGGGAACCTTTATGGAACCTGGTTGGGTGATATTTCTTTTGATGTATGTAATGATATTTTTCATTTTCTTTTTTAATCATATATAGGCTCAGACTGCATGATCATTTAAATATGTACGCACTTATACTATGCTTTCTTAAATTTTTCTGATTTATATAATTTGTAATCTGAATTAAATTGTCAATAAAACCCTTTAGGCTTGCACACCATCCTATCTCTTGTTTCTGTGGAGCGGCATTGGTTTCACTGTAACTGAGATACACTGCTGATGTTAGCTCCTCTCTTACACTTCAAACCGACAATCAAAGGTCCACACAACCAGTAAGGGATTCTGTTTGATGACTTCACTAAGAGATTGAGACTTAAGAAACCCAGCTTGACCAATTGTGTGCACAGTATGCCAAATGTCTGCTCAATGCTTCTTTTCTCTCGAGCTAGATTTGTGCTGTACAAATACTAACATATACATAAACACTTGTACTTTGAAGAAGGAAGAGAACCAAACAAATTAAGTAGGAGTATTCCAAATGAACTGCATTATTTATTCAACAGATTCTTCCACTGAGTCCTCAGGATTGTCAGTCTCTGCGAGAGACTGAGGGTCTGGCTAGCAAACAGAAGCTCTCAGTGGCCCTGCTGAATGGGACCTGGGTCAAACTGGGTTAGACAGCAATGATCCGGGACCAAAAATGGGAGTACGTCAAATTGGAGCACGGTATTAAGCCTTTCTTACTTCTAAAATGGTACCCTAGTGTTAGGATTCAAGAGCATCTATGGAAGTATTCTTGTGTTCGGCTATACAATAACCCATAGGGCCCTGATATTACATTTCCCCTATGTCTTGGGTATGCGTTCCCTAGTTGGGATCTCCAGCTATTTGTAAAAAAGATATTTCCAGAAATGTGTGAAAAGGATACCCAGTTGTCTCCTGTTTCCTTTCCACAACACTTGAAAACACTCAAGGAGGACAGTTTTCAAAGGAGACGTCAGAACATCAATGCACCCAGCTTTCCCAGGGCCAAAATGCTAATAATCTGCATATTCCACATACATGTATTAGAGGAAGCCAGGAGATAACTCTTAATGCTCTAACAGAAAACACAAGGCAAAGCTTGTAGGTACGTGGGATGAAAGATGATAATGTACAAACATCCATTGACATCATTGGAGAAAGTGGGACTGATCTGTGGTGAAGCCACCTGAGTATTTGAGAGGCGAGCTGCAGTTAGGAGTCAGAACTACTTATCACGCAGGACTCACAACCTTCTCTGGCTATACATTGTTGCGCAAGATCCTACAGATCAGAGCACCTCCTATATCCAATATTTGGCCACTGCTGATCTCAATACCCTATAAAAATACATATCTGCCCATAAATATATTTGGTCTGTAAGCATGGCTGATATGACCTTCACAAAATTAGCCCACATGTTGTACACATACCAAAGCATCCACCATTTTCCTACCCCCAGGCTGAGAAATAAAGGACAAATGAATAAGCACCCAGTCATCTGCCACTGACGGGTTCCTCAAAACCCTTCTGAGGACGGATTGGCCTTAGTTGGCTCAAAATCTGTAAGTTAACTGTAAAAACAAAGATGGGCTAGTAAGTGGCCATCTTAAAAGAAAAATAATCTTAAAACCATTAGACCATGGCAAGCAAGGACAAAATAAAGGGCTGGTCTTGGAACAAAGATATTGGTTTCTAATCCCAACATCTGCTCTTAACCGAATATTGTGTGATTCTACAAAAATCTCTCAATCTTCCTGTGCGTAAAAAAAAGAGTAAATATGTAAATAAAAAACAAACAACTGCACAGTGTGGTGCCTTTACTGTGCCAGAAAATTCTTGCTAGGGCCTTTCAGATCCAATCCTTGTTTCTATAATCCATATTTAAGTCAGCTTACCTCACCACCCACCATGCCCCTCATCATACAGCGCCTACACTGCCAAAGTCAATAGGTCTGGCTTGCAACTGAGAATGTAAGCCAGTCCTATCAGTTTGGGAAACACTTTTTTTGTTTAAATCATTTTTATTAACATTTTTCTTTTGCACATCATTAGAAACGCATACAGTCAGACCAGTGCTCATATAGCGGGTATGGAAGGAGAGAAAAGAGATTGCCAGTAACATGGTGTACAGCATCCAACAGTATCAGGAAAACAGGGATGAAAAGGCATGATGAGCACACCAGACCGGAAGGCAATATCCCAACAAAGGCTGAACAGTGCTGACAACGTCCATAGTATCGGGTAGCATGCGAGTAGCGCAGATATGGTGCAGTTCAAACCTAACCAGGGACATAGGGTAAAACAAAATGAGGACAACATAAGCAAGGTAAGGGGGAGTCGCTTCAAAACCTGCTGCTGTATCCGGTGTATTTGGGGGGCCTAGGGCCACTAGGAGCCAGTGCCAGTGGGTTACAGAGGCAGAGGGGCTAACTCAGTGCAGGTGTCGGTTTCAGTCTGCAATCAGTTTGGGAAACACTTGACCATGTTGCATATTCAGATCCACAATTACCACTTTCATTGTCATTGGTGCTTTCTAGTAACTTTTCCCAGACTTGCAAGAAAATATAGGAAAGAAAGGATTATGTTACTCACCCTGTTAGCATCTGTTCTTTGCATGTTGTGCAGTAGATACCCATGCTTTACATACTCCTGCCATCTAGTGTTGGGTCCGGATGTGTGCAAGTTGTTTTTCTTCGAAGAAGTCTTTCGGGTCATGAGGTAGAGTGGCTCCTCCTCATGGTGATAACGCATATGGGCATCGACTCCATTGTTAGATTGTTTTCCCGCAGGTGGGTGAGAATAGAGGGTAAAGTAAGTCTAAGTAAAGAGATGTCAATGCATATGAAAAGGTAAAGAAACTGCAACGGCCACAGGTGTCTGGGGAGGAGGATGGGTACATGAGAATCCACAGCACCACATGCCAAGAATATATGCTTACAGGGTAAGTAACATAATCTGTTCGATGTGCCATGTGTGGCTGTAGATACACATGCTTTGCATAGACTGTAAAGCAGTGCCCTCCAAAGCGGTGGCTAACCTGTGGGTGTTGCAGTTATTAGCTTGATAGCATGCTAGAACATCCACACAATAATGTTTAGTGAAAGAGTGTTGCTGCTTTGCATATATCAGCTAGTGGAATATAGCCCAGGAAAGCCATAGAAGCCCCTATTTTGTGAGTAGAGTGTGCTCTACAGGGTGTATGTAAAGTCTTTTTGTCTTTAACATAACATGTCTGAATGTGTTTAACTATCCACCTGGCAACGCTTGATTTGGATATGAGCATTCTTTCCAGGGGGAGCGAAAAAGCAACAAAGAGCTGTTTGGTTTTGCGAAAATCTTTAGTTTTGTCAATTTAGTGCATAAGGGCTCCTCTTAACATCTAATGTATAGAGAGCCCCTTGCGCAATTGAGTCTGGTTGAGGAAAGAACATAGACAACTTGGTTGATCAAGGTAGAAATGAGAGACCACCTTTGGAATTAATTTTGAGTTGGTGCAAAGGACCACCCTATATCTGTGGTGCTGGAAGAAAGGCTCTTCTAATGGTTGGTGCCCTGAGCTGAATAGTGAAGTAATGCCAATTTAAAAAGCGACCTTCCAAGATAGAAATCGGAGAGAGGTGTTATGTAGTAGTTTAAATGTTGGACCCATAGGTCTTCTGAAAACAATGTTAAGATTCCAGTTAGGTGCAGGTGGAACTCGGGGTGAAATCACTCTCTTAAGATCTTCCTTCCATAAAGGCTTTGATGACTGATACTTTGAACAGACAGGTGTTGCCTATTTTGCAGATAAGCAGTCACTGCAGCCAGATGTGAGTGTATGGATGTGAATGCAAGGCCAGAGAGCTGTAGATGCAGCAGGTAACAAACATATTGTAGCATTAAATGGATTGACACTTTTGTGACAATAACAGACACATGTTTTCCATTTAGGTGCATAGCATGCTCTAGTAGTAGGCTTGTGAGCTTCTTTGAGAGTGGTCATACTTTCAGGTGGGAGATTGAAATAACCAAGTTCTATTACTTCAGGAGTCAAATTGCTAGGTTGAGTTCCTTGGGATTTGGGTGCTGATTTCTACATGTTTTTGTGTGAGAAGGTCCGGGTTGAGTGAAAGCTTCTTGTGGGGAACTACCGAAAGTTCTAGTAGTGTTGTGAACCAGGGTTCTTAGGTCCATGTAGGAGCCACTAGTATGTGTGTGAGAGATGTTTGCCTGAGCTTCCGAATAAGAAACAGAAGAAGAGGGAAAGGCGGCAAAGCACAGGTAAATATCTATAACAAGTTTCTCCATAAAGCATTGCCCTTGAATAGTGGGTCTGGGAATCTGGAAGCGAAGTTCGGGAATTTTGCATTGTACGCAGTTGCAAAGAGACCTAATTGTGGAAAATTCCACTTGTGGAAATAAGGGAGGAAGACTTGGGTGGAGTTCCCACTCATGGACTTGTTGCCGCATCCTGCTGAGGAGGTCGGTAAAATTGTTGTCTGTTCCCGGGAGATGTTCCGCTAACAGATGAATGTTGTGATGTAGAGCCCAGCGGCAAATGGTCTGAGATAGGGGTGACAGCTGTAGAGAAAGTGTCCCCCTTCTTTTTGTAAATAGTACATGGTTGTCATATTGTCCGTCCATTCTAAGCCAGCCTTGGAGATCAGGTGAGGTGTGAACGCTTTTAACGCTAGCTTGAAGCTGTAGGTATTTGATGTGGCGACCCTGGTGTTTGGTGTCCCAGAGACCCTGGACTGTGAGATTCTGCAAGTGAGCACTCCAGCCTGCCAGTGATGCATCCATTGTGAGGATGATGTGGGGAACAGGCTCGAGGAAAGGACACCCTTTTAACAGGTTGTTTGCATTCCACCACTGCAGAGAGTGATGAGTAAGTCTGTCTATCAACACCAGATCCTCTAATTGACCATGTGACTGAGACCACTGTTGTGCTAGACATTCCTGCAGTGGATGAATGTGTAGTCATGCATGTGGCACTATGGCGATGCATGATGTCATTACACCCAGTAGGCGCATGACTGTTCTGACTGTTAACTGTTGATTGGCTTGGAACTGTGGTAACAGTGTTTGGAAATGTTGAATTCTTGCTGTATTGGAATAGGCTAATCCCACCTGTGTGTTTTGGCTAGCCCCCAGATACAGTTGAACCTGTAAAGGTTGAAGAGGAGATTTTTGGACATTGATGGTAAAGCCTAGTTGATGGAGCAGGTCTTTGGTATTTTGAGTGTGCTGTTGGCACAGAGGAAGAGTGCTGGCTTTGATTAACACAGTTGGCGAGATACAGGAAGACATGGATGTTTTGTCTGTGTAAATGTGCTGCTACCACTGCTAGGCATTTGGTGAATACTCGCAGTGCAGTAGTCACTCCAAACTGGAGGACTTTGTATTGGTAATGTTTGCCGGCTATCACTAATCTTAGGTATTTGCGATGTGCTGGATGTATTGGAATGCAAAACTAGCCATTCTTTAAGTCTAGGGCTGATAGAAAGTCACCTAGCCGGAGAAGTGGGATCACGTCTTGGAGAGTGACCATGTGGAAATGCTCTGACAGGATGTAATGATTTAAGGGTCGTAGATCAAAGATTTGCCTAAAGATCCATCCATTTTGGGGATTAGGAAGTACAGGGAGCATACTCCTGACCCCTAAAGTTGCAGAGGGATGGGTTCTATGGCTCCTTTGAGCAAAAGAACTTCAAATTCCTGTTTGAGTAGCGTTTGATGTTCCTGAGAGAGCGTGTGAGTGCGAGGAGGAATGTTTGGGGTTGTGGTAATGAGCTCTAACCATGTTGGATAATGTCCAACACCCACTGATCTGATGGTATTGATTGCCATGTGGGCAGAAAATCCTGTAATGGTCCCCCGACAGTTGTGGAGTGTTTGGAGGGGAATGAGAAGAAAGTCATTGTTTTGTGGTGGGTGCGGCACCACATGGAGAAGCACCTTTGCCGCTACCTTTGACATTGTTGCCCCTATGGAGCCGGTATAGTAACCTCGGGGAGAGGTATGGTAACCCTGGCCGCACTGGTACAAGGTAAAGGAATCTGAAGAGGTGGTTTTCAAACCCCCATTGTAGATGATGCGGCCCAAAGGAGCCAGGAGGAGTAGGTGTCTGAAGTGCACACACAGACTTGGAATTCGCCGTATCCTTTTTCATTTTTTCCATGGCCAGGTCAACTTGGGGTCTGAAAAGATGTTCTTTGTTGAAAGGGACAATAAGGGCCAGATTACAACTTTGGGGGTGTTGCGCCTTGTCCACCCCGCCGCCACACCACCAGATTAGGATTTCTACCTGTATGACATGCAAGGTCTCTCAAAATGGGCACCACAATGGGGATGCCAAAAACAGTTCCTGCAGAGCATGGACTGAAAAGTCCATGCCATGCAGGAATTGGTGATCATGCACACAGGGGGCTTTCCATCTTCGCCAGGGTTTTTATGGTGGAGAAACCACCATGAAAACCCTGATAGAGAGGAAAGTCCTAATATGCTTGGCAGGACCGCAGCGGTCCTGTCAAGTATATTGATGCCTCTACACTGCTTAAACACTGCCAAGGAACGTGGTTCCCTGGTTGCTGAGGTGAGACTGTGGAGGTCTGACCACCCGGCTCCTTATAGGGCAGTCGGGAGATCGCCACAATTGCGCCCCTGAGAGTCTGGCAGTCCGTGGACCACCAGACTCGTAAATCGGGCCCTTAATAGACTTTGTTGGACTTCTGGCTTAAAGCCAGATATGCTGGGCTACGCATAGGCATTGCAGCAAGATACTAGTATTGATCCCTCAAGCAGCGATATCTGCTGAATCTAAGGAACAATGGATGGAGGTGTTGGAGATGAGCGTACCTTTGGAGACAAGCTCCTGACCTCTTTTCTTGGGCTACTCCGGGAGATACTGGAGGAGTTCCTCAATTTCATCCCAGTGTGCACGGTCATACCTTGCAAGCAAACCCATTGAGTTGGCAATATGCTAACAGTTGCTTGATTGAGCTGCCACCCACTTACTAGAGGGACCAATGAGTTTGCTTTCCTTGTCAGGAGGTGGTGCATCACTGGCAGCTTGGGAATTAGCTTGCTTGCGAGCTTTAGTACCAAGTGAGTCAGGAGGAATCTGTCCCCTGATATAGATGGGTCAGATGGAGCGGCTTTATATTTTTCATCAACCCTGGAAGTGATGATTCTGGCTCTAGCAGGGTCTTTAAAGATGTCTTCTGTATGATAACACACCCTTAAGTAAAGGGAGGTATTAAGTGGCCCTATGTGTGGAAGAGAGTGTTTCAAAAAGAAACACCTCTTTCAGAGATTCCTTGTGTAGCTCGACCTCATGAAAAGTAGCGGCTCTACCGATGAGTTCCTGGTAAGATGTGGAATTGTCAAGAGGAAATGGACAAGGGGGGGGGGTATAGGTCTGGATCAGTGTCATCCCCTGCCCAATGTCCACCTGTGTTAAAGTGTGGAGACCCTTGAAGGGTTATATTCAAGGGATCTCCATCAGAGTGTGTTGGAGAAGGTGGAGGTGGTGGAGGGGGACTGGAGGTGGAGATGGTGGTGGAGGTGGTAAAAGACTGGAGGCTTGTCCGCCTTCTGTTTCTACCAGGACTGGTGTATCAATAGCGTCTTCGAAGGAGAGTTGTCTCTTCGATGGCAGTGGAGTCGGAACCGAACGTTTGGCAAGAATGCGCCTTGTGTGGGTCTGGAAATGGATCTGCTTTTGGTGAGCATCCAATATTCCTTGCAAATTGTGGAGAACACAGGATTGCCAGGATCAGATTTCGGAAATGGTTTCGAAGGTTTCGGAGCAGAAGAGTGTTTCTGTTTCAGTGTCGAATGTCCTCTCGCAGTGTTCCGGTGACAGACACAGGTTACAGTCCAGATCTAAATCCGGAGGTACTTTGTGTGACAATTCAGGCAAAAACGGAAATGCATCCCTCGGCGAGGGTCAGGTTGGGTGGATATATATCAGATGCTTGGAACATAGAGAAGGGCACTAGGCAAGGTTGCCTGCTTTCTACGCTGCTGTTCTCTAGGCCATGGAACACCTAGCAATGTACTTACATGCCAAATTAGGGCGGTGGGTGATACAAGTGGGGGTGGTGGATCGCTTATTTTCTCTATATGGAAATGACACCCTCATTTATCTGCAACTGCCCGAGATCTCAGTGTTACTCCTTAAGCAGGCGCTGCAGCAGTTCGGCAAGGCATCCAGCCTTCTCTTCAACCAAGGTGAATCATTGATATTCTCCTCAGCAAGCCTCAATGGTAGGCCTCTGGAAATTCTGCCGCAGGTCAAGTTGCGATGGGACCTCACATACATAGGGATACATGTGGCGCATATGCCAGAGAAGCAATTCTCTCTTAACATAACCAGAGTACTGACAATACTGACCACTGTACCTGCCCTTTATGCCCCGGAACTCTGACTGAGGGGTTCCGAGTGGTGACTAGGTTACTATACCTTTGTGATTAAAACTCGACAGGACCGCTGCTAATTATTGCCCTGAAAAAATTCTTTTGTAAAGAAGGTAACGCGTTGGCTGATGTTTGACTGCATGTTTTACTATAAGGAATAAAAGAAACTTAAAGAACTTCCCTATTAGCGTTTGGACTCTTTTCCTGGTGCACCTTCCATTGCTTCCAAAAAGGGAACTGGAGATGTGAATTTTTAAAATTTCAAGTAAAAATAGCACCAAGAGGCACAAACTGTCAATGATAGTCAATGGTCGCGGTAGACCAGGACCTAGGTGCAATTTGACACTGATGGAGCTCGGGTAGGATACACCAACCAGGTTCGGACTGGTCAAAGATTTAAGATGTAGCTTTCTTATTTTAGTCCGTTATGTCCCAATCCACCACAGGAGTACACTTCTGAAGACCTGCCCCCCTCCGCCCTCCTCCCCCCCAAGACCTCAGGAGAGGCACTCAGAAACTCACAGGGTGTCAGAGGCTATATAATGTAGAGTCCACTCCAGGTCCAGTTGCCACTTGTCAGCTGGGCAGTTGCACAAAAAAAGCTTGTTGTGTCCTTGTAGCTTTACCAGGAGGTCATTCTTTTGAGCCTTGGGAGTACACTTCTTTGTCTTCTGAACAAGAGATATCAGGTCTAGCCTCTCATGGCTCTTCCCAGGTCATAGACAGCAGTTTCATTCCAATTCTGATCTTCCTCAGGTCCAGGAGTGTTCTGAAATGAGTGCCTGGTGATGCCACATTTATGCCAAGCACAAACTAGCGCTTGGGAATGACTCACTGGCAAGCCTTTACTAATGGGTTAAATGTTTCTTGGAACAATTCTATGCATTTTGTGTATTTTAAAGATGGCAGAAATTTTCAGCCACACTAAACATAGACTGCAAGGGCTGGCAGTGTGTGGGAGTCTACTATTGTAATCCTACAATTCTCCCACATCAAACACTAAAATCTAGTTTGGAACAGTAACTGTAGTCCCAAAAAACTTAGACAGAGACGTCTGGTAGAACAACGCAGAGTTTTCCAGCAACCAGACGGTAGATACACAAAATAATTGTCTTGCATCCAGTCCTCATCCCTTGAAGTGCACCCCTAGTTTTATATGTAAAACCCTAACAGACCTGTCAAGCAGGATGTGACAATCCAGCAGGATCTGATACTGTAATGTCAAAAATGAACGCACTGTGATTGGAGAATGCCTGGCTTGTTGGACAGATAATCCAGAATGTTCTTAGACTTAATTAGTACTGACTCATGCCAGAAAATGTTTTTCAGATCATGTCTGTCTCTTGTTAAGGGCATAAGAATAACAAAACGCATACAACTTCACTGAATGTAACATTTACATTATTAAATGGGTATGGTACCTCTTACTATAAATTTCATCAAACTATCGGCTAAAAATGGCATCAGAAGCACCAGCCTTTTTATGTTAAACAGGGACCAGCGCTGAACCTTCTTGCGCAAGATGCCCAATTATTACCCTACCCTAAGTCTCTGAACTCACTGCAGGTTGTCACAGAAGACCATATGTGAGATGGCTTAGAAACCAAATGTCCCGTATAGGCTTGCACAGACTGACATCATGAATTTCCTGTATGCATAAATATCCAGTAATGTTCAGGTGGGTAGACCTGAGGGAGACGCAGCCGAGATAGGAGAATGTTGCTAATGTTCTTATTTCTTTGAAAAAAGAAAAAAATATTGAAACATAAAAATAGCATCAGCCCTGGAATGAATGTGGCCATCTACTACTGATAGCAGCAATAGAGGGTTAAGAGGCAGACTTACAAATGTTCAGGAAAGGCAATTACCTGGTGAAAGGAGCACGTTACAGTGGTTCATTGAGCTTTTATGCACAAGGGCAGACTCAGATTATGTGCTCTATTGCCTGATTCGGCATACCAATTCAAAGAGTTTATAAAGGTCACACCATGCCAAACTTAAGACCCTTAGTTTAGTTTTCAGTCCTATCAAAGATGAGCTATTCGCTTTTTAAGTTTCTGGAGAACAAGAAAGTAGACCATGCTGTGCTTTACTTTTATCTCCGTGTATGATATATATAAACTGTTGGCAACATTCAACAAAAGCTTCTCTTTTAAAAGTACGGGAGACATACGTGAACAGCAAAGTTAGAAATGTGTTTCCCCTTTATCCTCTCACTCATTGACAATTAGCCACTGTTCTAGTAACAGGGCTTTCAAAAATCTAAGGATTGCGATGGTGTTTTGAGTAGGGACCTGTAAGCACAGACACAACACTTCATACCTAAATAAAGGATGACACCTTCTGAATGACTAAAACCTTGGTCACAAAGTATGACAATATCATAACTTAACCCAAACTTCATTACTACCACCATAATACATATGTGATGATCTTTTTAATCTTTAAATATGTGTTTTACTACTTGGATGTTCTATTGCTATCATGTACTCAATGTGCACGAACGGATGAAACTGGACGTGTTTCAGGGGGCTGATGGAAATTGGCTTGTTAGAGCATGTTATGTTAAAACTATTTGTAGAGCGCACCTACACCGGTTGGTTTCTTGGCGCTATATATAGGAGTAGCCTGGGTCCTGGTAAATTATTCATATGCCTGAATGAACAGCCATGTCTTAAGGAGTCTCCTGAATCTCAGGAGGTCTGTAAAGGATCTGATATCAAGGGGCAAGGCGTTCCAGAAGCAGGGGGCCAACAACACAAATCTGCTGCCGTCTAACAGATTTGATTTGTAGGACGGTGTGACCAGAAGTTTCATGTGGGCTGAGCGCAAATTGCGGGTGGGTATGTGTGTCTGAATAAAATTGGAGACAAATTTAGGGCAGGTGCTATACAAGGATTTGAAAATGAGGCACCCGATTTTGAAGGCACAGCGTTGTGATATGGGGAGCCAATGTAGCTTCCTCATAAGAGGGGAAGCATATTGCCATCTGGGCTGATGAAGAATCAGTCTTGCAGCCTGGTTCTGCACCAGTTGTAGTCTTTTGACTAAATATAGCGGCAGACGGAAGTACAGTGAGTTGGCGTAGTCTATGTGAGAGATGACCAGGGCTAGAACTGCCTGCACCAATGCTTCCCTAGTAAGAAATCTGCGAATTTTTCTGATCTTCCGCAACTGAAAGAAACAGGTAGAGACTACAGTTCCGA
The DNA here is from genome assembly GCF_964204655.1 of Triturus cristatus. Lineage (NCBI taxonomy): Eukaryota > Metazoa > Chordata > Amphibia > Caudata > Salamandridae > Triturus > Triturus cristatus. The sequence continues at coordinate 1,363,169,605 of NC_140590.1, forward strand.
TCTTGGACTTTATGGATAGTTTGCAATTGATTGTGACCCCTAGGCTCTTATCTGAGGAGGATGGGGTTGGGGGAGAGCCCAGCTCAGCATGAACTAATGTAGCACGTTCCAGAAAGTCAAGAATGCCTGCCTTCCACAAGCAACATGTAATATCCAAGGGCATATGGGGAGAGATGATGGAGTTGATCTCAGGCAGCAAAATTCGTCGATTTGGCATGCCACTTGCATTTGCAGATATCAAAGTGCAGAACTCTGCAAAGCTTTATGAGGGTCAATGATAACACTTGCATTTGACTCTGTAGCTCACACTGACCACGAAAAGACAAGTCAGCAGGGGTAACTTGAATAAAGAATATATTTGTCTCAGCGTCCGAGCAGCTAGGATCTGCACAAACTTCAGTCTCAAGAGTCAAATGCATAGGAAGATCTGCGTATTGGGCATTTGTATATGAAGTCAATGGAAACATATATGTTGACGACTGCGATATCCATTACATCCCAAATAGTCATGCAAAAAGTGCTGGAGTACTTCATTAACAGCAATTCTGTATATTAACAGTGGTCAAACAAAAGATATAAACTGATAACTGAGATATTTCCGTTTCGGATTCTGGAGAGACAAATGTAAGACTTGTCATTTTGATTTGAAAAAAGTTTTCCCAAAGCTCCATGGTGTGCTTTTCCTCCCCTTAGAACAGAACTAGAACTTTTCTCAGAATCGGATTATCAGAAAAAATGCATTCTTTCAACTATACCTTTCAATTACAGATGGAAGTATTTAATGCTGTGAAATAAATATTTACCCATTTATTATATTTCAATGGTCCAGTGAATCCCATTGCTTCTATTATTTTAGTAAAAGCTCCAACTTCCTCTTCTGATGGTTGTAGATTGCCCTTTGCAGTACACACCTAGACAGGAGAACACAAACACTTATATTATAGCCTGAAAACGGAAATGCATCTTCATTGTTTAGCTAACAGCATAAGCAGAGCACACAACTGTGTACACAAGCCTGTGGGTCTTTTAAAAGGTAAAGGTGTCCCACAATAATCACTCATTGCTCATGGTCTACAGGTTCCTAAACTACCTAACCTGCTTAAAGCCGCCAAGTGGCCTGTGTCATGTTTGATACCTTCAGTCCTGACCTTAATGTACGTCAATAGTATTCTGCATGGCAAACAAATAACTTATTCAAGATGAACTTTGTGTAACAAGGGCAGGACGGGAACAGCAGTGTCACATTTACATAGACACCAGCATTATAAGCAAGGTGCCAGTGATGAATGAGAAATGGCAGATACACTTTTAATATATTATGCAGGGGATCTGGAGGAAGGCTTGCACGACGAAATGACGTCTGAATCTTTTCCAAACTTTTTTATCAGCTGTTTGGTATCATTTACAGGTGTTATTTACAAAGCTATCACATTTAAGTTGGCTTTATGCATGACAAAGTCTTCTTGTCAGGCGAATTTACTAGCTTTGAGAATATGGACGAGAACACTTTTCTAAAGTCGTAGTTTGCATTACAAGCATCGAAAATAACTTCGCTTCTGGAAAAAAATGAAACGAATTAGCAGTGTTAATAGAGAGTACTTTAAAATGGCCGAAAACCAGAGTATAGATAAAGACAGATAGAGATAAAGATAGAAAGGGAATGTAAATGGGAAACAGAAAAAGATGGCAAACACAAGGAGATGATGGACGGAGCGCTGAAACTGGGGGTGAGTGTCTGAAAAGTGTCAGCGCTCCGTCCATCATCGCCTTGTGTTTGCTTTGCAGACAGAAAAAGATGACAAAGGTAGAATAAAACAGAGGGAACGAAACAAGCCAGTAAATGATCCTTTTTATTAGTATTTGTAACCACAAATACGTAAGTGTTTCATGACCAGGACTAGTAAGCAGCAAAAAAGATCACCTTCGAAGTGCTGTGTAGTGTACGCAATGGCTGCATTGCTAAGAGACGGCTTTGTGTAAACCCGCAGCATAATTTCTTCTGTTGAGAAATGCATTTCTGGAGAACCTAGAAAGGGACGACAAAAACAAGTTTTACAGTCAAATACTATGATATACACATGTGTGTGGTAATTCTTTTTTGTCACAACAGTGGCAATGAGCCCAGTGAGTGTACTCTGTCGGACTAGAGTTGCTCTTGGAGATCTACCTATGCATCTAGAAGAAGGGCCAACAAGGTTGTAAAAAAAACACAAGAACTGGTACAACAAGCATTTGCAATGCAATAGGTCTCGCATTTATAAGAGTTTGAGCTATTGGCATTGTAAAATTACAATGCCTTTTATTTATGTTTTGGTTTTAAAACAAATAAAAGGCATTGTCATTTACAATGTCAGTAGCATAAACTCGCATAAAAGCAGTGTGTGGAGTGCAGCAGTGTGCGGCGTGCAGTAATGTGCGGCGTGCAGCAGTGTGAGGCGTGCAGGAGTGTGCGGCGTGCAGCAGTGTGTGGCGTGCAGCAGTGTGTGGTGTGCAGCAGTGTGCGGCGTGCAGCAGTGTGTGGCGTGCAGCAGTGTTTCGTGTAGCAGTGTGAGGCATGCAGCACTGTGTGGCGTGCAGCGGCGTGCAGCAGTGTGCGGCGTGCAGCAGTGTGCGGCGTGCAGCAGTATGCTGCGTGCAGCAGTGTCGTGCAGCATGCAGCAGTGAGTAATGCAGCAGTGTGCAGCAGTGTGTGGCGTGCAGCAGTGTCTGGCGTGCAGCAGTGTTTCGTGTAGCACTGTGCGGCGTGCAGCAGTGTGTGGTGTGCAGCAGTGTGTGGCGTGCAGCAGTGTTTCGTGTAGCAGTGTGGCAGCAGTGTGCGGCGTGCGGCAGTGTGTGGCGTGCAGCAGTGTGCGGCGTGCAGCAGTGTGCTGCGTGCAGCAGTGTTTCGTATAGCAGTGTGCGGCATGCAGCAGTGTGCTGCATGCAGCAGTGTGTAGCGTGCAGCAGTGTGTGGTGTGCAGCAGTGTGTGGCGTGCAGCGGCATGCAGCAGTGTGTGGCATGCAGCAGTGTGTGGCGTGTAGCAGTGTGCAGCGTGCAGCAGTGTGCGGCGTGCATCAGTGTGAGGCGTGCAGCAGTGTGTGGCGTACAGCAGTGTGAGGCGTGCAGCAGTGTGAGGCGTGCAGCAGTGTGTGGCGTGCAGCAGTGTGTGGCGTGCAGCAGTGTGAGGCGTGCGGCAGTGTGCGGCGTGCAGCAGTGTGTAATGTAGCAGTGTGTAATGCAGCAGTGTGTGCAGCAGTGTGTGGCGTGCGGTAGTGTGCAGCGTGCAGCAGTGTGTGGCGTGCAGCAGTGTGTGGCGTGCAGCAGTGTGTGGCGTGGTTTGTAAACAACAAGAAAAGCGGACATCAAAGGAAGAGTGGGAGGGAACGAGCATATGGGGTGTGAGTTAATTGTTGTAAGAGGGGATGCAGGAAGTGAGGCCGAGCGCACGCTGGCGAAAGCAGTCTGCTGCTTTCAAGTCCGATGCCAGATGCCAGCTTCGCGCTTGAATGCCTCACATGCACTGGCCATAAACCGAATTCCTAAGGTCTTGTGCCCCTTACTAAATCTCTCTGAATGCGTGAGGCGGCGCACGCGCAGGAGGTAGCTGGTGGCAAATGGAATGCGCGTGGTTATGCGCGTAACCGCCACCCGATAGCCAGGCGAGATCTAAAAATGATAAAAGTGCATCTCAAGGCTAATTGGCTTGAAAAATATAAAAATATGAAAATAGTAGAAATACTAGATGTCATATGAAACACACCAAACAAACTGTGTTATACACCCACTTAAAAAAAATAGGAGAATAAGGGATCAGGGGCAGAATGGGACTTCTGGAATACTCTTTTGCCATCCATAATTATACAGAATTAGTCTCAACTACATTCACCGACCATAAAGTGGGTACTATATTAGACAGTGTATTCTAGAAGGAATTACGTATTTGCTTAGTTTATATATTCAGTTTGTAACAGCAAAGCCAAAATATTTCCACACTGCCAATGTAAGCACATAAACGAACACTCGAAAACAAATCGCATTAGAATAAAAACATTTCAATCAAATCCGTGACAGACTTTCACTGCTAATAATATGCTTTTCTAAAACATATCTCAGTTTGCTGCCGAATGATGCAAAGGACAGTTGAGGAGAATAATCTATATCTGCGCTGGACGACATTTCTGCGCAATTTCATTGACTTTTCTTCTCTTCAAATATTTCAGCCAGGACGTCACAGGGATGTGGGGCAGATTAATGAGGTGGGGACCCTATTTTATTTTAGTTTTATTCCTACTTGATATGATTCAATGTTAATTTACTTCGAAAAATCAATGCACTCTCAAACAAAGAATCGTCCACCTCCCATATTTTTACGAAACTTGCTGGGACCTATTCTAGTAATGTGGTAGGGTATAGTTACTTCCAAGAACAGCAGTACTTACTGGTTCTGAGAATTTGAGTTGTTGGTTGAGGGGTGGTGTAAGCCCTTCTCAAGCAACAGCCATAATCCTTGTCAGGGTGAACCACAATAGTCACTGTGCTTAATCCTCTAGTAGCTTGGCACAAAAGCTGTTAGGCTTAACTTAGAGGCAATGTGTAGAGCATTTATAAAAAAAACCACACACACAGACACACACACACACACACACACACCCCACTCCACCCCACCCCAAAAGATTCCACACCAATTTAGTAAAACAACAAAAATTCAATTAATAGAGATATGCAGTTTTAAAAATTGTAGGTAACTAGCGATTAAAAGCACAAAACACCACTCACAGTGATCTGGCTGTGCAAGACCAGGTGAAAGACACAAGTTCAGGTCAACCGCGATTAGAGCCTGGGCCGGATACAGGGACCAGGTTAGTCAAAGTCTAGCGCAAAGAGTCCAGTTAGCACTAGAGGAGACTGCGAGGAACAGAGAGAGAGATCGCAGATGGTCGGCGCTGAAGCAGGAACATCAGGCTGGGCATCTTGGAGTTGTTGCTGTAGTGAGAGGATCCTACAGGCGTCATGGAGGAGCTTCGCCTTGGGGGTCACTGTGGGCTAGTGATGCTGTTGTGCGAAGTGCAGATCTCGCTTTGCTGGTCAACGCTAGCAGTCGCTGTAGTCAGGTTCATCAGAGCTTTGTACTGGCAGGCAGCAAGATCTAGGAGCGAGTGGGCACATTCGCAATCGCGAAAAGCATAACACTTCTGTGTCCAGAGGGGTGCAGTTTGATGCCAGCCAAGTGCCTACACCCTCGGAAGGTACCTCCTGGGGATCAGAGACTGACTCTTAAAGAGGCAAGCTGGGCCCAGTTGCAAGGCTAGACAGATCCAGTTGCAGCAGGTCAGTTGGACAGTTGCAGGGGGGGGGCCTCTGGAGCTTGTTAGGTCCCGGTAGCTCTGAACAGAAGGTCAATCAACTGACAAGACTAGGACAAGAAAATGCCAACTTTATAAAAGTAACAGTCCAAAAGACACAGACCTGACGCGGCAATCAGGGGAGCGGGGAGTATGGTGGGTATTCCCACAGTATTAATTGCACTAAGGGGTGGAGTGCACTGAATGACAGGGGTTTTATCTTTATTGAGTTTACAAATGTTTTGGGTTTGGATTTAACACAGCTTTTTTTTTGCAATTTTGTCCGCTTATGTTTCGTAGTAGTTAAGGGGCATTATCATTAGGTTCACATATAGATTTCTTTTTAGGGTGTACGCACATTGAGCATGGGACTGGGTAAGGGTAAATCACAGGGGGCAGCACTCACACATATACCTCAATGACTGGTTGCTTTGAACAGATGATTTAGATGTCTTGTTATTACTATTATTTCAGTTACCCGTGATGAAGGGCTCAGTAGTCCGAAATGCATTGGGTGGAATTACATGAGGCTACTGATTATGAATTGTTCATTCCTACTTGTCGCCGTTAAGGCCTGGATGGGCATACAGTGAATATTTGAAAATATTAAATAATTGTGGAATACACTGTCTTCGCAGTGCAAGTAAATTGATGTATGAATTTGGAATAAATACTACAACACAAATGGTGGATTAAAACTTGGATTGAAATTTGGAATACATGATGCATATTTGATTATTGTGAGAATCTATTCCCGCACAAAGCAGTGCGACTGATTGGCACGTTAGGTTTGTGTCTTTTGGACTGTTAATTTCACATCCGTGATTTTTGGGACAAATCACAGCATCAGTTTGCACGCCATCACTTACTTAGAAATGAACACTATCACAAGGAAAGGAGTGCAATCGACTTTCTTCTCTTCGGCAAAGCAACTTCCTAAAAGTGACATTTTTAGAATTGTGACTTAAAAATATTTCAAATTACAATTCCTTAGACATCAAACATGATATTTCTACCTTCTTCCAAACAAAAGTTAGCACATTAAATGTAATAGGTAACCCAATGTTATCCAATGGGAGAGGTAGGCCTTGCAATAGTGAAAAACTAATTTGAGAGTTTTTCAATACCAGGGCATATAAAACTTATAATCACATGTCTCACTTTTCAAATACACTTCATGGGTTGTTTGGGGGCTACCCACGGGGTGACTTGTATGTATTAAAAGAAAGGTTTAGGTCTGGCAAAAGGTTTATTAGGCCAGGTCAAAAAGGCAGATTAAATCTGCACACAAACATCCATCACAGGTCTGAGACATGTTTTAAGGGGTTACTTAAGTGACTGGCACAAGTGCTGCAGGCCCACAAGTAGCATGTAATTCACCTGCCCTGGGTATATGCTATGTCACTTTACAAGGGACTTATAAGTAAATTAAATAGGCCAATCAGGTGTCAGCCAATTTCACCATCTTTAATGGCGAGAGCACGATTACTGTAGCGCAGTCTAGAAGTGGTAAAGTGCACAGAGTCCTACAGGCCAACAAAAACGGATTCAGAAAACAGGAGAGGTCAAGGCAAATATTTTGTGGGTGACCCTGCTGAGAAGGGCAGATCCAATACTGGCTCATTATGTACACTCTTGGATAAGAGCAGTTGTGTCCACTAAAGGCCCAGGAGGCCTAGATTAATGCCAGATCGCAATTTATGAACATATATCAGTTGTGGTTATTCTGATTCAGCCCTTCTGGACACACTGGACACCACTGGATTGAAGTGATAGGAGACTCTTCTGGCTATATGCACAGGACATTAACTAAGTCCTCCACCATTTACTCTAACTATTGACATACACTTAACTTCAAATGATTGATGCCTCAGTTAACTCCCACAATGTATAAAAGTCACATCCAGGGTGTTGTGTGTGGCAGAGCTTTCCTAGTAAAAAACACATGTTATATACAAGCCAGGCGTGACTGTGTGGCAACACAAAAGCACTAATTTCTTAGCGTGTGCATGTGATAGGCTGGAAAACAAAGGAACTGTTTAGAATGGTAGTGTTAAAAAATGTGTGATTGATCGCCATATTTTATTTAGAAGTATATTTAAACATTAGGCACATTAACTGAAAATGAACATGGAAAATGTCCTGTTCTCTTAAAGCTGCAAAGCTACGTTTAAATGTTATAGTTAACGTCTTGGGTGTTGTAAACATGACGTCCTGGCACTGGCCCACGGGGAAAGCGCTGGCACTTCCTCCGTGGTCCGCCCACCTACATGCCCTCACTGGGGAGGGCAGCCAAAGTGCTTCCTCTGCCATCCCCAACCCCCTTTGGCAATCAGATGACATCCGCACCGACGTTATCATAGGCTGCCGGGGACTCACTGGAAGTCACTTGCTTCCAGCATGCCCAGAGACAGGACGTGGATCAGGTGCATTCTTCTCGCGGGGGGGGGGGGTCCGAGGTTCTTTGGGCAAAACACAGGGGAAAAGGAAATAATTTTTCCTTTCCCCCTGTGCCTGTTCCGAATGGATTCCTGCTCCACGATCGCGGGTGAGGCCCACGATCGTGGAGCAAGAGACCATACTCTGGACCACCCAGGGATGTTTTTTTGTGTTGTTGGGGGAGCGAACCCTTAGGCAAGGGCCACTCCCCTGCGGGCATGTGTAGCCGTATTTTGCCCCCCTCCCCCCGGGGGGGGGGGGCAAAACCCACTAGGGGCCAGGTATTTCAATTTTGTGCATTTTGGTATTGACCCCTTGGGTAAGGGCCGTTACCCAGGGGCAATTTCCTTTTTCCGGTTCCCCCTGGGGCTAGATCGTCTGCTTTTTCGGCCAATCTAGCCCTTGGGGTGGTCGAAACCCACTAGAAGCCAGGGATTTATATTTTAATAATTATGGGGAGAGATCCCTTGGGGAAAGAAGCCACTAGACCACCAGGGATTTTTTTGTATGTAGTGAAAAATGTTTTGGGGAGTGGCCCCTTGAGCAAGGGTCACTCCCCTTTTGGGGGTGAATGTTTTGGCCATTTCGGCCTTATATTTGTAGGCACATCTGGAAGCCACTAGACCACCAGGGATTATTTTTGTATTTGGTGCAAAAAGGTTGCATTAAGGCCCCTTGGGCAAGGGTCACTCCCCTTTTGTGGGTTAATATTTTGGCTGTTTCAGCCCCCATTGGGGCAGATAGGCCTTGTATTTTTAAGCCCAAGGGGGGCAGAAGCCACTAGACCACCAGGGTAAGTTTGTGTGTTAAATGTGGTTTGGATAATGGCCTGCGTGTTTTGCCATTATTTGTCATCGTAACCTTTTGTTCCCCTATTCATTTTAGTGCAAAGCTTTTGATTTACTTTGGTGTAACTGGTGCTTGCGGTTTAGGCACTGGTAGGGCTGTAGTTTGGGAAGTCGCAAGCGTTTGGTAAGGAAACGTCTTTTTATATTGTTTGCTCCAAATGAGTATCAATGACCTGCATGAATGTATTTTTTGAAAATGTTGTACTAATAGCAGCATATTTAGCTTCTGTTTGAATGTGTGACATTTTCCTTGTATTTGTGTACAATGTGTATTGTGTTGCCTTGTGCGTAATTGTTTTTAGTTTTCTTTTCTAGTGGGATATTGGTGCTTGCTGTGTCTGTGCAGAGTAGGTGCTGGTGAGTCTAGTGGTTTCTGGCAAAGTGAGTGGTATTGTTTTATAGTATATAGGTCTTTGTGTGCTTTGTATTGATTGACTTTACCTTGCCACTGCTACACTTTGTTTATTACCTTTTTACACAGTTTTGGGTACTGTTGACTTATTTGTCAAGCTACGTCTAGAACTAAGGATTATGGCTAGCCGCAGGATGACCGCTCAGCAGGTTGTTGGGATGCTTTTCAAATCTTCTGACCATGATTATGAGACTGACTCTGCATTTGAAGCAGAGGAGGGAGGCCAGGATTCTGGCATTGAATTTTCTGTCGAGAGGAATCATCTGAGGATGAAGCCACTCTCAGTGCGGATGAAGCTACTCTCAATGCGGGATGAACTGGCTGTTTTAGAGGAGGATACTGATAAGCCGATAGTGCTGCAAGAGGCATCTGGATTTCAGCCTAGGACTGCAAGGCTTCCCACTGGAAGTGCTGGACTCTAGGTTGAACCAAACATGGTGCAGCCAGTGTTGCCTGCCTTTAGTGGTTTGCAGAGTGCAGAGTGAATAGTTAAACATTTTTGCCTATAAAGTTCTTTCATTTGTTTATGGACGACATATTTTTGGCTGAGATTGTTGAGCAGACTAATTTGTATGCTGAGGGCCAGACTTAAGCCCCACTCTAGTGCTTCCCAGTGGACTTCCACAAATCTGGATGAGATGAAGAAGTACTTGGGTTTAACTTTTTTGATGGGCCTGATAAGGAAGCCGTCACTGTCTTAATATTGGTCTACTGATACCTTGATGGCAACAGCTATATTTCATGCAACCATGAGACATAATCAGTATTTGCTTCTTCTTCGGATGTTGCATTTTGTTGATAATGCTATAGTGTTACCACAAGATCACCCTGACTGTGACCATTTTTTCTTTTTTTTACATTTTCAGATTTTTTTTAGAGCAAAGAAGACAATTCAATACAAAAAAAATGAAAACATCATACAATACAAAAGCACAAAACAGAAATCAAGTAATTATCCAAAAAGCATATAATCGGATGTCTAGTCTGGCTCGTGAAATACAATAATCATGAATAAGGAGATGACTATGAATAATGACAACAATACAGGGAAAATATGAAAGGTGGGGGGTGGTCCTTCATGCTAGATATATAGCATCGGGGTCTTGTCGCGGCCTAGTAGTGCTTTTTAAATGGGCATGAGAATGCAAATCAGTGTGGAGGATATGAGAGAGGGGAGACATAAAATATGTAGGTTAGTCAGTGCTGGGGGTTACAGCAGTTGCGGGGGCCGCGGGGGTTGGTCGTGCAGTATCTGAAGGGGCCTGAGAGGCCTGCAGTGTTTGCTGTAGGTGTGCGGTAAATGCACCATATGTCCTGGGCCTGGAGGTTGGGGGCTGGAGCGTGGCATAGATCTCTGTTTGCAGATTACAGTAAGCCAAACTATGCGTCCATGCAGCCCTCTGAGGCCTAGTTTTCGCCCCCCAATGAATTGCTATTTCTCTCTTGGCAAGCAATAAAGCAATTGCTACGAATCCCCGGTAGCAAAGTTTGGCGCGACTGACCAGGCCTAATAGGCCTAGCTTCGGGGAAAGCATGAGGGGAGTGCCTATTATTACCTCTACTGCCTGGAATACTTCGACTGTGACCATTTATTTAATGTTCCGCATGTCCTTGATCACTTTGTAGATCGTTTTTCACAGATTTATGTGCCAGGGAAAGAAATAGCTGTGGATGAGTCTTCGGTCCTGCTCAAGGGTCGATTAGTTTTTAGGCAGTACATTTCTAGCAAGAGGGCACATTATGGAATTAGGATGTATATGCTGTCTGAGAGGAGTACTGGATACGTCTATAATTTCAAGGTCTACACTGGTAGGGGTTCCAGTATTGACTCCCCTGGTTGTTGGAGTTACAGAGAAAATTGTGTGGGAACTTGGCAGCGGACTTTTTAGCAAATGTCACCATTTATATGTGGATGCCTTTTACACTGTTGTGCCATTGTTCAGGGTATTGTTCAAAGTAGACACTGTTGCTTGTGGCACAATCTGCTCTAACCGTAAAGGTTACCCAAAAAAGTGAGTTTGTTAAGCAAACTTGTGAAGGGACAGTGCAGTGCTTTGCGAAAGTTATGGTCATCTAGCTCTGAAATATTCTGACAGGAGAGATGTCTATATGCTGACTGCCATTCATGATGAAAGTACTTCACCTGTGACTGTTTGGGGTCAGGTTGCTGAAGTTTGCAAACTGTGTGCTTTTTAGGCTGCAATAAGCAAACGGGCGGTGTAGAAAGACTACATCAGCGGTTGGAACCACACAGTGCTTTTTGTAAGGCGTATGCTCGGTATAAGAAGTTGGCTGTCCATTTATTCCATTTAGCAAGCTACAAATGCCTTTGTTGTATTTAAGGACTGATCTCCAGAGTCAAAGATTACATTTGTTCAGTTTTAGCAGTCTCTGATAGAGAGCCTTGTTTTAGTGGAACAGGTAGGAGTTCCTAGAGGTAGCAGTGGTGATGGATGTGGCTATATTGAAAGATTGCCACTTTCCTGATCCCCTTCCTCCCACGGCCAAAAAAGACTTTCCCATTGAGAGGTGTGCAGAAGGAGAGTCATATGTACTGCCCCTATTGTCCTTCTAATCCTGGGCTGTGTGTGCCCACATGTTTTAAATTGTACCACTCGCAACTGAGTTTTTGGTTGCAACTGTGAGCGTAAAAATAAACTGACTGATCTGTATCGTCTTATATTTTTAGTTCAGATTTCAAGGTTGGCATTAGTGTAATGTATTTGGTTAGAGCTGTTGTGTTAGTAGTTATAATTTTGTATCTATTGACAATTAGTTTGTGTTTTCTTTTTTGCATAAAAATGTGATGGAGGTGTGCTTGGACTGGCGCTTGGCTGGTGGTGTGCATGGACTGAAGCTTGGCTGGCGGTGTGTGTGGACTGGCGCTTGGCTGGTGGTGTGTGTGGACTGGTGCTTGGCTGGCAGTATGTGTGAACTGGCACAAGGCTGGCAGTGTGTGTGGACTGGCGCTTGGCTGGCAGTGTGCGTAGGCTGGCGGTGTGCGCGGACTGGCGCTTGGCTGGAGGTGTGCGTATTGTGGAGGCATCAAAAATTGTCAATCATAAAACGACCTGGTTTTGCAAGGGGTCACCTATGTTTTTGGTCCTGGGCTCAGCGGCCATGTAGGGAAATCTACCAAGCCCAGACATTTCTGAAAACTAGACACCCGGGGGAGTCCAAGAATGTGTGGCTTGCGTGGATCCCCCAACTTTGTCCTACCCAGAATCCCCTGCAAACCTCAGATTTTGCTAATAAACAAAATCACATTTTCCCCACATTTCTGTGTTGGAAAGTTGTGGGATCAACAGACTGACACAAATTTCTGACCGCCAGCTTTCCCCCAGGTCTCCCGATAAAAAATGGTACCTCACTTGTGTGGGTGGGCCAAGTGCCCGCCACAGGGAATGACCCAAAATGTATGGTGGAGGCATCAAAAATTTTCAATCACAAAATGACCTGCTTTTGCAAGGGGGTCACCTGCGTTTCTGGTCCCACACTCGGCAGCAATGTAGGGAAACCTAACACACCCAGACATTTCTGAAAATTAAACACTCGGGGGAGTCCAAGGATGTGTGCTTACGTAGATCCCCCAACAGTTTCTTACCCAGAATCCTGTGCAAACCTCAAATTTGCTTTAAAAAAAATCACATTTGTCTCAAGTTTTTTTAAACTCAATTTCAATATTTTTTTATTTCAACTGTTACTTTCTATAGGACAACCTTGAACGATCTCAACAAATTACCCTTTGCTGAATTCAAAATGTTGTCTTCTTTTCAGAAATGTATAGCTTTCCGGGATCCATTATTGGTTTCACACCCATTTCTACATTTTCACCTCTAACTTCTTGTAACTTTTTTTTGATTTTTTAAAGCAATATACCGTTACATTCTGGTTACAGGGATATATTGGGGTTGTAGGTTCACAAAGAACCAGAGGTACCCAGAGCCAATAACTGAGCTCCACCTTGCAAAGGTTTTTCATTGTGTACCGGGTTGTGATGGTTTCCGACCAGGTGACGGCGGCAACCAATCCTACATGGCCGCCGCCGAAAACCCAGGAAGTACAGTCAGCGGTCTAGCTGACTCGGGAGGGCGGGCGGACGTGCCCGCTACAAAGAACTGGTGGGAGGCGGAAGCAGGAGATGGTGTGCCGGAATCGGGACCAAGCGAGAAGGAAGAGTGGAGCGCGAGCACCTCGGACGAGGAGGAGGAAGAGCAGAGCGCGAGCACCCCGGACGAGGAGGTGGAAGAAATCAGCGCCGGCAGCAGCAACACAACGCGGGACCTGCCTACCAGTTGGGTAGAAGGGAAGAAAGACAGCGACCGCTCGAGGAGACCTGCCCCCGGGACCACTGATCTCCCCAACGACAAGGAGGCTGGGTCTCCCAACACCACGGCCCAGGAGGGTCGTGGAAGCAGGCAAGTGCCGGGCGGGTATACTTCACTGATTAAGGGGCTGTGGGGACGCATGAAGGGCACCCACGAGCGAGGCACCCCTCCACTGACAGCAGGGCTCTGGTGACGGTGTGCACTTTCCCATCCCTGTCCTATAAGAAAGACAAGCAGAGAGCCTGAGCCTATTTTTTTTCTCTTTGTTTTCTTTGCTTTGGGTCCACGAGTGCCTGCCAGAAGAAGAAGGAACCTGGAGCCCAAAGAAGTCCAAGTAGTAGAACCCACAAGCTACAAGTCCTCTTTCTGTGGCCCTCACAAGCTATTTTTGTTTTATTCAGCGTATGTGGAGCTAACATACGCGGAGCAATAAAGGATGAAAGAATACCCTATCATATCGTGTTGAGCATACTTACCTAGAAAGGGGTGGTGGGGTGGAAGCCCATCGCAAGGGTATCACAACACGGGTATAAAGCAATTTATGTGGTAAAGGAGAGGATGTAGCCCTACGGGTAGAGCGGCTAGAGCGGTCAACATCGAAGCTGGGGAACCAGGTTCGAGTCTCTGCAACGATGCTCAACATCCTGTGATTCTGGGAAAATCACGTAATCTCCCTGTGCCTAACAAAAATTAATGTGTCCTTCTGTAACGAAACTGGTGCTCATGTAAAGCGCTCTGATACCCGATGTCTCGGGTCTAGTTTGCGCTATATAAAACTCTTTAAAACATTTTAATTAAAAAAATATAAAGAGTGAAAAATAGGTATCAAAGAAACCTATGTATTTCTTAAATGGGAACAAGACATGGACCCACTCATTTCTTTAATTTGAGCCCTGAGGAGGCGGAGATCCCCGGGCTGGGGGGAGGGGGTGTGGAGGTTTATTGAACTGGTAAGGTGGCAGTCCCCGGGGCGGGGTTGACCGCGCTGCCCCCTCCCCATCATTGAGACTGAAAGCCCTAGAGAGGTGGTGGTCCCAGGGGCTGCGAGCAGCCACATTTATTTAAAATAAAGCCCCGGGGAGGTGGCGGTCCCCAGGTCTGGGAGAGGTCCACGCGGTCCCACCTATTATAGAAAGTGAAATCCCCGGGGAGGTGGTGGCCCCCGCATCAGTTTACATATGTTTGTTCCGGTAGGTGGCAGTCCCTGGGGCACGGGGGTGTCGCATGGGTACCACCCACATTATATAAACATGCCCACCCATTTGGCCCACCCGGGAGCTTAATGAGGAGAACGGGCGGGAGCCCGCCTATCTTTTTTTTTTAAATTTGCCAAGGATCCAGGGCAACATTTAAAAAAAAATATCTTATAAACCCCAACAGGGTGCCTGTGGGACCCCAATTTCAATATCTGGGGGGTCAGAGTATTCCTATCATGCCCCCTTTTCTTTGTTTTTTACAATCGTCTCAAGCCGAGTCCCAAGATGGCTGCCAACACTTCCTGGTTAAAATTTTGGCAGCCAATCAAATTTTAGTAGGATTCGCGGGTCCACTCTAAGGACTCACATCCACAAATATCTATATTTTTAAAGTGAAATATCTACGAAACTACTGAACGGATTCACACCAAATCATAAAAAGCATGCTTTCTCAACTAACATTTTGCTTTCTGCCAAATTTGGTGTAATTCCGTTCAACGGTTTGGGCTGCAGTTGTGTTCTAAAAATGAAAAATCCCTATAGAAATAACATGGAGAAAACGCATTTAGGGACCCCCCTTTTATATCGGCTACCGCTTGACAGATCACACCGAAACTTTCAACACAGCAGCTGGACCAAAAAGGGGAAGTTTGGTGGCAATTTCGTCAAGTGGCGCCAAAGGTACTGGCAAAACAAAAAATGCTTTTTCTATGGAAACTCTGGTCCTAACTATAACTACCTACTGCCAGTAGGGGATGGATATATATATATCTGTGACATCATTGATAACATCACTGAAGACATTCAAAATTACATCATCGATTACAACACTGTACCTGACAAGTTATATATATATATATATATCATAACTTGAGCCCTTCACAGGCACAGTGTTGTAATCAATGATGTCACAAAACACGTCACAAGTGTTGAAATATGGGAGGTCATAAGCAGCGCATGGTGACGGCAAAAGTTATAGTTACTTGACATAGCTATCACTGGTGAATTTCAGTGGTTTTTAGAATGTAAAATGTTACAATTAAACTGTCATTTTCACCAAACTATACCATCACTTTAACCTTTGTTTTTTTAGTGAATTTGTGAGGTTTTTTCAATGTACATAAAGATATTAACAGACCTAACTGTAATGTTGCTTTAACCTTTACTTTTTTCAGTAAATTTCTAGTTTTGAATTTTTTTAGCGTTAAGTAACAATACAAAGGGGTGTCATTTTAAGTAAGGCAGACCTACTGGCTTTGTCAAAGGGTCACAACACCAAAATATAGAACGTAGACCTACTGGCCTTAACGCGGGTTCCATACATTACCATATATAAAGCAGATCTACTGGCTTTGTTAAAAAGTCACATAAATAATTATAATGCAATGTATTCCTTAATAATACACATATGGCAATACTGAATAATTATAATTGTTTCGAAAATACATAAAGTCAAGTCTGAGTCTGTCTTCAGGTCACATAATTCAGCTATAGACCAACCACCAGGCGTCCTAGCACTTCAGCTGACGAGCATACAGCTCCAGCTTGGAATGCTTTGAAAATGATGGTAAGCTCCATGCAGGCGGTGAGTGTATCGATCGGTTTACACCCCCTTCTCCGGTCATGGGGAGCGGGAGGGTACACCACAATGTGTGAGGGGCTATGTCCCATTGTATGTCAGTCAGGTTCCCAAGATGGGGTCCTGAGCCCCCTACACAGCATCCCCCATAGAGATGGTGTCCCCTAGGGGCAGGAAACACTTTGGGTGGGGGCCCCATGCATGCCTCTTCACTCCCAAACATCTTTGTTAATGTTGACTGCAGCAAATCAATTCTTATCCTTTGATCTGCCAGTCCTGCGGTACTACAGGAGCCTGAAATATATATATATATATATATTCACACAAAAAAACAGAGGTTTTACAGACGTTATAGTTAGAAATTGGCATTTAAAAAACCTTTGAAATTCACTGAAAAAACCAAGGGTTTCAGGGGCGTTATAGTTAGCTGGACATTTCAATCGTACATAACCATAGAAATTCCACTGTTATAGTTAGTTCAGCTAACTATAACTCGCGCCCACGCAATGCACTGCCCATGACGTCACATATTACATCATTCATGGCATGGTCAGTGACATCACTGATGACATCATCCAGTGACTGTGTGTTTCTGTAAAGTTTAAATTTGTTTTATCTATATGCAAAGCTGTAATGAAGAATGAGTGGTTGTATAAGTGTCTGGAGGGGGGATTTAGCAGGTGTGTGACTGATTGTGTAAGTGAGTGATTAAACGTGTCTTTGTGAATGCATAGGTTAGTGACTCAACTGTGTGAATGTCTGTATCAGTCTGTCTGTTGTTGTGTAAGCTGCTACATGGATTGGTCGGTAGCTACATGCATGTCTATATGGGTTATTGATTGTTTGCCTGAGTATTTGTATGGGAGACTGAGTGTGTGTGGGTTTGAGGTGTGTGACTGTGCATAGATGTGTGAGTGGTTCATTAACTGGGTGTATGGGTTCAAGAGTGCATGTGGAAACAGCTGTATGGGTGGGTGAGTGTGTGTATGGGTGTGTACTTGTATCAGTGATTATATAAGAGAGTAAGTGTGTGTTAGTATCTGTCTGAATTAGTGAGGTGGTGTGTATATAACTGTATAGGTGAGTAAATGGGAGTGTGATTGATTCTTTGCATGACTGACTAGGTGTGTGAGTAACTCTATGGTTGAGTGGCGGTGTGTGAGTGTCTGAATAGGTGTATGAGTGCATATGATAGTGTTGTATTGATTAGTGACTGCATGTATAAGTGATTGTATGGGTGAATTAGTGGATGTGTGTGTAGACCTAGGAATCAGTGAGTGCTTATGTAGTAACTGGTATTGGTGTCTCGATGGTTTCGAAAATGGTAGTCTGTATTTTACAGTGGGTATATCAAAGGTCATATTAGACTGTGAGGAGGTGCATCAGCTTTTCATGTGGATGATGTCATTTGAGATGTCATCAGTGATATCACTGACCATGCCATTAATGATGTAATATGTGACGTCATGAGCAGTGAAGTGCGGGGGCGCGAGTTATAGTTAGCCGAACTAACTAGAACGGTGGAATTTCTATGGTTTTGTACGATTGAAATGTCCAGCTAACTATAATGCCCCTGAAACCTATGTTTTTTTTCAGTGAATTTCAAAAGTTTTTTAAATGCTAATTTCTAACTATAACGTCTGTAAAACCTATGGTTTTTCAGTGAATTTCAAAGGTTTTATAAATGCTAATTTCTAACTACAATGTCCCTGAAACCTATATTGTTTTTAAGCAAATTTGTAAAAGATGTGCATACTTTTTGTAGTGAAAAACTAACTGTAACAGTAGTCTGTTATAAGTTATAATTTAACAATGTTTAAAACTTAATTAACAGTAATTAACATATAAGTGTGGAAAAATTGTGACGCAGCAGCTTTGATACCTGACTTCAAACAACAGCGTTCACAGTTCGATTCCTGGCTCCAGCGGCACGTTAGCCCACCACTATGTCACTGTGGGCAACACCTTGCTTAATCTTTCCGATGCCCCCGAGCGCCGGCACACCTTTCCAGGGGTAGCTGTACGCTTTACAAATGCTCAAATTTTTTTAATTTAAAACCATAGTGATGAGAAATATTAGCACCTTTTTTTTCTTCTATTCTGAAAGATATATTTTTTTTGTCTTCTATTTAGAATTACAGCAATTAATAGATGTATTTAGTCATGAGAATGGAAATTACACGGTTTGCCGGGTAACAGTTTTTAAGTTCTCCAACGTATGTATATATGAAGGACCTTATACGTGTTAGGATCGAAACCGAAACCTTTGCCGCTTCACATTTTGTAACTTTTCCCAACAGGTGCACAAGTTAAACAGTTAAATCATGAGCACGTGTCAACTGTAAAACGTGACATCTAAATGGGCGGAGCCGCATCTTCCTTCCATAGACTACTCATTAACCTAAAAGTATTTAAACCACACCCGTTGATTGATCAGTTTCGTTTTTGCAAGTTATTTACGAGTGTCCATTCAATGATGCGGGTGCTCTTTTTGAGAGTGGGATTCTTCTTTTGCAGCCACAAAACATATTCCTGAGTTGTAAGTTGTTTGATTACGGCATAGTAGATATTTATAATACGTAGCTATTTGTCAATATTTAAACACTTGTATTTAGAAAAAAGTGTTATTGGTTGTTTTTGCCATTTATATGTAACGTCAGCTGCTTGTTTTCAGAAACAGACAGAATACAGCAAACGTTGTTCCTTTTCTGGCTCCTTTGAGCTTATATAGTGTGACTTTGTATATTATAATATTGACACTCTACTTCACCTCAGAAGTGTCCGTGATCCGTCGGCGCGAAGACTAAAGATTTATATGTAACGTCAGCAGCCTCTTGGTCTTAGTCTGTTTCCCCCTTGGGATCATATAGTGTGATTACGTATATCATAATAACCACCCATTATGATCTGAGAGGAGTTTATGACCCGTCGGCGCGAAGACTAAAGATTTATATGTAACCTCAGCACCTTGTGGTTCCAACTCTGTTTCCCCCTTGAGATCATATACTGTGAATATGTATATTATAATATTAACAGGCATTGTGATCTCAGAGGAGTTTAAGACCAGTCGGCGCGAGGATGAAAGATTTCGAAGTCCCGGAGAAAAGAAGCTCTGAACATATTCATCTCTGCAAAATATTTCGTTATTGATCGTGTTTTGTATTGATGACTTTATTTTCCTTTTCCTTTTTGTGTGCATCAGTGATACTCTGTATATTGTAATAGAGTGTGATATTTTCACACAACAGGAATTGGAGATTTGTCGCCGCCTGGAGTAAACCATCTGAAATACAGCTTACTGACCTTTATATAAGTTACTTGATCAGAAATGTTTACAGTGAGAATATTTTTCGAAATTGCAGTTTAAAAAAAGTTAGTTTGCATACTTTCTTAGTGAATGCCACCCTACATTTCTGAATTATATTTGGTATTTCTATTTTTCTCTGTTGCGGTTCCTATTCACCTTCTCCCTATAGAATATATAGGACCAGTAGTGTATATTAATATACTACTATCCTATATATTCTTAAAAGAGTATGTGATTTGTTAGCGGAGCAGTGAGCGACCTCTAAGCACTACGACAGAACTTTCCCGAATTCTACAGAATAGAAATTGTAAAAAATGATAAAGCGTACATTTCTATGTAATATAAAGTCATTTGTGTTTAACTGTTTTTCACTTGTTATTGTTCTTGCGACCTAAGATGATGTAGTGCGGGAGTGTTTCTTGTAGCACTTCTTTTCTACTTTATCTAAAAGTAACTCATGCCCTCTTATATTATCAAGAATATGGGGCAACACTTTTACAAACTATAGCAGACAAAAAGGGAGGGTGTGCCCACGCTTGAGGGATATTTTATGAATTGCGTTTTTATTTGTCACTCCTTTGATATATACAGCTTCAGTTTCCGAAGAAAGTATATTTGTAATTGCTTAATAAAAACTGTTTCAAACCTAGACTGAAATTTTTGCTGAGCAACCACAGCTCCCCGTCAGAAAAGTTGACACCACATTATAAGTAAATAGTGCTCCTGGGAAATATCCCACCTGCAAACTCAATCAAAAGAAGACCGCAGCACACTCTGTTATTTTCCCGCCATGATTTGTACACCCCACGCCAATTATATAAATGCCCATTAAAATATATAAAAAACTATTTTTACCTTCACAATCCCTGTCCACCACCTTGTTACCACTTTACAGAGTTAATAGTGTTCCTACCCTCCCCGCTACTACTTTGTTTTCCAGTACTCCATTGAAGTGTGTCACAAAATGGTTCACAACAGTGAACCGTTCCCAGCCAATAATGAGCAAACTTGTACTTGGAACACTTTAGCCAACAAAATGTCCATGGTGTTCCGCACAGGGGGAGGGAATCGCTGCCAACACTTCTACTTTCAATGGTTTACAGCTAATGAACATTAAGCTTGGGAAGGTCCTGCTTGGAACATGTTACCCAATCAGATGTCCCTGATGCTCCGCAGAGGGGGAGGGAATTGCTGGCAACACTTCTAATTTCAATGGTTTACAGCCAATGAACATTAAGCTTGGGAAGGTCCTGCTTGGAACAGGTCAGCCAATCAGATGTCCCTGCTACTCCGCGGACGGGGAGGAAATGGCTGGCAACACTTCTACTTTCAATGGTTCGCAGCCAATGAACATTAAGCTTGGGAAGGTCCTGCTTGGAACACGTCAGCCAATCAGATGTCCCTGCTACTCCGCGGACGGGGAGGAAATGGCTGGCAATACTACTGCTTTCAATGGTTCGCAGCCAATAAACATTGAGCTCGTTGTTGGAACACTTCAGCCAATTAAACGCTAATTTTGTTCCGGGCACAGGAACAGAACATGCCCTCCCACATAATATTAAATTTCGTCTAAGAAAGAGACACTGTCCCTGATAAAAGTGAACACCGCAATATAAGTAAACATTACTGCGCATTATATTTAAAGGAAGGCTGAAATACGGAGCATTGTTATTTTCCCAATATGATTTACACAGCCGACTGAATATTGCCGCTATACCCCACATTCACACTACCTGTGTGTGCACCCTACACACTGCTTGCCGCAATACGGCGCATTGTTTTCCCAACGGGATTTCCAGAGCCTAAGCAACCTTGCACCGTTGTTCTGCGGACTTAATTTCCAAAGCCTACGTAACATTCAAACTCCCTGCCTCTGCACCGTACAGACTGCTTAAACTAAGACCACAGTGTTCCTACTATACCCTCTTATACAATTATTCTCTTTTTTTTTGCCCTACGCCTTTCAACTCAGTCACAAAATGGCTGCCAACACTTCCTAGTTTCAACAGTTTGCAGCCAATGAGCCGCACGCTCGTGCTCGTAACGCCTCAGCCAATCAAATGTCAGAATTCTCAAATATCGATACCTGTAAATGTTGACATTTCTCTAAAACTACTGAACGGACTTAGCCCAGTTAAACAAAAGCGTGCTTTCTGGACCAAGACCTTTCTCCCTGCCAAATTTGGCGTAATTCCGTTCAGCAGTTTGACCTGTAGCCTTGTCTAAAGTTTCCTATGGAAATTGCATGGAGAAAGCACGTTTTGGGACCCCCCTTTTTTCTCAGCCCCTCCTTCACGAATCACCCCCAAACTTTCAGGATAGGAGCTGACCTGAAAAGAGGATCTTTTTGGAAAATTTTGTAAAGATTTGTCAAACGACGCCAAAGTTATAAGCAAATCAAAAAATGTGGTTCTAAATATCTACTGGCGACCGCCAGTAGATTTTATATATATATATATATATCTATATAATTCCAATGTTGCACGTAAACAAAGCACACTCAGAGTCACGGGTATTCCAAAACGGCAGTAGTTTATTCTTCGCAAACAATAAACTACTGCCGTTTTGGAATACCCGTGACTCTGAGTGTGCTTTGTTTACGTGCAACATTGGAATTATACAGATTTTGCCAGTTTTCTGGCTTACCGGCATCGTGCACCAACTGACAACGGGCTCGGTTCCTAAACAAACCCGTCTGGAGGAAAAGAATATATATATATATATATATATACACATTACCTACTGGCGGTCGCCAGTAGGTAGTTATAGTTAGGACCACGTTTCCATAGGAAATCCGCAACATTCTATTTTGAATAACTTTGGCGCCGGTCGACGAATCCTCGCGAATTTTTCAAAATAGGTGGGGCGCTACGCTCCGCTCCTACCCTGAAAGTCTCGGGGGGATTCGTCAAGCGGGGGCTGAGATAAAAGGGGGGTCCCAAAACGCGTTTTTCCCATGCATTTTTCCATAGGACCTTTAAACAGGGCTACAGCCCGAACGGCTGAACAGAATTACTAGAAATTTGGCAGAGAGGTAGTCCTCAGGTCAAGGAAGTGCCTTTTGTAGGTTTGGTGTAAATCTGTTCAGTAGATTCTGAGAAAATAGCCTTTAAATCAATATATATATCTGAGCCAGCTTACGGTGCGCTTACGGTACGCTTACCGTACGCGTACGGTGGCGTGCGCGAGCGCGATTATGATTGGCTCTTAGATCTTAGTAAACATTCGAATCGGCCGAAACCAGGAAGCGGCGGCCGCCATTTTCTCTCTCGCACTGAGAGAGATGATTAACAAACAAAGCACAAAAACATTTAAAGGGGCTGTTTTGACAGCTCCCACACACATAGCCATGTACAGGGAGTCCCCAAAGATCCCCCAAGGCCAAAAACGGAATTTTAATTTTTTCGCTAATTTCGCCGATTACGCTTACCGTACGCGTACGGTAAAAAAATATTTAAAAAAATAAAATATCCACACTAACCCCACCCCGTGTGCAATTGGTGACCGAAGGTCAACATTTGTGCATGGCTTATCACATAAGTAAAAAACGAAAAGATTAAAAAAAAAAATATTAAAAAAAAAAATTATCCACACTCTCTCCACCCCGTGTGCAAATGGTGCCCGAAGGGCACCATTTGTGCATGGCTTATAACTACTGCGAAAAATTAAAATATTACCTTTAAAAACGAAGTGCATCATATGTCCTCCATGTGCGCACGGTGCGCGAAGCGCATCGTGCGTACATGGCCCATCTAGCGTAACGTGGGCACGCGGTGTGCGTAGCGCACCGCGTGCCCACCGTGCGTGCACGGCACTAACTGCGTAAAGTGGGCGCACGGTGCGCGAAGCGCACCGCGTGCTCACTGTGCGCGCACGGTGCGCAAAGCGCACCGTGCGCGCACGGAACAAACTGCGTTAAGTGGGCGCGCACGCCACGAATGGCGTAAAGTAACTTAGCATTTAAAAAACCGTACAAATTCACTGAAAAAACCATAGGTTTCACACACGTTATAGTTAGGAATTAGCATTTTAAAAACCTTGCAAATTCACTGAAAAAACCATAGGTTTCACACATGTTATAGTTAGCGGAAATTTTACTGATAAAAAACCAATGAAATTCCCCCGTTATAGTTAGTGCAGGCAACTATAACTCACGCGACCGCAATCTTCTGCTGATGACATATGTGTCTTTATGAAAAGAAAATATTTGTAATATATGTATAGCTAAAAATGTATGGAAGAAGACATGGGTAAATAAGTGTCTAAATACAGTATTAGCATCAGCAGAGGATTGCGGTCGCGTGAGTTATAGTTGCCTGCACTAACTATAACGGGGGAATTTCATTGGTTTTTTATCAGTAAAATTTCCGCTAACTATAACATGTGTGAAACCTATGGTTTTTTCAGTGAATATATATATATACACATACATACTTACATTTTGAACTTTAATTTCTCAAAAACTTCTCAACAGATTTACACCAAATCACGAAAAGTATGCTTTCTGGGTAAAGATATAGCTTTCTGCCAAATTTGGTTTAATTTCGTTCAGCTGTATTGGATTTCTGCTATATTTGGTGTACTTTCATTCAGTTGTTTTGGCTATAGCACGGTTCGAATTTCCTATGGAAAACTGCAAGGAGAAATCGTGTTTTACTCCCCCCACCCTTTTTTTCGGCCCCTGCTTGATGGATCACTTCAAACTTCAATTAACCTTTTTTAGGTCGAGCATTTGAGACCTCTTGTATATACTTTAGTATATACTTATATGTGTATGTACTTTGTGGGCTCTGGAGAACCACCCTAGGACTTGTCTGCTTCCGCTTAGGGACTTTTTTTTCTTTTCAACTGCCTATTTTAACTGTCTTGAATAAAAAAGACCAGCAGAGGTCAATAAAATACAAGAATTGCTTTCTGCTGAGGGACTTTGTTTTTTTAAATTTTTCTGGCAAATGCCTTTATTGAACTTTCTTGATAGAAAACGACCAGCAGAGGTCAATAAAATACCAGAAGCACTTTAGCATTCTCTTCCTGTCCATAGAAATTGTCTTCCACGAGCACCCGTAGACAATAATATTTTTTCAAAGCTTGTATTTTCAGTGATATGACCACCGAAGGCCCTGCTTTAATATTAAAAACAGAGCTTTGGACTATACAATTTCCAGCTGAAAGCCAATATTTATCTCCATGTGTTCCCATACCTGGTGTGTCACACAGTTTGGTGCTTACTTTCCCTCCATGTTGAAGAAAAGTAGATGTTTCAGCACCCAGGCTAATGGGCTGCATATCTACATACATATAAGGTCCCAAAGGCAAGACTGATTGCATTGCAAATGCTTGTTTAAGAAAGTTTTGTGAACATTCCACGAAAGACACCAAATGTATTAGTAACCAAATAATCAATTTGCTGTGGAAACTGGGTCCCAAATATAACTTACACAGTGTAAACGTTTCCCAAACGCTTTAGAACCACATCCCAATTTTTAGAACGACAAACTTTCGCACCCCAACTAGCGTTAATGGACATGGGGGGGGGGGGGGCAATTTTTTTATGTAACTAAAGCGTCACGCAAGAGAGCACTGTCATTTACAGACAGCACATTTTCCATAGACATTTAAACAGACATACAGTTTTAAACTGTATTGCACACAAACTATAATGTCTGGAAATTGTGTTTCAGATACTAATTTTCATTTGTGCATCACCAAGTAAAGTGTCTTCATTTGCTTTTGATCCTATCTAAAATCTTTAATTCCCTCACACTTCAGTATACCCAAAAAAGTGATTTGTTTCTGCTTTCCTAACTGCTGAATGTGTAAAGTTAATTTACAGGTAATTGTATTTTGTTGTGTGTTACAAAAAGTGATATTCTACAGCCTTTCCTTTCGCACTCCTCGTACCCTGGCAAGATTGTCCCATAATTCATTATAGTTTTCTTTTTCTGACTGAAAAGTCTGATCTTGATTTTTAGAGTGTTCCACTTAACATGTCCTAAACACCTTTCTGATCGCTCGATGCACCATACAACCTGAATCGGGTCTACTGGCATGCATACATTTGTCGACACTGTCCCACAGACTTATGATGCAATTCCCATCTCAGGTACTCCTGGGACACCTCACAGTCAGTACAAATTCTGCAATGAATTCATTATTCATTACCCCCAAACAGAAGATCCAAGGATAACCACCTTATCTTCAGAGGGCTACTCAAGAGTTGGCTCTTTCCTACATGACCACCATACTCAAAACACAAATGTACAGCATATGCTTGTGCATGTAAACATGTATAATTTGGTTATATGTATTTATTTAGAAATGTGCAATTCTTTCTACGCATGTATATACTACTTATGGTTTAAAAATCTATAGATATTCTTATAGTTCTGCTTAACTAATGTATATATTACTTATGGGTAATATATATATATATATATATATATATATTACCCATAAGTAATATATACATTAGTTAAGCAGAACTATAAGAATATCTATAGATTTTTAAACCATAAGTAGTATATACATTTTTAATTAATTCATTTTTATATCTTTCTCCAATATTTCATTAGTGAAGACAATTGTTATGATCATAATTACACTTTGTGGTAAAATATAACAGAGACCCATAAGCATATAATCGAATGACTTAAATGTAAATTGAGCAGGAACCTATACACATGGCAAGCATAAAATTATATATATTTGTGTGTGTGAATGTATATATATATATATATATATATATATATATATATATATATATATATATATATATATATATATATATACATTCACACACACAAATATATATAATTTTATGCTTGCCATGTGTATAGGTTCCTGCTCAATTTACATTTAAGTCATTCGATTATATGCTTATGGGTCTCTGTTATATTTTACCACAAAGTGTAATTATGATCATAACAATTGTCTTCACTAATGAAATATTGGAGAAAGATATAAAAATGAATTAATTAAAAATTAAAAATGAACATAAAATTATCCCAATAATATTAAAAAATAAACAAATTAGCTTTTGTATGGCCACACTTGAAAGCCTGAGTCTCTAAATATGTATCCATGCATGTACATTTGGGACTGTATATAATACAATTATATATCTCTTCATTAGTTTTCATATACGTGTATGCATTTTTTATGTAGTGATGAATCTTTATATTTATTACTTTACTGCCATTGTAGATAGAAAGAAATGATCAACTCTCTCCAATTCACTACCCCATCTCAGCCTATACCTCTTTCAATATATCCTCTACCTCCACTCTTTGACTCATCCCAAATCTCATTTTATGACTATGATCTTCCAAATAACCCTTTCTCAAACCTTCCCTCCACTATCCCTCCTTTGACTCATCCTAAACCTAATTTTACTACTATGATCTCTCAAATAACTCCTTTATCGCACTTAATTCACATGTCCACCGCTCTACTTAACTTATGTTTCCCTATACTATTCCCACCGATAATCTACCGTGCATTCCGGTGTACCGTGCTACTCGCCAAAAAGCACCTCAAGCCTCGTCAGGTGTGCTAGAAGCTATATAAATACAATTACAATCGGGCCCAAAGGACTTTGAGATCTTTCAATTAGAATGTGATAGCTATCCCTTCCTTCTGGCTTAAAACAATAGGAGGAAAATATTTTTCTTTGCTGGATTTCAAAACCTGGAACCAGCTTCCTAGATTATTGAGATTCATAGCGAGTTACTCTTCTTTTAATAAATGTCTTAAAACCTGGATTTTTTCCTCAACTGAAGACTAATGTAAATGATTGACTAAATGCCTTTTAGCCATGAATTTGATCCTTGGTGTCTGGATGTTTTTACTTTCTTATGTTAGCAAATGGTTTTGTTATCTGAAAGAGTGCTAGGATCTTCTGTTTGGAGTGACAGTGCGCTCTAGAAGTACCTAATAATTTATTCATTCAAGGTGAAAGGAGTTTTTAAACAACAATCCACATATTAAAAAATTAAGCAGCAATTTGTCAGAATACACAGCCTGTCATTTGACCTCTGTCTTTGCAGCACAGCATTTGTGACAAGATAAATATAGAACTTAAAGGCATTTTTATTTATTGCTTGGACTTTCATCAAGCACCAAAAATCAGCTCCTGACTCAAAAGCTGATATATATATATATATATATATATATAGCCATACTACTGGCGGTTGCAAGTAGGTAGTTATAGTTAGGACCTAGTTTCCATAGGAAAAGCATTTTTTGACTTGCCTTTAACTTTGGCAGAGTTTTTGACCAATCTGCATGAAATTTTCAAAAAATAGTGTCTACGTAGGTTCTGTGTGTCATGAAAAGTTTGGTAGGGATCAGTGGGGTCCAAGAAATAGGGGCGTGAAATAAGAATACGTTTGTAATGTTGATTCCCATAGGAACGCGTTGACGAACACAAAATTTGGCAGAAAGGTAGATGTTTTTACGCAGATTGTGCTTTTTGTTATTTGGTGCACATCCTTTCAGTAGTCTTTGAGAAATTTAAGTTGAACATTATAGATCTATTTCTGGCCGTGGATATTTAGTGACGATTTTGCGATTAATTGCAACAACGCGCGCTAACAGGAATGCTGTGATTGGCTAGATGCAACCTAAACAGAAAGTTACGGTCGCCATTTTATCTATCTGGAACGGTTCCCGGGGCTAAAATTTTCAGGTACACTGCCCCCATGTTTCAGAAATGTAAGTGTTAGTGACACAAGTTAAGTGTCCACTATTGATTTTTATTAATCGCGTATGATATTCGCGACAATGCAGCGACAGCTAGCGCAAACCCCCTGTGTACTATCGCGGGACATTGCGACTATCATGATGTCATCGTGAATATTGGTGAAAATAGTATATATATATGTACACACTCACCGGTCACTGTCACACAAGCATGTATGCACTCACAAACTCACTCAGACACTTGTACACCCATTCACATACCCACTCACACATTCAGTCACATACCCACTCAGATACTCATGCACCCACTCACATACCCATTCAGGTACTCATGCACCTACGTACAGACCCACTCATAGACTCATGCGTAGTCTCATACCCAGTTAGAGACTTTTACACCCACTTACAGACCCACATGGGCACTCTTGCACACACTCACAAACCCACACAGATACTCATGCACCCATTTACAGACTCACTCGCAGAGTCATGCACCCATGTGCAAACCCACTCAGAGACTCACAGACCTACTTTCAAACCCATTCACAGACTCACGTATGTAATCCCAGACCCACTGAGACACTCATACACTCACTTACAGATCCACTCAGTCACTCCCACACTCAGTCATAGACCCTCTTAGAGACTTATGGACTCAATCACTCACTCATACACTCAGAAACTCACACACCCACTCACTCAGATATACACGCACCCACTCACTCACCCACTTAAGGCTCATGCATCCACTCACAAACCCACCAAGACACTTGCCCTCCCAGTCACAGACCCACTCAGACACTCATGCATGCACCAATTCACTCACCCACTCAGAAACGTATGCTCTCACTCACAGACCCATTGAGACACTCAGATCAACCGCCAAGCATTAGAGTTGGTTTTGGTCACTCTAGTCTAGAATGCCCAATCATGGCTTCCAGGCCTATTGGAATTGACCTGTGATCTTCCTCTTCTTCCCTGGTCTCAGAAGATGCTTCAGGGCCAAGGGAAACTGCATTCAATGATAGTCTCCGAGCAGCTGCCCCTGATATCCTGGAGGCTTTCCGGCAACAGTGGTGTTTGCCTGCAATTTCAGATGCAGCTTCAGAATTCATTAAGCAGGCGTGAGCCCCCTCTACGAGGAAACAATATTCTTCAGCATGAAGGTGCTGGATGGGTTGGTGCCTGGAATGGCATGTGGATCTAGTGGTAATGAAGCTCTCTGACATCGTAAATTTTCTGTCACAGATGGCGACAGAGGGTATGTTGTACAGGTCTGTAAACAATTTCCATTCTGCAATTTCGGCAGAGCATGCACAGATCGGTAATACCTCTGCGGGCATGCATCCCGTAATCTGTAAACTTCTTAAGGGTATCAGAGTGACCAAAACCCCAAAATCTGAGTATTCTTTTTTGTGGGAAGGGAACGTGGTCCTTAATTTCTTTGAAAAGTGGCCATGGAATGAACAGCTGACCAGAAACAGTTGTCAGCTAAACTAGCCTGATTTCTTGTAGACGGACTTCAGATGTGAAAGCTCTTGACCTTGCAGGTAGAGTATTTACTCCAGAAGGAGTTGCATTTGCAATTACCAGGAGGACAAAAACTTTTTCTAAGAGTATTGAGTGTCATGCATTTCCTTTGAATGAACTGTGTGGTCAAATGTTTGAAGGCCTATGAGGCTTGCACTAGTGCATTAAGAACCGATACTTCAGATCAATTATTGATTTCTTTACAAAAAAACGTTTAAACCAGTGTCAACTGCCACCATAGCCAGATGGTTAAATTCAGTGATGGCAGAGGCTGGAATTGATACTCAAGTGTTTGGGGCTCATTCATTCAGAGGTGCTATGGCTTTCAAAACGTTTGTGTGGGTTCTGCAATTCAAGATATTATGAAAACGGCCAATTGGTCTTCCGATTCAACTTATAAACAGTACTATTGGGTGATATTGCTTCAGTAGTATTTAATAAGCTTTAAACTAGCATAATCGGAGCCTCCGGTCCTAACACAGAATAGAAAATTTACTAGTATTCCCACTTTTTAATTCTATTAAGGATTTGAAGGCGAGGATTATCTCACCCAGGAATATCAGTTATTGAGAATTTTGAATAATAAGTGATACCGATGTTGTTAACTTGACATTAGTAGCTCGTTATATATTGTTTATCCCACTCGTATTTTTATTTCTGTTTTTGGTGAACACATATCATAGTGCCTTATTTCTTTTAGGTTCTGATCAGAAGACAGAATGAAAAGGTTTATGCATACCATTTTCCACAGTTGGCGCTTCAGTTACTGGTTGAGTTATGGTTCTTGAATGGGGAGGTCTGATGAGGACTTTGGGAGCAGATTCAATTTCAGTTATCGGTCTTCATGAAGTTATTATGGCCTGCAGTTGTGCAAAGAAAATGGCATTCAAGATAGTGCTGGCAGCAGTTGAAGATCCTAGTTGGCCATAACTGGTGGGTGATGGACAGAGCATCATGGGATGTGTAGTTTGCAAAAGGTTTAAAACTGTTTTGATTGGCTACTGTCAAATGAATAGTAAAGTAGGAGAAGCTTAACCTTTGCCTCCATGTCCCTAGCACCTAAACATTCTGGGTGTGAATGCTAGTAAATTTTTTATTCTCGGAGTTCTGCTTGTTTTTGTCTGTGAAAGTCTAAATAAACCAGGGCATATCTGTGGGTAACTCTGGTCCCTCCTGTGTGGGATGTATGCATCATCTGCCATGCATGCCTCAATTCGGTGCTTGCATAGTGGTTGTTCTGACACCAAATAGTGGACTGTGAAGATTTACCACAGCTGCTTTTATCCAGTGCATGAGTGGGAATTAACCTCTGTTCCAGCTCGCCCCCCTCCACCCCACATGTGAACTCTTCAGATTACTATGGCTACTTATATCCAGTGCATTCCTTTGAATTGCTCCTCTCTTGCTCAAACCTCAAAAAGAACCATAAACGTTACCTTGCATCAAACAGGAGGCGAAACACATGCACAGCTATCTAGCGCCTTACATTGTTTCAGTTTAGGCATAAGTGCAGCTATATGATTAGAATTACATAAAGAACACCAAATCAGTTTCCACATGTCCTACACTTTTAACAAGACATAGCTATAAAATAACGTAAAGCACATGAATTCTATGAACCGCTCCTCTTTACCCCACTACATGCTTAGGTGCTTTGACCCGAGTCAGGACAAGATCAAAGCTCTGGCCAGTCACACACAACATGAAAACACTTCCCGCACAGACAACACTGCAATTCAGCACTATTCCAAACAACAATCTTCCCAGGACGTGAAATGCTATCAGTCCGCCAATGCGCTTCAGCTTCTTGTTAGGGATATGAAGAGCTGTTCAAAAGCAGTTACAATTACAGGAAGATGTAGGGCTAGCAGAAGTCTCCTTGACAACGTTCACTGGGCGCTCCCGGTGATTTGTAAGAGAGTTTGTAGACCTTTAACCGAAGACACTGAATGGTGTTTCAAGAGCAGCTCGATTTGAGGTTTCGTTTTCTTCCAAGATGTAGACAAAAGATATTCAGATTTTACACTCTCCTTTTATATTTGACGTTCACTTTTATAAGTCACTTTGATTCTCTTTATAGCTCTAGAACCCCGTATTTGCCAGTTCTCCTTCAACTATCCTTCCTCTCTATTTCCCCACCGCTCTCGCTCCCTCAATTTAGCGTTTTTCCCTCTCTTTGCAATTTCTCTCTTCCCTCATCACCAAAGCCTCAACTATTGCTGTGTTGTAACACCCCCATTTCCCTCTCTTCTCCATGACAGTTTTTCTGATTCTTACTTTGCACATTTCCTATCACTCGCCTTTTTGCTTGGTTATCTATTTACCTCTCCTTCGCTGTCTACCACTGATTCTATCTCTCCCCTTCTAACTGCCGTTCTCTCCATTTTCACTTTTCCTCCTGTGCTGCTTCCACTCTTTCCCCCCTCACACAGTCCTCCACCTCTCCCTCTTTTAACTCTGTTAATCTGACACTCTGGCATTTCTCCCCCAAATTTCTTTCTTTATCTTTCTATTATCCTCTTGAACAGTTTACCTCTGATTCCCTCTTTCCCATTTTCCTGCCTCCAATTTGCAGTATCTATATTATTTCTTTAACTCTCTACGTTCTGTCTCATCCTAGCTTTTTGCCCTCTGTATTTCTCCCCCTTCTTTCTCACTGTATCTCTCTTTCTCCCTCCTTCTCTTACAGCTGACTGACTTCAGGATCTACACACTAACAGTCAGCTGCTGGGAATTGGTCAGGCCTGTTTTTTTGAAAGTGCGTTATTGAACAGGATTACCTGCTCTTTTTGCTGTTCATTAGATGTAGTACTTTGTTTTAAATATGTATCTCTACCCACATTCTATGGTCTCTCTAGAGGCCTACAAGAACAGTGTGGGCTGATGCGGATAGAGCCGATGGTAGGAGATGGGAAACCAAGGGCAGGAATTCAGTATGCGGCCAGGTGTAGGATGAGTCAGCAATGGGAGCAGAAGCATAACATCGAAGTCTGAACACTTAACAGAAGATAAGGTGATTATATGGGGATTTCCTAGCTAGCCTAACTGTATAATAGCCTGATCAGGTTAGGCCGATTATGTTCTTTTAACTCCTATACCAGAGCACTCTGAGCAAGTGAGTCCCACTCTGCGCAATTCACTCCCACGTGTTCATAACGAACAAGTGTGCACATTTCAAGTATCTCTTGTGTCACGGTAAATTAGGCCGTAAGCAGAACCTACCCATTAAGCATGAAACCTTTACATGAAGACCTCTCAATCGCCTCATACAGAGCACCTCTGTTCAGTGCATACATAGCATACATAGAACTGTAATGTAATCATTTGTGTATTTCTACTTGCTAAATCTAAGTAATAACTGCAGAGTACGCAGACACTTCAGCGATTCTGTGTTTCAGAGATTTTGAACAAATGCAGAGGGTGCAGAACAGCATCCCCTTCACCAAATAAAATATGCACCAAACTAATATTATGCCATATCAAACACACACATCAGACCAAATCTATTGGCTTTGCTAACACCTGTTGCAATATGATCACAGAAACAAGTATTATTCCACTACAAAACTGGAGGGGGGTGTGATGGTGTACTAATTATTGCATTGATGGTGCTGCTTCTTCAACAGCTGAAGCTAGAGAAGGGATATCCGGTTTATCCTACATATTGTCACACAATTGCCAAAGACACCGCAGGAAGTTAAGTTGTTTTTATAATATGCACAGAAGGCAGGGAGATAATGTTCTTCAAAGCACCCACATCTGTTTTTTTTTTTTACAACTAGTTGACCTCTCTTTTTTCATTCTCATTAGTGGCTTACGATTTTACTCCCATCGGAGAGACAACATT
This sequence comes from Triturus cristatus, assembly GCF_964204655.1. Lineage (NCBI taxonomy): Eukaryota > Metazoa > Chordata > Amphibia > Caudata > Salamandridae > Triturus > Triturus cristatus. The sequence continues at coordinate 1,363,203,113 of NC_140590.1, forward strand.
TTCTATTTGCTGTGGCTGTTGTCAGATTTTTTTGTATGTTTTTTGGAAAGGGTGGGGGAGATTGTCATGTTTCCCACAGTCAATCTACCAGTTTTCTTTTTGACTAGTTGACATCTCGTTTTCCTTTTATGATGGTGGCTTATAATTCTTCTCACTTCATCCATTCTTTTTAGTCTTTCTTCATTACTAGAGATATATCCTGATATATGCTCCTGATATATGCTTGTGAGTATTTAGTGCTTTTTCAGTACTATCTGATATGTATCGCCAAAAATATAGCATGGCATTTAAAAAATGCATGCTAGTAGGTCTATGTATTTTTCATTTCCTCTGGTAACTACAGCATTTGGGGATTTTGTGTAGTTCTGGTTATTATCCATTAAACACAGAATATGGAGGGACAGTTGGGGAAACATGGCAGCCGGCTGAGGTGGCCAGTCGGGAGCTCGTCCTTGAGAGAGTGCCGAATATGTAGGAAATCAATAGCGCTTACCTCCTTGTGCGCGTGGGAAGGTGTTGTGGAGGTTCCTCTCCCCTTAGATTTGATTGCAGGATGTTGCTGCGGGCCCGGATCAAATGGGGGCGGCAGGAATGCCGCCCTGATTTGAGGTTGCAGGAGCACTTTGGGAGCTCCATGCAGTCGAGAGCGCACTGCCGCAATGAGGCTGTGACACGGACAGCGCTGGCAGATCCAGCACGTGGCATGTCTGGAATAGAATAAGGAGGGCGGAATTCCAAGAATGGAGCCGGCGGTTAGTAGGGAGAAGGTGGCTGACAGGGGGAGAAGCCAATGCAATGTAAGTCAAGGTACATTGATGGATTCTGGTGGCCAGCGGGCAGAGGTCCAGGATTAGGGTAAGTATATATTGGAAACTCAATTGTTACAGAGAAACTGGTGTGGAGGCCAAAGACAAATAGGAAGGAAAATCATAGAAAACCGGTAAACGCTAAGATCCTATAATTGCCACCCATGGGTTGCAGATGAGGACGATTCGGCGGGTGGAAAAGGAGCTTTCAACTACTGGTGAAATTGCAGGTTAGGCAGAAAAGTCCCTGGGATAATACCTGCCCTGTTAAGGATCACCAGCCTAGAAAATCACTAACAAAGCTGGTAGCCTCATCCCTATTAAAGGGGAAACAAGGTTCCTTAGCCTCAAAGTTTCCGAAAATTACGCCTTCATTGAGATCGCATTTTAAAGTCAGGACTGATATAAGGAGAGTCCCGGAGGAAGGTGAGGAAGGAAGTAGTACTACCCCAAAACAAAAGTGTCAAGAAGGTGTTGCGGGTACAATGAGCAAGACAAGGAGTACAGAGTTAGGGCATCTAGATATTCCTTAGTGCACCCAGCCATACCCTTGCTGCAGGAGCTGCCACTGGGGAGAGGATCAGTGGTGTAGATAAAACTCCAATTTCAGAGGATGAAGCATGGGAAGCAGTAGCTCTAAAGGGTGGGATGAAGGAGGAAGTAACTATTCTAGACTAGACTATTTGTTTATGGATAGGAAGAAAGTGGAGAAAGAAGTGGGGATAGAACACCTTCATATACATCTGTCAGACCACGCAGCTATGCTCTTAAAAATTAAGATAAAGGATTTCTACAGTATTAGAGGGTGGACTGTTAATAGAAAGATCTTGCTGCAGGAGGAGATAATGGAAAAGATACAGAAAGGCATAGAAGAGTTCTTTCCCTCAAATATGCCATCAGCACCCATGCATATAAGGGCCTGGTTAAGGGGAACTCTCAAAAATGTATCAGTGAACCGGGCAAGGAAAGAAAAGGCACAACCCTCGCATTTAGAAGAGGAGATGGTGAAATCGGAGGAGGTGCTAAAAGCTAACTTACTGTGTGAGGAGGAAAGGAAGGGGATGTTAGAAGTACTTGAGGATCTGCAATTGAAGTTTAAAGTCAAGTTGAGGAGGTGTTCCAGCAAGGGGAAGTCAGCAAAGCAAGAGATATTATACACAGGGAGTGTTGCGGGAAACTGCGGATCGGAAAGCAAGGCTGGAAAGTAATCGGAATTTTATAAGGTAGATCATCAATGGGGATACAAGGGTGACAGTGGATGAGAGTAATAAGATTATTGATGCATTTAATATTTTTTTTCAGTGGTTATATACAAAAGACTTAGTGGTAAACAAAGAAGAACTGGAATACTAGCTTCAATAAAAACATCTCCTTAAACTGTCTAGCGGCCAACAATACCTGGGTCAAGAAATTCATGGTAGCAAAATATTGGTGGTAATGAGAAAATTAAAATAAGAGGGAAGACTGCAGGGCCTGGTGAGATTCCTAGTGAACTTTATTCCGCAATTGCGGAGGGGATCATCCCAGTTTGGGTTAAGTTATTTAACTCTGTATTGATAGATGATATGCCAATTCCAGGGTCATAGAATGAAGCAGTAATTTCCCTAATTCTGAAGCCTGGTAAGAACCCCTTACACTGTCAATCTAATTGTCCAATCTTGTTACTCAATTGTGACTATAACATTTTTACCAGTTTCCAACACCTCATTTGAATAAAGTGGTGGGACATCTCATACATCCGGATCAAAAGGGCTTTTTACCTGGGAGGAACATGAGAGAACCGAACCATACGCTGATAGGATCAATATATTTAGCTACAACACAAGGGGCTTCACTCGCGAACGTGACCTTGGATGCTGCTAAGGCATTCGATCATGTTAATTGGAGGTATCCCATGATTATTTTAGAACACTTTGGAATTGGTAAAAGCTTGACTCATTGTTTAAGATCTATAATGCCGCAACTGCCAGAATCCTGGTCAATGATAGTTTGTCGTCACCAGTAAGAATTGAAAGGGGGACAAGGCAAGGCTGCCCTCTTTCCCCCATACTACGTGATCTTTATATTGAACCCTTTGCTCAAAATTTAAGAGTGAATGAGGGGATAAAACCCTTTGATGTCTGTGTATTCTCCAGGAAAATCTCTTTATATGCAGATGATTTCATGGCTTATACCTCAGATATAATTTCCGCTTTGCCACATCTTATGACGGAAGCAAGGAATTTTGGTGTGTTTGCAGGTTGTGAGATTAATGAGAAGAAAACAGAAATAATGACTTGGAGCCAGAGAAGTGGGAAGATAACAAGTGTTCCTGAAACTATATTTGGGGATAAAAATAAGCAAAGGTATAGGGAAAACTGCAGGGGTAAATTTTGATAAAGTAAGCTGTGAGTTAGGTGAAATATTAAAAAGATGGCAGAATCTCCCACTCTCTATATATGGGCAAATTAACATGGTGAAAATGTGTGCTCTTCCAAGTGTACTTTTTTGTTGGATAACATCCCATTACATTTCGATAACAAAGGCTCTCCTGAAACTGCAGGGGAAAATATTATCATTTATCTGAGCTAGTAAGGGAATACATCTTTCATGGAAGAAATTGAGGAGGAAAGCTGGGGTAGAGGGTCTAGGACTCCCTGACCTGCAACTTTACTGCTGGGATTTGCAGATAAAAAACAATAGAATGCTTCTTCCATGTCCAGATCAGACCTTGTTAGGGGTAATGTACAAAGCTATGCTGGTGGGCTTGCAGGAGAAAGAATTCTTTTACAAATTTGGGGCATCAAAAGTCTTTAAAAGGGTCAGACTGAAATGCCTACAGGCGGCAAGAAGAACCTGGTATGAGGCTAGATCACTTTTGGGTATTGCCTACTACAGCATGTTGTCCATTATATGGGATTCCCCTGAAACCTCGTAGTGTCTGCTTGACAGTCTTGCAAAGCCTCTGAAACAGAGTGATCTCATTAGATGGAGGCAGTTGGTGGACGATGGGTAGAGGTTAACTTGGGGCTTTTGGAATAACAAGACAAATGGGGCCATTTCCAGGTTTAAAATGTATCAAGTAAATGCACGGGTCAAGAGTCAGGGTTGGTTTGGGCCGAATCCAGGCAAATAGAAATAGATCTTCAGGTCATGAAGAAGGAAGTGGCACACTGATACCAGTATTTACTGATGGTAAAGGAGGATAAGATGAAAGTGCCTTATTCTGTGTGGGACGGATACTTACCAGATGTGAAGCTGGAAGAGTTATGGTAGGCAGTATGGAGAGGCCAACGATATGCATATTTTTGCCACTTGCCTGATACTACAAGAATTTTGGATAGCGGTGGGTAAGACTATCTCACACTCTTTTGGGACTGATACGTAGGTAAGCAAAACTCTCATCATGTTTGGGATAGTGGAGCAGGACGTAGGAGTGCCTATTTTCTGGGTAAAATGTCGTAATCTAATCTTTTATCTAATTTTGTTAGCTAGAAGAGAAATATGTAAGCTTTGGAACCAAACTATGGTTCCTAACTGGAAAGCCTGTAAGAGATCTGTGGTATTCTTTAAAGAATTGGATAGGAGGAGAAATAATGGGAACAAAGAAGGAGGATTTGGGGAATTGCCAAAGATATGATCAGTTATCCCCATCCAATGATTACACCCTCTCAATTAAGTAAGGCTGGGAAATATAGCCCAATAATCTTCAATGAATCTGAGCCAGATGTTGAGCACGAGGGACGTCCCAAATGGTTGGTGGTGATATGAGGACTGGAAAAAAAACCTGAATATGCTATCTGTATGTACTACTGTGTTAAAATGACATGATTGTGTTTATTTCTAAACTAGATAAGGCATGGCCACTGTCACTCATGATGTCTGCATTTCAAGCGTGCTTTCATTCTGACATCCGAAATTCTGCATCATGTGGAAGCCCATGCATGATTTTGGCTCATATCCTTGGTGCCTGGAGGCTGGAAAATTGCACCTGGAAGAAGAAACAACAGCAGAGCAAAGCAAAGACTTGGCGCTATAGTCCTACGGAGATCGATCTGCGTTGGAGGGTGGGGATGGGGTCAGACAGGTCACCGTATGTTGTATGGTACACGGGTGGAAGGCCCTGGATGAGGCTTATGATTCATCACAAGCTTTCAAATGTGGGGCTTACAGCAGGTAGCCAGCACTCTGGAATCCCAAATGCTCTCCCTCGAGAAGAAACACGTACTGGACAATTATGTACAAAACACAAATATAACTGGGTAAACAGGATTAGACCCAATAAACACACCAGCGGGGACATGAGCATGGTGACAAGTGTGAGGTCATACTGCAAAACAACCTCAATGGTGTAGGAACACCAAAACTATGGAAGGAAACCTTGTCTAACAATCTTGGGATCTTGGGAATCTAAAAAAAAAAAAAAGACCACAGCACTCAATCACAACAGCAAAGCAAGCACGAAAAGTACTCCTTACTTTTCAGGGGACCAACCAGCAAGCTGCTAGGAGGTATCCTTGATACCACCAGCAAAGAAGAACCACGGTTGAGAACCAGTAATAAAGAACATATTGACAGCGCTGCGTGATTCCAGAGAGGCCCAGTAACAGAAAATAGAAACAGCAGATATTGATTTGAATCTTCTATGAGCAGACTTCTAAAAAAAATTTAGACCAAGTGAATTATGTTTGGAGGTCAAAATCTTTGAAAAGATGCAGTCCCCAAGGTACATTTGACGCTGCTGCACCTGGCTGCCAAGGAGGAAGATGCAGAGGGAGAAATAATGTGCACTTTGTGGGTGGCCCTGAAAAGCCCCAAGAGCAAAGCATTGAGCAGTCTGTTGACATTTAATTACAAAGGTAGCTCAACCCGAATGTGTCTCTTCTCAGTGGAGTGGAGAATCATGCTCCAGTGCCAATGTAAAAGCCGGGGACGGCCTCCTGAGTGATTTTTGCAAGAAATGTAATTATTGTGAGAGTGATATCATCCTGCCGGCAACAAGGACCAGCAGACCGTGAAGTGGAAAACGAAAAAATGTTGTGTTTTTCCCTGACTTCATACAGGCAATACAGAGAAGACAAGCACATTTGAGGCCGTAAAGTGGGAGTTGCAAAAATTAAAGATCCAATTCATGTTCTGGCAGATGTTAAAACCTCCCAATTTTTTATCCCCACATGATGCCTGGAAAGTGCCTTGAGGGAAGAAGATCTCACCTCCGGGATGAACAGTGGAAAGATACTAGTACCAAGAAACTCATGGCAAAATAATGGTAGACAAGTAGACAGGCCAACCTGAGTAATCAAATAAGAGGAAATAGGCTGACGATGGTGTATTGGGGAGGACCAAACAATCTTACATGCTCCCATCAGATCCCAGACCAGTTGAGTGGAGAAAAAAAAAGAGGACTGAGGAAGGCTCTATGCGACCAGATGAGGAATCCCTTACATGAGCAACACTATATAGCTCATAATGACTGGGGTTGGATGAACATGTAGGTGCTAAATTATCTTTGTTTATAACATCTGTGCAGTAGAACAAAGGGAGAATCCTGATGACTACACCAATTTGAACACTGAAAGATGCAAACTGGCACTGATATCTTCAAAATGGATGTATGGCACAGCAGTTTGGAGCTCATGACACTCGAATATGGGGTGGAAGTATTCGGCATGCTTGTTTTGTTAATGTTATTTGCAATCAAACGGTTTGCATATAAATATTGAAGAGGGCAAATAGAGGTCAGACATACTTCTAGAGATCGGAGATGAGATTCACTGTAAATGCCTAGTGATGGGGATAAGCCAAACTTTTTAATGTGGAATGTCAATGGGTAACAAGACCATGAGAGGAGCAGCATTGCAAATGCTACCTAGACATGAACCAGACATTGTTATGTTCAAAGAAGTCCACCAAGTTGGAAGTAAGTGCAATTTTATTGGACGAGTAAGTTTACAGTACTTGCTCGTCTAGAATGCGCTATCGATCAATCAATCAATCAGAAAAACTTTATTCGGTTTTTGCTTTCAAACCATAAAAGTTGCATTGACATAAAAACAATGTAACTAGAAGTGCATAAGTTAAGATGACAACCAATACAGCAGTTGAAATTACATGAAATAAATAAAAAAAGCCTGAGGAAACACTCTTCAAACATCCATATAACTCCTAGATTTAACAGCGGCTTTTTAAAACCCTACTATAAAAAATATACAGTCCCCTTTCAATAATTGCAGGTACACAAGTGCCAGGCGAGCCTGTCTAAAATTAATTCTTTTTAAAATAGGAACCAGAAAGCGTTTACGAGGAATTTCATATACTTTACATAAAAACAGGAAGTGCAGCATATCCTGCGGAGACTGTCCGTCGCAGCCGCAGGGCGCTATCTCTTGACCTCTATTAAAACCCTTGGGTCCGGCAAATGATGAAAAAGGTTCAACCGCAACCTGGTTAACAAAAATTTCTCGTGTGTGGACAAAGACCCCATGAGGTAGCGTTCCGTTATGGGGGTTGTTTTAAGCATTATATACGTCCACACGCTAGGTTTCAACACCTCCTTGGCTTCCCTTTCCATATTCCTTAGTGATAAAAAGGCTAATTTGGTTGATTCCACATCCATCTTTGTAATAACATCAGGGTTGGCAAATAAGTCTCCCCGCCCTAACCCATCAAAGCTTTTTTTAATATATCTCAGCCACATAATACCAGCTGAGTTGTCAAGAGACATGGATTTTCTTAGGATCAGGTGGGTGAGAGAAAGATCTTTATTCAACCAACATTTCAGCCTAAAAATCAGGGGTCGCAAAGCAAGTGCGTCACTTAAATAGGGAACCCCCAAGTTCCTCGTGGACCACTAAATTAGATGTGCCACGGGGAACAAATAGTAAGCGTTTCAAAAAATCATTTTCCCTATCTGGAGGGTTTCTGCGACAGTGTATCCCTAAATTTCACTGCCATAAGAAGCTATGGCCAGGCTTTTGGCCTGATACACTTGCAACATGGCTCCTGTTGGTTTCTTCCCTATTTTAGATGCAAAATTAAAAATTGCTGAATTAACCCTGGCCAGATCCCCTTTTTTTCTGTAATAGGGGGCCCCATTTGAGCTGGTCAACAAAGAGGACCCCTAAATAGGAAAATACATTCGTACGGGGGATCTTGGAATCACCTACACTAAACTGGAAGTTCTTTTTCCCCGATTGCCCCACTTGCATGACATACGACTTGGAATTATTGTTTGCCAAATCCCGGTCAGTCATGAATCTGGAGAAGGTAGTTAAAAGCGATTGCAGACCCAGTTCAGTCCTGGATATGAGGACAGCGTCGTCCGCATATAACAGGACGGGAATCCCTCGCCGTCCCACACTTGGGTAATCAACTCCTGTTGCCCTTAGTACGCTATCCAGTTCATTGATATAAAAATTTAATAAAAAAGGGGCCAAAATACAGCCCTGCCGGACTCCCTTTTTGATATTAAAATCCTTCGTGACCTGCAAATCCTGTGAGAACCTGACATTAGCTTTATTTGACATGTGCAGGTCCTCCAGAAAATTGACTATACTGTTCTCCACTCCCATTGTCCTCATGGACTGCCATAGCTTGTTCCTGTTGACACAGTCAAACGCAGATGACAAGTCCATGAAAGCAAAGTGAATGGTCCCAGTATGGGCAACAGTATATTTGCTCAGTATCATAAATAAATTAAGACACTGAGCAACGGTGGAACATCCCAGTCGAAAACCATACTGGACGTCTGACAAAATTTTATTGTCCTCCGCTGAAGTTGATAATCTCTGTAGGAGGACCAGTCCCACCACTTTTACCACTGCGTCAATGAGCGAAATTGGTCTATAGCAGTGGGTACTATTTCTATCGCCCTTTTTAAAAACAGAACTATAGTAGAGGTTGCCCAGGACTGGGGACAACCATTCTTTGCTGCAGCATTACAAACTGCCTCCAGTATCGGCGCCCAAAATGAGGGGTCTGACTTAAATAAGTCTGGGGGATCCCATCAGGACCAGGCGCTTTACCAACAGATAATCCTGTGATACCTTCCAGGATCTCACCCCTCTCAAATGTTATTTCTGGGTCCTTCCTGTCCTGCGAGTTCCTGCAGTTAAGCTCAGGCGGGCAATCAAACATAGTTTTAAAATTAAGTACCCACTCCTCCTCTGTGATATGTGAATCGAGCCCCCCCCCTTCGTGGTCAAACAGGGGCCTATTCACAACACTACAGAACCTCGAGCTATTTCTGAGAGTGCTCCATGCTTCTTCCTTCAATGCTCCCTTCCGCTTGGCAAGGGCTACCTTGTATTCACTACGACAGATGGAGACTTCAGATTGAATTCTAGGTTTTAATGACAGGACTTCCCTCAACTTCTTGGCTGCTTTAGAGCAATGGGAATCAAACCATCTAGGACCAGAGAAGGTTTGTCCTCTGGCTGGAGCGCATAGCAATTCAGCCACTTTTTGTGAAACAGACTTGAATGCACCAAGGATCTCTTTTGGAGGAGACCACTCCATTGTACATAGGGATAGATCATCTGCACATGCTATTTTAACCTTGTTATAAAATATTTCTGGGGATACCTGAGACCATTTTAGTCTGCGCTTCCCATCTGTTGGTCTCAGTACACCCTTACTTGGAACATTCCCAGATTTTACTGACAGTGGACCTGTCATGTGAAGTGTTAAGGGGTTATGATCACTAAATTCACTTTCTGCAATATTAAAATTATTGATAAAAAATTGTAAGTTGGACGAAATTAAAATAAAGTCGATAAAAGACCCCCTCCTGTGTCCTTTGAAGGTAGGCACAGGAAAGTTAGTGCGCGGGTCAGTTAAAGTCATTGTAGCCACCAAATCTAGTTCATTTATCATGGTATTTAACAGCTCCCCTTGAGCGGTATGTTCAAAGTGAAAACCCTTCATACGGGGACAACCCAGCTCAGAAATACACAATGTTGTTGGCTCACCACAGGGATGTATATTGAAATCGCCAGAGACCAAAAGGTTATGAAGACTTGGGCCCAGGGATTGTTTTATGGTTACTCCCAGGGCAGTTATGTTACTAGCCTCATGCGGGGAGGAGAATGAGTTGTAAAAGTTAACAATTCCGCAGCTGATTTCCCCCCTTCGGGCCGATAATGCCAGAATTCCTGGGTGTGTGGTGGACATCACCTGCAACTTACAATCAATAGCCACACAAATATATGTGACTAGACCTCCCATTGGTATCCCACTCACAGATGGTCCGGCTTGGACGAAAAAGGCCTTGTAGCCCTCCAGGAATAGGTCGCAATCGTCCAACCACATTTCCTGGAGGCTAATTACCATAAATTGCTTGACATAAGACACCTACCGTGGATCCTGAAGCTTAGTTGCCAGCCCTGCTATATTCCAGGATAGGAAATTATTCGAACTCAACACTGGGAGCCCCACAACTACCTCCCCTAGAGCCTGAAGAGGTACAACCGGCTCGGGTCCAAGGAGTACGGGTCCCCGCAGTCAATCGCATTCCTCCATGCCTATTAAAGCAGCAAATCTATTGTTTGACGCCACTATATGGCCGGTACCAAATTGCCTATCTAATTCTAGCAGTGCTTGGACCAAGGGAATGGACCGGTGTCCAGGGAATGGTCTTGTTGAGCAGCCCCCACGGTGGGGTACCCCATGGCCATCTGCGGTCATGTCGCCATAGGAAAGTGGCCTGTAAAAATAGCCCAAAGGTAATGCCTTAATGACAGAACCCACTAAGGGGGTGATACTGCAATCCCTAGAGAGAATACGGCCTGCGGTGAAAGGGTTGTCAAAATTCATGATAATACAGTCACCAGTCCCTTGTTTGCGTGAGCTCCCAATCCAGCTAACCCTGCATGCCATGAGTATGTATTTAGATACATGAGCGCCCAGGGTGGTGTTATATGTGAACCAGTGGTTTATTTTATTTAACAACTGCCCATAATCTTCACTCTTCCTGTTGGGGAGAGCAGGAACACTCCCCAAAATCACAACATATGGAGTGGATTCGGGTAGGAGATCAATAGTTGGAAGATTCATCACCTGGGGGGCCCTACCCTCTGGTCTCTTGTCCCTCTTGAGGCATAGGGGGCCCTATTCTTAAAGATGACTGCTGTGTAGAAACTGGAGTATCTATACTGGTGGGCCGAAAACTATTAGAACTATTCTTATCTAGCGCCTCACTATTTGCTGTCGGCCTGACACTAGGGGCTACCCGTGCTCCTTTCTGCCCAGCTCTTTCCCCTTCCTTGGCTATTTGAGAATTGGGCGTATTTGTACTTACTGTTGGAATAACCAGCTGAGTATAAACCATCATCCTTTCTAATTTAGATAGCCTGTCTTCTACTGAGCTTAATTTTTGAAAGATGGGGTCTATTAAGGTAGTCAGCATGGTTTCAAGCCTGCCCCAAAAGTCCCCCTCCAACGTACTGACAGTTAATGGCCCTGCCCTGTTCTGATTCGGGGAAGTAGGATTTCCCTCACTACCAGCACTTGTAGTAGGAACAATTAGCTCTTTCCTCCCAGATGTGCCCTTTACGGATTTATTTGGTTTTGTTGTTCCCCGGTTCTTCCTTATTACAACGGGGGATTCGTTAATACGTTTAGATTTTGCTTTTGCTTTCTGCCCTCTAGTTCTCGATTTCGTTTTAACAGGGCTAGATTCCTGCTCCAGAGATGTGCAGGAGACAGAATTAACCAGTGTTGCTGGGACAACGAGTGGCGACTAGCTCAGCCGTGATGGGGATATGTCCTGATTAGACCCAGACAGAGCATCAGGAAAAGCAGGAGTTAGGGAGGGCCTGCCTTGCGAGATGTGAGGCTCCAGGGATAACCTGCACAACGTCGATTTAATTTCAATAATGAGGACAAATTCGGCCCTCGTTAAAAAGGCATCTAAAGTTCCCGCCACACTTTTCCCTGGATTTAGTTTCCGCTTGTTCATGTTTAGAAGCTTATGGACATTCAGGGTTATTTATTCAGGTCCCTTATAAAGTGCAAATTTGCTTATAAAGCTAAAGTGACTTGTGCAATATGGAATGTGCAAAATACAAAGAAGTTACAACAAGCAGCACAAATAACAAGTTACAAATATTCCTTAGGACTTTAAAAAATACTAGATACTTATACTGTGAGTGATTATCATATTAAAGAAACAGTTGGTCACAGTAGGGGCGCTAAGGTGCAATGTGCAATGCAAAATCCTGGCTCTTACGATAGAGTATTGGCCAGATTTTATATAAGTAATATGAGCACTCTTAAACCGTCAGGGCAGATGACACTGAGAGTGTACAAGTAACAATACAATCCTTGAGTTTGTGTCCATCTAAGGAAATAAGAGCGGATAAATCCCAAGGCCAACAGTACCTGCACACAAGCTCCAAAGCCTGCACAAGGGTCCTCACTTGTAGATGAAAGGGGGGTGGCCCTACCCTGCCTCTTCCTGGCGATGACGGGCGCAGGACAGGCCCACCTTGGCCCGGGCTTCTCCCGGGCGCCCCCCCCCGCGCGTCCCGCACTGCGGGAGGATAGGGGCGCTGAAGTACTGCCTCCTGGCACGCTGAGCGGCGTCAGAGGCAGGCGCCAGGCAAAGGCTGCTGGATCCTGTGGTCCCTGTCTCTGGACGCCGTTCCCCTCAAGGCTGGCGAGACCGGGGAGCTGGGTTGATGGCCGTTGCCCTCACAGCGGGTAAACAGGCCCGCCTCAGGCTACAAGCCCCCTTCTGAATGGCACCAGGTAAGTTGAATTGAAGAGCGCGACTAGCAAAACCGTTAGTAGCCTTTGTGTGTTTTATAAGTCGCAAATATACGCTGTACTACAGTTTTGCAAAACTGTCTGTAACCTTTTGTTTCCTCACATTTTTGGGTAAACTTTATTTTAATAGCAAACAATTGCCAATCTTGCTTCCGCTTGTCTGCATGTATCCGCATGTACCAAAGGGGCATTCCAGGAGTATTGTGAATAGACACAGATTATTACATTTTACAAACATGCGCAAACATTTTTACATTTTGTACTGCTCACCTGGCGCATAGACTCCCTTGTCTCCACTTCGCTCGGCTCCCTACCGGCAGGACTCCCTCCTTGCTCGGGACTCCTGCCATTGGGCCGAGCTGAGGGTGGCCGCCATCTTGGGAGTAGGCCGGGGTAGCGCGCTAGTTGCGGCTGCCTCCCGCCCTCCCAGACTACTTAATTCATTATCCAACACTCCCGCACAGATTTTGGTGTGATCACCCCTGAGGCGGAAGCCGGGGGCTGTGTGAGTGCTACGCTGTGTTTGTAACAGATTTAAATCTTTGCTGAGTGCTAGTGGTGCGGCTGTCTGCTGACTTGGACTTGCACTCGCTAGCTCGCACGTTCTGTTTTTAATTGTAAATCATTTTAAATTGTAAATCATTTTAGTTTTGTATTGCTCACCTGGCGCATAGACTCCCTTGACTCCACTTCGCTCGGCTCCCTACCGGCAGGACTCCCTCCTTGCTCTGGACTCCTGCCATAGGGCCGAGCTGAGGGTGGCCGCCATCTTGGGAGTAGGCCGGGGTAGCGCGCTAGTTGCGGCTGCCTCCCCACCCTCCTCCTCCCCGATAAATGGACACCGCTCCAAGACGGCGCAGCGGGCGGGCGCAGAGGGCGCACCGGCGGCGCGCCAAAGGCGCGCCAAAGGCAAGCCCGTCTGCGCCCGTCCGCGCCAGGACCGGGCCCAGGGCCAGAACCCCTGTTCATAATCCCCGCCAAGGACCACTTACCTATTCAAAATCTGCTTTGTTAAAATTACGCACAATGACTAACACCCAATGTGTTCGTTATAATCTATGTAGAGTTCTGATATCTACTGAACTCACTTGCCCTCACTGTGATGTCAATCTACATATAGTCAATGAAAAGGTCAAAAGGAACTCCATGACAACCAGCACCTCTACAAACTTTTCTATAGCACTTATAAACGCTCGTTCTTTGGTTAAACATCGGCAAGAAGTATCTGACCTCATCCTAGATAATAACTTAGACTGTCTCTTCATAACAGAGACGTGGACGGATGAGGCATCTGACCCAGACATGGTAGTTGCTGCCCCTCCAGCCTATTTAGCTTATCGGCAAGACCGAGTCGGAAGGCGGGGAGGCGGGCTAGCCATCATAGCCCGGGATCATATAAATGTGAGAATGTCATCTATCCCTTCCAGCCTTTTCGAAGCCCTCCAATTTGACCTTAAGCTCACTCCATCATTTCACTTCAAAGGAATGCTAATATATCGACCCCCAGGTGCCCGAACTGGCTTCCTTGCCAACCTTGGCTCAAAACTTGAAGCACTGGCGATGGAAGACTCTTTCACACTGATGGGTGATATGAACCTCCACCTCGAGAAGTCATCTGATAGCGACACCCGCACATTGATATCAGACATGGACAGCCTGAGCCTTCGGCAATTGGTTACCACCCCCACCCACAGGGCCGGTCACACCCTGGACGGCATCTTCTCCAATTTGGAAGGTCTAAAAATAATAGACACCTTGCCCATGCCTTGGACAGATCACTATGTCATCCTAATGAGGATCTCAGTCATGGCTAATAGGGCCAGGAGAGAACCTGCTCCGAGACCAGAACCTTTTAAAGTCTGGAAAGATATTGATCATCTGAAGCTCTTTTCTCTTCTAGATAGGACCCGACCATGCCTTTCCACTGATCCGAATACTGCCACCTGCCAATTTCAGGAGTGGCTAGGCTCAGCCACAGACACTCTAGCCCCCACCAAACAACCCTCTAGAAATAGAACAGCACCCTCGGCCCCTTGGTTTACAGAGGAACTGCGCAAACAGAAACAATTCTGCAGAAACAAGGAAAGGCACTGGCGTAGATCTTACAGTCTTGAAGACAAAGCCAGCTATAGGGATGCATTAGGGCTTTATAAAGCCCTTATTGTTGAAACCAAGAAAAAATTCTTCACAGAACAAATCAACAATGCCGAAAATTCGAGTAAAAAACTGTTCGAGATCACCAAGACCCTAGCGGGAAACACTCCAGACTTAGCTCCACCTCCATCCCAATCTCTCTGCGATTCCTTGGCAAAGTTCTTTTTCACCAAGGTGAACGATATTTATCAAGTCTTCTCTGACAAAATTATAACTCAACCTCCTATGCCCGATGGCATTATTCAGGGCCATGCACTACCTCAGTTTACGGATCTCACAGAGACTCAAATTAAGGACATCACTGCCACCTTGAATTCGGGATCGGCTTTAGATCCCTGCCCCTTCAAGGTCATCCGTTCGGTGACGGACTGCTTAGCTCCTGAGATTACCTCAGTCTGTAATGCCATGTTTAGAACAGGGATCTATATGGACTCACTAAAGAACACCCTGATTAAGCCTCTTTTAAAGAAAGCCAATCTGGACAAGGAACAACTAAAGAACTACCGTCCCATAGCCAATCTACCTTTTCTAGCCAAGGTAGCTGAGAAGGCTATGAATACTCAACTCTCAGAGTTCTTAGAGAAGCACCAATCTCTAGACAACACCCAATTTGGCTTTCGCAGGTACCATGGCACAGAGACCGCCTTAATCAAAGCCACTGAGGATATACAAATGATTCGTGATCAGGGAGGAACAGCGATACTGGTACTACTTGATTTATCCGCAGCATTCGACACGGTCCACCATAAGACCTTGATGGACCGTGTCGGAAAGATGGGCATTTGCCATCTGGCACAGAACCTGCTTTCTTCCTTTCTGGCAGGGAGAACACAGGTGGTCACACTGGGACATTTTCAATCTGACAAGCTGTCACTGCCATGTGGAGTTCCTCAAGGCTCATCCCTAAGCCCGACACTATTTAATATCTATGTGTCGGACTTGGCATCTGTCATCAAAGCCCATGGGATGAGTCTTACTTCATACGCAGATGACACACAACTTGTGCTAGCCATTAATGGGGATGAAGAAAGAGTAGCAGGAAATCTCCAGGAGGGCATGCGGGCAATTGGAGACTGGATGGCCTCCAATTGCTTAAAACTAAACTCCGAAAAAACGGAGGTGCTCATCTTTGGACATCTCTCACCTTGCTGGTCGTCTACATGGTGGCCTCCCTCATATGGGACCCCCCCGAAACCAGTCACTTCGGTTAGAAACCTAGGAGTGATTTTTGATGAAAACCTGAACTTTATGGCCCACGCAAATAAAACAGCAGCTTCTGCCCACTATAAATTGAGGCTGATTAAGAAAATTCTGCCATTCTTACCAGCCGCAGCTGAAAAAACTCTGATAAGTGCCTTAGTGCTGTCCTCCCTCGACTATTGTAATGGCCTGTTTGTTAATGCTCAGGCCAGAGTGATCAATAAATTACAAACAATCCAAAACGCCGCAGCCCGTCTCCTGTCGGGAACCCCGAAATTCAAACCAATCTCAGATACAATAAATAATTTGCATTGGCTCAAAATCCACAACAGGATTAAATTTAAAACACTCTGTATCACATACAAAGCACTGCACAACCAAGGTCCTGACTTCCTGAAGGCCCATCTTCGGCCTTCCCTATCCATTAGATCTCTCCGATCTAACAACCTCAATCTTCTGCAGGTACCTCGAACTAGAACAGTCACCTGGGGCGACAGGTGCTTTCTGGTGGCCGCTCCCAGGCTCTGGAACTCGGTACCAATTGCCATCAGAGAAAGCTCATCTTTGATGTTATTTCGCAAAAAATTGAAGACCTGGCTCTTTGGTCAATAACAGCTCCCATTCAGCTTCTGTGGGTACTTCACACCGTTCTCCCAGCGCCGAGACGCCTACGGGCATTTGTTCGCGCTTTATAACTCTCAAAATAAATAAATAAATAAAATATTGGTAGGCTTGTCAATAATGAAGGCTGAGCTTGCAGCTCACTGTAGTCCCTTATATCTTTTGCAGCCGGCGCTCCTCTTTCTCACAACCATAGTGTGGCAGTGTAAACTGGAAGCCAAAGGGATTTGTGTTCTGCAGCATTTGCCCATGGGCCATGAAGGTAAGCTGCACTTGACTTTAAACAAAATGACCTGGGCGTCCAGTGATAGGAATTTCCCAACCCTGTGAACCATAATAAAGAAGGTATGTTTTACCTGATTACTTCCATGAAGGGTCCTGGTCCATGATGGAGCCTTTACACATGAATTCAGCACTGATGTGCTATAAAAAAAAATCCACTGTGTTGGTCCCGATTGTCTCACCTGGAATTTAAAATGAATAACAAAAATGTATTTAGTAGACAAACTGGTCAGTGGCTACACTTGAAATTATTATTCAATCATTTTCATTAATTCCTCTCCTCGTCCCTTTAACCATAAAAAGAAGTTCCTTTATATAAGCAGGTAACATTTCACATTAGGGGTCGTACATAGATGCTATCTTGAGACTTCCCATTAATTAAATTGGCAGTTGAATTAGTCTAGACAAAATTACTTTTAATAATAATTATTAACTAGCAGCTAAAGGGTTTGTGCTTCAGGGGGTTGGGACACCTGAAGCACAAACACTTTGGCTGCCAGTATACAGTACCAATATGTGAAAGGATTGTCTGTCACTAAAGCAATATTTCTATTTCAATGTGTAAATGGTTCAAGCTCACATATATGATGCACTAATGCAAAGGTTTTACTATTAGGCCAGCAAGCTGTGGGCCCAACATGCATAAATGACAGTGGTTCCAGTACAAAAACACCTTCATTTGTTTGCAAAACTTAGCAATTTGAAGATACTTTTAATGCTCACATAATTCTCACTTATTCCACACAAAAGCCAGAAAGTAAGATTGGTGATTGCTTTCAAAATAAAATGTACAATTAAAAAATCTCAACTTTGAAAAAAGATTTGCTAAACTGTTGCAAAAGTTTAGATACAATTTCTCTGTTTTAATAAAATGTACTGATGTATGCCAATATAAAAAAAATTAGGGAGAATCAATGTAAAACCATAATGGCAATATGAAAATAAGTTAGGGTTCCAATTCTTAAAGATGTACACAAAAAAGCACCTGCAGAGGTATGACCTTGCGTTGGTGCAGATGTACGAATTTCAAGCATTCACAAAAGGTTACTGGAGTATGCCAGGAGACAGTACTTCTAGCAAACCTTTTGGAATTCTATTTTTGCATGAACAATAAATATGGTGGCAGGTACAAGTCCCTCCTAAAATAATCTCACTGGCACCACTTAAGTACAGGACAGGTACAAGTCCCTCATAAAATTATCTCAATGGACCACTTCAGTTTGAGAATGCCCTCCAAAATAAGTGCAACTCGGACAAGCATAAGTATGGGTCATGTAAAAACCAAGGCATTACACTGCTGCAGGACAGGTCTCCGAGTTCTGCAGAAGCAAATATATGCTTTGTGTCACTATGTTTACAGTGGCTCAATGCATGAATAGTGACTGCAGGCCTAGCCCACACGCCGCGAGGAATGGACCGAACACACATGGGCAAAGCCTCTAGGGGAGAGCACCATTCAGTGTTGCCAGGCTCCCCCAACTCTCCCTTGAGACCATCTTCCCCTCTTACATCATAATCCTGCTCCACAGAGTCCTGCTTCATCTTCTGAGCTTTTTTTCAGTCAGCATTCCAAATTAGCAAAGGTCACATTCTTCGTACTTACTTCTCTCTGTTTCAGTCCCAACCACCCTGATACAGAAGTATGAGTGCAGTCTTGACTACACCACATTTTTCTCTCCGCAATTTCTTCCAATCATCATGGAGTCTCTTCTTACGTACTTACTCACAATCCCCAACCCCACCCACTGGGAGCAGCCAAAAAACATTGCAGATGAATTCCACCTGATTGTTTTTGGTCTGCAACACCAAGCATCTCTGTTAAGTTCTCATCGCAGCTTAAGTCTTTATGACACGTTGTTTGGGTGGAAATGCCTCCTGCAAGGTGTGAAGTTGTGTTGTCAGCCTTGAGTGCCCAACTGCAAGTATCGGGTATTCTGGGTTTTGGCCTTTTTACCTCAGTTTCATGTCAACATAGAGTGAGAGCGAAGGCCTAGGTGAGTAGGGCCCTGGAACTTGGAGGGATACACCAAGTGCAGTTTTCATAGTGGCAGTGGACTACTACTGTCTCTGTTACTGTTTCGAGCATGTGGAGCAGGGTAACACAGATCTTTGCGCTGACATCTCAGACTATGCATATGTATGCGTGTGGTCTGCCTGTTACACACAGGGTGCATGAGAACAAGAGTGTAGGAGGCCTGTGGGGGCCCTTGACGTGTTCTTGTGCACAAGATGGAGGTGAGGTTTCTTTCACTGATAGTAGAAATATATTACTGAGATTCCCTAGACTGGCGGGATGGGATCTAGAGAATAAAGTCGAGAAAGAGGAGAAAGGCTTCCCCTTAATAATTCAATAAGGTGCTTTTGCGGCAGAGGGCTGCTCATTGGTCTTTCTGATTAGTGGCACATGATAGATGTTGAGGGTGATGGGTGGGGCTGCAGCAGTGTCATTTGAAGGATCGTTTAAAAGAGTCTAGCCTTTTGTCTCCCTTCCTGATCACTTTTGGTGAGGCTGTTGATAGTCAGGGCTGCTAACAAGACTTCTGCCAGCCTGCCACGTGTGCCCAAATGGACATAGAGATGGGTAGCCCAGAGGCATTTGCCAAACTTGAGCCAAAGCTGCTGCCTCGAGACACTTGACCACTGTGTACCCGACTTTTTGGCTGTCCAAGACGCCAGCCAGAAGACAACACAAATGGGTTATACCACCAATGAACTGTAAAGTACCTAGAAGAGGCCGCACTGTGATCACCAGAACATGAAACCAAAAACAGACTGCATCACAGCTTCGACTTCAGGAGGGCTGCCCAGATGAGACACTGACTAACCAATCAGACCCAGTGAAGAGCCAGCTTCCAGCAAACGTGCTGTGGGCCTGGAAGAGGGCCGCCAACCTGAAGACAGCTGCACTCCAAACGCTGCTTTCGGACTATGCCCGCAGGCCCGTGTCTAGTGCCAGGGTTGGAGCAAAGGGCTGGCGCCCCTGCAGCAGGTGCAACTTCCAGCCTTGAAAGAAAGAGTTGGGCTGAATCACACAGAGGTGTAGTTGAATTCTACAGTGGGTTCACAATTGGTGAGATAACAGATCCTGAGAACACGATCCTGCTTACAAGAATGGAGAGGAGCACTGCACCTGTGCCGGAGACCAAATACCCTATTGTTAAATAAAGGTAAAGGGAGGTAGAAGTAGAAACAGAGGGACATCCTTGCCCAAAGGACAGTAGCCCTGTGCCAAAGACTCGGAGTACCTGAACCTTTCTAGTGTGTACTATTGTGAACGAATGAGTGAATTTATGGATTAGTTAATTAAAACTTTTACATTTAACATCAAATAGCTCCATCCTACCAGCGATAACCATCTGAAAATCCATCAATCTTTAATATGCTATTACTACAAACTGTGTTGGTAGGAACACCCTTTACATCAGGATAAAATTTAGAGAGGCTAAAAACGATTTTTTGCTGTATGAGATGCACCTTGAAAAGCGCAACGGTTCTATTATTCTGTGCGAGCAGCATAATAGACAGCAATTGCACCTTTTTATAAGCATGTCCTGTCAAAACGCCCTTACGGTCATTGTTTGCGTCCAGACTGGCAACATTTCTAACAATCATTGGCATAGCCAATAGGTCTTGCCTTTGTGACCTGATTAGTGTTTAGCCATGCAGTACATTACCCATTACAATACATTAGCCATTAAAAACATCATAGTTTTGTGGTAACTCAATGGCAGAAAAATATAGTGGTTTATGGTAAATCAATGGCGGATGGGTATAGTTTCTAACAGGCTTACGTTTTGAGCAACATCCACACAATATTGAACATGCATAAAGCGTGATACATGCTGAAAACTTGTTCAGATGGAGGGAGCAGCCTGCAACTGAGAGGGGCACAGGAAAAGAGGTGTAGGCAAAAGTGGCACAAGGAGATCGGTGTGGGGCAAAAGGGGCATGTGAAGAGAGGTGCACGGAAAAAGGGGCAGAGGGAGAAAGGTGCGGGCAAAAGGGGCACAGGGAGATAGGTGCGGGGAAAAGGGGCACAAGGAGAGAGGTGCAAAAGAAGCTGGAAATGGCAAAATCACACGGGACAAACTCACTTGAAAACAATGCGATGACCAGAAATGTACCAGAAACGTCAACAATAATGGGTCGGCAGCCAATTAAATGAGAATGTAGGGCAGCCGCACAATACAAGATTCAGAGATGAAAGGGAAGCACTTATAAGGTCCCAAAAGCGAGACCTATTGGCTATGCCAATGCTTGTTTTAACTGCTGCAATCTATTGAAGCCTCACGGAGAACATCAAAGCGGCCGTGCGGCCGCGAAAGTGAAGGTAATCGCGGTAAAGCGCGACGCGTGCACCCTCGCACATGCACTGTAGCTCTAGGCTGGCCTGGTAACACTTTTTGGAGCCCTCACAAAATGTCTCACCAGACCAGCGCATGCGCTGGGTCAGGCGAGACCTAAAAAGCACTATTCCCCCAGCTGTGTACATGCTGCAGATATCTGAAATAGCAGTGACGCTGCAACGCAACACCTCTTCACAGGGCTAAGAAAATCGCAATATGCCAATAACCAGTGACACAAGCAGCAACATTGGAGGGGTAGTGGTGGGCAAGCAGTGTTGTGGAAGGGGTGAAGGGGTGGGCGGGACAGCACGGTGAAAAATTCAAATAAGTGGAATTCTAACAAAATATTTCCAAATTTCTGTGAGAATAGGAGGTAAAATCTTCAAGGCATTAGCAAAGAAATAGCACGCCTGTAAGCGGCATGCTTTAAGCAACATGGAGGGCCCAAGTAAGAGGCAAAAAGAGGAAGAATAAATAAATCAAAAGACAGGCGTGCGTGCGTTTGCAAGCAAAGAGTGTGGGGGGCTTGTGGTGACGGGGGCAGAAACATAGAGGATTGTTGGTTTGGGTTTAAAAGAAGCAATATAAGGCAATACATTAATAAAAATGCAGATTACTCATTGCGCGTGGCACCTGGACCGTAGGTGTCTGAGTGTTGCAGGGAGGCTGTGGGTCACATGAAGACCTAAAGATGGACAACCAGAAGGAACCCTGAGGCTGCAGTGCCCAGATGAGAGGAGGGTCCCCTACGCGCTGAGCCAGGAACATGAGTGAGTTGCAATAGACAACCAAAATTAAGAATGAGTAAAATTGTCTGGGAGGGAACCAAGCAGGAAGCAAGCACCCAAAGGAGGGTAATGCGCCAATAAAAAGGAAGTATTTCCACTTGGCACAAGAATGAACCAAGGCACTCAATGGGTGAAGTTACAGCCTATATTGTAGATACAGCATATGTAGCAGATAGCGCATGTGTGCTGCCTACGTTTGACATAAAAAGGATCACAGGAGTTTAAAAGTGCTTAGTTGACAAACTCATCAGTCCTTCAATGCTGCGCCAGTTGTTAATAGAAGCACCCAATACTTCAGGTTAAAATTGTACAGAGCACAAAACAGTCATTCAGGTGCTGAAAGCACATTATGCACGCACAAAGTATCCCACCTAATATTTCGACGCAGTGATGTATGGTATTGTTGTCAGGTGGAAAGTCGCCTGCCTAGAGGCGGGGAAGGAAAGGATTCCTTTTCTTTAAATAACCCTCACACACTCAAATAGTGTCTGCTTCATCATTGGGTTCACCCTGACTCCTAAAGGTCAGGGTGGGCGCGACGTTGTTCCAGGGAGCACTTGAAAGAAAAAGACCACAGGGCATAAAGATAAAAAATCCTCCAGCTTACTCCAAGGTATCCCTTTATTAGTGGAATATGCGTGGGTGTTAAAAAGAACAATGGGTGGGTATTAAGATTTAATGGTCCTATGACCCTATACCAACATGTTTCAGCCCTACACTATGGTGGGTGTTAAAAAGAACAATGGGTGGGTATTAAGATTTAATGGTCCTATGACCCTATACCAACATGTTTCAGCCCTACACTATGGGCCAGAACGGTCCGGGCTTTCATCAGGGTGATTAGAATCACCTCCCTTGTGTGTGCGTGCTGCGCGGTATCTTGTTCATACAAAACAGATGCATGTAACTGACTGCATCTAGGGGCAAAGTTAATTGATGTTAAAATTTCTCCAATAAAGGTTCTGGTATTAGTAGGAAAAGAGAAAAATTAACTCCACTTTGACTGGGCTTCAAATCTCCACCATTAACCTTGCTGTGAAATCTGGGTTTACTCTGACTCAGACTGGCCATAGGGTTGAGTTATGGAGTGCCCTTGCCTGACACAACCTGACTACTGTACACCATCTGTAAATCTCTCTAAAAACGTATTCCTAGCCTCAGAGAATGCAAAACTAGCCAGACAAAATGGCCTTGAACCTTTAAAAGTGTGAGCTTAGAAAAAATTCCATTAACACACTCCACTTGCTCCTGGATAGAAATATGGATCTAGTTCCTGTGCACCATTCAAAAAGCTTACTTAGGGTATAAACCCGGATTATCTGCAGAATGCATAACATTAATTGAAAGACTGCACACCTGAGCAACCAAGGATGCATCATTGGTCTTAAACAGGGCAGCAGATCCTTGAGAAAGCAAAGTGAAAAACTGAGGAATTCCCTAAATTCAAACATGAGAGTGGAACCAAAACAACAACTGGTTCAAAGATATTCTGACAACTGAGCTTTTCACATTTGCATTCAACTGAATTTGGTATGGAGCAGGGCCATAAATGAAGAATATCAGACATGGTGCTCACCTTATCTAAATGGACTATAGTTTTGCCTATCACTTCATAAAGCGTTTTGTGAAATAAAGCAAATGAGAAGTGATGCATACATCTATGCAAATCTATTAACTCTTTGCAGTGTCCACCAGTGCCAGCACCTCACCATAGGTTCTCAGTATGCCACAAAAATACACTGTCTACATGTGTGCTGAAAGCCTTTACCGGGAAATATGCAGACTATAAAACAGTCAATGCTTAGCCTTTCTTCTGTTGTGTACTCCAGTATGCTAATTAGTTTATTTTTAAGCAAAACATTACCTGCATTTCTTTCTTAGGCTCCCTCTCCTCCTTTCTTTATAATAATAGCGTTCTTGCTCCTCCTTCAACTAAAATGATACCCTCTAGTTTATACACTTTATCATCTCTTTTTCGCTTTCTCCATCATCCCACCTTACTCTCCCGATCACTCAATCTGTTTTGTGTTCTCCAGCCTTCATATACCCTCTTTCTTTTCCTTCATCTCTTTTATTATTCCATCATATCTTCTCCCAGCAACAGCACCCTTTTCAATTTAGTGCTCTGCCTGACTCACATATTCCACAAGTCATGAAGCTTCTTGTCCTGCAGGTTATCAGCCGGAGGAGTAGCCAAAGGATGTGTTGAAAGTGCATCAGATGGCACGGCACAACCACCTACATGCCTACTTCATTTCCCTGTGCAACATTCTCTTAACACTACTGACTCATCTTTTGTAGTCTTCAAGTAACTGGCATTCAAGGTCCTGCATCAATTTCCCACATTTCTATTTTGGAAAATTATTACTTGGTTACTAAACGTTACTCCAGATAGACCAATGCATTCTAACAGAAAACATGAATCGTTCTAGCATTTTGCTGTCACTGGAGGACACAACTTTGACATGCTGAGAGCTGATGCCCCTGATCAAGTAGTTGGATATAAAAACGACACTATTTGCTTAGTCATTGCTTGTTTATATAAAATGCAATGTGTGTGTTCCACATAAATTTGAGGGTTCACTATACGAGATGTGACCAGCTCACTCAGTCCCAACTGATCTCTTGTTCAGAAAAAAATATATACACTTATCAGAAACAAAAGCAGATTGGGTAAATTATTCACCCTCGTTATGGGACAAAACAGTTTTTAATCTGTTCTTGGCTTTGTAGGGCGCCTTGGGGACTCTAGGCGCTGTTCCTAGGCATGGGCGATTAAGTGATTTGCCCAGAATCACAGGATGTTGAGCCGACATCGAGACTCAAGTCTGGTTCGCCAGCTCCAAAGTAGGCAGCTCCGGTAATTACGCCACACCTTCAATTCTCAGCCCTTGCCCCATCCCGAGTTCTCAATCTGTTTTTCTGAGCACAATATGCGAGTGGCTAATCTTATGGTACCATCAACAATTGCCTACATTGAGGCACTCCCCCCAACCCCACCATATCAAACTAGGCGTCTCGCATGCAGGTTGGTATGTATTATTTGTTTACCAAAGAGTTATTGCTATTTTACATTCCTCTCTTGTCATCATTATATTACGTTTTTAATTTTAAATCGTGTAATAACTTTTGCAATATAATTTGTGAATTTGATTGCAATGCTTTCTGGGAGATGTTCTGTTCTTGCCCCAAATCCATGATCAAAATCAGTTAAAAGAGCCTAGTCAAAACTAGAATCGAGAATGAGCAAAGTAATGTTTAGATTATTTTACATATACGATACCGCTCTAACTTAATTCCAATGAGATGGGGTGTTTACAAAGATCATTTGATGGTAGAAAGAGCTTCTCGAACATTAGTTGCTGTGCATGAACAATATGGTCTATGTATAGCCTGATTGTGACCGGATTATAGAAACCAGGGTGGAATGAAAGGGGAACACAGCTGAAATAGTACTAGGCCACAATGTATGCTATTTGTTTTCTTCACATTTATAGAATACGTAAGTACAATTTAAAAAGGCAGAGAGTGCATACAATTGTCCCACAATAACAGTTTTTGTGCAAGTGCCAAAACTGGGATTATGATCCTGGTTCCATTATTAAAAATTCAGCCATATCTCCACCCTTCAGTGTAGACTGGTCCAGCTCCAAGCACATAAAATAGTGTGTGAAAAGCCAAAGGTATTCATAACATTTCCAAACATCGGATTTTTGGGCAACTATTTATCTAATACGGCACTCATTTTGTTTTGCTTCAATATCCGCCATGTTCACCAAAACGGGGAGATGTTGTATGAGAAGATAAAACGTATACTTTGGCCTAGCATTTCAATTTGTTTAGAATCAACCCTATTGCCGATTTCGGCTCTTTTCGTGCAAATTAAAAGGTAGCTGGAGATAATCAAGCCTCCCCTTTACTAGCGCTGAGTCGATGTCTGGGACTATTTTCCTAGTGACAAATTTTCCATCAGGAGAAGACAACGGAAGGCAAAGAGTACTAGCTTAAATGCAATTAGTTTATTTTGAAAAGAAATCCACAACATGCGTCTTAATTCTTTCGTTAGTGATGTCCCTTCCACATACCTCGCGGTCGAAGCGTAGTCCTCATCGATCCTCTCAAACACACAGATACAAGCATTTGAAATGCAATAGGTCACATTTACGAGAGTTTCAGCATTAGGCATTGTAAAGGACAATAGCTTAAATTCTCGCGAATGCGAAACCTATTGCATTGCAAATATTTTTGGGTGTTTACAAGTGCCCCATGTCACGCTTTCACGTTAATAGACGGCACACCACCTTCTTTAGACGAGCCGCATCTAACTTTAACACGGAGTGCAGTGTCCCAGAAGTGGACGTCCCGCTCAACATGAACGTTAAATATAAATAAATAAATAAACTGAGCACGCTGTCCCCAAAGTGGGCACCGCGCTCAGGTTACAAATACAAAAAAATAGCATCTGCCATTGTCCCCATAAGTGCCCATAAACAAAATAGTGCTGACCCCTAGGTAAAGCCGACCGTGTAACGTGCCAAGTAAAAAGTTGTTATGGGCAGCAACAGTGGTGACAAGGAGGGACTAACAAACCTCATAATGAATCGGAAGCCAGCATTTACTAAGGACAATGACACCAGCCAATGAAAAATATAGGAGGAGAGTGGGCGAGGCTTCCACAGCATACTCTACTACTGCATGCCTCGCAGAGCGAGCAGCACATGCGCGCTGCCGCTCAGCTCGACCTAAAAAGTGAATAAATAGTAAAATAAAAAAACACATGTGTATGCATTCGGCACTGCAAATAAACCAAAGGCGCGGCCACCAGTGTGACAACCATACTATTAATTGTTTTTTTAAAAAGCCTTAGGGGAGATTTAAGGGAACTTTTCTAAGAATCCTCAGGCATAATAATGAGGCTAGTTTCAAGGAAACCAATCGACATTTGTTCATCACATAACTGGGTAAAAGGTCAGTGCTAGATATTGTTATGCAGAGCAAGGTAGGACAAATGTAGGTGAAAGGTCGTGTAGCTACTTAGGCCTAGATTGGGATACATAACAAAAGCCCACTGAGTAACAACACACGTAAGAGGGCCAGTCCTTATGGGAGGTTACAAGATGAGACAAGGATGGATACTAATATCGAAATAGAAGATTTAATTCTTAATATTATTTTTTGTGAAGAGCCTTTGGCTTGGAGTCCCAATGACAATGATATTGTCCATGAAGTACCTGGGGTTCATAATATCACTATATGTCCTTTCAGGTTTATATCATGGAATATTGCGGGCATCTCCTCAAAACTAACAGATGAGGAATGGTTGCAATACATGAAAACGTTTGATATTATCTGTCTCCAAGAAACCTGGAGTCGGGTCGATATCACTATTGATGGATATCGTTCGCTAAACAAACACGCAAATTCATCACCAGCAGGGAGGGCCAAGGGAGGTTTACTGATTTTTATATCACTTTTGGATGATTCAATTAGGATAGAGAATCAAGGTGTAAGGCTGAAATGGAGCTCGGTAGACTCAACACAGTTTGAGGAGACCATTCTAAAAGAAAATCAAAGTAATTTTATGACCTGCCTAACCTTTGACTCCCCCCTCAGACATGGTAATAAAATCTTTCATATCAATTTGTACAAATGTGGCCAAAAATGTAAATAAGCCTATTAGGAAGCAGAATTTTCCTGAAATTAGATGGTTTAACACTGAGTGTTCCAAGGCGCAAAGAGATCTCAGGGAAGCCCTGCAAGCGGTCCCTCGGAATATGGTCCAGGTAAAGACAGCGAGACAGATTTATAAAAAAGTTATTAATTCTAGGAAAAACGAATTATGAAGAACAGCCTGGGAAGACCTAGAGAGAGCCAGCTCCCTTAAGGACTAAGAGTTTTTGAGAGGTTATAAACCGTCCGCTCTTCTCTACTGATGCTAGGAGCATGGATTCGACCATAACAGGGGAAGCTTGAGAAACCCATTTTTAAAAGAAATTCAATCTTCGGGGCATACCAATACAAGAACAAAGGGATGAGACAGTTATTGATCCACAATCTGACAATTAATTAAGTTTATCCCTTTTCCTGAGTGAGGTCGAAGATGCGATAGCCAAGGGCATATCTCTAAAAGCGCCAGGACCAGATGGGGTTCCCCTAGACTTACCTAAAAGTAATCTTCAATTATGGGCACCTCTACTACTTAATGTTTTTAAAGTGGTAATAGTTGGCCACATTCCATCATCATGGAAGGAAGCAGTGGTAGTACCAATTTAAAAAATATCAGAAACCGGAATGACCCCACATGCTTCAGGCCAATTTTCTTAATAAAAGCCACTTGTAAAGTCATGGAGAGGGTGATTTTGGCACGATTGGAGTCGTTGGCAGATGCCTCTGGTTTGATAGCCAACACCCAATATGGGTTTAGAAAGGGGATGGGGACAAATGAACAGTGTCTTAATTTGTCCCTGATTATGGGCAAGTACATGAGGGCCAGGGGGGTTTCGATTCACCTGGCCTTCATGGACTTGTCAAGTGCTTTTGACACTGTGAGTAGGGGAAAAGCTATGGTCGATGATGGGGGAAATGGGTTTTGAAGAACCCCTAATCACCCTCCTACGTAGGTTGCATGAGTCTACTTCTGTAGCAGTTTGTTTTGGACCAGGAGGAGAGAAAACCAGGCCGATTGCCTCCACGGAGGGGGTTCGCCAGGGTTGTATCCTGGCCCCCTTTCTTTTTCTTATATATACAAATGGTTTAGAGGCATTCCTGATTAAACAGCAACTGGATTTTCCAAAAATAAATGGCAAAACCGTCCCCTTGCTATCATATGCCTATGATATAGTCTTAATGACCTTGCCGGCCAATAGCCTACAAAAGCTCTGACCGCCTTCACTGATTTTATGTTAGCCCTGGACCTTAAAGTACATTTTAGCAAATCATTTGCCATAGTCTGCGGCCCAAAGAAAACTAAAACCAAGAAATTTATGGTAAAGGGAAAAATTATCGAGAAGGTGCCCAGTTTTATTTACTTACGTAATGTTTTTAGCAATAAATTAAACTGGGATGACCTTGTTATGGTAAGGGCCCATCAGACTAGTAGACTAATCGAGGGGCTTTTATGTTTTGCCTGAAAATTGGGACACAAGCCGGTAGCAGAAATGATAACTTTATATACATCAAAATGTTTATCTGTAGCTACCTTCGGGGCTGGAGTATGGGGTCATCATAAGAGCTACCAGATTCAGATTTTAGAGATCACATTTAAAAAAAGATTATTAATGATTCCTAGTAGCTCACCAACATTATTTTGCCATTCTGAGGTGGGCCTGGAATATGTGAAAGACAGGATAAATATTGGCCCACTCATCCTATGGGGGAAAATCTGGTCCTCAGAAGACCCAATATTCTCTATGATTATACATCGGGATTGTCTGAACATGGACAATGCAATGTCACTCCCTTGGCTATCATATGTCAAGAACACCTTCCGTAAGATTGGACTAGAAGAATATTATAATAACTCAGAAATTATTCAGAACAACTGGAAGATGGTTATTAAAAATGCATACCGTATTGAAATAACTATGTCTAACCAGGATCGGGGAATGTTGGATGGTGGGATGCTAAATCATCAGCAATTTTACCTGTCTTTTACTTTGCACGTACAATTGCGTTTTCTGATGACTAGACTAAGACTTGGCACATTGCACTTTTTAGCAGCCTATCCTAAACAGGTTGGTTGGTGTGAGAAACTAGCCCCCTGTCCATGCAATAATATGGACAAACAGAGCACAATGCACTTTATGTTGTTTTGTTCATTTTATGCAGTACCTAGAGCACGCTTTATAAAGCCCTTATTGAAAGCCATTCAGCCTTGTTCCTATATGGAGGGCTTTGATCATTTGAGATCATTATCTACGTATGCAATCTGTAGTGCAGTGCTTAGTTTTATTAGAATAGCACTTTCAATCCGAAAACGCTATGAACTATGAAAGGAATCGAAATTTTATATTTATTGTAGGTCCTTGTAAAAATCAATTAAATGTATAAATTGTGATGTCGAAGGTTGGGATAATTTTTAAACTGATTGAATTTTGCTGGTATATTAATAATTATTGGGGAGAATATGTTAATTTTTTATAAATGTTTTAAACTGTATTTTTATATATATCTTGTATGCAAAATGTAATGATTCACAAGAATCGAATAAAGTTATTTTGATGATGATGACAAGGTGGTTCTAAGGAGGGACTACTAACATATTGACCAATGAAAAGCTACAGTTTACACAGGACAATGACACAAGCCAATGAAAAATATAGTTGGGGAGTGAGCTGAGCTTCAATTCCCTACCTGAATACAACATGCTTCACAGATCAGCGCATGCCCAGCCCAGGCTCGACCTAAAAAAATGCACATCCCGCTTATATGTAGCAAGTTACAAAACACAAAACCAATAGGAAGCACTTACAGAAGAAGCAAAACATAGTTAATTTATCCTGTGAATACCAAATGTTTATTTAGTATATAATTTCAAATGTATAACAAATTAATGCAAACTAACTACAGTATGAACATGTGGCTGCCATGCCAATAAATAAAAGCTAAATGTTGGTTGAAGCCTCTGTTTTCTTCATAAGGGTGACAATGGTTTTTAAAACAAAAGTCAGGGACTGGGCACGTGTGCACTTCAAATCGAGAGATTTGGCAGCCCTAACTGGGATGATTGTTTGTCCTAGGAAAACATTGGTGCTCAATGACTGCTGTATTTGTAGATTACACCAATAAGGCCAAAGATGGAATAGGGATACAGGGGTTTGTTGCAGCAAAAGCAAGAATTAAATTAGCAGGGGAACTGAAGTATGTCATCCTCCTGTGGAAGTGATTATTTCCAAGGAGGGACAAATGTTAAGGCAGCACAGAGCCTGAATTTCTCCAGTGCCAAAAAGGCATCCATTTGTGTGCTGCTTGACTGTATGTTTGTTGTATGTAACTATTGGTGGGTCTGCATGTGGGTTATCTGTATGTGAGAGTCCCTGTGTGTAGGTCTCTATGAATCAATACATGTACATCAGCTATCTCTGTGCTAAGTGGATTGCATGTCTGTTAGTTTGTGTATGGGTGTATGTAAGTCTTCACCTGTGGGTGTCTGTAGATGTATTCCTCTTCTGTAAACGTGTGATTAGTGAGTGCATGTATCACGCAAAAGCCAAATCTGTTGGCTTAGTCAGGGCTTGTTTTACTCACTGTTTTAATGCAACGGCGTCAACCTTTCCTAAGCACGCTTAATTATTTTAAATAGAACCAGGAGGCCATGTGAAAATACAACGATTCGCCAAAAACCACAGGCTCTTGCCACATGAAGTAAGGATAAAGAACTGGGTTGACGGGGGCAATAGGTGGCGCCGGACCAAGATGGCCGCGCTTACGTGAGGCTCTGGCTGCCCGACCCAAAAATACTTTAATTATCCGCTGAAGGACCCCTCGCCCAAAGCTGCAAAACCCGTGAAAACGAGCCTAATGTGAGGTGGAAGACTCGCTGCTGGTTTGACGACGATACGCGTTTCTGCCCCGAAGTTATCTGGCTTTGAGGCGGCCCGGGGAGGAGACGACCGTTGCTGCTGGAAGCGAACGACAGACGCGGGTGCTACGTGAGCGCCGGTGTGGTCATGCAGTGCTGGGCCTGAGACCGCAGTGAATACGCCGCGGCCCCACTGGGAGACCCGCTCGTCGGCGGAGAGCAGCGCGGGCGGACTGCGACCCGCGCTGGGAAGCGGGCGGCCCCCTTTGATGCGAGTGCTGCTGCAATCCTCCGGTGGGGGGAGCGGCCTGGTGCTGAGTCCTGAAGCCAGCGGCCCCGCGTAGGAGTGGTCGGAAGGGATCCCGCTGAGTAACTGGGCCGGAGCCGGAGTACTGAGTCCTCGCTGGAGGCGCGCGGAGCGCATCACCTCTGCAGCCGGAGCGAAGCTGCGGGCGACGACGAACAGGGGGCTGCACCTGGACTGGCTGGCCGCGCAGCGGAGGCTTGTCTCACCGCCTTAATACGGGGCCAGTGAAAAGCGGCACACTGACTGGGCCACGCTTCGGCAGCTGCGAGAAGAAATAGGCGACAGGCGCGGTGCGCTGACTAGCCTGTGCATAGAAGGGACACTGCCTGGGGAGGGACATACGGCATCGCGCAGAAGGCTGAGAAGCCGCCAGACGTGAGGAGATCCTAGCAACTCCACGAAGCAGAGGCTGGCAATAACCATAAGAGGGAAGACCCCTGGTACAGCAAAAAGCATATTAACTGAACTGAGGCGAGTGAGGTTTGTTCTGGGGCCGGAGCGCCGCTGCACCTGGAGAGACTCGTCACTGCTGTGCGGGCTGTGGGGGCGCCCCAGCGCGAGGGATATTGCGAGACTAGCCTCATGGGGAAAGCGGAGGCGCGCCAGTCCAGGTTGCCTTTTGAGCAAAAAAAGGCTACTACGCGCTCCACTACTGATGATGCGGATGGTCCTGCCGCGGCGGCGCCGAGTCCTCCTGAGGCCTGCCCCTTCTGAGGAATTGAAGGCCATGCTAAGTCTGAATGCTGAAAGTCGACAAGCATGAGGAACAGCTTAAGGAAGCGGAGCGGAGGATCTCTGACACAGAGGACAACGCCACCAACATGGCGAAGCAAATGTCGCAGATGGACAAGCTACTGAAGGTGATAGCGGCCAAAAATGAGGACCGTGAAGCACGTAGCCGAAGAAATAACATCCGCCTGATAGGGACCCCAGAGACCACAGCCACGGGGCGAATGGAGGACTACGTGGAGCGGCTAC
This sequence comes from Triturus cristatus, assembly GCF_964204655.1. Lineage (NCBI taxonomy): Eukaryota > Metazoa > Chordata > Amphibia > Caudata > Salamandridae > Triturus > Triturus cristatus. Next base: position 1,363,235,860 of record NC_140590.1, read on the forward strand.
TTACCTCGACACTTGGGGCGGACACCTTCTCGGCTCATTTGATAGTTGAGCGAGCGCATAGATCGCTGGGCCCGCGGCCTCCGGCTGGAGCACCACCAAGACCCATAGTGGCAAAACTGCTTAACTATCGTGACCGCGATGTCGCCCTGCGACGAGCACGGGACATTCCGAAGCTGCAGTATGAGGGGGAACCCGCTCTCCATCTATCCGGACTTCACGCTGGCTGTTCAGGAGGCGAGGCGGAAGTACGTCCAGGTGAAACAGAAACTGTGCACTGCAAACGTCGAGTACGCCCTGCTGTACCCAGCCAAACTGCGGATATGCCATCGAGACCGCACGATCCTTTGCAACAACCCGCAGCTGGCGGAGGAGTTCCCCAAGTCCTTACGACGATCTCCCCAGGCGCACGACGGCAGAGCCGGGCGCTCGAGATCCCGATCGCCCATGGAGGATGACTGAGGATGGAGCATTGTAATCATGGTTGGCTAGTCAAGACTTGCTCTCAAAAGGTTGCGCGCTTTGGGGGCGTGGAGAGAAAAGAAATTTTGGAACAATCCTGAGACAGAGAGGACACTTGGTGGCCTTGAGGACTGCTACCGAATATCACCAGCAATGAAGATGTCTTGAGTCTGCAAAACCACTGACAGATGAGTACCTGGGACTGGGGCTGAAATGTTTTGGGACACTACTGACTCGGGGAGTATCCCACATAGAGAGGCTGGGTGTGATCCACTTTACGTGGGCCTGACTGACATGCCAAATAGATTGGGCTTGAAGGGGTTTATTGGATAAGGGGCGGGCACCCTCCACCCTGACCCTCCTCCATCCCAGATCCAATGGGGAGAGTACAGGGAATCCCGCTGACCGGTGGCACATGAGGGTTTAAGAGGCACACCAGCGCCCCACAACGGGCGGTCCTCAATACTTTCAGATAGGAAGATTTGAAAGACTCTGAAATTCAACTGTTTTCCCTTTTTTTTTTCTTGCTTGATGTTATTGTTCAGTTACGTATACATGTTATTGTTGAGGGCAGTGAGGGGAGGGATCGGGGATGCCGGCGCATTTGGGATGCTGATGTGGGAGGGCAAATCGGGAGGGTTAGGTTTGGGAGAGCCTCACGGAAGAATAGGAGTAGGGCACTGTAAGATTGAATTCCGATGCGCTTTTGGAACTTTGGAGCGCTGCACGACGACAGCGGGAACTGCATTACACTACACACCACAGTGGGAGATTGTATCATATGCCGCGCTTGTGCGAGCATTCACCCCTGACACTGGGTCACAAACATGGAAGGGACGCGACGGGATACAGTGAAATTCCTGTCATGGAATGTGCAGGGGCTACGAGACCCCAGGAAGAGGAGGCAAATCCTCTCTTACCTTGACCGACATGACATTAGCATAGCGGCACTACAGGAGACACACACTGACCCCAGATGTCCCTCGACCTTTGGCAGCAGGTGGGATTCTAGTAGGGTTTTTTCAGCTAACTCCACGTATGCACGAGGCACGGCCATTCTGATCAAGAGAGGGACCCCTTTTAGATGTGGAGGGATGCGAAGCGATGGAGGAGGCAGATTCTGCATGATGTGGAGCACCCTCGGAGCGCACTCGGTGGTCATCATTAGCTATTATGGCCCCAACACCGATAGCCCTGACATTTTGAATGTACTGTGGGGACAGATACTGGACATTGGGGCCACTCATGTGCTCTGGGCGGGGGACTTTAATACGATCTGCGACCCTGTAAAAGACCGGTCTGCACACTTGCCTCATCAATACACGCGCAGCCAGGGAACATTAAAGGGATTACTGAGAGACGGTCGATTAGTTGATTTGTGGAGATATAGACATTCAGAGAAACGGGAGGGAGCCTTTCACTCGTCAATACACGCGTCCTGGTCGAGGCTGGATTACTGGATTGGGTCCCGGGGAATTTGCCCTTGGGTGCGTGATGTTGGCCACCTGGCCCGCACGCTGTTCGATCATGCCCCGGTGTGTCTCACTCTGGACATCCCCAACTTGAACGCCAGCCCTAGGTGCTGGAGACTTGCCCCGGAGGCGCTGCTCGATGAGGTATTCAAGACAGAGCTGGGAGGGGCTATAGCTGACTTCTTCGAGTGGAATAGGGGATCGGTCGAGCGAGTAGGGACACTGTGGGAGACGTTTAAAGTGACCATGCGAGGGATTTGTATGTCCAAAAGTTTTGGGGTACTGAGGGACATCCGACGTCGGCTTCACCGGCTGGAGGGGGAACTCAAAGATCTGGAGGCGAGGGTCGGGCGGTCCGGTACCGGGGAAGTACGGGCTAAGATGCGGGGGCTACTGACTGAGTACACGGAAACGGCGGAGAGAGAGGCGAGGTTCAGAGGGAAATATGCCCAGGCACGACGTTATGGGGAAGGCGGCAGACCTTGGAAAGCCTTAGCTCAGGACATCAGACTGCCCCGGTATGCTAACTATATCCTTGAGGTGGAGGATGGGGAGGGTAATTGCCATCAGGACAGTGCCCGGATATTGCAGACCTTTACTGACTTCTGCGCGGAGCTATACAGCTCTAAAGGGACCAACGCAGCGGACTTCCCAAGCTTTTTTGGGGATATCACGCTGGGGTACCTAGAGGACAATCAGAGAGAGTTTCTATGTGCGCCATTTTCGAATGATGAAATGAGAGAGGCGGTCCTTCAGTTGCGATCCGGGAAGGCGCCGGGGCCGGACGGGCTGCCGAGTGACTTCTATAAACTTTACCTGGATCAGCTTGCCCCTGTTCTGCAGGAGGTATATGCAGAAGCACTGGAGACGCAGGCACCCCCGCCCACAATGAGAGAGGCCCTTATTATGTCCATCCTGAAGCCAGGGAAACCGGCTAACAAATGCGACTCATATCGACCCCTGTCCCTCATCAACGTTGATAGTAAAATCCTCACAAAACTGTTAGCTAATCGACTGAATCTACTGATGGATAAGTTAGTCTTACCAGATCAGGCGGGCTTTATTCCCGGGAGATCCACTTCCCATAATCTTCGCACCCTATTTTTGATTGTCCAACAGGTGGCCCCGCAATTGCCACTGGCGGCTGTCTTTTTGGACGCCACCAAGGCGTTCGACTCGATAGAGTGGGAATATTTACACGCAGTACTCCGTTGCATGGGGTTCCCGGTAGGATTTTCTGCGCGGATCAAAGTGATCTATGCTGCTCCTGTGGCCCGTGTGCAAATTAACGGCCACAGGTCTAAGGCTATAGCACTGTCTCGGGGTACTAGGCAGGGGTGCCCGCTATCGCCGCTGCTATTTGCCCTGGCGATGGACCCATTGGCGGCTAAGGTGCGCCAATATCGCCAGGAGAAGGCACTAAGATGTCTGCTGCGCCCCATCCTGATTTCGTTGTATGCGGACGATGTTACCCATTATGTCAAGGACCAGATGCACAACCTTAATCCGCTCTGGAGGGAGTTTGTGCGATTTGGGGGACTCTCTGGAATACATTTTAATTGGGCGAAATCTCAGATCCTTCCTCTCACTCCGGCTGTCACCCCCTTTGCGGTCGACTTCCCGTTGGAGTGGTGCGATACTTCCGTTCGATACTTGGGTGTTAATGTCACCCTAGATCGGAAGGAACTGATTCGCGACAATTATGGGCGTGCTATCGACAAGCTGCGCGACACAATAACAAGATGGATAACCATGCCACTGTCCATCGCCGACCGGATTTCTCTGGTCAAGATGATAGTGCTACCTAAGTTCCTGTACTACTTTCTGAATATCCCCTACCACCCTGGACGCCCCTTCTTCACTACCTTGAGGACAGAACTTCTGCGACTGGTACGGGCGGCAAGCAGCCACGGATTAAGTGGGAGACGCTGGCCAGTCCATATGCGGCGGGAGGGCTTGAGTTACCCAACTTCGAATTATACTATATGTGCGCGCAGGCGCTCTATGCGTATTACTGGTTTAATGGCCCGAAATACACCGCCGCAATAATTGTCCATTTAATGTCGTTTTCACTGTGTCCAGCGCTTGAAAAATGTTCCACCAATGGTGCATTGGGCGTCTTGCAACGGATACTGCTGCAGTGTTGGCAAATCCTGATGCGAGCCTTCTGGGTTGTTTGTCCGATATATATTTTAGCGCAAGGACATTGAATTACATAGATAACATTGCATGAATTACAGTTAGTGACATTTTTGGGTGTGATCTTGACATTATTGAAAGTGAAATCTTGTCCTTCAATTGTAAACTCACATACACTACAATTCCCACATTTTGCGTGCCCTAGTAAGGGATTCAATCCCCATAGCTAAATTAAGGTAGCTGGTGGTTTAGGTGTAGGGAGGGCTGCCCTGACTAAGTGATCTTTGATGTTTTTACTTTTACGGAAGGCAAACAACGGGCGGTCGATGCTAATGGTTTCAGCATTTAGTATCGTCCAATGTTTGAGAATGGATTTCCGTATGGCATTAGAAACAGGTGAAAAAGTGGTTACGCAAATCATGTGGTTTTGGTCAGTCTTGAGTTTGGGAGATAGAAGGATTTCTCTTGGACAATACCAAGCTCTTTTGCGCGCATTGCGCACCAAACGTTTGGGATATCCACGGGCTTGAAGTCTAGATGAAAGGACTGCTGCCTCATGAAAGTAGTCTTCTTTTTTAAAACAGTTTCTCCTGATGCGGAGAAATTGTGAGTAAGGAAGAGAGTCTCTTAGAGAACGGGGTAGTTGCTACTGTATTTGAGTAGAGCATTTCTCTCAGTGGGCTTCCTATATAGGCTGGTGATAAGTTCCCCATTAGCATGATGGATTGTGAGGTCCAAAAATGGGATGGAAGTTCTGCTATGTATAAGAGTGAAATTAAGACATTGGCAGTTGTTATTGAGCCAATGAAGGAATTGTTTAAGAGCGTCTTCAGTGGAGTGCCAAATTAAAAAAATATCATCAATGTATCGTTTCCATAGGGTGATCCCTGCGTGGAAGGGATTAGGTGGTGTGAGGGTTCTAGATGTTTCCAAATGGTCCATGAAGAGTATGGCCAAATTTGGTGCAAAAACTGCCCCCATGGATGTGCCCTTCACCTGCTGATAAAATTAATTTTTGAAGGAGAAAAAATTCCTTGTGAGGCACAATTCCAAAAGTTGTAATATGAAAATGGTTGGTACATTATGTGGCCGTGGTCTTTGGTCCAGGATTTGTTTAATGATCAACATTGCCTCTACTTGTGGAATATTTGTGTAGAGTGATTCTACATCTAAGGTAAATCTCAATGTTGTAGGGGTGGTATTCCACTAGATTAATCATGGCCATACTGTCTCTGATATAGCATTCAGTACTCGGTGCAAAATCCTTAATAAAGAAATTGACATATTGACCCAGAGGCTCAAGAATAGACCCACAACCCGACACTATAGGGCGTCCTGGGGGTGTGGTTTCACTCTTGTGGATCTTGGGCAAAGTGTAAATCACGGGAGTGCGTGGCGATTTGACATTGAGGAACAAAAACTTTTTTTGGCTCAGGAAACCTTGCGTTTTGGCATCAGATGTGGTTTGCAGAATCAGTTTTTGGAGTTCATTGGTGGGGTTGGTGAGTAACCTGCAGTAGTGGTCTGTGTTTGTGAGCTGACGTAAAATTTCGTCTTTGTATGTGTTCCTTTCTTGTAGAACAATACGCCCACCCTTGTCAGCTGACTTGATTACGAGGGATTCGTTGTTTTTTAGCGTGTCAATAGCTTTTTACTCATCCATAGTGATGTTGTATGGGATATAGCGTCTAGTGTTCTCGAGTGTGGATAGATCTTGAAGTACCATTTTTTCGAACTTGAGAATTTCACTGGGAATCATGTTTGCATGTGGGAAGAAGGTGGATGGCGTGTTATAGATGGCCGTGGTTGAGGGATTTCGCAGAAAAAATGCATGTAAACTTATTCGTCGGAAGAACCTTAATAGCTCTGTTTGGAGCTCGAGAAAGTTGGGTTTAATAGTGGGGACAAACGAAATTCCTTTGCTCAATGAAGAAAGTTCTGGATCAGTCATAACATGTTTGGAGAGATTAAAGATGGGGATTGTCTGTGGTATAATGGTGTTGGTTACCACTGATAGAATTTCTGACGAGTTTGACGTCCCCTGGAGGGTTGTACCATTGTCGCTTGCCTTGTCCTCTGTACGGGCGTTCGCTCTGGCCTCTGCTTAAAAAAGTTTGGTTAGGAAGTCGACTGGATGTGCTAGGTGTCTCACCTTGGTCTGAGCTGTCGGAGGATTCGACAGAAGTGTCGGAAAAACCTACTATGTTGTTGCGCGTATAGAATCTACCCCAGGGTCTTGTGTTCTGAGGGTTGGAGTATGTACTGTTAGTATAGAAATCTTTTTGTAGGTAAGGATATGTTTTCTCTAGTACATAAGATTTTATGTCTTTTTTAACTTTGAGCGATTTTTTATTCTGTTCTAATCTATAGAATTCTTCAGTTGTCTTTTGAACTTGTTCTAGTAGTTTTTTACAATCACGAACTGGGCTAGTGTCCTTTATTTGTTTTTCAATGTCATTAATTTCTTGCTCTAAAGACTTCAAAGTCTCAGTGGCTGTATTAATTCCCAGGACCATCCAGTGCCTGGAGCAGGTGGAGCCTATATAACTGAAATTATTAATGTATTTAGGATTATCAATGAACACACCAGGAATATTGCGTACCTGGAGACCAACTGGTATTATGTTGGCTTTCAAATATTCCGTGAGCATACGGATCAAACAAACTTCTTTTTTCCTTTTTTCAAGTTGTTCAGTGAGTGATAAAGCCGCTACGCTTCCTGTTTCAGAGGAGTCTGTAAAGAGCGAGGGGCCTTCAAGGATTTTTTTAATATAAGCGTCGGTATAAAGTGGAGCGTGATCTGACATATCACTGAGCTAATCAAGGAAGCAGAAGAGTAAGAAGAAAAAAGGAAAAAACACAGGAGCTACCCACTTAGGAAAGGGGAATAGGTATCAAACCCTTGCAATCCAGCGATTGCGCTTAACAGTTTTGGTTAAAGACAAGGGAACCCTACACGGTAACCAAGGACCTAGGTAGGGTATCGATTTTGAAAAAACAGTGGTCCTTGTTAAAGTTAATAAAGGAAACACAAAATGAATATAGAAAGATATCAATTCTATATATATGCTATCCATCCGGATAGTGCGATTTAATGAGGATAATTAATAATTGTCAAGAGACAGAATTAATGAGCAGTGGGATACAGTCCTGTATCTAATTTCACATAAATACACAAAAGGGTGACAATTGACAATGTCCTATATATATTTTAGCGCAAGGACATTGAATTACATAGATAACATTGCATGAATTACAGTTAGTGACATTTTTGGGTGTGATCTTGACATTATTGAAAGTGAAATCTTGTCCTTCAATTGTAAACTCACATACACTACAATTCCCACATTTTGCGAGCCCTAGTAAGGGATTCAATCCCCATAGCTCAATTAAGTTAGCTGGTGGTTTAGGTGTAGAGAGGGCTGCCCTGACTAAGTGATCTTTGATGTTTTTACTTTTACGGAAGGCAAACAATGGGCGGTCGATGCTAATGGTTCCAGAATTTAGTATCGTGCAATGTTTGAGAATGGATTTCCGTATGGCATTAGAAACAGGTGAAAAAGTGGTTACGCAAACCATGCGGTTTTGGTCAGTCTTGAGTTTGGGAGATAGAAGGATTTCTCTTGGACAATACGTTACGACACATTAATGCATGGCTTTGCAGCATCCACCTGCAATTCAATTACACGGCCTTATTTTAACCCGTGCATTCACGGCAATTGTTTCAATCGTATTCTACATTGATGCTCCGTTTCTGTAAATGCTTGTAAATCTCAATGCCTTGTGCTGCCACTATTACGGCTAATGGGAAGCTTCTTTTAACCTGTTATGTTATTTATTTTTTCTCCTCAAATTTTCCTCCCTCTTTTTCTTCATCATGTATATGTATAATTAGTTGTCTAATTGTTCAGGCCAACAATATCACTGTCCTGATGATGATCCCAATAATTTTCTAATAGGGGTTGAAACGTTGTCGACACTTTAAGACACCGTACGCACACCAACAATTCTGTTATTTTGTGTTACGGCTGTAGCCACTTATCATGCTTGTCGTATCTTTTACATTGTAGTACAAGCAACTTTTTCTGTTTCGCCTGTTTGATTTTTGTTCTCTTGTAAAAAATCTATTTTTGTGTAAATTGTCACCCTTTTGTGTATTTATGTGAAATTGGATACAGGACTGTATCCCACTGCTCAATAATTCTGTCTCTTGACAATTATTAATTATCCTCATTAAATCGCACTATCCGGCTGGATAGCATATATATAGAATTGATTTCTTTCTATATTCATTTCGTGTTTCCTTTATTAACTTTAACAAGGACCACTGTTTTTACAAAAAAGAATAGAACGGCATCTGGCTACTTTGTGTATTATGACGATTTCTCATCGGATCCAAGTGAACCTGATCTGCCGACATCGCTTCTCCTTTTTAAGCTTCAAGTTTATGCTTTCTATCGTTGGCTGACAAAGACTTACTTCATTGTTCCCTGGATACATCTATGGATTACAATTGGATTACTTTTCCTGGTACTTTGGATTGGTATAGTAACCTTTTTTTTTTTTACCTACTTCTGAATGGCCCCTTTTCCCAGCATGCTCTGCAGTACAACTTGTGAACTTGGTTCTTAAACAACATGCATCATCACACAGTGAACTGAGAGACTTGTCCCTGGTGAACATTACAGCGTTTCCAGTCCTGAAGGAATTGTTTGGGACATGGGGATCGTATGAGGTATATGGTCCTTCTGAACCTTTGAAAATTCCTCATTTGTTCAAAATTTCTTTAACTGATATCATTACCTCTAGTACGATCTCTGATGATTGGGACATGGAAACTGTGCATACTTTGCTTTCAGATTTAGAGCAATTAGCTGCATTTTCCATTGATGAATTGTATGATGGTACAAGTAATTTTGGGGACATGTTCTGCTACCAGGACTATGGTCACCATTTTTTACATAAAGCTAGAATCCCACGGGCTGCTTATAATTACACACAATGGGAACACTGCCCAACACCGCCGAAAGGTAGCTCAGAGACTTTTGCACAAACGTTTGCTCATTTTTCAGGTTCTGAAATATCAGACCTAGCATCATATTTTATAGGCTTGCACCTACACCTGAAAAGAAAAATATGCTAACAAACACCAAGCACATATACTCTGCTTCCTATACAGGGTTTCGATTTTTGAAAAGACACAATATGGGGGAAAAGATTGGCAGGTTCAAGAGACAGAGGCTTTATTTAGAGTATGCCTCAAACCACAGCAAATGATTTTCCTGAACAAAACAGTGCAACAAACTTCATGTCTGGGTATAGCGAAAACAAAAGATTTGAACGGACCACCTATTTCCTCATTCTCACGTTTTAAAAATTGGCAGCACTTTACATACTTTAGAGAGGATACACTAGATAGCATGATACGCAATGGTTCTTTCAATTCATCAAACTCCAAATGGAAGGGTTGGTTGGTTTGGCCTGTACACAAAAACGAGTGTCAGTCCAGATTCCCTGGTAACACCGATGGGTTTAGGATCAATAGGCCTGATCAATGATATGTGCGAACAGATCACTTGGGGTGGTGACATCATACAGTGTTGGGAAGTTGTGCCTAGATTGGCTGAAAACCTCAACACTCTCCCAGGTGAAACAACACTTGTCCCTTCTTTCTGATAACCTGGATCTCGGAGATTTTTTACTAGGTCCCCGGAACCCATGGCGAAAGCTCTTATTGTATGGAATATACAATGAGCTATAAAAGATTTCTCAACAGGAAACTGCTGAGAGATTGCACAAGACTGATAAGGTTAATTAAGAAAAGGCTTTGGCTGTGACTGACAACAGTATGACCACTTCATCATCCAAAATGTATTCACTGGGCAACATAGTGTCTTCCGGGATTGATATCATGCAACAAGACATGTCTATATTACAAAAAGGGCAGTCACAATTACGGTCAATAGTGATATTAATCTGGAAGTTACAAACATTACGTTCTGGCCACGTACCGTGGCAGTACATCAACAGTACAAATCTGTTTCCAGCATACGTTCAAACAGAAAGACAGATGACAATGGCATGTAGAGATGCGAAATACACAATGTTGCACATTGAAAAGTTAGACCAATTACTTTTCACCGTGGCTGAAACACCATCCACTGACTGGATTATCCATGGTTACATCACCCTACCAGTCACGACATTTCAATTCCAACATTGTCTCTAATACCGACAGGTAGGCAGATATGAAGCGCTAGGGGAAGGATATGTGCACAAGCATTGGAAATAACTTTTCAGGTTTAGATGCAGGAATGAGGACACAGACGAGTGAAGTAGTGGCTCCAACTGTGAAGTTGCCTTAAGCTGCTCCGTGGTTTGCAAGGACATTTCTCTCCACGGGCATGCAATGCTTCAATGGCAAACTTGTCTTGTTATTTGAAGGGTTGCCTAGCAGTGGTGATTCATCCTGTATTCAGGCTGATCTCGAATGGGAGCTATTTGATGTTGAATGATCAAGGTTGCTGCCGAATGGAACTGGGCATCGCTTATCCAGTGACGTTTAATTCCTTAGTCACTTGTTGTGCACAAATACGGTTTCCACCAACCTGCACAGTTAGGGAGGCAGCGCTATGGCTTTCGATAAGTGTTTCCAACAACAAATTTTATTCCCTGAGCAAGCTGAAAGCCATGTTTTAAAAAAAGGATGTGGCCTTTACTTCAGCTAAAGACATGTTTGATCTCCATGTTGCATGGTCCTCATCGGAGATACAGACACTACTCCACACTAACGTCCCGCTGCATTTTGGGGAGATGGTCCATCGTATCTTTAACATGTCTGATACAAAAGGAATAGTGCACCTTTTTTAATGTATCGGCTCTGGTTTGGTTATCACTGTTCAACGGATTTTTGGGGTTATACAATCTTTCATATGCTCTGTGTTGGGAAGCATTTTTAAGGGCTCCCACTTGTCCTGCTCCTTATGGCGGGGAATCTGATTTTATTTTGGAAGGAATCAACTTTGGTCCATAAACATGCTACGAGGTGTGCCTCTGGGAACATCTGAAGATGTCGGCAACAACGTTGCGTCTACCACTTAGAACACACAAACAACTGGTCTTTTTTCAGGTGGGAACAATTTGGTCTCTTTAAACAAAATGTACCAAAACAACTTTTTCTAGTCACCATGGCTTTCGGAGTGCTTTGGATCTCAAATAATATAATGAAAACGTTTTACATATTTTATTGGGAAGCCCGCTTTTAGATGCTTTTAAAGAGGAGTTTTTTAAAGCATTTTTTCTTTACTATCTGCTGGCTTTTAGATAGCTTTTTAGGTTTTGACACTTAGTTTGAGGAGTGGATGTTATATTCCCAGCTTAGGCCCATGTAGCGAAGCAACTTAATTCCTCATTGTCCTAACGAATAACATTTCCATGCTGTGACCTTTTGCATACATTTGCACGCACAACAAATTTGGATTAGTTTCTCTGAAGCTAAACTTGTTTTACATCTAGCTTCGCACAACATTATCACAACGCCATGAACATCATGTACAAGGTCTTGTTCCTTAATACGTACAAATGTCATCACTATCGGGGCGACAGGGCTATCTACATATCCACAATACCACTAATCTATGCGTATATCGCAAGACTACTTTCTATTATAAAAGATGAGCATCCCGATAGATTAGTAGAGGAGATACTTCCGCTGACACAGAGGGTCCCTGCATGTTGAGAGATCACCATGCAGCAGTCCGACATCTCGTGAGGGGTGTCCAGTTTGTGACCAAGACAGGATACTTCACTCTATCCCATCAGGAAATGGGGTTTGGTCGTCCCTTGGAGGATTCTTGGTTTTACACATATACACTCTGGATACACTTTAGAGTAGGGTCCGTACCATAGGAGTACACCTGATTACTTCCTTGTTTTATATGCCTGCATATATATTTATTTTGATTTAGCACCACAGTAGAACTCTACCTACTATTTACGCTTTTGGTGCCTGTAATCACGTTTATCTGCTTCTGTCTCCTAATCATTACAACACACGTATTTTATACAAGAATAACGTTGGTTCAATAAATATTATTTAAAACGTCCCACTGTGTATTCTCTGTATACTTCTCTGAGAATAAGTGAGGACGGGTGACTGAGCGAAAGGTTCTGTACTGTTTCTACGATCCCTGAGGGGACAGGGATGTCATGTTCAGTGGTTGCCAGAAACCATTTGCTCCCTGTTAGGTTAGGGGGGGGCTTATGGTAGCACTCTAAACTAGTTGGTCTATAGGCCAACATATGCTGCGGGGGTGTCTGGAATCATTCTTGACACCAAGCCCTTAGCTTGTGTTGTCTGAACAATGTGCAGGTTCTACCGATCGGTAGGAACTACACTACACAACAGTCTCTTACAGGCCGATGAGGAATCCAGGCATCTCCTATCTTTGAATCATATCTCGATGGCCAAATGGATAAAGCATAAACCTTTGATACAAAGCAGGACACGGACACCCATCTAGCGTAAAACCCAGGGTCAATATCAGTTTCAAATTAACAAAAAACGGGAGTGAAGAGGTAATGCTCAAAAGAGCATAAGAGGTGGATACGTCCTCCTCAAGTCAAATTGTCAAAAAACAAAGGGATCCAACCTTATGGGAAAGTACAGAAGTGTTCCACCAGCGTGTCTCCTACAATGGTGGAAAACACACAGCTTTGTTTAAATGCCCCTCACCCACCAGAAGGACCCTTGGTGGCATGCGTTATCATCGGGGTCTTCCCACCCCGCTGCGGGACGGGGCGTGCTACGACCTACAACTACGTGGGAGCACAGAGTATGAAAAACAATACTGTGTGTGGTGTAGGAGTGTGAGTGGAAGGGTCAGAAGTGAGTGAATGGTGAAAAATTTAAAAATACCTGGCTCAGTGGATGGTGAATTTTTTTTCCACTGAGCCAGGGATTTTTAAATTTTTCACCATTCACTCACTTCGGACCCTTCCACTCACACTCCTACACCACACGTAGTATTGTTTTTTATAATCAGTGCTCCCACATAGTCGTAGGTCGCAGCAAGCCCCATCCTGCAGCGAGGTGGGAAGATCCCAATGAGGAAGCATGCCACCAAGGGTCCTTTCATTGGATTAGGAGTATTTAAACAAAGCTGTGTGCTTCCCACCATTGTAGGAGATACACATAGTCTGGAGGAACACTTCTGTACTTTCCCATAAGGGTGGATCCCTTTGTTTTTTTACTTTTGTCAATATCAGTTTCCCCATCTGACTAAATTGTGTGATCATAACAAAATATTTTATTTCAGCAAGGCTTTTTTTCTACATTACATAACACAGCACCTTAAATTATAGTTCAGTATGTGAGCTGTACAAAAACGTATTGTGTTTGTTTTAATAAAGTATAACGTTACTCCATGTATAATAAGAATCTAGGCGACATGTGGGGTACACATGACAACTGACTTCTGGCTTACACCATTAATGGCATTGTCCTCAAGGTGAGGAGGGGGTCACAAATGTTTCTAAGTTCATGTTTAAAAGCTTTTAATAAATGTGCTTCAATGCAGTGATGTTGCAAGTTAAAAAAAATTATATTTTTTTGTAAAAAAACCCATTAAATTATTTGTACATAATATATATATATATCAACGAACTCCTCGTCAGTTTCCTCGATTCCTTGAACACAAAGGAGCGTAGACCACATCAAATTGGCGGTAGAGTGCGTTTATTTTCCCTCAGTACAGCGATGTAGCAGCCATATATATATATATTCACTTAAAAAACCATAGGTTTCACACATGTTATAGTTAGCTGGACATTTCACTCGTAAAAAACCAATGAAATTCCCCCGTTATAGTTAGTGCAGGCAACTATAACTCACGCGACCGCAATCCTCTGCTAATGACGTCAGATATTACATCACTGATGACATATGTGTCTTTATGAAAAATAAATATTTGTAATATATGTATAGCTAAAGATTAATGGAAGAAGACATGGGTAAATAAGTGTCTAAATACAGTGATGTAATATCTGACGTCATCAGCAGAGGATTGCGGCCGCGTGAGTTATAGTTGCCTGCACTAACTATAACGGGGGAATTTCATTGGTTTTTTACGAGTGAAATGTCCAGCTAACTATAACATGTGTGAAACCTATGGTTTTTTAAGTGAATTTGCAAGGTTTTTTAAATGCTAATTCGTAACTATAACGTGTGTGAGACCTATGGTTTTTTCAGTGAATATATAAACATATAAATATAATCTGCATATCTATATAAATATAAATTCATGCAAACATATACATATATGCATACATATGCATGGTATGTACATGAAAGTTTGAAAAACTCTAATACAAGCAAAGCTAAAAAGCCACCTAATTACAAACAGAATTGCTTTAACTTAAACGAGGGCGAGACCTATTGCATTTTCAATGCTTGTTTACTTTGATTCCATCAAGAAGGCATTCAGATGTGTCCCACATTTTCCATAAATTCTGAATGGTAGCACTCTAGTTGCTCATTAGATCAATGTAGTAAAGCTACTGCTCACCAGGGAAGTCTGCTGCTGGTATTGAAAGTGCACGTTTCAGTCTGCATGTCAGAATTTTTTAATGAAATAGAAGAGGATTTGATAAGTCACTCAACATGTGCTCTAATTTTTCTTTTTTCCTCATTAATCATAATTTCTATGGCAAAATGAACCTCCTCATTGTGGTCCTTTTAAATTAAACTACTCACTCTCTACTACTCACTCGCTACTACTTTCTACTACTCACTCTCTACTACTCACTTTCTACTACTCTCTACTACTCTACTACTCTCTACTACTCACTCTCTACTACTCACTCTCTACTACTCTCTACTACTCTCTACCACTCACTCTCTACTACTCTACTACTCACTCTCTACTACTCTCTACTACTCACTCTCTACTACTCTACTACTCTCTACTACTCTCTCTACTACTCACTCTCTACTACTCACCCTCTACTACTCTCTACTACTCTCTCTCTACTACACACTCTCTACTACACACTCTCTACTACTTGCTCTCTACTACTCACTCTACTACTCACTCTCTACTACTCCCTACTACTCACTCTACTACTCTCTCTCTACTTCTCCACTACTCTTTACTAATCACTCTCTACTACTCACTCTCTACTACTCTTTACTACTCACTCTACTACTCTCTCTCTACTACTCACTCTCTACTACTCACTCTCTACTACTCACTCTCTACTACTCACTCTCTACTACTCACTCTCTACTACTCACTCTCTACTACTCTCTACTACTCACTCTCTACTACTCACCCTCTACTACTCTCTACTACTCTCACTCTACTACACACTCTCTACTACTTGCTCTCTACTACTCACTCCCTACTACTCCCTACTACTCACTCTACTACTCACTCTCTACTACTCACTCTCTACTTCTCCACTACTTTACTAATCACTCTCTGCTACTCACTCTGTACTACTCTCTACTACTCTCTCTACTACTCACTCTCTACTACTCACTCTCTACTACTCACTCTCTACTACTCTCTACTACTCTCTACTACTCACTCTCTACTACTCTCTACTACTCACTCTCTACTACTCACTCTCTACTACTCATTCTCTACTACTCACTCTCTACTACTCATTCTCTACTACTCATTCTCTACTACTCTCTCTCTGCTACTCAGTCTCCACTACTCACTCTCTACTACTCTCTACTATTCACTCTCTAATACTCACTCTCTACTACTCCCTCTACTACTCACTCTCTACTACTCTCTACTACTCTCTCTCTACTACTCACTACTACTCTCTCCTACTCACTCTCTGCTACTCTCTCTACTACTCTCTACTACTCTCTCTACTACTCTCTCTCTACTCTCTATTACTCATCCTCTACTCTCTACCTCTCTACCTTTCTCTACCTCTCTCTCTACTGCTCTCTACCTCTCTACCTCTACCTCTCTACCTCTACGTCTCTACCTCTACATCTCTACCTCTCTACCTCTCTCTACACGCACACATATGCACATATATGCATTTATATATATGTATGTGTATATATATGTATATACATACATATATAAACATATATATAATCTGCATATCTATATAAATACAAATATAAATGCATGCATACATATACAGATATGCATGTTATTTACATGAAATTTTGAAAAACACTAATAAAAGCAAAGCTAAAAAGCCACCTAATTACAAACAGAATTGCTTTAACTTAAACGAGGGCGAGACCTATTGCATTTTCAATGCTTGTTTACTTTGGTTCCATCAAGAAGGCATTCAGATGTGACACATTTGCCATAAATTCTGAATGTTAGCACTCTAGTTGCTCATTAGATCACTGTAGTAAAGCTACTGCTCACCAGGGAAGTCTGCTGCTGGTATTGAAAGTGCATGTTTCAGTCTGCATGTAAGAATTCTTTAATGAAATAGAAGAGGATTTGAGAAGTCACTCAAAATGTGCCCTAATTGTTCTTTCTGCAGAACTAATCATAATTTCTATGGCAAAATGAACCCCCTCTTTTTGTTCCTTTGTAAATTAAATGTTTTAAGTGTTACCACTTTATTCCAATCAAGATGGCTTCAGGTGTGCCATACTTTTGTCATAAGTAAGACTGTTAGCGCTCTAGTTGTTCTTAAGAACACTCTGGGACATTCTGTCATTGGGCTATACTTGAGCTACATCTGGGTGATATTTGGGCTACATTTGGGCTCTTTTGTCTCTGGTGGCCATTTTGGGAGACTTATTTGTTATGATGTTTCCTAATTTCCTCATTTACTACAGTCTCCTCAGTAGGAAATACTTTCAGTTTTTTACTTTCATTCCATCAAGAAGGCATTCAGATGTGTCACACATTTGCCATAAATTCAGAATGTTAGCACTCTAGTTGCTTATTAGATCACTGTAGTAAAGCTACTGCTCACCAGGGAAGTCTGCTGCTGGTATTGAAAGTGCATGTTTCAGTCTGCATGTCAGAATTTTTTAATGAAATAGAAGAGGATTTGAGAAGTCACTCAAAATGTGCCCTAATTTTTTTTTCTTCATCACTAATCATAATTTCTATGGCAAAATGAACCCCCTCATTGTGTTCCTTTTTAAATTAAATGTTTTAAGTGTTACCAGTTTATTCCAATCAAGATGGCTTCAGGTGTGCCATACTTTTGTCATAAGTAAGACAGTAAGCGCTCTAGTTGTTCTTAAGAACACTCTGGGACATTCTGTCATTGGGCTATACTTGGGCTACATCTGGGTGATATTTGGGCAACATTTGGGCTCTTTTGTCTCTGGTGGCCATCTTGGGAGATTTATTTGTTATGAAGTTTCCTAATTTCCTCATTTACTGCAGTCTCCTCAGTGGGAAAACTTTCAGTTTTTTATTGTGGTTCCATAAAGAAGGCATTCAGATGGGTCACACATTTGCCATAAATTCTGAATGTTAGCACTCTAGTTGCTCATTAGATCACTGTAGTAAAACTACTGCTCACCAAGGAAGTCTGCGGCTGGTATTCAAAGTGCATGTTTCAGTCTGCATGTCAGAATTTGTTTATGAAATAGAAGAGGATTTGAGAAGTCAAAATGTGCCCTAATTTTTCTTTCTGCAGAACTAATCATAATTTCTATGGCAAAATGAACCCCCTCATTTTGTTCCTTTGTAAATTAAATGTTTTAAGTGTTACCACTTTATTCCAATCAAGATGGCTTCAGGTGTGCCATACTTTTGTCATAAGTAAGACTGTTAGCGCTCTAGTTGTTCGTTAGAACACTCTGGGACATTCTGTCATTGGGCTATACTTGAGCTACATCTGGGTGATATTTGGGCTACATTTGGGCTCTTTTGTTTCTGGTGGCCATTTTGGGAGATTTATTTGTTATGAAGTTTCCTAATTTCCTCATGTACTGCAGTCTCCTCAGTAGGAAATACTTTCAGTTTTTTACTTTGATTCCATCAAGAAGGCATTCAGATGTGTCACACATTTGCCATAAATTCAGAATGTTAGCACTCTAGTTGCTTATTAGATCACTGTAGTAAAGCTACTGCTCACCAGGGAAGTCTGCTGCTGGTATTGAAAGTGCATGTTTCAGTCTGCATGTCAGAATTTTTAATGAAATAGAAGAGGATTTGAGAAGTCACTCAAAACGTGCCATAATTTTTCTTTCTGCAGCACTAATCATACTTTCTATGGCAAAATGAACCCCCTAATTTTGTTCCTTTTTAAATTAAATGTTTTAAGAGTTACCACTTTATTCCAATCAAGATGGCTTCAGGTGTGCCGTACGTTTGTCATAAGTAGGACTGTTAGCGCTCTAGTTGTTCTTTAGAACATTCTGGGAAGCTACAGTAGAACACAAAGGAATCAACTGACAGTTTCTGCCCTTGTTGGATGTACATGTTTTACTGAGAATGTCAGACTTCATTCTCACATGACTGAGAAAGATAATGTGAATTTACAGAAAATATGCTCTCAGTTTAGCTTATAGATCACCTTTCAAACCTCTGTAGGAAAAGCATGAGAAAATAGTTTTATCTCAAACATGATTCATGATATCACAGCAGAAGGCTTTTTCACATAGTAAAATCACCTTAGAACACACCACAATTCCTAAAATGAGCATGGTACCATCAACAAATGATTTATAATGTAACTAAAGTCTTAAAACCGTCTATTAACTGCAATGCTTTTTAATGAGGTGCTATCATGTATATTGGTCCCAAGATGGCTGACAAAACTTCTTGGATGAAGTGCTGACAGCCAATCAGATCTCACGATGAGATGTGTGGTTAGGCTCCACCCAGCTATATATGTGATTTTACTTTTGATTTTCTCAGGAACTACTGAACGGATTAACACCATTTAAGCAAAAGGCACGAGTCTGAACGGAGGACTACCTCTTTGCCAAATTTGGTGTAATTCCGTTCAGTACTTCGGGCTGTAGCTGCGTCAACAGGTCCTATGGGAAAATGCATGGGGAAAACGCGTTTTGGGACCCCCCTTTTTTCTCGGCCCCCGCTTGATGAATCACCGTGGAATTTTCAGGATAGGAGCGGACTGGAGCTGGCCAAAAGTTTGCAAACTTTCGCGAAGATTCATCAATCGACCCCAACGTTATTCCAAATAGAATGTTGCGGATTTCCTATGGAAAATAGGTCCTAACTATAACTACCTACTGGCGACTGCTATATATATATATATATATATATGCAAATGTAACATCGGTTTGGTCCCACCGAAGAGCGAGGCACCACCAAAAGAGCGCCATCATTGCCCGCCTTGGACTCCTTCTGTACCTCGTGAAAATGTTACAGGGCAATGCGGTGCCGCCGAAAACTATCTCCGGTATTGGATCCCTTACAGCCTTGAAAATGGGTCTGTCTAGGGGGTAGCGAATTGCTGTTCAGGAACAATAAATTAATATTGAAAAGAAATGCAGGTGTAACAGCAAAGAGAAAAAAACACCGCCCACTGGAGGGTATGAATCACGCACCGTGAGCTGAACCACATGTCCCAAAATGCACTTATAAAAGTATCCACTGGAGGATGTGAAAGCAAAATGGACACTAACGTGGGAGCAGCGGCGGTGTGTATGGTGTTGGCTACCTTTCAAAAAGTTCTATGCAGAATGAAATGCGTGAGGATTGCCATGCTGATACACTAATGAATGAATTAAATATCAAGCAACAAGCAACGCTACGAGTGCGACTCATCTTCCTCCCTTGTGGGGAAACATGCAAATATATATATATATATATATATATATATATATATCTATATATATTTCTATTTATTTTACACTATGAAAACCACCCAATTTTCACGGCGTCTCCATGGATATTGCGAAGTCGCTGTGACGAACAAAATTTACAAAAAAAAAACCTACAAGTTATCAATAAACTAAAACAAATACCAAGCACTCATTAATATAAATGCATGACATACTGGATCATTACACACCTCTAATATCCTTTTTTTTTTAAGAAGTAAAGCTTTCGAAATAAACTAAAAAAAACAAAGGTTACACGGACTTTACAGTTAGGAAATAAAATTTAAAAAATCTTTGAAATTCACAGAAAAAATCAAAGGTTACAGGGACATTATAGTTAGGCTTTGGTTTCACTCATACAAAACCAGTGAAATTCCGCAGGTATAGTTACCTGAGCTTATCTTACACCCCCACAATGCCCTGCTTATGACCTCAAATACTGCAATACTCATGACATGGTCAGTGACATCACTGATGACATTTCAAATGACATCATTGATTACATCACTGACGACATCATCCACAGAAGCACTGACACCACTATACAACCTCTCATACACCCACTCACACAACCACTCACATACCCATTCACAGACCCATACAAGTATCACAGTTTATTTATTATGATTTGGGACTCCGAAGAGTTCCACATAAAAGAAAAAGATACATCTACAAATCAACATTACACTTCATAAACAGAGAGGCAGTGAAGTACTAATTTCATCATATCATACCATATAAAAACAAGGAAAAACATATATATGGGAACCATTCAATAAACTTTCAAGTGCCAAGAGGATTGATCTATAATAAATCAGATTACCATTGATGGGTTCTTAGGGGGCCTTTACGAAAAATACAATCTAATGCTATCATAAAAACTTTCAAAATTAAAACCATATAATAAAGTGCAGGGATTTGTCAATTCACAATACAGTACAAGATAACCAGCAGCATAACCATGTAGTGAAAAGCGGGAATTTGTCAATTCACAATACAGTACAGGATACAAGATAACCAGCAGCATAATAACAGTGCAAGAATATTTAAAACTTCACAGAAACTTTTTCTGCAAACAGTCCTTGATAAAAAAAGAAAAAGGTTGGAAAAGTGTGAGTGCTCAGAAACATACGTAGTCAATCAATCAATACTGTTCTAATATATATTTAAAAATTGTTTAAAAAAGCTAAAAAATGTAAAACAAACAAGTTCAGATGGAGGTGCCAGCAGACAGTTACGGGCCTCTTCTCCTGTGGTGATATTATACTTTAAAAAACAATTCCTTAGGTATCTTCGATGTACTGGTTGTAATGTGGGGCAAACAAATAGGACATGATTTAAGTCTGTTATACAGGAGTTACATAAGTGACAAAGTCTTTCCTGTCTAGCAATGCCCTCCCAAGCTCCTGTTACGATTCTTAGAGGGAGTAAATTCAGTCTAAGCAACAGAATAACTCTACTTACTCCATGTTTAAGATTCCATAAAACATATGGTTGGGGTTTTTTATAAATACTACTCCCTACAATACAATCATTATTACTATTCTCTGCGCACATTTTAGTATCTCTTTTGCGAGAAAACCACAGAGATTGTTTTTTTAATTCTTATTTTCAAAGCACGTTTACAAAGTACCGCCGCACTATCCATATTTAAGCCGAACATTGTCATGGCTTTTAAATGATTCCTAAAAAGAGCACTCTTTTCTTTCATGCTGACAAAGATTTCCTCACATAGTGCTACCCGTAACATATTCTCGGAGCTGTTTACTAGTGCGTTGTTCCATCTTAAGCACGCAGCCATAGATAGCACATAAGTGGAGAGTAAACCGAATTCAAGCTGAATCACTCTGACAGGAGCAGCGCAATTCAAATGACATATTTGGCGCCAGATCCGTCCCTCTACTTTCTCAAATTTGTCACACTCTTGTGCATTTATTGTTTCACAGGCATAGCTCAATGCTGGTGGTATCTTTATTTTATAGACTGATAAAATGTGTGTGAAGTGTCTTTTCCCGCAGTGTGTATACATTTGATTAATTGCAAAGGCCTGTGAGATTGCCTTGCCTTTACAATGATCCATATGATTGCTACCGGAACACCTGTTCGTAAAGATTTTTCCTAAATAGGGATAAAACTTTACTACTTGAAGTTTCTCATTTCCCAAGAACCAATGCAAGTTTTTTCTGAATTTACATTTCCTATAACTAAAAATCATAACTTTACTCTTTAAAGTATTTATTTTTAAATAGTATTCTTCTGTATACCTAATCAACTCAGCAAGGCGTCTTTGAAGTCTAATTGGAGTTAAATCCATTAATATGGCATCATCTGTAAAAAGAAACTAGTGACAGTGTACCCTGTAAAGCCTTAGCACCTGACCCGCTATCCCCAATTATTATATATCCAATGGGAATCTCCCTTACAACATGTGTGCACACTGTTAATGCACCCACTGCCACGGTGCAATCCAATACAGGATTATAGTAATTTCAAAACAAAATGCAAAAGTCCACAACTAGACAATAAGACAATAAATCACTGGTCCATGTCCATAGTGTATTTCTTTAAATCTCTTCTTTTATTCACAATATTCTTTTTTGTAAAAAAGCAAAGCACAGCCGACACGTTTCGTTCAGTTATGGACTTCTTCAGGGCTGTAAATTTAACAAACATATACACACACATAAATATAAAAGCACATAAACTTGACTTCTGATTATGAAATGAAGGACTATTCTGTCCCCCGTTTACTATTACGTTATCCTCTATGGTTACTTATACCATGTATTAGTACATCAGACATCAGATCATGGAATTGCTTAGCACAATCCTTGATATTTGTATGTTTGCTGTATGGAATGGTGTACCCATGCGCTGACGGGCCGTAAGTGCTGCAACCGTTGGATGCTCCTTTAAATTTCACTTTCACTGTATTTTGGATTTGTTCCTCTCCTATTTTGGCCTTTTTTACTATGTCCTCATCCTTTATGGTCACTCTTAATATGTATTAGCTCATTCATTTCATTGTGGAATTGCACAGTACACTTCTTTGTAAAACTTAAACACCTGTTTATGATACAATGGGCTTTTTTTTATTTTTGCGTTGGCGAGCCTTGGGTGCTACAACCGATGGATGCCCCTCGAATATGGGGTTTTATTACGTTCACCATAACTTGGTAGCCGCAAATATGAGATCACACTTTTTCGGTGAGATACATAATATTTGACAATAGGTTTTGTGAGTGTTAATATACCGGGTAATTATATGAACACTTTGACATATTATCAGAGGTGTGATTTCCAACCTCTGATATATCGCCTCTTCAGTTATGATATATATACCAGGTAATTATATGAATATATTCACATATTGCCTTACTATCATAAATGTATATTCTTGGCATATTCGTCATGTTTATTAAACATGCCATGCCTATACTATCTATGTAACCAGCTTGGTACCATGGTGGTGAATAAGGTTCCGTACCTATTATGGCACACTGGGTTTTGACCAGCGAATGTTTGATAGTTCCAATATGGCGGCCGTGGTATATATCTTGGCTACTTTATCTCAATTCTAGATGGGAGCGGGAAACCCCAAGCTATTTCTGTTGCCCCATAAGTGGTCTCCCTTTCCCTTTTATATAGACATCTTACATCGGGCTTGGGCATTTAGGTGATGCTGTGTACTCAATTTTTCGGTTATATTGAACAGATATTGCACATTTAAGAACTTAGACAATGCCATATATTTTTGCACACATAGATTTCTTTCAGATCCTTAAGGCTTGGGATATATACACACTTCATTTGTGTGTTTTTGAAGCATTACATTACATTTTGATCATTTGTTATTTGAGGTTTTATTACCTATCCGCCACTCTAAGATGGCGGCCATATTCAACAGCATGTGGGTTCCGTGATGTCACTTCCTGGCTTTGGCACACAATGAGCTCAGCTGTGCCGCATCAGGATGATATCACGGGCTATTTAAACAAGGTGGTTATTGATACCGTCCATACCGTCTTCGCCCTGTGGGAGGTTTTTAAGATTGGATCATAGCCGGATTAATGTAAGGTGTCACTTCGTGTGAGGAACCTCAGCCGTAGGCTTTACATACAGCGTAAATCTTACAACTGCCCATGCCCCAGGGCTCATACTGCGTAACGCATGCTGCTTAATCACTCTAATGCTCCGAGGGGGGACTCCTTTTCACCCCTGGTAACTTATAACAAAGACGGAGCATATCTTCGTTTGGGGGTGTTCCCCTATATATATTTTATACAGAATAGGCTCAATGTTGGTCTATAATTTGAGTATCCTCACTCCTAATATGAATATCGCATGACAACAATGCATATCGGGCACCAGAGAGTATTCGTGTTTGCATCAGTAATTTTATGCCGGACACTAATCGGGGTTGCGAGATCCCCTCTGCATTTAAATGGCTATTACATGCTGTACGAGATAGATGTCTGTGCCTTTTTTATATGGGTTTGTGTGGGGAAACAGTCATTTAATATTGCGGATTCTCAGACTTTTAGATGATGGATATATGCCGGTTGTGTGTCATCTTATCGTAGGGACAGCAGGGGCGATGGTGTTTTATTATCAAATGTTGTTATTAGCCATCAAATCAGCTGCTGTGACAATACATTCTCTTTTAATTATTTCACAAGCTACATTGGGTGATTACCCCATTACTTCTGGCCCACCTTATCGTGGCGAGGCCTCTGAAATATTTCAGAAAGGTGCTATTACACCCTGGATTATCCTTCTCCCTTCAAGAGAAGTGTCTATCTTTGTAATATTTAGCAAGTCAAAATATATTTTTACTTGATATAGTTAAACACTCTCTCTCTTTGAGTTTACATGGTTATAGCTCTTGATTATATTTCTTTGTTTTGGCACAGCTCCTGTTGATACGGGTTTTGTATAAACTCGACTTGTGAAGTATACCTACCGTGGACACCCCACCATTGATATGTTTTAGGAGTGCCCGGCTCCTTGATTTCATGGTGGCTATCTTGGATGGAATGTGGCTAATAAATCTCGTGTCTCTTTCATATACCACCAAATCATAATCTTCTCTCTTTTCTTGCTCTTTGGTGATGGAATATGTGGCTGGTCATTTATGCCAGGCTACTATATTTCCGATATCCTTGACACACTTATTGCTCTAAATTCTTGACATGTTAATGAGGAGGTGGTATTCACGGTACCTCATATACTCAACTTAGGTTTGTCTTACATACTTCTCTGTGGCGTGTTCTTCCTCTTTTCCATCCTTCTCTTCCTATGCCCCTCTCCTTCTTTACTTTCTTTCACTTTCCCTGCCCTCTCTTTCTATATATGCGTATTGCATATATAGAATGGTATATCCTGTGTAGTGATGTATATAGTTTTATTGAAGTAAAATGTTTTATATAAGATGGCAGTTAAGCTGACATACCTTGTAGATTTAGTCAATATGTGGCTAGTTAGTAAGAGATATGATATGTACATAGCAGCCCTCTCTTAATAGTCATATATGTTTGTACTTCTTAGTGTGTTAAATGTAAGTTGGTATTTGTATTATATTTAAGTGCTTTTATATTTATGTGTGTATATGTTTGTTAAATTCATAGCCCTGAAGAAGTCCATCACTGGACAAAACGCGTTGGCTGTGCTGTGCTTTTTTACAAAAAAGAATATTGTGAATAAAAGAAGAGATTTAAAGAAAAACAGTATGGACATGGACCAGGGATTTATTGTCTTATTGTCTAGTGGTGCACCTTTGCATTTTGTTTTGAAATGGCATCATCTGCATATAGCAGGCAGCTCAACTTTAAGTTTCCTAATTTAGGGGAATCCCCTTTACTGAGCCCCACTCTTCTTGGTAAATCATTAATGTAAATAGAAAAAAAGAAGAGGGGCCAAAAGGCACCCTTGCTTCAACCCATTATTAGTTTCTATTTTTCTCGGAAGACCCTGTGTTCCCCCCAATAAAACCTGCGTCCAAGTAGAGGAGTGCAGTGCAATAACCAATCATAATAAATTCCCTGGTATCCCCATGGTAACCAGTTTTCTCCACAACGTCCCCCGATCTACCCGGTCAAATGCCGTAGAGAAATCTATAAAAGCCGCATATAACGGCATTCCCCGGCTCACTGTATATTTTTCGGTTAAAGTTTGCAAGGCGGTAATATTATCCAAGGTATCACTGTTTTTGCAAAATCCTGTTTGTTCTACGGGAATGAGATTGTTTTCCGAATGCCCAATCTTGCAGATGAGTAAGAATGCTCTTAGCAAATAATTTGCTAGTCGCATCCAGCAGAGAGATCTGTCCAAACCTGGCAGAGGAATTTTTTGGACCCTATTTATATAGTTTGAACGAGTGAACACTGAGTTTAACTATAACGTCTCTGTAACCTTTGGTTTTTTTCAGTGAATATATATGTGTGTGTGTATCCTCCATAGCTGCTCCCCTGAACGTTTGCTATCAGGGTTGGTGATCTGCTTTTTCTGAGCCAACTGTCCATTTCAAAATCCCTACAACATCCACCCTTACAAAGAACAACACACACTTACAGAGAGATTAGAAAGTACTTTAATTGTTTAGGACCGTGAGTTTAAGATGTGTGGTAGTACATAATAAAACCAGTGAGCCAGTTACAGTGCACACTGTTCTTTGATGCAAATGATATAGAAGTGCATGAGTAAACAGGGCTGGCCTTTAACATGGACGAGCTTGGCCCATGGCCTGGGCGCTGCTCTTCTGAGGGGCACAGGAGCTGCCTGACATATATTCCCTTTGATATAGAGCCAAAGAAAAATGTGCTAATATACATTTTAAGAAGGCTGCTGGTTACCATGCCCTTATTTGGTTTGTTTTTCTTCTCATGTATCTCCTTAACCTTCCTTGCCTCCTCTTACCTCTCCAAAGTTTTTAACCTAGAGATAATTAAAGGCGAATGA
This sequence comes from Triturus cristatus, assembly GCF_964204655.1. NCBI lineage: Eukaryota > Metazoa > Chordata > Amphibia > Caudata > Salamandridae > Triturus > Triturus cristatus. The sequence goes on from NC_140590.1 coordinate 1,363,262,692, forward strand.
GAGGGAGCAAAACTGTGGTTTTGCCCAGTGTGCAAGGTCGGATCTGTGTGTTAAATATATATGAAAAGCACAAAGCACATTCCCACAGGCCTAAAGATAGATTGGGGAGCATTTAAATATATTCTACTAAAGTGACTTAGTTTTAATGTAAAATCCCAATCTATTGAAAGGCAACAAATTAACGTGGCACAAAAATGCAGCTAAAAGCAAAACAGAATGTCGCAAAAATTCACTTATTGTACCGTACCATTTCCATGTGTATGCATCAATGTGCTTGAGACCTGCGAAACAACTAGCATTGTGCTTGTTCGTTTATCGAAGTGACCGATTTTCTTCGTTGACCAGCAAATAAGTTAATTAAATCGGATCTAATGCTTGCATGGTGTAACTTTAAGGTGGAGCAACATATTTATGCCGGAGGATCCCTGGTGTAACTTTGACAGACTGGTAGAGATTAAGGGGGCGTGCAAGTTTCTGGATCTGATATCCCCTGTGCACAGATCGTGAGCGACCTCAAAGCTGCGAGGAAGGGCAAAACTGGTGTGTGTGCGTGAGCTCCTGGTTTAAGGGCAGCATGAAACCGTATAGGGGCTAAGACTGTCGATACAAATCATTGACTTTCTCAGTTTGGGAAACTCTCCATAAAGCCCGCATAGAATTATCGGCAATCATCCGCACGCCGGACTGGACAATGAATAGACAGTACCAAAGTCTCGTATTCTGTGGCATTTGAGAAAATTAACAGACACAAACTGGTGCTGCGCTCAAATGCAGCTGGAAGTACGAAGACCCTCCGCCTTTATCCCCCATCCCGACCCCTTCCACACTCACCGCTAGGCGGAGCACCGCAGCCATAGCCCCGCTAGATGTTTGTATCACGTGCTTCCCGGCATGCCTGGCTCTGCGCTTCCGGGTCAGAGTGCAGCGCTTCCGCTGTATGTGAGACCTGATCCCCTCATCACTGGCTACTTTTGCTTTGGAACTTATGCGGAAGAATGTTACTGGTGTTTATCTTGGGTCGAGTGCATGTCAGTGCTCTGAATAAGTGATTATTTTCAGACAATGAAAACTGCCGACCAGCGGCTGGAGGCGTTCTGAGAATTAATGCGTTTGGTATATAGCTATTGGCATTTCTGTGCACTGCGGAACGCGTGTTTGAGTTGTCTGCCTCTTTTAACCCTCTGGAAAGATAAGCAAGTCACTCGTTCAGCTCTAACGATCTTCGCAAGGTATACATATAGGTGGCCACAAATGATGTGCTGCAACACAGAAGGTGCCCTGCCTAAAACAGCTTCAGGGGCATGTTCAGTCATAAGGATGCAAATCGAGACATTTGCTAATAAACTTTTGTAAAGTACGTGCTAGGAAAGAAACAGCAGAAATCAGGAGATATTCTTTTAAGGTGGATTATTCCAATAAAGAAGTACCCACAGGAGTGCGTCCTCCCCCAGTGAAGGTCCAAACGCAACTGCCGGGCAGAAGCGTTCCGATCTCCCCAGACAAGCACACAGCCATGGGGTGTATGTACATTTAATTATTAACATGTTTACAACCGTAAGAAACTACTGTGAGCAACTTCATTAGAGAATGTAAGTATAGAATACATTATATATAAAATAAATACTCAATGTGCGTTTGAACACTACATATTCTTCCTATTTACACAAAGAAAACAAATACACATAATAATCTTTAAACCTTGTGGGTAATGAGTAGTTGCGTGATAACCTGGAGTTATTAAAGAGTGTGGAAGAGTTATCTGCGTCGAATTGCCCGAACAACACTATTTTATTATGTTGACTGGGAAATTCAGCTTGAGGTTCCTAAGCATTAGGAACATTAGAACTTACTACTGGTGAAGAATATAGATTCTCCAAGTAGGTGAAAAGGGAACCTTGATTTAATTAAAGACACAAAGGATAGCATTATGCATGTATCTTTATTGCCAGCTCCTTGCAGCACTTTAAAGTAAACATCACCAATACCAGAAGTCCAGAACTTGGAGTGTCCCTTAAGCATATATAACCTTCATCACAGCAGCCATCTTCCTCTTTTAAGCTGCTCCGGTCCCATAACTCAAAAACGTTTTTATCACCAAAAACAGATTAATACTCCTCTTCTCCTCCTTTATTGGGTATCTGATGCACAAACAACATAAGACAAAATATAAAATGTTCCTCTTATGTCCCATCTTATCTCTTCCAGAATGCAGTCTATCCATCATCTACTCCCTCCCAAATACTCACCTTGGAGAGAGGGATAATGGTAGCCTTCGTGTCTTTAATGAAATCCAGATTCTCTCTTCACCTACTTGGAGAATCTACATTTCATGTCAAGACCGGAGGCCAGCATTCTGCATGTTCAAAGCTGTGTTAATACCACCGACAACATGTTCAATTCCCTTTAAATATTACCTCGCAAACACATCAGCATTTGACCAGTCAGCTACATACAGAATCTCCTTCAAATGTCCGCCAGACGTGAACACCGTACTGGCCATAGCTCCTCTCACTGAATGCACTCGATACTTCTGCAAATCGATACCCGCTTCAAACATTCAAGTCCTCACCCAATGGGCAATCGTTTCCAAAGTAACTGGCCTTAAAGGTTTTACATAAAAAATCAACAACTGGTTATTTCCATCCCTTCCATTCTATTCTCATAGTCTCTCATACATCTCACCACACAAAAATTAGGATGGTCATCAAACTTTGGATAGACTATAGTAAAAGACATAGTCTTTGTTCTCCTAGTGATCCAAAGAATGAGCCCATCTGGATTATAAAATCTATTTCCAACCTCTAAAGCTCTAACATCCAAAACTCTCCTGAAAGATTTTGGACACAACAAAGCTGCCATCTTACCTGACAACTGCTTTAAACTCATATTCATTAGCTAACCTTCAAATAAACGAAGAAGTAAACTCACATACAACTGTACCTGGGTCTAGGTGGTCTCTGTAACATAATACCCTTCATTAGTCTACAAATCAGAGGATCCCTACCTATGGAGGAACTTCTTACCAAACCATGTCCTGCTGCAACTGCAGACCTCTAACAATTTCTAGTTCTGTAATTTAAACCTTTCTCAAATAAAGCTGATAAAAAATTTGATAACACTATGGCAGATGCTTCCACAGTATCCGAACCCCTTACACCACGCCCCAACAAACCTATTTTTTTCATCCACCAACTTATCTCTTCCTTGTCCCTGGTGCTAATACCTGAGCCTACTGCAAAAGTCCAGCAAACTGCACTCCTCCCCTGAAATCTTCCAATTAAGAAGACTCAAAGCCCCTTCCACGACCAAATGATGTAAAACCCCTTCTGGCCCTAAGAGAGTGTCCTCTAACTCTGGGATTAAAAAGAGTTCCTCTATTGCTATCGCCAACAGACCTGGAAACCAAGCTTGTCCTGCCCAAACAGGTGTCACAAGAATTATTTGACATCTCTGTCCCCTTACCATCAACAATACCCTCTGTATCATTGCAAACAGAGGAAATGCATACCCCGTATATTCCTCCACTCTTGCTAAAATGTATCCACCCTTTCTGCTAAAGGATCCAGTAATTACGTTCTAACTGGAACGTTAGTTTTGATGCAAGCAAATCAACCTCTAGTGGACCCCAAACCTGAAGTATTCTCTGAAAAATGTGCACATTTAACTTCCAGTCGCCGAAATCCCTGTGATATCTGGAATCCCAGTCTGCTACAAAATACTCTGCCAGTTTTTGTTCTAGACAATACCTCCAAATCTGCTTCCCAATCCGAGTCAAACTCTTAGATCTGCTTCCTCCTAAGCGGTTTAAACACTGAACCACTAAAACATTGTCCATCTTCAGTAAACCATTGAAGTTCCTTCCACTTTTTACCAAAATTTGGTAAAGCAAACAGACCTTTCTTCTCCAAACCATTTATGTGTTCCTAATTCTCCTCCAAAGACCATCTCCAACCAGTCTGTTGATTTTCCAAACACGTCCCCTACCAAAGAGGTTCGCATCTGTTTCAATCACAAAATCCGGGCATACACCAAAAATTACACAGCCATTCCAGGCCTCCAGACTATCCAACCACCATACCAACTCCTCCCGAGCATCCTCTGATAGAAAAATCTGATTTCTGTACCACAAGCCCTTCCTTAAAGCTTCTGTCTTTAATCTCTGCAAAGCTCTGTAATGAAGCAGACCAGGGAAAACCACCTGAAGCGTAGAAGAAAACAAGCCAACCACTCTCACTAATGTCCTCAAAATAACACTTTCTTTCTTCAACAAACCTTTCGCATCCGATTTTTTCTTTACCACCTTTTTTTCCGGAAGACTCGGAGTCTTTTCCGTCGTGTTCACTATGAAACCCAAAAATTCCAAACACTGACTGGGTACCAGCACTGGCTTTTCTCTGTTGATCGGAAACCCTGGTTCTTCCAAAAGATCTATAGCCACAAGCAGTTGCTTTTCCAATTCCTCCTAACTCTGTGACATTAGTAAAAAAAATAGTCCAGATACATGATCATTCTTATGCCTCTCTTCCTGTGAAACTTCGCCACTAGTCTCAGAACCTTTGTAAAACACTATGGTGCCGACGCCAACCCAAATGGAAGGCATGCAAACTGATACAGAACTCCCAACCACCTGAACTGAAGAAACCTGCGACTCTCTTCTGCTATTGGAATTGCAAAATACACATTCCTTCAGGACCAATTTCACCAACCAGTTGTTCTCCTGCACAATATCCCTCAATAGATGGATTCCCTCCATCTTGAAATGCCTATAAATGAGAAATTGATTCAACCCTCTCAAATTCATCATGGTCCTCCAACCTTTGTCCTTCTTTCCGACCAAAAAGATTGTATTCACAAGTCCCTAATTTTCCTCGGACACTCTCTCTATAGCTCCTTTTAGTAACATCTCCTGCACTTCGTTTCCCACTAAAATCTGTAGCTCCTCTTGAAAGACTAACTGCCTTGGCTCCCCCAGTTGTATTGGCTACTTTCTGAACTTTAAAACATAACCCTGAACTATTAGAAGTACCCACCGATCCTTTGTTAAGACATCCCAATTGTTCACAAACCACCTTAATCTTCCCCTACCAATCTTGGGATAGAACAAAAAGAAGTCTTCATACTTACCCTGAAATCCTTGAGCAAACTGTGCTCTTCCTCTTGACTGGTGTGTCCTGCCTGTTCTTCCTCTGGGGATAAAACCCAGTGGTGGACTGAAAACCTCTGAATGTCCCACGTCCCTGGGACTGATACTGGCCCTTGTAAATTATTGACCAGTGTAACGGCCCCTTGCACCGACCTGATCAAAAACACCTCTGCCAAACACTCTTCTCACAGAGGACTAAGCCTTGTCTATACTGGTGAAGGTGGAGACATACTTTCCGATCCCATCACCAATCTTCCCCCAAACAAATAAGCCTAAGGGTCCTCGGAAGGCTCTTCTTTGGCAAAGCCTCCCAGCTTGGGACTTACGCTCAATTAGACTGCCTTCCGTCTCGGCCATAATTGCAGCAATTGCATTTCCGAGGAAACAAACTGCTCTCTGCGACCATCCATGCAGCAACTCATTGTCTACTTGTACAGACTTCATCCTTGCTTCTTCAGCCATGTCAAAAATTCTGGCTACTCGCCCCAAAATATCCAGCAAACAATTCTGACTCTTATTTTAGAGCCCTCTCTAACCCTTTTCTTGGCTCACCACCCATCTTAAACAGGAAACGGATTGAATCAGGATCCAAATCAGGCGTCACACAAGTCTTGTTCTCCACCACCAGCCGAGAGTACTCTGCCCTCTTCACTTCCCTGGCCTCCTTCACTAAGCTTCTCCTAACCCATAGTTTTAGAAAATCTGTCACATGTGGAAATGGCCACCAGTCTGCAATTATGGGATGCCTTATCATCTCAGAACTGAACATATACTCACCTTGAGGATCTTTAACAATCCCCTTCTCCTTTCCTCCCTTATTTTGCCCACATCCATATCCCATCCATCATCAAAATAGTAATCTAAAATTAATTTATCGTCCTCATCTTCATACTCCTGATTGAAGCCACCTCCATGCACATTTTCAGTTTCATTTGCGCCGCTAAGGACACCATCTTTCGTGCTGCTAAGGACACCTTCATTTATGGCGCTTGGCACACCCTTCTCCTTAGTCAGAAATCTGACACCAACCTCATCTTTCTTAGTTTTCTTCCTTCTTTTCTCAAATCCTTTTTATTTCCCTCAGCTTCATCTACTGACCAAAATTCATCCTGTGAACAATCTGCAGCCCTTCTCTTTTTCTTTAAAACATTCTCAAAGCCTCCTTTACAGATGTCCTCTCTTCCTCCTCTACCAACTTCCTCAAAGTTGCATCCTCAACACTCGAACATTCACATTCCTCACTCATTTCTATTGATTTTTTTTAATGGTCCTACCTATATGATAAATCACCCTTTGTCAACACTTCTAAAGAATCAACCTTTTATAACTTTTTATTTTTTTAAATGTATTTTATTATATTTTCCTCACTACCGCTATCTTACCTACACCGCAGACTGTCAAAATGCTAAGAATCAGCTTTTCTGACAGTTGGCCCGAATCAATGATCGTCATTACCTTACCCAAAATGGCGATCCTTTCTTCAATCTACTCTGTACTAATGCAAAAGACAACCTTTTGCAAAATGGCCACTATGCGACGTCATCACACACGTTAGCGTGATAACGTCCCGTTCACTAATTACGGACGCCTCTGAGGAACAAGCTTATTCCTGTGGCGCCCTTGAAAGAACACTCGATAACAGCTGCGCTTGCAAAGTAAGCCTCTCGCAACACTTCTAACCGTTACCGCTGCCAAGTTTGAGTCCGAAAAAGTTGCTCGCGCCCGCAGTAACAGTACTTCTTAATTTATCTAGCAAAAATACCTACCAATCTACGTTGCAAACAGCTGACTATGCACTATGAACCCATAAATTGGGTAAACGATCAGAAACACACATATAATTACTTACTTACATTTACTATTATTAATACCTAAAGAAACATACAGAAATCAGTCTTAATTACCAAATTTAAAACATTTGTAATTAAAAAACCGAATACGTACACTACCGAAAAATACTATTTTAACAATACTTATCTGTCAAGGAGCAGCAGATAAAAGAGGAAGATGGCTGCTGTAATGGAGATTTTATAGTTTTAAGGGACATTCTAAGTTCTGGAATATTGGTGTTGGTGATGTTTACTTTAAAGTGCCGCAAGGAGCTGGCAATAAAAGATATATGCATAATGCTATCCTCTAGTCTTGACATTAAATCCAAATTAGCAACAGGAAGAGCTCTCTCACCAGTAGGTGCCATATCACATAAAATATGAGCATTGTCATCTGTCACGTCACGTCACTGGTAGAATATTTACCTGACGAGATCTTATATGCTTGAACATGAGTCTACTTCGCAAATGCTCTTCTACTCCACCACCCCTTTTTATCTAAAAGAGGGAACCTTTAGCAACTTTCAACACTTGTACAGGATGTGAATATTTTGGATCACCCTTCTTAACCCTAACAGGCTTCTAGAACATGACCCAATCACCATCAATACATTCTTTTGCCCAAGTTTTATGTTTTAAGTCAAAGAACTTTTGATGCACATCTTGTTGCATTAAAACAGTGTTCTTCATGTTTTGCTTATCACTGCAAGCAACACACAATATCCTTATATATTTTTTAATCTTTCTGCCAATCTGAACATAGATGACCACTCGGTTCTCCCTTTCTTAACATCCGAAAAGGAGAAATTCCAGTGGTGGAGTATGGTGTGATTAAGTAAGACCAGATCTTTTTACGTGAAAAAATCATCTACTGATTCATTACAAGCCAATGCAGATTGTATCCCCTCCTTCACAAATCTATTAATTCTTTCAACAAGACCATTAGAAGAAGGGGAATACAGTGCCACTCTAAGATGTTTGGCTTGATATGAAGCAAGAAAATCTTTCATTTTACTTGAGACAAAATGCGTTCCATTGTCTGTAACTAACTGGTTGGTACTTCCTTCCGAGTTAAAGATTCTGGACAAAAATGTTTTCACAAACGATGTACCAGGTAAGGATGTGAACTCAAACTCAACCCACTTCGAGTAGTAATCAACTAAGACCATGATGTATTTCTTTCTGCTTGGTAACAGATCAAAGGGGCCAGGAAAGTCTAATGCTAATTTGGACCAGGCCTCCTCAGGATTTTGGACCACATGTAAAGGTGTTTTTACAGTCTTCCAATGCTTGTCAGAAAGAAGGCAAGTTTGACAATCAGCAATCCAGTGCAAAACATCCTTAACCATGGCAGGCCACCAGAAATGTTCCTCTAATTTCCTGAAGGTGCACCAACTCCTAAGTGTCCCTCATGCGCCGCCTTAATTAGTTTATTACGTAACAACAAAGAAGGAATGCAAAGATCAGACTTCACAAGAATTTCTTTAACTATGAACAATTCACTAGAGATCTTGGCAAACAATTTCAAGGGCTCAGGAAGGGACCATTCTTCGGGCCAACTAATCACAACCAAATACCATATTTTTGGCAGCTAAAAGAGTTTCATCTTTATCCATGGCATCCATCCAATCCTTATCAGAGAAAACCCTTTGAGAACCAAAAATATCCTCAATGTTAGCTACTACACATTCAATCTCATCATCTATATCATCAGAAGCATTGTGGCACAAAGGTAATCTTGAGAGGCAATCTGTCCTGACATTGCTGCCACCAGCAATATATTGCATCAAGAAATTATATTCATGTAGGCGGGATAATATGTGGACTAATCTGGCCGACAATTTCCTAGTCCCATTGCCATTGAGAAGGTTTAACATGGGTTTGTGGTCTGTGAAAATATCAAAATGGGTACCCTAAAGAAATGTATTAAACTTTTCTACCACCCAGGAACAGGCAAGGGCCTCCCTCCCTATAGTGCTATAATGACATTCAGCTTGATTGAGGCCTCTTGACGAACATCCAGTATTATGTTCTTCAATTCAATTCAATAAATCTTTATTCAGATATAAATATCCACAAAAGCACAAATTAAAATACCAGCAAAAGTACAATTATAAGCAATGCACAGTGTAAAAGCAGTAGGCAAGTGGGGCCTTGTAGTTTGTATCAAAGAATAAAATACATGTGTTAAAAAGGGGCTTGATATTCAAAACAGCAGCGTCATGTATAACATTAGTACACGGAGAGTATATAGCCCTTAACAGGTAGCAGCATAGTATTATAAGGTGCAATCAAATGTTCAACGAATAGCAGCATATTATAATAAAGTACAATCAAATGTAAATAGTTTTAGCAGCATAATATAAAGTGCAATTGAATATAAGCTATAGAAGGTGGGTTCTAATATACAGAACAGCAGTTTCTTGCAGAACACCATCCCATAATAAATATTTGTAACTCAAATCAAATAGCTGCATAATGAGATTAAATACAATTAGATGGGTTAAGGGGTGCTCATTGAAGCACGTGAACGAGGTGCCACTCTCAGGAAAGAACTTACACAAAAAATCAGATCATCCCTCTTGAGCTTAAGAATTTCCAAATAGGCTATTCTATGATCAATAATGGCAGTAGCCATAAAGAAGGGTATCAGAAATTGTTTAGTGTATTTTTGATAAAAGTTGCAGAAAAATGAAAAGTGTAGCATAGAATGATAGCTGCGTCTTCCACAGGGGCAAGGCGTTTACTTAAAATTGATATTAAAGCCTATAGCGAAGCAAAGTGAGTATATATAGATTTTACAAAAAATATATTTATTAACATTTTCTTTATTACATTTCAAAGACATTGATTAATATCAACACATGGTGGCACCTTCAGCAAGACATCGGCATCATATAAGAACAATAGTGGTGGATAATCTAGTAACTGTTCTAGAATCTTGTACATTTGTTGTGGGCATCTTTCAGCTGTATAACCCACACACCCGCCACAGGGGATCACTGTGAGTCAGAGAGTGACAATCCCTAATGTGTTAACCATGGCTTCCATATTTTCCATAACTTTTTGGGGTAGCCCAGTGCTTTATACGTCGTCTTTTCTCCCAACATATACATATCCATACTTTCTTCCCTTTCCGTCAGGGAGCAAAGTGAGTATTTTAAGGTTCCAGCCCTGAGGCGAAAGAGCAAACTTCTCTCCCAACGGACTATGTTCTTTAAAAGATATCTGGATGGCAGATGTGATAGGGGGCTGTAGCATTCACCAAAGACATATACCTTACAACTGATGATTTTGAAAGCTCTATAGCGTCTCTTGTGTTGCTGTATTGTTCGTATAGGGCCTCCTGGAGGGTCTTTTTATTTATTCCCTCCAGATCAGTTGGGTTTAGAAAAATATGTTCATTATCCACCACTATTGTTCTTATATGATGCCGATGTCTTGCTGAAGGTGCCGTTTAAAGGATTGAGAGGGACCCCTTATCAACCAAGGGTGTTAATGTTTAAAGGATTGAGAGGGACCCCTTATCAACCAAGGGTGCCACCATGTGTTGAAATATGTTCAAAATTCACGCTGCTCAAGCTTTTTCTGACAGCGGCAAGCCAGGGTATGCTCCCTCACTTATCACATTTAAGGCAGTCTGCTATTATGTCTCTCGTCAAAGTAGCTGCCGGGTTTTGCCAAACTTTTAGCCAAAATATGGCAGGACGAGACCTAATATAGTCTTCAATATAATGCAGTTTTAATTCCTTATGGCACACAAAATCTGAAGAGGAAATTGGGGCCCCTAAGAGTTTCCGGCAGAATCTATTTTCCTCTCCCTGGATACCACTGTATTTTGTAAAGCCCCAAACTACTGCGCCATATGTTGAGGTGGGAATGCACTGTGTTTTATGGATTTTAGTTATGGATAGCACTACCTCAGCTTTTGTGGGTTGTGGGAGGCTCAAAATTGAACTAATGGCATTTAAAAATGTACTTCTGCTATGGGCCGCTTGGGCTGCCCAAGAGTCATTGCCAGAGAATACTAACCCCAAGTATGGGAAAGTGCAAGTGCGTAACAAACGTTCTGGACCTGAGGTAATTGAATTAATAAGGTGCTTTGTAGGGCCACAGGTCATTATGATTTTTTTTTTTAAATTAGTGCAAAGGTCTAAGTCAGCCATAAAATCTACAAAACCCCTAACTAAAGTGCGTAGTGCATTCGGTGTGCGACCCATTAGGACCGCATCATCCGCGTACAGTATGACTGGAAGTGTATTGCCATTGATTCTCGGGACATCATTAGTAAGTTCGGACAATACATTGTGTAGATCGTTAATATATAAAATAAATAGGAGGGGGGCGAGTACGCACCCCTGCCTGACACCTCTACCAATATTGATGTCCCTTGAGACCTCCCCGTCCTTACCGATCCTCACCCGTGCCTTCAAATCCCTGTGCAAATAAGCTAAAAAATTAACTACAACCTCATCCAACCCGTATTTTAAAAGGACCGACCACAGGGGTGACCTGTTAACAAGGTCGAAGGCTGAGGTGAGGCCCATAAAAGCCAAGTAAATGGGCGACATCCGGGCTATGGTATATTTGCCGACAATCAAATTAAGATTTAGGTACTGTTCCCTGGTTCCCAATTTACTTCTAAAATCTAGCTGGCGCTTATTTAAAATGTGTTCCCCCTCAGCCCAAGACCTAATTTTGTTAAACAGGATCCTCCCAAGAATCTTCAATGTATTGTCAATCAGGGAGATCGGTCTGTAGCAGCTAGGGTTGGATCGGTCTCTTTTTTTAATAATCAGGACAATGATGCTGGTAGTCCATGTGCTCGGTATAAAAGTATTTGTTAAATTGTTAAAAACATTAAGTAAAAGGGGTGCCCAGAAATCAGGTTTATGCTTGATAAGGTCAATAGAGAGCACGTCAGGGCCGGGGGCCTTATAACCTACGCTTTGATGAATGGCGTCCTCAACTTCTGACACGGATATTGAAATCCGCGACACAACCTGGGAATTTAAAGGGTCCTCACTCTGGGATGGGGCTGTATAGAACTTGGAAAAATGGGCTTCCCAGGCTTCACTGGTTATGTTACAGCTTAAGGAGGTGAGAGTATGACCCATAGACCTCATATCTTTGACTGCTGCCCAAAAACTGTTTCCGTTGTTAAGGCTAGCGGCACAGGCAAGATTGTCCCAGCGTTCTTTTAGGATCTCATCTTTCCGTTGCCTGGCCACTTGTTTGTAGTGTAACCTCAGAGACTTAACGAGAGTTGCGTCCCTTGGTGTTGCTGTGAGTGCTACACGGAGTTCTCTGTTTGCTCGCAAGCAAACATTGTTAAACCACCTTGGGCTCTGATTAGTTTCTAATGCAGGCCTAGAAATCAATCGTTTAATGCCAGCACATAGATGACTAAAAGTGTTAATTGCCTCTGGATTGGGATCACTAGATGACAGACAAATATCAATGAGTGATGGGTGTGCTTTTATCATTTTGAAAAACACATTTTTGTTATCAATGCCTTTCCAAATCACTCTTAGATTATTGGTCGAGGGCACTAGATTACTCGCCCCAGGCTCTTAGACAAAATGTGGTCTCGGGGCACATCTAATCATAGTTGAAATCGGGTTATAGTCGCCCTGCACAGTAGATAAAACCTCTGCCTTTAATAAAAAGTCTTCAAGTGTGGTGGATATAATAATATAGTCAATGGTAGAGGCGCAGCCACAACCCCTGTATGTAGGTATTAAACAATTATCATTGTGACATACAACTGCAATTTCCATCACATTTAGTAAATTATGATTAGACAAATGATCTAACAATTCTATCCCCTTTTTGCATGGGTGCTCGTAAGCCGGAGGAACCGTAACTAACTAATTTTCCCTGGGAATCCTGGCGTTAAAGTCGCTACCTAAGCAAATTCCAACTAGACTGTGGGACGCCTTTTGACTTTGTAAATTGGCAATAAATTTAAACAAATTGATGAAATTCATATTTGGTAAAGTTAAAAAGTCATTATTATAAAAGTTCATAAAGCAAATTGGGCCCCCGTGTGTAGATCAGGGCTTGAAAGTTATCATTGTTTGTAGGAACAGTCTTAGCGCTACCACCTGAGGAAATGTTAACCCAAATGGATAGTCTGCCAGATGGGCGGCCTACTTTGGGAGCCGGTACGATGTTGTTAAAACATACAAACCCTTCTAGATATAGATCCCTTGTGGCCCAGGTTTCTTGGAACATGAGGATGTCATATTTTTGGACTTTATTTACCCAGTCTTCAGAGCTTAATTTAGAGGCCAAGCCCGCAACATTCCATCTTAGCACATGCATGTTTGAGTCATATGGTTCTGGGGTATCGTGTCCCAAGGAATTGGACAGGGATCTAGTGGGAGCGGGTTCAGCTAGTGTTGGAATGGGCAACAGTCAAGCCAGGCTGTCTAGACAAGACAGGGCGGAAAACCTGTTATGCATTGTATGCGGGGGATGGCAAAGATGTTTAGCGCCGGGGTTGGTTTATAGAAAAAACCTAGGGGCAGTGACCCGATAAGGGTTGGAATGATATTGTTGAGCTCCTGTGTCATCAAAATCGATCTTACCCCTGACAGTCGTTGAAAATTAATGACACAACACAGTCTCCCTCAATGTTCTTTAATAAGGATCCAACCCACCCTACCCTGCGCACCATTATAATATCGCTAATGTTGGTCACTCTGAGCCCTTTGTGTTTGACAAGCCAGTCAGCACTTTTGTTTCGCAATTGGTCCCAAGTTTCAGTCTGATTATTTCTTAGGGGGGGAATACCTGCTAAGACTAAGACATAGGGACATGCTGCTGGTGGTAAGCTAAGAACTTCTCTACTGGCCTCAGCAGACGTTCCGCTATCATGGATTTTGGTAGCGGTGGTTGCACTTTGAGAGTTACACCCTGAAGTGGCTTTATTTATGGGATTTGCGGTGGCAACATAATTAGCTGGATGAATATGGGCGTTTGGGCTATTTGTGCAGCCTGTAGTTGATGATTTTTTCCAGGTAGGAATTGGTTTGGATAAAGGACATTCCTTTGCTTTGCTACACATAACACAAGCACTGTTAGGGAGAGGGGGCATAGGTGTCGGAGTTTGCCGTTGTTGATTCAAATTCACTGCACTAGGGGATTGCGAATTGGACACCCCCCCCTTGTTTGGTGGTTGATTTAAAGATATTAGTGTGTGTTTTTAATTTATTTGTTAATGTCTCCAAATGATCTAAATTTTTCCAAAGGGCAGTGAAATTCTTGTCCACAAGGTCTTTAATATGCTCATAGACAGTTTCCACTATGATATCGATTGAAATGTCACCAGATCTAGGGCAGGTTGGAGGAGCTGCTGTGGAATGATTTAATGGTTGCGATAAAGTTAAGTCGACAGTAGCATCAGCAGTCTCCGCAATCGCTGGGATCGCAGGGTGCACCGTGCCTCATGAGCTCTGGGCTATGCATTGTTGTTTTGAATGGGGAGGTTGTTTCCTCCTAGAGCTGGTCGGTTTAGCCAGTTTTCTTTTTCTTTTTGCCCCTGTGATTACTGGGTTCGGGGAGGCATCCATATTTGGTACAATATCCTTGCTGAAGACCACTACTGGGTGATCCTCAAAGGCTCCGTTGCCCTCATCACCCAGATTGCCCTGGTAATTTTCTATATTGCAACCACCCCCTAGATTTGGTGGGTGCCTAGTGGTACTGTTGAATGCATTTGGCGTCCAGGGGGGCTAATACAATCCTCTTGTTCCTCCCCTGCCAGAGGGGTGGTCTGTGGAGCTGCCTGTCCCAAGGACAATTGCCTCTCAGTTAGCTCGATCTCCGTTACGACAATGTTAACTGCTCTTTCTAGCATACTGTCTATGGGGGTAGAGGAGCGGGAGCTTGTTATGATTGTGCATTTCCTCATGTTGTGATATTTCTACACTCACCTCAGCACAGCTTAGAAGTTGGAGCCTCTCAGGGGGGTGGCCTTGCCCAGCCTCTTCCAGTCTCTGATGGGCACCGACGGGCCCGCCCTTGGCCCTGGCACGCCCGCGCACGTCCCGCGCTGCGGGAGGCCGGAAGAGATCTTCTCGCGCCGGAGGCAGCGTCACAGCAGGCGCCGATACGGGGTTGCTGGGAGATGTAGTCCTGTGTTGGCTGTTCCCCTCACGGCAGGATGGTGACAGGTGAGGGCAGTGATGGCTGTTCCCCTCACGGCTAGAAAGTGGTGGCCGTTCCCCTCACGACTGCAATGCGCGCTGTTACCGGCGTCCCACGCTGAGGGAGGCCGGCAGAGATCTCGTTGCGCCTCCGGGAGCGGGACGCAGCATCACATAGTATGTTCTTTACCAGCTACCCACTGGGATAATACAGCACCTAAACCAAGTTGACTGGCATCACTTGTTAAACAAGCATTTACAATGCAATAGGTCTCACACTGACATTATTTTGAGCTGTTGGCATTATAAATGTTTTTATTTATTTTTATCCTTAATCAAGCATTAATCAAGCGGTGTAATGCCAAATGGCAATAGCTCACTTTGTTATTGTCTAATCTATTGCATTGCATTTGTACTAGTGTGAGTTTTCTATTGTAAATGGTACTGGCTTTTAGTATTGAATTGTTTTTTATCATATTCATTTAATGCATAAAAAATGTTATTTTGAAATAAGGACTCTTAGTGGATATTACATATACTGATGTATTGGTATTATGATTGCAGTTACAGGTGGTGTGAGGTCACTATCACTGCAGATGTAGGTGTGATATTATTATTACTGCATATATAGGTGTGAGATCAGCATTTCTGAAGATATAGGTGAGTGATTATTATTTGTTTAGCTAGGTGTGAGATTACAATCCCTGCAGATGTAGGTGTGATATTACTATTATTTGAGTTATAAGTGTGAGATTACTGTCACTGCAGCTATAGGTGTGATGTTACCATTACTGTTGGATAGGTGTGAGATCATTACCTTTGCAGATATAGGTGTGAGATCACTCTTACTGCAGATGTAGGTGTGAGATTACTATCACTGTAGATACAGGTGTGACAGATTGGGTACTTCTCACCAAGACAAGGGAGGGTATGTCAATATTACTTCCTGGTAATTTTCATTGCTCCTTGCGCTAATTGTCCTCATCCCAAAAGCCTGAGGTGTTGGTGGGTGACGGCGGTAAGCACATGCAAGACACAGTAATGTGGGTACCTAAATATATACCACCTCTACAGTCCACACCAGTGGCGCAGCACAATTTATTAGCACAAGCTGCATCACTCAGACCTAACCAACACTTTCCCAACAGAAAGGACACTGGGGCCCCGCCTGGAGTCCTCCAGTAGTGCGCATGCGTACTACACAGCCCTCCCTTTTCTTTACCACTCTGGCCTTCCACACGAGGCCTAGCATGTCAGGAGAATGCTAGCCCATTTCATGCCACTGAGATTTCTGGGTGGACGTGCTATTCACCTTTATTTACTGAAGTTTATTTATCCTGTCTCAAAGTGTGTGTGGGGGGGAGGAGGGGAGCTATGCATATCACCAAGTGGTGACTGGTGCGCGCGCAGTTAGGACTAGAAGTACTGAAGAATACCTTTGGTTCAAGTTCGTGCTGTCGTGCTAAACAAAAACAATTAAGCTATTATCTCTAAATACAATGATTGATGAAAGGAAATCCCCGACCTGGGAAAGTTATATCGCTATGATGTCGAGTCAACTGGTAGGCCTACGCACGGGTGACGTACACATAAGAAATACACACCACCACAATACACCCGCGTCCCCAGAGAGGAGCCACAAATACAGAGGAGGCATACAGGTGAAACAAGCAACACAAGGTAGCACGCATGCGCAAAACACATAGGTCACACTATATACTGCGCTACAGTTACAGCAGTTTAAAAAGACAGGCGGGAAACACGCACAAGTGGCAACTGTGTGCTGTGTGGAACGAAAGCGAGATCAGTGCTGCCTGCTCTCAGCAGAGAGGGGGAGAGGCAGGGGGTGCATCTGGGATCTCGTCCCTCAATTAGTGGCAGATGGAGCCCTCCGCAGACTGACAGATGGAGGGTATCCGGAGTGTGGAGAAGAAGACAAAGAAGGAGGGGGAAGTGCAGGAATACAGCGCAAGGGGGAGGGGGAAATGGTGAGTGTAAAGGGAGGGGTGCGGGCTTTTAATTTTAATTAGCGCAAATTCGACTAAAAGGTATTCTAGCGCTTACGCGTCCATCATTTTAGGCACAAAGATATGACGTGATTTGCCCAGAATCACAGGATTGAGCCGCCCCTTTATTTCACAACGCCCCAGCCCTCAGGTCGCCTCTTCCATCCAGAGCAGGAGCTCGGGGTCTGCAACAAGTGTCCTTGGGTCGAGCCCTCCGGCAGAGGCATGGAGGTCTCAGAATGCAACCAAATCCCTTCACGTAATAGAATAGAACCAAACATCACCCTGCCCTGAGCAGCATCCCACCCCCCATGCTTGGAGGAGGGGGAGGAGATTTGGGGAGCTGGAAGTTAGACGGGCAGAGTAAGAGTAACCCGCGGAACTAATTCCCATAGAGAAAGGAAGGCTACATACATAAAACAAGCGTGGCCGCGAAAGTGACCGCGCTAAGGCCATGCTAAGTAGAAACAGATGGCCCCCTAAAGATAAGAAATTGGTTCACGACAGTCGAAAGGCAGGCAATCCAGTCCGGATGGGCTGGACGGAAAGGAGAAAGGACGGTAACATAGAAGCCTCTTTTTCAATGGGTGGCCACCGTTTACCATGAATGATGACGCCATCCAATGAAAATGAGGGGCGGGGCTTCAAGCCCCCTTCTGAAATCTACTCTCTAACAATATGTCTCGCAGAGTGTGCAGCGCAAGGACGCTGCAACGCTAGGCGAGACCTAAAAACATTTCTTACAAGGGGTAAATGACAAAAGTACTGGGACATTCACAATCAAATTCTTTATGTTTTTAAATGCTTTGTCTGCATCTTTGTGCCGAGTAAAGGAAGTGCCCTTCTTGGGCAAAGTTACTTCATTGGTTGTAGTAAAGAGTAAATCGCAGAATAGAAAAAGCCCACATGATACAGAAATTCTGTTGTGCCCACTTTAGCCGAAAATGGGCGTAATTTTATCTGCAAAAACAATATTTAGAAAAAGAATTCTACTGTGTATTCACTATATACAAGATAAAAAACGTGACTGATGTGCCCCAGTGTAGTGACCATAACCAACAGTGAAGTAGTTTACAGTGGCAGTAAAAAAAAGCAATTGGTTATTGGAATAGTAAGGGAGGTCCCTTAGGAGATATGCCCATTTTCAGCTGAAGTGGGCACAACAGAATTTCTGTTGTATGTGGGCTTTTTCTATTCTGCGATTTACTCTTTACTACAACTAATGAAATAATATTGTTAGAATGTTATACTTTTTCGCTCTAACTGCATTTCTAATTTAAATGCAAGAAATTAATACTCCTTGCGTAATTTTAGTTTTTTCGTTGTTGTAATGAGTTCCTTAGGAACAAATGCACTTTTGGCTAAGTAGCTATACCCAGTTTACAGGGACATATGGGTCGCTCTTGTTTTTGTCATAACTTCTTGAGCAAAGAGCGTAAGGGTTGCACTATTAGGGCATACCCTGAAAAAAATCTTGAATAATACTCGGTCATACCTAAAAAAGATTTTAATGTGTCTTTATCTTAAGGAACCGGTACCTCAGAAATTGCTTATGGCAGAGAAAATGTGGGTTTAATACCTGAAGCAGAAATGGTATGACCTAAGTATTCAAGACTGTCCCTGAGGAATTTACATTTGTCCAGGCCCAAGGTGACTCCCGCATCCTTAAAAATGTTCAACACTTTTTCCAGTATAGACAAATGTTCAGCTCTAGCTTTAGAAAATATTAAGTCAACATCTTGATTTTTTGTTTGAATATCTTTATTGGTACATTTTTGTTTCACATTTCCTGATACAACATATCCATTGTCTAGCATCAATAAGCATCACTTTCCTTATAACATCTCTTAGCCTATGACTCTGTAGAAAACAATCAGCGTGTGTGACTTTCACAGGAACTTGGTGTCATTTTTAACCATAGCATATGGATGCTCATCCAGCCGTTAATTATCTTGGGCATTAACAGCCCGCACATTCTGTCATCTCCAATCGAGCGCCAGGATGGAAGTGTTTGGTACGTCTATTGCCGACAATAGTCTATAGTGCGACAGAGTACAGAACATCAAATCAGCATACATGAAAAAATAAGCAACTCTTGTATAAGAAGGTTATCCATTATGGGTCCTAACTGTTAAGGTGTACCGTAAAACATGCCTATAATAGATAGTTCCATATATGCATCGTAATGTCGCCTCTGCTCACAAGACAGTTCCGTTCTCTTTGTGTTCAGTGCCTGGTGTGTTTTTCTTCTTTGCGTAGCCATGTCT
The DNA here is from genome assembly GCF_964204655.1 of Triturus cristatus. Classification (NCBI taxonomy): domain Eukaryota; kingdom Metazoa; phylum Chordata; class Amphibia; order Caudata; family Salamandridae; genus Triturus; species Triturus cristatus. The sequence goes on from NC_140590.1 coordinate 1,363,282,090, forward strand.
AGATTAATGTGTCATTAGTGAGCATGGGCTACCACTACTATTGCCGTTGAGGTCGTGTGGCCGTCAGGGTTGAGTCTACTTCAGTTTAACATACTTTAGGAATGCAAGTCTTGGTCTGTTCCAACCAGTCTGGGCGAGATAGCATACAGGTGCAGCACCTCCTCTACTGTCTGGTGATATATCAAGTATTAGGCCCCGCCTGTTGTGCGGGCGGTGGCCGCTGTGGGGCACTGGAGCACACTAACTTTCTGAGCATATCATCCCAGGTCTGTGCAATGGGATGCTTCCTCAACCCCGTTGTCTCTTCCCTGTGTAGGGTGGCGCTCTCTGCCTGCGCCCATACTTCTAGGGACTTCTTCCAGTGTGATACCTCTGGCGGGTCCTTGTACTTCCATCGTTTGGTTATGAGCCGTTTCGCCGTTATGTGTCCCAAGTCTCGAAATCGGAGGCCCGCTCTATGGATTTTGTTTCTTTTGTAGAACCCCAGGATACAGACCTCCCAATTGTCATGTACTTCCATGTTAGTGCATGTAGTGAGCGTTGCCAGTATCGCACGCCAGTAAGTGTGAAGCTTGGGGCAAGACCACAGCATATGCAACTGGTTAGCACCCAGGAGACGGCACCGCGGGCACTCAGAGGTATTAATATTAAAATATTTGTTAATTTTATCCGGTGAGAGATACGCCCTATGCAATATATATGTTTGTATTAGTTTGAATCTTGAGTTACGTGGGACATGTGTGGCGCTGGCTAAAACTAGTTCCCAGTCTTTATCCATCCAAGGGCGGCCTCTGTCTTCAGTCCAATAGGCACGAAGCCTTTGTAGCGGCTTCCATGTATGACTGAGCAGGGCTTGCACCAGCCAGTGTATTATATGCGACCCCTCCCCCATCACATGCATATACTGCAATAATTGATGCGCCGGCGGCTCATTCGTGATATCCCCCCATGCTAGAGTAAGCGTTCGTGTAATAGTTGCATATGTGAGGAATTGGCCCCTTGGTAAACAAGTATCCACTGATAGTGTCTCAAATGTCAACAAGGGACCTTCTATGTACAGATCTTCAAGTGTTTCCACTCCCGCCTCAATCCAGGGCATTAATGTCATGTCAGTTATATAATCTCTGCCCCCAGGTGTCCCTATAAGTGGTAGCGTCGGTGCATATGTGAGTGTGTCTTTTGTGAGGCAAAGGCTCCTCTTGTAGCATCTATGTGCCAATTCGATATATATTTGCGTTGGCCGGGGAACTTTTGCCAGTGGGTGGAACAGTCCGCAGATCTGATTCTGTGTCCAGATTGGTGTCTCAGTCGCCGTGTCCGTTAGATTTTTCCCGCTGAGCCACTTCGCGACCCATTGTAGTTGCGCGGCTATGTAGTAGAGCTCCAGATTTGGTACTGCCAGCCCTCCATTCTCCGAGGGTGCGTACAGTTTCTGTAGTGCAATTCGGGGGTGCCCTGTATTCCAGATCAAGCCTCGGATTAACCCCTCCAATTCTCTAAATAGTCTGACCGAGACATATACAGGGAGATTCGCAAAATGATGGAGTCTAGGCAGTACTATCATCTTTGTTAAGGTGACACGGCTCATCACATTGAGCGGCAGCGTGCTCCAGAATTGCATCTGCGCTTTTATAGAGGAAATGGCTCTAACCAGATTACCTTCCAGCACATCTCTTGGGGATCTGTATATATATATATACCCAGGTATCGGAACGTGGTTGGATACCAGTTTAGCGCAGTCCCGTTAATTACTATATCTGCCTCTGTCACACTCTCACTGAAAGAGTAGGCGCCCGATTTGGCCCAGTTTTCCCTGAGGCCTGACACTGCTTCAAATCTGCGGAACAGCGCTGAAATTGCCGGCGGTACCGCGTGCAAGTCTCTTATATATAAAAACAAATCGTCAGCATATAGTGATACCGTGTGTAATCCATCGCTTAAGGGGATGCCCCAATCCTCGCCACCCTCTCGTAGGAGGGCTGCCAAAGGCTCCATAGCCAAAGAAAAGAGCAGCGGGGACAAGGGACACCCCTGCCTAGTACCTCATCTCACCCTGATTTCATCCGACAGGAGCTTGCCCGTGCGGACTCTCACTGTTGGGCGTTGGTACAACAACTGCACTAATTGTAAATATTCATCTCCCAGTTCATACTTGCGCAGGACTGCCGCCAGATAAGGCCATTCCAATGAGTCAAATGCCTTCTCCAGGTCTAATATCAGGCATCCAGACCGAGGCTAGGTCTCTGCTGCATATCTCTGGACTCTAAACAACCTGCGAATATTATAGAAAGTGCTTCTGTTGGGAACAAATCCGTTCTGATCTGCGTGCACCAGAGACGGCACAAATGGGGCTATACGTTTGGCAAGAGTGGAGGCAAGGATTTTGTAGTCTGTATTTAACAGAGCTAAGGGGCGATAAGAGCCTAAATTCTCAGGGCTTCTGCCCGGTTTCAGCAGTGAGACCAACGTGGCTTCATTTTGTGTGGGTGTGAGAGTGGCACATTCCAGTGCCGCCTCATATACCCGCAGCAGTTACGGTATTAGCACATCTGAGTATGCCTTGTAAAATTCAGCCGGCAGTCCATCAGGGCCCGGTGTTTTACCATTTGAAAGTGCGTAAATGCTATCTCTTATTTCCTCCGATAGCAGAGGGGCACCCAAATCCTCCCGCTGATGGTCCGTTAACTGCGGCAGCGTTGTAGCGGATAAGAAGTCTTGTATGTCGGAGTCCGTGGCTACCGAGCAGGACCTGTATACTGCGGTGTAGTGTTCCACAAAGGCGCGATGTATGTCTTTCTGGGTATGTACCTCTACCCCCTGTGTCGTTTGTATTGTCGTCACGGGTGCGGCTGTCACGTCCTGCCGTATCAGCCACATCAGCAATTTACCAGGTTTGTCACCCATATGATGTGTGCGTGCAGAATGTGCTGTATAGTTTAAATTGCGGAGTCGCTCGAGCAATCCCGAGTGCTCTAATCTAAGGTTTTCTAGAGGTACAGCATTAGCTTCTAGCGCTGTGTCCTCCTCTCGGAGCAATGCGTTTTCTAGGCATGTCAGGTCTGCCTCCAGTTGCTTCCGCATGCCCGCTTGCACTCCGAGGCAGTCCCCCCTAATGACAACTTTGAATGCATCCCACTCTATCTGAGGGGTCATGGCCGTACCGGCATTATCCTCAAAGTATCGTGCGATGTTGGCCGCTAGCAGGTTCCGGAAAGGTGCGTCTAATAGCAAGTCTGGTTGTATCGCCAGCTCGGAAACCGGCGGGTGAGGCTGCTCCCAGAACAGCTCTATTATATGTGGGTTATGGTCAGAATGCGTCCTGCCGAAGTAATAAACCGCTGATATGTGGGGGAGCAGTGCGTCCGTGAGCATGTAGCGATCCAAGCGCACATGCAAGTTGTGAGCCCCTGAGTAATAGGAATATATCCTGTCTTGGGGGTGTCGGTGTCTCCAAGCGTCTTTCAGACGCCACTGTGTAGCCCAATTGTTTAGCGCCTTCATAGTAAGATATGTGCTTGTACCCGGGAGGGGTGGAAATGAGCGGTGTAGTGAGGTGTCAAGTACGCTGTTGTAGTCACCCCCAAGTAACATTGGAATGTCGTGCCATTGCGCCAGGAGATGTGATATCCTATCAAAGAATGTAGCCTGCTCTGTGTTTGGGGCATATAGTGATGCAACTACTATATCTCGGCCATCCAGTGTACCCTTAATTATGACATATCTCCCTTCCGGGTCTATCAGTGACTGCGTGATCTGAAGAGGATTAAGTCAACATCTTGATATGCCTGTACTCCGGCAATTCCCCCCAGTAAGTGATCTATGAACTTCTGAAACACACTGGTTGCGGAGGCCAGGCCGAAAGTCAACCTCATAAACTTATGCACTCCAAATGGAGTGACAAATGTGAGATCTGTGGACTCAGGTGTTGATGGAATTTCAGGGTATGCAGATCATAGGTCTAAAAGGGTAAAGTAATTAGAACCACCAAAACCTGCCAATAAGTCATGGATTTTGGGTAACAGATGACAATCCACTAATATGTTCACATTTAATGTGCGGAAATCCGCGCATAAGCAAATGTCCCAACTCCTTCTACGGACCACAACAATGGGACTGACCCATTCAGAAGAGTCAGTTGTTTGAATGACACCCTCATACTCCAATTTATCCAGTAGCTTTTTAAGATCATCTCTCACACTTAGGTGTATGACTCTAGCTTTATGAGCAACAGGAATGGCATTGGATTTCAACTTAATCAAATGTTGAAACTTGGTTATTTCCCAATTTTATTATCAAATACCTCAGGAAATGCCAATAACATTTTTGCAAATCTTTTTCATCCTTTGAATCTGTCACACACGCCACACTCTCATCATTCAATTGTAAAGGATTTTCAGAACCAGGTACAAGTTTAAGCCCCATCTGGGCTAGGTCCTGCCAACCAACAATGTTTTTGCTTTTGATGGCCACATAGACCTTTGTGTAGACCTGTTCACCTAAACAAGTCACATTTTCACAAAAATAGCCCAACATGTCAATCTCCTTGTCATCACAGGCTTTAGGAGTTATGTCTGTTTTTTTCCAGTACAACATTTAAGACCAATTACTTCATGCAAAGTAAATCAGAGATAGTTACCGGAGCTCCAGAATCTGCCATCATGTCAATGTCAACTTTACCTTAAGTCACTTGATAAAATAAACCTTTAACCTCCTGACCCTGAATTCCACTTACTCCAAGATCAATAGTTAAGTATAACTTATGAAATTCACCCTGTAAGCACTCACTCTGAACACAATCTCCTATATCATTACTCTCCTGAGTTTGAACATTACTGACTTGAATGATACTTTTACCACTGCACACAGATTGGAAATGACCAATCTTGTGGCATTTCATGTATTTTTTTGCCCAACGCAAGACATGTTGGACTGTGTGCATGTGAACCACATTTAAAACACATTGTAGAAGGTTTCTTCTGAAACATTTTGCACCCTTTGTTTTTGACTGACAAAGCACTAATGGACCCATCATCATGAATTGCATTAATTAGAGAATTACTCAAATTGTCTTACAAAATGCATTTAGAGGAAACAATGGCTCTTTCTATACTTTTGGCCATGTCAATCACTTCTGTAAGTGATGGATCCCTGCAACTTAAAACGTGTTCCTGTATTTTCTTTGAATTACAGCTGTAGACACAAATTGGTCTCTACATCTAATGAAGCACCAAAGTTACAGTTAGTGACTAGAAGCAGATTGTTCCATTCGCCGGGATCTGAATAAGGCCTCCGCGTAGCCACAGGTGATCTCTGTCCCGCCCCCAGTAATGGTGGATTGTTCCTGGCGTGCGGCAGGCAGGCTGGCGCTTTCATCATCGTAGCCTTGCTGCGTGATTTCGGCTCTGCGGCTGTGCCTTGAACCAAGCAGTGGAGCAAAACATTTTTTGGTCTCTGCGGTGCTCTTTCCTCGGCTTGGACGCACAAGTGTTTTCGTCTGTGGCGCCTGTGCTCCCCTGGCGGGTTCGGAGCCCATGGCAGGTGAGGGGAAAAAACAGAGAAAGTGGTTGCGGCAGCGGTGGCCGCTTTGGATTTGCAGGCGCATGTTTCCCATCGAAGCCACACAATGTTGAGTATAGCGCATACAGCTATGAGCCCCCATTGACATTGACAGGGAATTCGGTCGTAAATTCCTTTATGAATACCTTGGCAGTAATTTGAGCAGATAAGTGGAGAGAAAAAACGATCTCTACATCCTGCACGGACTGCTGTAACCGGAAAGCAGGATAGATTTTTGCCTCTTTCCCCCTCCCCCACAAGGTGTCTCCTCCGTGCTTTTAGAGACTGTATTAATAAAAGCAGCGTAAGTTTATAAGCACCTTTATGGCATATAGAGGCACAAGACTGAATTGGAGTTCGGGGTAGATTCCTATTTCTTTTTCCCTCCTCCTCCATAATGTGCCTCCTCTGAATCTCCTCTCGGGGTGCCGTTCGTAGTCAGAGGAGTCTGGTGCTTTACTGGATTGTGTTTACACCCATCTGTCCCACACGCTGTTGTCGAGAGAGCGGAACTTTGGCCCTGAATGAACCTTGTGGAAGAATCACTCGGACGGGACTGCGAGGACCAGCAGCCCCGTAACCCTGCTCAGCTGTGACCTCTTCCCGCCCCTGCCGCTGCCAGAGCACTCTTAACGACTCACGGCCCCCGCTTCGCGGGAGCCGTTCGTAGTCAGAGGAGTCTGGTGCTTTACTGGATTGTGTTTACACCCATCTGTCCCACACGCTGTTGTCGAGAGAGCGGAACTTTGGCCCTGAATATACCTTGTGGAAGAATCACTCGGACGGGACAGCGAGGACCAGCAGCCCCGTAACCCTGCTCAGCTGTGACCTCTTCCCGCCCCTGCCGTTCTTTGTATAAAACAAAATAAGCGTCCCGCTAAGCGGTCGCGCGCGGTCCCGCGCCGGGAGAAGCCCGGGACAAGGGCGGGACCGTTTGTGGCCGGGAGAGGACGGGACGGGCCACCTCCATTTATTGATTACTTCTCTGCTGTGCTGAACAACTGGAGAACTCTGCTAACGCCTGCTACTTGCTACCTGCTTCATTTACGCCTTGCCGGAACCGCTTCGCGGGTCCCGCTTCGTCCGTTTTGACTTTCCTGGATTGTTTGTTTAGCGCCGTAGCGCTTCCCTGAAGGACTGTGTGTATCTGGGCTGAGAGCGTGCAGGGTCTTCATTGACCAGAAGTCCCTGCCTGACCACTAACACACCTGGTCCGCTCTCCCTGATTGACTGCCACACCCCCTGTTCACGAGGGGGATTTAGGCGCTTGTACCATCGTGTGCCCCGGGAACACTCTGCTGTGCTGAACAACTGGAGAACTCTGCTAACGCCTGCTACTTGCTACCTGCTTCATTTACGCCTTGCCGGACCCGCTTCGCGGGTCCCGCTTCGTCCGTTTTGACTTTCCTGGATTGTTTGTTTAGCGCCGTAGCGCTTCCCTGAAGGACTGTGTGTATCTGGGCTGAGAGCGTGCAGGGACTTCATTGACCAGAAGTCCCTGCCTGACCACTAACACACCTGGTCCGCTCTCCCTGATTGACTGCCACACCCCCTGTTCACGAGGGGGATTTAGGTGCTTGTACCATCGTGTGCCCCGGGAACACTCTGCTGTGCTGAACAACTGGAGAACTCTGCTAACGCCTGCTACTTGCTACCTGCTTCATTTACGCCTTGCCGGACCCGCTTCGCGGGTCCCGCTTCGTCCGTTTTGACTTTCCTGGATTGTTTGTTTAGCGCCGTAGCGCTTCCCTGAAGGACTGTGTGTATCTGGGCTGAGAGCGTGCAGGGACTTCATTGACCAGAAGACCCTGCCTGACCACTAACACACCTGGTCCGCTCTCCCTGATTGACTGCCACACCCCCTGTTCACGAGGGGGATTTAGGCGCTTGTACCATCGTGTGCCCCGGGAACACTCTGCTGTGCTGAACAACTGGAGAACTCTGCTAACGCCTGCTACTTGCTACCTGCTTCATTTACGCCTTGCCGGACCCGCTTCGCGGGTCCCGCTTCGTCCGTTTTGACTTTCCTGGATTGTTTGTTTAGCGCCGTAGCGCTTCCCTGAAGGACTGTGTGTATCTGGGCTGAGAGCGTGCAGGGACTTCATTGACCAGAAGTCCCTGCCTGACCACTAACACACCTGGTCCGCTCTCCCTGATTGACTGCCACACCCCCTGTTCACGAGGGGGATTTAGGCGCTTGTACCATCGTGCGCCCCGGGAACACTCTGCTGTGCTGAACAACTGGAGAACTCTGCTAACGCCTGCTACTTGCTACCTGCTTCATTTACGCCTTGCCGGACCCGCTTCGCGGGTCCCGCTTCGTCCGTTTTGACTTTCCTGGATTGTTTGTTTAGCGCCGTAGCGCTTCCCTGAAGGACTGTGTGTATCTGGGCTGAGAGCGTGCAGGGACTTCATTGACCAGAAGTCCCTGCCTGACCACTAACACACCTGGTCCGCTCTCCCTGATTGACTGCCACACCCCCTGTTCACGAGGGGGATTTAGGCGCTTGTACCATCGTGTGCCCCGGGAACACTCTGCTGTGCTGAACAACTGGAGAACTCTGCTAACGCCTGCTACTTGCTACCTGCTTCATTTACGCCTTGCCGGACCCGCTTCGCGGGTCCCGCTTCGTCCGTTTTGACTTTCCTGGATTGTTTGTTTAGCGCCGTAGCGCTTCCCTGAAGGACTGTGTGTATCTGGGCTGAGAGCGTGCAGGGACTTCATTGACCAGAAGTCCCTGCCTGACCACTAACACACCTGGTCCGCTCTCCCTGATTGACTGCCACACCCCCTGTTCACGAGGGGGATTTAGGCGCTTGTACCATCGTGTGCCCCGGGAACACTCTGCTGTGCTGAACAACTGGAGAACTCTGCTAACGCCTGCTACTTGCTACCTGCTTCATTTACGCCTTGCCGGACCCGCTTCGCGGGTCCCGCTTCGTCCGTTTTGACTTTCCTGGATTGTTTGTTTAGCGCCGTAGCGCTTCCCTGAAGGACTGTGTGTATCTGGGCTGAGAGCGTGCAGGGACTTCATTGACCAGAAGTCCCTGCCTGACCACTAACACACCTGGTCCGCTCTCCCTGATTGACTGCCACACCCCCTGTTCACGAGGGGGATTTAGGCGCTTGTACCATCGTGTGCCCCGGGAACACTCTGCTGTGCTGAACAACTGGAGAACTCTGCTAACGCCTGCTACTTGCTACCTGCTTCATTTACGCCTTGCCGGACCCGCTTCGCGGGTCCCGCTTCGTCCGCTTTGACTTTCCTGGATTGTTTGTTTAGCGCGTAGCGCTTCCCTGAAGGACTGTGTGCATCTGGGCTGAGAGCGTGCAGGGACTTCATTGACCAGAAGTCCCTGCCTGACCACTAACACACCTGGTCCGCTCTCCCTGATTGACTGCCACACCCCCTGTTCACGAGGGGGATTTAGGCGCTTGTACCATCGTGTGCCCCGGGAACACTCTGCTGTGCTGAACAACTGGAGAACTCTGCTAACGCCTGCTACTTGCTACCTGCTTCATTTACGCCTTGCCGGACCCGCTTCGCGGGTCCCGCTTCGTCCGTTTTGACTTTCCTGGATTGTTTGTTTAGCGCCGTAGCGCTTCCCTGAAGGACTGTGTGTATCTGGGCTGAGAGCGTGCAGGGACTTCATTGACCAGAAGACCCTGCCTGACCACTAACACACCTGGTCCGCTCTCCCTGATTGACTGCCACACCCCCTGTTCACGAGGGGGATTTAGGCGCTTGTACCATCGTGTGCCCCGGGAACACTCTGCTGTGCTGAACAACTGGAGAACTCTGCTAACGCCTGCTACTTGCTACCTGCTTCATTTACGCCTTGCCGGACCCGCTTCGCGGGTCCCGCTTCGTCCGTTTTGACTTTCCTGGATTGTTTGTTTAGCGCCGTAGCGCTTCCCTGAAGGACTGTGTTATCTGGGCTGAGAGCGTGCAGGGACTTCATTGACCAGAAGTCCCTGCCTGACCACTAACACACCTGGTCCGCTCTCCCTGATTGACTGCCACACCCCCTGTTCACGAGGGGGATTTAGGCGCTTGTACCATCGTGTGCCCCGGGAACACTCTGCTGTGCTGAACAACTGGAGAACTCTGCTAACGCCTGCTACTTGCTACCTGCTTCATTTACGCCTTGCCGGACCCGCTTCGCGGGTCCCGCTTCGTCCGGTTTGACTTTCCTGGATTGTTTGTTTAGCGCCGTAGCGCTTCCCTGAAGGACTGTGTGTATCTGGGCTGAGAGCGTGCAGGGACTTCATTGACCAGAAGTCCCTGCCTGACCACTAACACACCTGGTCCGCTCTCCCTGATTGACTGCCACACCCCCTGTTCACGAGGGGGATTTAGGCGCTTGTACCATCGTGTGCCCCGGGAACACTCTGCTGTGCTGAACAACTGGAGAACTCTGCTAACGCCTGCTACTTGCTACCTGCTTCATTTACGCCTTGCCGGACCCGCTTCGCGGGTCCCGCTTCGTCCGTTTTGACTTTCCTGGATTGTTTGTTTAGCGCCGTAGCGCTTCCCTGAAGGACTGTGTGTATCTGGGCTGAGAGCGTGCAGGGACTTCATTGACCAGAAGTCCCTGCCTGACCACTAACACACCTGGTCCGCTCTCCCTGATTGACTGCCACACCCCCTGTTCACGAGGGGGATTTAGGCGCTTGTACCATCGTGTGCCCCGGGAACACTCTGCTGTGCTGAACAACTGGAGAACTCTGCTAACGCCTGCTACTTGCTACCTGCTTCATTTACGCCTTGCCGGACCCGCTTCGCGGGTCCCGCTTCGTCCGTTTTGACTTTCCTGAATTGTTTGTTTAGCGCCGTAGCGCTTCCCTGAAGGACTGTGTGTATCTGGGCTGAGAGCGTGCAGGGACTTCATTGACCAGAAGTCCCTGCCTGACCACTAACACACCTGGTCCGCTCTCCCTGATTGACTGCCACACCCCCTGTTCACGAGGGGGATTTAGGCGCTTGTACCATCGTGTGCCCCGGGAACACTCTGCTGTGCTGAACAACTGGAGAACTCTGCTAACGCCTGCTACTTGCTACCTGCTTCATTTACGCCTTGCCGGACCCGCTTCGCGGGTCCCGCTTCGTCCGCTTTGACTTTCCTGGATTGTTTGTTTAGCGCGTAGCGCTTCCCTGAAGGACTGTGTGTATCTGGGCTGAGAGCGTGCAGGGACTTCATTGACCAGAAGTCCCTGCCTGACCACTAACACACCTGGTCCGCTCTCCCTGATTGACTGCCACACCCCCTGTTCACGAGGGGGATTTAGGCGCTTGTTCCATCGTGTGCCCCGGGAACACTCTGCTGTGCTGAACAACTGGAGAACTCTGCTAACGCCTGTTACTTGCTACCTGCTTCATTTACGCCTTGCCGGACCCGCTTCGCGGGTCCCGCTTCGTCCGTTTTGACTTTCCTGGATTGTTTGTTTAGCGCCGTAGCGCTTCCCTGAAGGACTGTGTGTATCTGGGCTGAGAGCGTGCAGGGACTTCATTGACCAGAAGACCCTGCCTGACCACTAACACACCTGGTCCGCTCTCCCTGATTGACTGCCACACCCCCTGTTCACGAGGGGGATTTAGGCGCTTGTACCATCGTGTGCCCCGGGAACACTCTGCTGTGCTGAACAACTGGAGAACTCTGCTAACGCCTGCTACTTGCTACCTGCTTCATTTACGCCTTGCCGGACCCGCTTCGAGGGTCCCGCTTCGTCCGTTTTGACTTTCCTGGATTGTTTGTTTAGCGCCGTAGCGCTTCCCTGAAGGACTGTGTGTATCTGGGCTGAGAGCGTGCAGGGACTTCATTGACCAGAAGTCCCTGCCTGACCACTAACACACCTGGTCCGCTCTCCCTGATTGACTGCCACACCCCCTGTTCACGAGGGGGATTTAGGCGCTTGTACCATCGTGTGCCCCGGGAACACTCTGCTGTGCTGAACAACTGGAGAACTCTGCTAACGCCTGCTACTTGCTACCTGCTTCATTTACGCCTTGCCGGACCCGCTTCGCGGGTCCCGCTTCGTCCGGTTTGACTTTCCTGGATTGTTTGTTTAGCGCCGTAGCGCTTCCCTGAAGGACTGTGTGTATCTGGGCTGAGAGCGTGCAGGGACTTCATTGACCAGAAGTCCCTGCCTGACCACTAACACACCTGGTCCGCTCTCCCTGATTGACTGCCACACCCCCTGTTCACGAGGGGGATTTAGGCGCTTGTACCATCGTGTGCCCCGGGAACACTCTGCTGTGCTGAACAACTGGAGAACTCTGCTAACGCCTGCTACTTGCTACCTGCTTCATTTACGCCTTGCCGGACCCGCTTCGCGGGTCCCGCTTCGTCCGTTTTGACTTTCCTGGATTGTTTGTTTAGCGCCGTAGCGCTTCCCTGAAGGACTGTGTGTATCTGGGCTGAGAGCGTGCAGGGACTTCATTGACCAGAAGTCCCTGCCTGACCACTAACACACCTGGTCCGCTCTCCCTGATTGACTGCCACACCCCCTGTTCACGAGGGGGATTTAGGCACTTGTACCATCGTGTGCCCCGGGAACACTCTGCTGTGCTGAACAACTGGAGAACTCTGCTAACGCCTGCTACTTGCTACCTGCTTCATTTACGCCTTGCCGGACCCGCTTCGCGGGTCCCGCTTCGTCCGTTTTGACTTTCCTGGATTGTTTGTTTAGCGCCGTAGCGCTTCCCTGAAGGACTGTGTGTATCTGGGCTGAGAGCGTGCAGGGACTTCATTGACCAGAAGTCCCTGCCTGACCACTAACACACCTGGTCCGCTCTCCCTGATTGACTGCCACACCCCCTGTTCACGAGGGGGATTTAGGCGCTTGTACCATTGTGTGCCCCGGGAACACTCTGCTGTGCTGAACAACTGGAGAACTCTGCTAACGCCTGCTACTTGCTACCTGCTTCATTTACGCCTTGTCGGACCCGCTTCGCGGGTCCCGCTTCGTCCGCTTTGACTTTCCTGGATTGTTTGTTTAGCGCGTAGCGCTTCCCTGAAGGACTGTGTGTATCTGGGCTGAGAGCGTGCAGGGACTTCATTGACCAGAAGTCCCTGCCTGACCACTAACACACCTGGTCCGCTCTCCCTGATTGACTGCCACACCCCCTGTTCACGAGGGGGATTTAGGCGCTTGTACCATCGTGTGCCCCGGGAACACTCTGCTGTGCTGAACAACTGGAGAACTCTGCTAACGCCTGCTACTTGCTACCTGCTTCATTTACGCCTTGCCGGACCCGCTTCGCGGGTCACGCTTCGTCCGGTTTGACTTTCCTGGATTGTTTGTTTAGCGCCGTAGCGCTTCCCTGAAGGACTGTGTGTATCTGGGCTGAGAGCGTGCAGGGACTTCATTGACCAGAAGTCCCTGCCTGACCACTAACACACCTGGTCCGCTCTCCCTGATTGACTGCCACACCCCCTGTCCATCACCTTTTCTTTAAATAGAGTGATTGCCATCCGCGTCGCGGGAGCGTCGCGGGAGAAGCCCGGGACAAGGGCGGGACCGTCTGAGGCCGTCCGAGGTTGGACTCGGTTGGGTTGGGCCAGGGACCCTGCCTGAAAAATTCTTTTAACTATTCCCGGACATATGAGCAGCTCGGACTATTCAGGGTAATCATAACAATTACTGATTCTTGTGTTCCAAGTGTATTGTTCACCTTATTCATGCCTGGGAAAAAACAAATCCCAGCTAATAACACCATAGATAATTATCTTATTCAAGTTGTGGCAAAAATTAACAGCGACAGGAGATCCTCACTGGGATTAGATTCATCTAACCAATTTCTTATGGCCGATAAAGAGTTAGGGGATTCTTCGGTTTTACATAACAGTAGTACATCTTGTGTGGCTCATGATTCTCTTCACGATATAAATACCATCTTGCCTAGTCGCGTAGTTGCTCTTACTGAAGCCATTAGTGATAGCGAAGGGGTGTCAGTGATATCCACCAATATTGAGTCCCCTATCCCTATTGTAACCCCTGTTCCAGCTCCGAGGGTTACTAGGGGCAAAAGTAAGGTTATCCCAAAACGGGGGGGTTTAAGATCTGGTAGAAATAAAATTGCAACCCCTCCAAGGAAAACATCTGAGGATGAGGAGGATGATCTGTTCAGTGAAGCTTATGTAACCCTCTCCAATGCTCAATTTACTAAACTATGGAGCATGATGGACACAAAAATTAAAGGTATAGTTAAACCTCTGGTTAGTAAAATTGATAAATTAACCGCTGAGGTTAATAGATTAGGAGGTTTACTAGAGAAAACTCTGGTGAAGGCAGGAAACATTACTGAAGTCGCTGTGTCTAGGGTAGAGCCAGTAACGAGTAAAACACTATTTGGCGAAAATAGTGGATCTGATTCTATTCCTGCACCACTGTCTAATGTACCTAGTGGTGCCTCTGGAGTTGTACCCCCTATTTCCACCACTAATAATTCTAATACGGGGAAAGGGTCTTTCGAGCTTGTAGTTGAAGCCTCTCCATTAGTTCTTGTCCTTGCAAATGTCCCCCCTTTGGCATCTGGGGAGGTTGAATCAGTTCCATCTTTATTAAATAAATCTTTATCGTGGCTTACAAACAACATGGTAATATCCCCCTGGGGGAAGCAGCAACTATCTGAAGAACTTGTTAATGCCAGGAGGTTTGAGTGGATTGGTAATAGAGTTAAGAGGTTCAGGGGGGATTGTGTTGTTCTTAACTTCACTGACCCCGAGGTACTATCAAACATCCTGCCTAACATCTTGCCTCCACAGCGAAGGTCAACCTCAATTGTTCCACTGACCCTGGACTTTTTTTATCCTCGGAAAGGAAGAGGTCCGAATCCTAGTATTCTAAGAACCAAATGGAACGTTGTGACCAATAGGGGTAGTAATGATGTTGGATTTCGCGAGTGGGGTCTAGGTGTGGAAAATAGATTTTCTGCCCTCTCAAACTTGGATGCTTGTGATTGACAACCATTTCACCATTCATTTGATTCACGCTCTACCGGGGAGCTAGGTCATCTAGTAGGCACTCGACCTGAGACTGTTAATCTTGAGGCCATAGCTGGTTTAATCATTGAAAATGCTAATAACAACGGTATAGACGATATTGTGTTGAATGGGCTCGTCTCTAGCCCTAAACCTGTAATGGCACATGATCTTGGGAATTTATTATCCTGGAATGTGGCTGGGCTATGTTCCAAGCTGGATTGTGGTGATTGGTTTGGGTTCGTTAGCAAGTTCGATGTTTGTATCTTTCAGGAGACATGGGCCTGTGACCCCGTTTTTGCTTTGGGGTACCTAAATTTCCATGTACCAGCTTCTAAGGGCCCTAAAGGGCGCCCGATGGGGGGGCCTTACTATATGGGTCAAACAATCCTTAAAGGTTGTAGTAAAAAGCGTGGAGATTGGTCAAAAAGATATTCAGCTCATTAGACTCATGAGTAATTTATCCTTATCCATCGATATTTATAATATATATGCCAGAGGTGGAAATGCAGGAAAATCTGAGGTTCTTCTTACCCTGTATAATCTCCTTGAGACACATTCTAGTAGGAAAAATATAATAATTGCAGGGGATCTAAACCGCACGTTTGAACCTCTAGACACTGGTGAAGCTTTCCTAGGTGTAGAGGAAGACAAACAATGGGATATCCCCTTACTAGATACTATCCCAGTAACTCGTTGGACAGAGGATATTTTGGGTCTGAATGCAATGTGCCTCGAACAAGGGTTAAGAGCTCTGAATGGAAGGACAAAGTCAGATAGAGTACCAGCTATGACCTTTAACAATGGGAGAAGCAAAAGTCGTATTGACTATATTATTTGTAGCTTTTCCCTTTGGTCAACTGTTAGTGATATGGTTGTAACAGAAATGTTAGAGAGTGACCACAATCCACTATGTGTTACTCACAAATGGTGGTCGTCCGAATCCAATGCTTTTAATCCTCTGGATGATCCCCTACCCCCGCTAATTGTACCAACAAATGATATGCGTAGGCTAAGATGGACAAGTGTTAGGACAGACCAGCAAGCCATAGAAAAAATAGGAGTTGCGACCGATAAGGCTATTATGGCCCTAGAATGTGTGGCAGGGAACATTACGGGTCAAGTCAATACTATCAAAGTACATGAGTTTCTCTTCCAAGAAATTAAAAGTTACTTCTTGAAACCAGTAAATCCAAAGACGACACGTGTTTATAGAGTAGCTAAATGGTATAATCATGATTGCAAGGTGGCACGAATTTCTCTGGGAGTGGCAATTAAGAGCAAAAACCTGGGGGCTATTCGATCTGCCAGAAAGTTCTACAAAATTTGTATTGCCAAGGCGAAAAGAGACTGGGACGAAGCCCATTGGGATAAGTTGAAGTGTGCTAGTGATCGAAAAGATTCTAGATTATTTTGGCATATTGTCAAATGGGGACAAGAAAGGTCTGAAGAGGCAAGTAATAACAATGTCCCACAGGACGCCTGGCTAAATTTCTTTAGTGATCAGTATGCTATTAGGGACCAGATTGTAAATAGTACTTGCCCTATTTATACATTTTCTGAAGACATTGTCTTCACGCAGGGTGAAATTCTGTCGGCCCTTAAAACCGTACACAGTGGTCGAGCTCCTGGCATAGACGGGGTCCCAGCGGACGTCTTTTTAAATGACACTGGAAGGTGGTGTAAATATATTTACTTGTTAATAAACCACATTGCTAAGGGTGCAGCCATCCCGGTATCATGGCGGGGTGCTGTAATTATTCCTGTGTATAAAAAGGGAGATCGTGCCCAGCCTTGCAACTACCGCCCAATTAGTTTAATTGATACAGTGCAAAAAATTGTTGGGCGAGTGATTGTTAACAGATTGCTCGACTGGGCGGAAGAATATAACATTCTATCTCCCTTCCAGGCTGGGTTTCGCAGGGCTACTAGTACTGTGGATCAAGTTTTTCGGTTCCAGCTGATTCAGTGGAGGACCGTGGTGCTAGGTGGGGGCAGCCTTTATGCGGCTTTTGTCGATTTGCGAGCTGCCTTCGACCTGGTACCAAGGGCGAAACTGTGGGAAGTACTTGTGGCCTTAGGGGTCCTAGGAGTCTTGCTGACTTTGATCATGAGATTACACGAAGGTACCTACGCTAAAATCCAATGGGGTGGATACGGTAATGATACAGCCGAATTTCCTGTTGAGCGTGGGGTTCGGCAAGGGTGCTCAATGGCACCAACTTTGTTCACCCTTTTTATTAACGGCATCGTCCCCCGCATTCAATCACAGGCAGTGGATGCTCCCCCTCTTGCAGGTGTAAAAGTTCCGATCTTAATGTTCGCCGATGACACGTTAATTTTATCTAAAGCTCCAAGTGGTCTGCAAAAAGCATTGGCCATATTCGATAAGTTTTGTGGGGACCACGGTCTGGAGGTGAATGCGTCTAAAACAAAACTCATGGTTTTTAACACGCATAGAAATTTTAAACCTAATATTACCATGAGTGGACGCACTCTCGAGGTTGTAAAATCATTCACATACCTGGGGATCCTTATCTCTAACGATAATAGGTGGAACCAGCATCTAAATATTGCAACATTAAGGCACAAGCAATTAGCTGGTACCATTATTAAGGAGCATAGGAAATCACTGACCAAACCGATCAAACCACCCCTGATCATATATGAGGCAAAAGCAATTGGGTCAGCATTGTATGGGGCTGAGTTATGGGGGCATGAAAATTTGCAGGAGCTACAAACCTCTGAGAACAATTTTTTTAGGAAACTAACGGGTACTCCACAGAGTCCGTTATTGCCTTTGAGATATGAGCTCGGCAGGAAAGAAATCTCGGAAATGGGCAAACTACGACCGATTTTATATTGGCGTAGGCTATGGACCACACCTGAGCTCTCTCATTATGCGGCTGGGTTCATTGACGTTATTAAAGCAGATTGCTTTAATAGAATTAGATGGTTCAAATCATTAAAATTTGCACTATCTGAACTGGGTCTAAATGCATTATGGGCTGACCCAGCTGGGGCATTATTTCCCAATAAGACAACCCTAAAAAATATTTTTGGGGAACATGTTGCTAATAGGAGATTGCTCAGCATCAACTGTGGGTCCATGACTGCTAGTTTCCTTGAGGTTAAATTGTACCCCATATATGAACTGTATTGGGATTATATATCCAAACCTTTGGACAGGAAACTGTTTTTTCAACTAAGGGCGGGCTCTCTTCCTCTTCGTAATTTAACATCTAAGTGGAGGGAAGGAGACCCAGCTACCTGCCCAGTTTGTGGGGAAGGTAACAAAACTCTTGGTCATTTTTTGTTCTCCTGTAAACTATACTCTACTCCAAGGCGAGTTTGGCTGGCACCTATGTGTAGGAATCTGGGTACTAAAAGTAGTATGGTAGCTTTGCGTATTGTTAGATCGACTACCTTAACTTGGATCATAATCGCCACCGCAAAGTATTTGGGGTGGGCGTGGATAATAAGGCAGAGATTGCTAGTGGGGTGACTACTCTCTGCCTAGACGTTCAGAGACTGCTAGATTATTGTCTATTCTCTATTTTAGTGTAATTTATCGTGTCATCTGGAAATGAAATCTTAATGGGTTTTTTTTTTTTTAGTATAAAGATATTATAATTTGTACTTAACTGTATTTTTAACACCAATGAACTTTATACCTGTGATTATGTATATTTCTTTTTTGAAAATAATTGGTTCTTCTAAAGATATGTGCTTATGTCAATAATGACTATTTAGATTTAATTGTTTTTTATTATATGTTTGTATGTTTGCTTTTATGAGTAATACTCGAATAAAGCACTTTTGACTTGACTTGACTTGATTACTTCTCCTTTTGTGCATTTCATTTGTTCGAGACATTGTGTCCCTATTGCCTGAACTCACAATGGGCAAGACGGGCAAAGTGATCCCTGTAAGATCTCCTCATGCTGTAAAACACAGAGTTATGCCAAACCAATCATTACTCAGTTTGACTGCAATTGACCGTATGCTTCAGAAAACCATAGGAGTGGTGGCGACTGCCATAGAAAACACTGAACGCCGCCTCTCTCTTCCTGTTGGCATGTTGCCCCCTCTACCTCCGGTCAATACTTCATTTGTCACTATTAACTCACAAGACTCGATTCTGCTTCCATCTTTTGTTGCACTCCCAGGTTCTCATCCTATTCCTTCAACGGGTACAGTCCCCATTTTAGATAACGTATCCCCCCAACCTTCATTAGTTCCTTCTAGGTTGTCCTTAACTCCTACCACCTTTATGACAGTACCTTCCCCTGACTCCTTAGCTCAGTTAGGGGATCGTTCGGACCATTTCTCTTGTCAGACATCTACATCTCCAATTTTGGTCTCTACTTTGTTGCTAAACTCAGATACGCATACCCAGAGGGTAACAACAAGAGGGCAGAAGGCTAGGAGCAGTTTAAAACAATCTAATAAAGTCGGAGAAAACGCTAAAAATGTAAAAATATTAAAACGGGCCCCTGGTGGCCGTATTTATAAGAAACCTGCCCCTAAACCTCCTCTTCCAATAAGGGAAAACGTTGACAATAACCTACACAAGCCAGTTTCTACCCTAACTTGTGAAAACGGTTCCCTTGTTTTACCCCTAGAGCAATCAGCTAGCGTTTTGCCCGCTGTTTTATCTACTGACGGGCTCTTCCAGGAAATTGAACATCTAATGAAGTCCCTACTGGCCCCATTACAAGAAAGGGTTAGATCCATAGGAGAAGAAGTTGACAAAATCGAAACAGCTATTAAGGATTCTTTTGCAACTCAAGGGGCTATGTTAAATAGAGTACATTCAAAATGCCTTCTCATATCTCCAAATATTAGGCACAAAACCATTCGCTCTGATAACATCACAAAGCTACCATCTGCCCCTACCCCTGTATTATCTATTACATCTGAGAATATTGATCCTAGCGCTAAGCCTTCTTTGAAGGCACCAGAGGTTTCTAAACCCTCGGACATAGCAGGGGATGATTTACACGGGCCTCTTGAACCTATACAGCAAACGACAGTTACTCCAACCCCCCTTAAGGATCCCTTTTTGCCAGCTGCGCCTAAAACGCCATTTCCATCTATCGATTTACCCCCACAATCATTACCATACACAATAGTGCTTGTTGGGGTCCCAGAGTTACCAACAGGGAAAATCGAGACCTTCCCCGAGCTAAGAAACAAAGTTGCATTCTGGCTTAATAGCAATAGGCCACTCCCGGTAAACATTTCTGGTGAGATATTGTTTTCCAGAAGGACAAGTTGGCTGGGTAGTACAAGAAAGGTTATCTTGGGAGATTGTATTGTAGTAAATTTCAGGGACAGGAGAGTTGTTCGTCATATATGTAATTGCTCCCCCTATAGCACCAATACTGACATTCAAGTCAGGGACTTGACTTTTTTCTATCCCCAATTTTTGACCTGCCGGCCATCTACCATCCCTAGGGGTCTACCAAATGGAAACTGGGAAAAAAGGATGGATTCACGATATAACATCCCGACTTTTAATCACTTTGAGCACCTCTCTGAATTGGAGAGAGTGGACTGACTCCTGCCGGAGGGTCAGAAAGAAAACATTGGCAGTATTTTACCAATCCTTGGTGCGCATTCAGACGATCTCCTCCGGGGTGGCGCAGTGATCGGTGTTACATCTCCACAACCCATACAATTTCCTAGCTGTGAGGATTCTTTGGGTATAGCTTTGAAACCTTCGTTTAATAAGGATGACTTTTTAATTAAAATTCTTTTCTGGAACGTGGCCGGTCTTCGATCAAAGGTAACTAACGATATCTGGCTTGCCTTTATACGCAACTTCGATATCCTGTGTTTCCAGGAAACATGGGCTCCATCTGCACTTCATCTTGAAGGCTTCAAGACTTATTTTTCTCCAGCATTACCTTCCTCTTTTGGCAGGGCAAAGGGAGGTATGTCTATCTTCATATCAAATACCGTGCGATTATCATCAATAGTACCATTAAAACTGTCCACAAACTTTCAAATTCTAATTCTGCACCTGAATCGAAATAGGGCGATAGCACTTGTGAATTTTTACAATAACCTCTCTGTGGACGAACTTACGAAGGTAACGAATGAAATATACAATTGCCTTCAAGAACTATCCACAAAGATCCACAAGGAATTAACCTTAATTTGGGGTGGAGATTTTAATCAAAATTTATGTACTCAGAGTGGGAAATCAGTTTGTGGAATTGAGGATGAAAACGGGGATTCAATAACCCACTTTTCCCACACCTCTTCGGGCCATTGTCTGAATGAGATTTTGTTTGGTCTAGATCTCGCACTTGTAAATGATATGGTCAACCCTCCCATTCCTCTAGCCCCAACTTTTTTTGGCAGAGGCAGGTCAACTACAATCGATTTTATTTTTTCTTCCACTCTATGGGTTAAAAATCTACTCACCTGTAAGACCCACGATATCGCCATCAGCGACCACTATCCAATTAGTCTTACATTAAAATTGTTTAAGAAATATAAGAGCCCTGATATTGAGTTAGCTTTAACTCAAAACAAATTAACAATAGATAGACTAAATGGATATTCCTTAAGGTGGGAAAAAGTGGACCCGAAGGGCATAACTGTATCCATTGTTACAAGAATGGCCACAGCGATTAATAACTGCCTTGATCCCACTATTTCCCACGAGGAAATTATGGAAAACTTCGCTCTGTTGCTGGTTGCGATAAAGGAAACGCTGTTCGTAGAGCTTAAGAATAGTAAGGCCAACTCTAAGGGCTGGTTTGACTCTTCCTGCACAAAGGCCTATCAGAGTTTGAAAGTAGCCCTCCGCAACAAGCCAAGAGATAGAAAGGAGATTGCAGCCCTTAGAAGTGATTACAAGCAGGCTCTAAAGTGTCGGAAGGACAATTTGAAAAATGATCTCTGGGTCCAATTACACAAATCATGTGCTTTCAGAGATAGTGCTGCCTTCTGGAAGGTCGTGAAGTCTCCCTTTTTCACGGAATCATCTGTAAACCCTACTGTTGAGATGGCGATTGATGAACAAACATGGCTTGACTATTTTGAGCGAATATTCAGCCTTCCTTCAACCACCACACTCTCAACCTCTACTAGGTTAAATACAGCTGTCTTTCCTTTGCCAATAAGTATTTCCCATGAGGAGGTGGAGCACGCCCTAACGACTAGTAAAAATGGTAAAGCCCCGGGCCCTGATGGGGTCCCAGTTGATTTTTTCAAATTCACTATGGACCTGTGGTCTCCAATACTAACCAGGGTCCTTCAAGCATCTTGTGCACTGGGGCCTATAGACTCTTGGTCCCAATCAACTCTTGTCCCTATTTTTAAAAAGGGGGACCGTCATTTGCCATCTTGTTATCGACCGATCTCCCTATTAGACTCCTTAGGGAAAGTCGCGGGGCGTGTAATCCTGGAGCATCTTCAACTCTGGGCTTTTGATAACAAAGCCCTCTCTGATCTTCAGTTTGGGTTTCGTGAGGGTTTGGGTACCACCGAGCAAGCCCTCAACTTATCCCTAATAATTTGCAAATATGTTAGCGCAAAAGGGGGTGCACTCTACCTAGCATACGTAGATCTTTCTGCAGCATTTGACTGCGTGAATCACTCTAAGCTGTGGGACATCCTAGAAAGTATGGGTATAGAAGCGCCTCTTATAAGTTTTTTGCGCGAACTATACTCAGACGCCACAGCCCGTGTGAGATACGGACTGGGGGGCGAGGTGACAAAGTCTTTTAGAGTAGAGCGCGGAGTAAGGCAGGGCTGTGTCCTGGCCCCTTTTTTATTCAACCTATATACCAATGGCTTGGAAAAAGCCATGTTAAAGGGGGCTCAGGACATTCCCTGCATAAACAACCGTCCTATACCGGCACTACTCTACGCTGACTATGCCGTCATCCTAGCACGCACTCCCAATGAATTACAGCGTGCTCTCACGAAATACCATACTTTTATGGCTGACCTTGACCTAAGGATTAATACAAAAAAAAACCTTTGTAATGTCCATAGGATCAAGGAAAAAGAATATTAAGACCTTCACTATCGATAACCAAAAAGTAGAGAGCACTCTTCAATATCCATATATGGGCATAGTATTCGATCACAAATGCTCATGGAAACGTGCCATTGAGTCTAGGAAACTTACCTTCATAAGATCCACAGCTGCACTGATTAATTTTGCGAATAAACTGGGTAGAAGGCCAACGGTTGAATTCCTGGAGATTTACAGGGCAAAATGCATATCTAGTGTTATTTATGGGGCTGGCATTTGGGGTTATGTAAAAGTTGAGGAAGTTCAAAGGGTGGAGAACAGCTTCTTGAGATTTCTTCTGGCTGCCCCCCGGGCTACATCGACTTACGTTTGCCACTTAGAGTTGGGTCTGCCCTATCTCACAGACCTGATTAGGACTCAACCCTTACTTCTATGGCATCGTATTTGGACGTCGAATGCCACTACTTTTTCCCAGGGGTTCATTAAGGACTGTATAGCTCTAGACCATGCACATAAGATTGGTTGGAGCTCTTACATAAAGAGATTCCTCGATGATTTGGGCATGGCACGCTTTTTCCATTCTCCCCTGACACTGGCCGAATTACCGAGGAAACAACTTAAAAAGATGTGTATGGCTCACTTAGAATCCCTGAGAATGACTAATGAGTTTGTCAAACCAACTGTACAACACTTGTTGTTGGTCCAAACAACCCTGTCCATCCAGCCCTACTTAACTTACAACTGCACGGATTTTGAGAGACTCCTTCTAACAAACTTTAGACTTAACATTTTCCATCACTTGGTCACTTTCCCAAAGTCTAATATCTGGGAAAATTCACTTCAACCTTGCCCTTGTGATGAGATTTCCTCTCAATCCACGATTCATACAGTATTGTTCTGTAAATTTTATCACGACCTGCGGAAACGTTGGCTTGGCCCGCTTCTAAAGATCTGGGGCCTCCGCAGATGTCGTCCTGCCTTTTTGGCTCTACAATTCTTGGACACTGAGTTATCTGCCAATTTTGTAGTCACTTTTTTTTAATTAGTCCTGAGGCATAGACAGAATTTGTAGATTCCACTTATCCTTTATTTCTCATCAACTGGAATTCCTGTTAATGATTAATAATTTAAAAAAAAAAAAATTCTTTGGATAAAGGAATTGCCAATTAGTTTTGCTTTTGAATTGTGGCTAGCTTTCTCCATGTTCATTCTATGGCTGTATTCAATATGCTCTGCTATATTGTTTTATTTTCTTCATTTTTATCTATAGATTGAATTGCTTTGTACTTTTATGGTTGTTTGTCTTCAACCGAATAAAGTTTGATTTGATTTGATTTGACTAGAAGCCTTAAGGCAGAGATGTATTCCTCAACCATGTCATCAGGATCCTGTTTCCTTTTCATGAAATGTAATCTCTCCAGCATGACTCTGGGCTGTTCCATCCATCACCATCTCCTGCAGGTGGAATTCAAATGGGCCAATTGTCAAACACTTGTTCCCCTCACTACCTAAATAACTAAAGTGAAGAGCCAATTTCCTTCTGGGGTAATAATTCTTTCTGTCAATAGCCACTACAAAGTTTTTGAAGGAATGGATCCAAATCTTCCTGGGAGTTTTTGGCCTTCCAGGTGTTGGTAAAATTGTAGCCAAATGAACAACTTGTTGAGAGTTAGCCATGCTGAATATAAATATAAGAATTTAAGGTCTTACCAAATATCCTGTTATGTATTATAAAATACTGATAAGCAATGGCTGATGAGCATTTAAACTAATGCTTCTAAAATGAGGACATTTGCTCCAATCGAGTGAAATGCTTCTTGAAGAAAAACGAGTGAAATTAGTGAAGAGACGGCCTATCCAAGATGGCCACCACAATGTGCAAGCCGGGATGACTTCACTTCGTCACCCGTTTATGGAACAACGTGTCCTGTTCAAAGGACGCTGAGAGGAGTCTCGAGACAGTTGAGGTTGTGCGTGATCCCAGGAGACGACCAGCACGCTTAAAAACTGGTAGTCCACAATCTCTGATCCAAATGAAACTTCGGTCTTCCTGGGGATGTCAAACCAAGCAAAGCTGACTCCAGCGAGCCAAAGGAGAATTTCCGAGGTCCGATGAATAATGACAAAATAGAAAATTTATAGAAAAGCACACAAAAAGATGAGTATCTGCTCCGCTCATCAGTAAATGTAAACTATGTGCCAGGAAAAAAACTGCAGAAATC
Source organism: Triturus cristatus (assembly GCF_964204655.1). Taxonomy (NCBI): domain Eukaryota; kingdom Metazoa; phylum Chordata; class Amphibia; order Caudata; family Salamandridae; genus Triturus; species Triturus cristatus. The sequence continues at coordinate 1,363,306,852 of NC_140590.1, forward strand.
AGGCAATTTTCTTCTAAGAAGGTTTTATCCAATAAAGCAGTACACTCAGTAGTACATCCACCTCCAGTGAAGGTCCAATTGCAACTGCCTGGCAGAAGCGTTCTGATCTCACCGGACAAGCACACAGCCAAGGGCTGTACATTTAATTATGAAGATGTTAACAAATGTAAGAAACTACTGTGAACACACTCCATTATAGAATATTAGTATGTAATACATTAGACATAAAAGACATACTCATTGTACCCTACAACAGCTCTGAATGTGCAAAGGAAAATCATGTTAGTAACCTGTCCTGGGAGCATGCCCTTCATGTCTATGTCTTTCATTAAGCCAGTTTCAAAGTGCCGCCATATTATCAGATCGGTGGTCAGAGGCACAGGAACAGTATGATTTGCGTAAGGTCAAACAGTTAGTTAAAGAAGTAGACCCAAGACTGCAGAAAATTGCTTCTTTCTGCAAAGGTTACACATTTTTCACAGTATTGTGTTTTGCTGACCATATCATGGGTCTGAGTACTTCTCTATCCTCAAAGATAATATCAAGACCATTTATTTTAATCTCTGGAAAAACAGGCGTCGCAATGGGAACGGCAAAAAAGTTCCAGCACAGCAAGGACAGTGACATCCATGCTGTGCTGGAACTTTGGGGAAATACAGACAGTGGGGCACAACATGTGCCCCCCTGAATATTTCCCCATTGTGAGGGCAGGGCATGGGGGCCCTCTTTGTTCTTACACTGTCAGCCTTTTCATGGCAGGGCTCCCGCCATGAAATGGCTGGCGGTGGCGGAACTCGTAATGTGCTGAGCTGGACTGGGCCAGTCCCACTCAGCATGTTACATTGTGGCGCAGCTCTGCCACTGCCAGGGAACAACTTCCCTGGCGTAGCCAGTGATTCTCCACCGCAACGACTTTTGAAGTCGTAATGTGACGATCGGACCACCGCCACCCTGAGTCTAGCGGTCTTACGACCTCCATACATGTAATCAGGCCCTTAGATTTTACAATGATTTATACAATATACAGAATTACATCAATCAATACAAGTTTAAAAAAGAACTTAAAAAGTTGAAAATTTTACAGCACATTATTTCACTAACTGGGTGATTTTTCATCTCCATTGAGACTTTAGTTGTTAAAATACTATCTTTTTAAAAAGTGATTTTAAAAATCTCCAATACATTTTTAAAATTGGACAAATATTAAATTTTGTATTGATTTGTGCATCATTATGACATAAGATGCCTATTCTCTCCACCCAAACTACATTCTGCCATTTATTCATCACAGTTTTTAGCGTTAAATATTTCTGCCCACATAGCATTATACATCTTCGCACCTTATGTTCCAGGTTCCAACACAAATACACTTTAGGGACTGCTGCCTGACATGATTGAGTAATACACTGGAAAGAGATTTTTCTTTACATACTTCTATATCATTTTCCATAGAGCAATTTTTCATGGTATGTTTCAAATGTTTTTTAAGGTGAATATAGCTTATATTCTGGATATCTAATCTAGTCAAAGCTGCTGAAGTGCAGGTAAAATATTAGTTTAACCTCTTCTATGCCCATGACGAGATAGTCTCGTCATGGAGCACGGTTGCGCTGTGCCCATGACGAGACTATCTCGTCATGGACCCCGCCCGCTAATGAAAGGCCCGGCACAGGAGGGAGAAAGGGCGGGGCACTCAAGGGGTTAAAAATTATCCAGCCTTAAATATCTTGAAATCTTTATCTCCTCTGATGCTATATTCCGTTACGAGCGTAACCTCCTCCCCCCACTGCAAAGATTGAAGCGCAACGCAGCAAGCTGGAAGACGCTACCGATCTCATTGCTGGGCAGAGCTGCACTCTTTAAAATGGTGTCCCTGCCGCGCTTCCTCTATGTCCTGCAGAACTCCCCGGACCAGGTCCCGGACAAATATTTCAGCCTAATAGAGAGCATCCAGAGAGAACTACTGTGGGACGGTAGACCCTGAATAGCCTTACACAAACTCACAGGTGGTTGGTATGATGGCGGTATAGGGCTCCCAGATATCAGAAAGTACTACTGGGCGGCCCACCTGGCAGCCGTAAACCACTGCACTTACTGTCCTTGGGACGATCCAGGGTACAGAATGGGCAGATGGATACTCCCCGGAGGCAACTTCAATAGAGCGCTCTACTCCAAACCCCGCAAAGACTGCCTAACAGGACCAATAAAACACTCAGTCCAAGTTTGGCATGCAGTGAACCGTAACCTAAGGTGGGACCGAAAACTCACACTGGCCGCCCCGCTCTGGGATTCGATACAACTTGGCACCCTGGGAAGGTCAAAGGGGTTTGATAAACGGGACCTCATTGGGTTATCACAGATCAGTGACCTATGGGAAGTGGGCTCAGTGGTGGCCTTTGCCTCACTCCAGCGCACACACCAGTTGGCAGACACCGAATATTTTAGATACTTGCAAGTTCGACACTCCCTCCAATCAAACCTAACAGGGGGAACATCCCTTCCAGACTCATCTCCACTGGAGGACAGATTGTTTGACGGTTATCTGCCAGATAAAATAATCTCCCTTACATATAAAAAAACTCATCAATAACACTGCAGACCCCCTTTTGCCGCTGCGGGAACGTTGGGAGAGGGATGGGTTGGAGCTGGACGACGAGGAGTGGCAGGAGGAAACAACCTAGCCTCAGGAAGTGGCGATCTCGTCTAGATTATAACTTGTTCAACAAGAGTCTACATCTCTGGACCCAGATTAGCACAAACGGGTAGGGCGACGGATGGATAGTGCAAGAGACTATGTGGTCACAAGGACTCCTTTATGCACATTATATGGGAGTGTGGTACATCCAGCGATATTGGAAGAGGGTACATGATTGTATGAGTGAAGTATTGGAAATCGTGATTAGGCCGGAGGCGAAGAGATGTCGCCTAAATGTGTGGGAACACAGAGATCTTAACAGTAAAGAAAAACTATGGGCAACCCTGTGTCAAATGCTGGCGAAGAGAAACATTGCATAACTATGAGGGCAGCAACACCACCAAAGCTTAATGCCTGGAAAGTAGATATGGACTGGTACATGATCAGGGAAAAAAACTGTCTACGTTGCACGTGGCTGCCTAAAAAAGTGGATCTATATTTGGGGAAAATGGAATGCATATCGCAGATATATATGTGAGCCTCCTGTTCTTCCTTCACAAGACGATCCAACGACACCATAATTAGAACAACTCACGCTGTCTTAATGGAAAAGTGTCTTGTAATGTGTAATTGTAATCGCTGTAACCCTAAAACCCGTACCCTGAAGTACGTGGTTATGTGAAGATCTGACCATCTAAGGTTTAATAAAAAGAACTTAAAAAAAAAAATCCAGCCTTTATAGTAGGAATGAAACATTCTGAAGCCATAAAACTCCTTAAATACATCTTTAGCATGTACTATACAATTGTACCATCGTAAAATAGCAGCTAGTCCTCGTATAAAAGTGCTCACCAATCCTATTTTTAACCTTAGGGCTTCTATTGGGGCCATAGAATTTAGAGTGCAGATAGTGCGAATAATCTTCCCCTCCACCTTATGTATAAAGTGCCATTGATTAATATTTACGGTCTCTATAGCATACACAAGTGTAGGTGAATCTACAATTTATATACTGTTCAGAGATGATTAAAGTGCATGTGCCCTGTTGCTCTGTAAAGTGCTTTTAGCGCATTCCCATGGGCAATCGCCTTTTTTGATATATGTGCAATATGTTCACTGTCAGCCAAGTTTGCCGACATCATTCTTCCAAGATAAGGATAAGATTATACTACTAATTAATATAAGACCCACTTATACTTTGTTTTAATGTGACACCCCTTTGGACGAAACCTCATGACCTTAGTTTCATTTATATTTACCTTCAGGAACTGAGCATCTAAAAAAGATGCTAATGTATCAAGACATCTTGAAGACCTTTAGAAGTCAGGACAGCCAGGAAAATATCGTTCCCATAAAGTAGTGTACCTAAAGAATAAGAGCCTAGTTTTAGGGCATCACCAGCCACCTTACTCCAAATTGCACCGCCCTTCTCCTGAATGTGAAGCATCTAGGTTCCACTTAGGCTGCCGCACTCAGCAGTTTTTTAAAGGCATACTTCTATATCGCCTACCCGGCACCAAAAGCAATTTTATAAATAATTTTCAGTCATTGTTTGAATAAAGCCTTCAGTCTGACGATTTCTCTATTTTAGGTGATTTCAACTTCCCCATCTGGAAGCTAAAGAGGATAAATATACAGAAGCCCTCTCGGAAATTTCTATGGGCCAGATGTATCAAGATAGTTAATTGCGATTCCTTAATTGCGAATCACAAGGATTCGCACAATGCAATGTATGAAGGTGTATAGTATACCTTTTGTGATTCCTAGGGGGTCGCAAATGACCTACCTCATGAATATTAATGAGGTAGGTCGCAATTTGCGACCCCCCAGGAATCGCAAAAATCACTGGTTGGTGGCCTGCTGAAATCAGCAGACCACCATGTCTGTGATTGCTTTTCAATTAAGCAATCTTTTTTTTTTTTTGCAAAGCAGCCCGTTTTTCTTAAAGGAAAACAAAATGCTTTACAAAACGAAAAATGAAGTTGTCTTTTAATTTTTTAAGGGCAGGCAGGGGTCCGTGGGACCACTACCTGCTCTAAAAAATGTTTTAAAAAAATTCACAAAGGGGAAGGGGTCCCTTGGGGACCCCTTCTTATTTGCAAATGTGTTACCACCTACTTGAAGTAGGTTGTAACATGCGAATGTTTTGCGACCGCAATTGCGGTCACAAAACATTCCTGCATACCGATGCGATTCAGTATAAGGAACGGATGCCCTAAACATGCCCCTTCCTAATACCGAATCACAAACCCATTTTGCAATTCGGTAACAGGTTAGCGAATCGCAAAATTAGGTGTGCTGCATCGGACAAGCAATTTTTGCGTTCGCAAACTGGCAGATTCGCAGAATCTGCCCGTTTACAAAAGCAAAAATGCATGATACATCTGCCCCTATGTCTCTAGGACTTAATCAGCTTATGCTTATAAAGGAAACCACACACTTAGCAGGCCATACTCTGGACTGACTCTTCACCAGTCACCTTTGCATCAAAGCTACAAGCTTTGCTGGTCCGACCACCATGCCATCAATTTTGACCCCAACATTCCATATAAATTCTATCAACAATCCAAGTCAGTCGAGCCCTCTGTGTGCAGATCCTGGAACAAATTAGATTCAGACACCTTACTCCAACTCTTGGCACAAAATCAGTCTATCCCACCAGATGCTGAGTTAACATCCAAGTACTATTCAGACTGGCTCAATGCCACGTTTCCTAACCTAGTCCTTCCCAAATCCTCCCACTTCAACAAGAAGGAACCTTCATGGTTCACTGAAACATGTGGCTTTAAAAAAAAACCTGCAGAAGGAAGGAAAGGATGTGGCGAAAGCACTGCAACACCCAAGAGATAGTTTCATAATATCTAGCACTAGCCAAAAACTAAAATCTAGAAAAGTAATTACTACACACAGATGATTGAAAAGGCTTCCAACTCCACCAAGGAACTTTATCAGGTAGTCACCAAGCTTAATTCTGCCCCCCAAAATAATGAGACAACTCCTAACCAACTGTTCTGAAAGACCTTAGCCTTTACTTTTAAAGATAAGATTAATCAAATGTTTAATAAACTTGTCAGCTCTAGTCACACAGCCTTTAAGGAGCAGATACCTCAGTTAAAGCATGTTTACCACCCATCTCTGAATTCACTCCCACTTCTCCCAGCCAAGTGGCCTCCCTCCTTATGGGTGCTAATTCTGGGTTCTCATATGACTCTTCCCCCCCCCCCCACCCCCAAGATAATCACACTAGCACCGGATATGATTGCCCCCACTCTCTCAGTCATCTTTAATACAAAGTTTTCTACAGGTGTGGTTCCTTCCGGATGGAAGCAAGCTTTCATCCTTCCCTAAAGCCCAATTTCTTCTTAACTGATCCCAATTACTACTGCCCCATATCTCGCCCCCTCACCCCTCTAAAATTGTTGAATAAAATTATGAACCTAGAATTTTCCAAATGTATCCATGACAACCACATCTTGGACTCGACTCAGTTCAGGTATAGACCAGGGCACAGTACAGAAATTGCCCTGGTCAAAGCAACGGAAGCGATAAGAGTCTCGTTAGACAGAGGGGGATCTGTCGCCCTCATTATCCTTGACCTATCCACCGCTTTTGATACAGTGGATCATAAGACTTTGATCCACCAATTAGTGGCAATAGGATAAGGCTCTCTCCCTGCTCACCTCTTTTCTCTCTGATAGGACTCCAACTCTGGCTTTAGCAAATTTCATTCTACACCTTTTCCTCTGCTATCTGGGTCCCACAGGGATCATCGCTGAGCCCAACTCTTTTCAATGTTTATGTGTCTAAACTGGCCCCCCTTATCAAAAGCTTTATCCTTGATCTAACCTCCTATGCTGACGTCACCCAATTGGTAATAGCGGCTCCAATAATGAGTCACTCTCTATCCATGTGCTTGGCCCCCTACCAATCCTCGTGCCCAAAGCTAAAAACTTGTGAGTCATTACTGACGACAAACTGAACCTAGGTGCCCAAGTCTCTGCAGTAGTATCTTCATCCTATCACACCCTTAGGATGATTAGGAAGATCTTAGCAAAACTTTTGGATAATGCCAGGAAAAAATGTGATCACAACATTAGTCATTTCAAAGTTAGACTACTGCAACTGCCTCTATATGAATCGACAAGAAAAGTATGCTAGTAGAATTTAACTAGTTCAGAACGTCACAGCTAGAATGATCTTGGATCTCCCAAAATTTCACTCAATTTCCCCTGGTCTCCGAAAGATACATTGGCTCCCTGTTCCCAGCCAGGTCAGATTCAAGGCCCTCTGCCTGGCACATAAAAATCTTCATCACTTGGAACAAGCGTTCTTAAGACACCCCAAAAGACCATTACGTTCTGCAGGATCCAAAACACCTGTGATCCCCATAGTCAGGAAAGGCAACTGGGGAGGTAGGAGTTTTGTTGTTAGTACAGCTAAACTGTGGAACAGCCTCCCGGCCCACATCAAAACCATCGCCATCAGGGCCATCGCCATCCATCTTCGCATTCAGGAAATCGATCAAGATCTGGCTTTTTAACAACAAAGTCGCTCCAACTTCTGGTGTCTGGTGGTCATGTTCAGTCAGCCCCAAGACATCCAGGGGTATTTGTGCACTTTACAAATCACCTTAACATAACATAACATAACATCGGGAAGATCTGCCATATATAGTGAAAAAAGGAGGGGCGCCTGTTTCAATCCATTTCAGGTAGGGAATATCGGAGTCATACCCCGCCTACCTCCTGATACATGACACCAGGTAGCTGTGTGAAGAGCAGTGGTTTGTTTTAGGAGACCGCATGGCATTCCTATTGCACTCAACTTCCTCCAAAGAGTCTGACTGTCTACGCAATTAAAGGCAGTTGAGTAATAAATATAGGCCACATAGACAGGCAGCCCCCCCCCCCCTGTTTCACATATTTCTTCAATATAAGATATGTTGCAGTTAAATTATGGGGAGGCGAGTGACCTGCTCTAAACCCTGCCTGCTCCAGTGGTATAATATTTTTTTCCTTCACCCATTCTAGTAGATCAGATAAAACACATTTGGAAAAGATCTTCCCTGTGGCGTCCAACAGGGTAATCTGCCTATAATTGCTAGGTATGTTTAATGGGCCTTTTTATGTAACAACAACATAACACTACCCGTCCACGAACAAGGGAGCACCCTAGTATAATAACAGTAGTGGAAATGTGCCACTAAGTACGAGGCCCATAAGTCTGGATCCAATCTTAAAATAGTGATAGGTTATTGGTCTGGACCTCTTGCACCGGTTTTTCTAGCAGGGTTAAAATAATGCAACACCTTCTGTCTAGAAGGAGGGAAAGAGGAGAACATCTCCCAACTGATGCCTCATCTAGAGACTCTGCGTAGAGACAAGTTATGTATAATTGCCGTTCCATGCTAGTAATATCATTTATCTTAGGTTAAGAAAAGTAGCGCTATTCTCCCCTATAATTTTCCACACGACTTTTTGACTTTTACATTTTACTGCTTCTGTTATTTTTACCCAGATGTTATGAGCAATACGGTTTTTTTGGTTTCTTACCCACCAAGTTCTTTTTCTTTTCAAACAAGAGATCCACTTATGTTCCTTAGAGTAAAAGGCGAATTGCCGTCTTTGCAAGTGAATAATAAACTTGTTAAAAACAAACAATTTAAGTATTAGACTGCCTTATGGATTTATTTTACATCGGCTACCTTCCAAATTTGGAGTGTCCCTCACAATGTTTTTCATATGCTCCTCAAATACGTCTACGAGTAGCCAACCTAGTGAGGCAAGAATTTCAGGAATTTTTCTTAATTCTACTGATAGTGACAGCTTATCTTTCTTAGTCCATAATACCTTCCCATTCACAGCACTAAACAACACATCATCACTATCAGGAATCTGCCATGAATGTACTTCATCAGGTTTTCCATGAATGGAAAGATTGAGAATATTGTATTCACTCCAAATATTATTTATCACATTTAGATCAGATAAATAGGGAAAAACCATGTACGAACTAATGACATAGTCAATTATCATAGTTGATATTGCTGTAAGTCGAGTGGAATGAGCTAGAATATCACTCTGTAATCTCCCATTAAAGGCAATTAAATCATATTCCCTGCATGCCTCCTGGAGCATTTACCCTTGTTTATTTGTCCAGAATCAAGGAGGGAATATGGTGGCTGGTATGTTAACAGCCTCTTCCCATTCTTTGTACACAAATAGACCGAGTGAATGATTAGAGACAGAAGCATTAGGCTCTCCCATAATTAGGACCTTAGCATTACCTACTTTACACATGATCAGGTTGATATAATGAAAGAATCCACTTAACAAACGGTTATGTTCTTGACCTGGTAAGGTATGCAGATTGACCAAAATAGAAGGAAAAACAGAGCAGTGACCCGAATTGTGCTGTGGAAATACAATACAATATAATACATTTGATTGATGCCAATACCTCTGATATGTCCAGTTTGTGGACAGTAGTGTGGCTATACCACCACTTGCATGGCTTCTCTGTACCTTAATAGCAGGACAGCTAATCACATAATAATTTTCAACCTAAAAAGCAGAAGGGTCCCACATTTCTTGTAAACAGGTTTCCACAGGACTTAACACATCCAAATTCCAGATTTTCCCCAGGTTATTCCAGCAACCAGTTATATTCTATGACTCAATTTTAATGGAGTGGATCTGTCGCAAGGAGGGAGCGTGCCACACGTATGTTGCTTGAAAGGGTGTTATTTATTAATGAATTGGTTCCCACATGAAAGTTCGGAGGTTCGTAGGATAAGGGAAACAAAACAAATTGTAGGGACAACTCCCACGTGTTCCTTCCGGGGATAAGTTTCTCCACCAGGGCGCTGTTCCTTGGGGCCTTTTCCTTCAGTGCGCAGACCAGGGCAGCCGGACCAACATGGGAGGATATATGGAAAGCAAAGAAGAAAACAGCACGTTTTAGGGCTACGGTGCTCTTTGTTTTTTTTTATTAGGAGAGGGTGTGGGGGGAAAACACCAGGTTCACTCAAGGCGGCGTGAGGAGGGAAACTACCACCAAGGTCGCGCAGGTATCCGGGGCTGAACTGCATTCACCCGTCACCACGCGATCACTCCAGCAGCGCCCCTGTTCTGACGGACCCACCGCCCGTCTCCTGGTTTCCACGCAAGCTCTGACGCACCTGATCAAGCCACGTCCCTCCGGGAATGCGGCTGGACGGATCACAGAAACGTTGGCCTCCAGGCTTCTCGTCACCAGAAACTGCGGGCGTCTTCGGGAACTCCGGTTCGTGCTGTCTCCCGGGATCGGCTGTCACGGCGTCTTCCTGCTTCCGGGTTTCTTCTCCTACGGGTTTGGCTGCCAGACCTTTATCCAATGGCGATGTCGCTTGACTCCACCCCCAGAGGCTGGATGTAGGAACTTCCATATCCCTGTTAAAGGGCCAGGCCTATGGAACAGCAGAAGGTGAGGATTCGGCCAGGGTGGGCTCCGTATCCGGTGGCAGTAAGGGAAAGAAAGGGGCGGCTGCCTCAGGTAGGCTCGGAGCTGGGCTCGCACAGTCCAGACTCCGACAGGATCACACTACTAAACACCCCAATTCAACACATTTGGGGCAGCCACTTTTTCCCTTTTTTGTAATTAAAAAAAAAATTCCACTCCTTTTCATTAAACGTTAGATAGTCACAGCTTCACATAACTACATACATCAGGATGCAGACTTTTGGAGAGATAGCAGTTACAATTACATTTTACAAAAAACCTTTGCAGTGAGACATGATAAGTTATACCAATCATGGTGACATTGGATTGTCTAGGGAAGGGAGAACAGGAGGCTCACTTATATGCCCTCGATAGGCATTCCATTTGCCCAAGAGCCCAAGATCATAGTCCACTTTTTAGGGCAACGTAGACATTTTTTTTCCCTTACCATGCACCAGTCCATATCTGCTTTCCGGGCGTTGAGCTTCGGTGATGTTGCAGCCCCCCATAGACTTGCGATATTTCTCTTCACTACCATTTGACCCAGGGTTGCCCATAATTTATCTTTACTGTAAAGATCTGTGGGTTCCCCCACATGTGAAAGACACCTCTCCACTTCAGGCCTGATCACGATTTCAAATATTTCTGGATGCACCCACACTTCCATATAATGTGTATAAATGAGCCCTCTTGACCACAGTCTCTTACACTGTCTATCCGTCGTCCTACCCATTTGTGCTAATCTGGTTCCCGAGACGCAGATTCTGTGCAAAAGTTTTTTGTTGGACGAGGCGCAATCTAGACAAAATCACCACTTCCCGTGGTGAGGCTGTTGCGTTCTGCCACTCCTTGTCGTCCAGCTCCAACCCGTCCCTCTCCAATCGCTCCTGTCGTAGCCCTAGGGGGTCTGTAGTGTCATTTACAAGTTTTTTCATATGTAAGGGATATTATTTTATCTGGCAGGTAACCGTCAAGCAATCTATCCTCCAGTGTAGAGGATTCTGGGGTGGATGTTCCATCTGTAAGGTTTGATTAGAGGGAGTGTCGGACTTGCAAGTATCTAAAATATTCAGTGTCTGGTGACTTTTTCCCTTTTTAACCAAGCATTCCACCAAGCCCATTGAGATACAACATAATATTTTGACTTCAAGGCAGATTTGTAATCATTGCATAATGTTAATTTTACACTAGTGGCTATCTCTTCCTGTGAAACAGAATATTCCTCAATGGGACGTAAAATTAGAAAATCATTTTTCTCACCCACATGCAAGACCTTATTTTAAGAGGGGATGGTACAATATCAATTACTTGTGGCATAAAACATTCACAGTTCAAAGTGAGATTCACAATAACTGGCGACTTAAATGTAACCCTTGTGTTTTTTCTCTAATCGTGTGTCTAATAGTTCCACCAATTCCAGATCACTACTCCTTACCAACTTAAGTTGGTCTACCTGAGACAAGAGACATGGTGCAGAAAACTGGTAACTCTATGTAAGCATGATGTAATGCAGAGTTGTGTGAGACTCGAAGCAGTAGCACATATTGGCAACTACCAATTAATTCATGTCTGTGTCATGTGATTACTGACATGTCTCAGCTTAATGATGCCAGAATGAAAGCACAGACACACAGGGTTATGCTTATTCTTCTTCACTGGTTACATGGATGCTGAGGGACATACAACATCCTTTGTTGCTATGCTATATTCCTTCATCAAACACAAAAAGCAAACATCAACATAACACTGTTTAATTTCTGCAAAATTACGTAGGCCTCTAAAGAAAATGTCACTGATCAAAGTCTTTGTATTTATGAAATGGCCTGGGATTTGTTTGAAGTAAGTACCTACCACTGTTCTGACCTGGCTAATGAATGAGTTAATGCTGGCAATACATTACTAGGAATATGAAGATCTGAAACATGTCTCATAGGCCCCCAAACTGCCTAGTGTCTCCCTCAAAGGCACTGCATGAAAGGTGGTCATCTTCGGTAACAGTCGTGTGGTCAGTCCAGCCCATCTGTAACTTTGTAACTGGACTGCCGCAGAGGAGTGATCTACAAACTTTGCCTGCCCAATTCTGATAAAACTACTACATCAGACATGCTTTATTACATAACGCTGCGTAGGGCTTCTGTGTTAAACAAATTCGAGTTTATTTCAAAACAATTTCCAATCATGTTGTCAGAATTGTGTTTGAAATTACTTTCACTGGATTTAGTACTTATTTGAATCAACTTTACCCCCTTTTCACCCTGTCCCTTGCAAGCAAAGGAGTGTTTCTTGCAGCAGGGCTCCAGTTCGTAAATATGCTTATTTTCTTCAAATTGGGCTTAGCCAAACAGTCTTTTTTTCCTATGCTGTCATAGGAGCAAAGTCAACTGACAACTGAGGCGTGCCCTCCTACTTAAACAGATACTTAGGACATCCAGTTGAAATTTGATAGGTTCAGTGAGTGACCTGTTTCTTTTTTTAGAGCCTGGGAAGCATCTAGAGCTAGAAACCCTGCTAAGACGCAACTTGCCACTACAGAGGTTAACTACTTTTTTGCTCTAGAGGATTAGCACACTGAGGTAAAAAAATCTTATACAACCACATATAGAGGATTGCTGATAATGGGCTTTCGGAGACTTTCAACCCTAGGTGCTACCCATCTATTGGGCTGTAAGTGATCATTATTTTCGGTAAAGCCTGCCTTCTGGGCTGTAAGTAATTAGCACTCCAGGCTGTAGCCAGCCTACTAAAAATCACCAACTTGAAGCATATACCCTGGGTACAGCTTAACCGTAGATCAGCTAGGCAGTTAGCCACCCCAGGTACTCCTTCAATTCTACAGGAAGAAGACAGTCACCACTTGGACATCAATTTCCTGTTCAGACACTAATGCCAGAATGAACCCACTTCTGACCACAAGAAGCATGACAGTGATGCTAGTCTTTCTGACGGTCCTCCTAGTCTCAATCTGATCTGATCTGAAATGTATGGAAGGTCTTGTGGTACTTGAGGGCACAGATAGAGGATATACCAGCCTCATAAGTGTAACCACTTAGTACTTACAAGAAAGGTCTGTGAAGGCTGGGGAGATCTGCCACATGCTTGCCATCGGAGGACTCTTTATAATCTGCCCTGCACAGTCACAAATTGTGAACACTAATATTCTATTATGAGAAACTGATATAACACAGGGTGTCTTTTCAAATCTCCTTAAGTGATGTCTCATAATGACATATGCCACTGACAAGCACTGCATTCCCGTAACACGACAGCCACACCTCAATGGTCATCCCGCAAAACAAGCAAGCAAATCCTACATAGGGTCTAAGCAAAGACAACACACTTCCAACTGCACACTCATATGGTATAGAGGATTGTCTGTGTTGATAAGTGCTTCAGCGCCACATATAGGGGTAGTAAATGCTATACAAATCCTGCAATATAATACATTAGCTCAGAATCATGACCAGACACACCATGGCCTGATGTGATGCAACTGAATGAGGTATTGAATATTATTTTAACAGGCCTAGGCACAGCCAATAGGTCTTGCCCATGGGAGAGCTATTGCACTTTAAATTTCATTTAGCCATGTTGTACAGTTGTGCAGGAGCTGTGTAGCATGTCTGAAAATTAGAAAAAAACACTGTGATGCAGTCACTGCAGACTGGGAGGGGTAGTAAACCATTTTCTTAGTATTGTATTATTCTATGCTTTCAGAAAAAAAGTTTACTTGTCTTATTTCCGAGCTAAAGTTCGCCATGTTGGCCTTACTTGAAGACAGCACCAAAAAAGCCATGTAGAGCAGCGAGTACAGTTTTGTTTGCATTCTTTGTAGGATTTTGAAACTCGTTGGCATAACTTTTGGACACTTTTTTTTTTCCTGTCGGCACTGAAAGGGGCAAGAAACCAAAAGTTAGGGGGTGGACACTGATTGGAGCAAGCAGCAAATGGGGAGGATTGAACTGGACTAACAACAACATATGAAGAGGAGTGTTAGGAGCAGAGCAAGCAGAAATGCTGAAGGGGTGAGGGAAGAATGAGGTGTAAGTAAAAGGGAAAAAAAGTAATTTGAAAGTGGCAAGCAGTGGAAGGACACTGTGCAAGGGATGCAGTGTTTGTGCCATGCTCCAGGGTAGGAACAAACACACAAAGATGAAGTGAGGCCTGCAGTCACTGACCAAAGAGAAGCAAGGAAATGATAGTGACGAAGCCAACCAATGGTAAGCAATAGGCTGGCTCTAAGCCACCCCCCATATGTAAACAAAATGTCTTGTAAGCAACAGTGCATGCACTGTCTCAGGAGAGACCTAAAGTATGGGGTGGGGAAAACTGTCAAAGAGGCAAAGGTGTTCTCCAATCATACTAAAGGGCATAAAACAACTGACAGTGCCACCAAAAAATGTAAGGGTACTCGGGTGAAGGCAGGAGAGTCATTAAGGAAAGGTCACGCATGTGTCCTGCATGAGGGGAAACAGCCTTTATTACGAGGGTAAGTACCACACAGGTAAGTATTTGCACATTTACCATGCAGGTACTTTTTAAAAAAGAATACATACTTTTTATGTTATATGAAAAAAAACTGATTTTAGGGTTTAAAGATGGGTAGAGATAAGATTGACTTTTATGTTCGTGGCTGGGTAGAGGTAAATGGAGGTGAGGGTGACTTGAGAGTTGAGCAGTGCGTAGAGGTAAAAGGAGGTGAGGATGACTTGCGGGTTCAAGGGTGGGTAGAGGTGAAGAGGGGCAGAGGGTGACTGGAGGGTTCAGTGGTGGGTACAGGTAAAGGCAGGTGAGGGTGACTTGAGGGTTCAGGGGTGGGTAGAGTTAAAAGGAGATGAGGGTGATGAGGGCTCTGGGGTGGGTAGAGGTAAAAGTAGGTGAGGGTGACTTGAGGCTTCAGGGCAAGTAGAGGTAAAGGGAGGTGAGAGCGACTAGGACTCAGGTGGGTAGAGGTAAAGAGAGGTGAGTGTGACTTTTGGGCTCTGGGTGGGTAAAGGTAAAGGGAGGTGAGGTTGGCTTGAAGTTTCAGGTGTGGGTAGAGGTGAAGGGCGGTGACAATGCCTTGAGGGTTCAGGGATGGATAGAGGTAAATGGAGGTGAGGGTGATATGAGGGAGTGTAGTGGGTAGATGTAAAGGAAGGTAAGGGTAACTTGAGGGCTCGGGTGAGTAGAGGTAAAGGGAGGTCATTGTGATTGGTGTGGGGGTGGATAGAGGTAAAGGGATGTGACGCTAACTTGAGAGTTATGGGATGGGTAGAGCTAAATAGAGGTGAAAGTAACTTGAGGGTTCAGAGGTGGGCAGAAGTAAAGGGAGGTGAAGGTGACGTGAAGGTTCAGTGGTAAGTATAGGGAGGTAAGGGTGACATGAGGCTTCAGGGTGGGTAGAGGTAAAGGAAGGAGACGGTTAATTGAGGGTTCAGTGGTGAGTAGCGGTAAAGGAAGGTGAGGGTTCTGGCCTGTGTAGAGGTGAACGGAGATGAGGGTGAGGAGTTGGTAGAGGTTGAGTGTTTAGTTGTGCGAAGAGGTAAGGGTCATGAGCATTCAGGGGTGGGTATAGGTAAAGGGAGGTAAGTGTGATTTTAGAGGTTATGAGTTTGTAGAGGTTAAGGTAGTTTTGGGGTTCTGCATTGAGTAGAGGTATAGGGAGGTAAATTTAGGGTTCAGGATGGGTCGAGTTAAAGGTAGATAAGGGTGATTTTAGGGTTTTGTGGTGGGTAGAGGTAAAGGGAGGTGAGATAGACCCGAGGGTTCAGGTATGGGTAGAGTTAAAGGGAGGTACGTGTGATTTTAGGGTTTGATGGTGAGTACAGGTAAACGGAGGTAAGGGTGATTTTAAGGGTTAGTGGTGGGTAGAAGTAAAGGTGAAACATAGGCTTTTTGAAATCACACTTTTGCTGATGAATAAAACATCCCCTAAATATATAAGAGATATCCAACAAATAAGTAAATGTGAGAGCGGCAAATGTTAATTCAGAGAAACCCATAATGTGTTGCAACGGTCTTAAATGAAGGGAGTATGTTTTCAGCTTCATCATCAATAAGCGCAACAGGGTGCCCGAAATGTATGTTTAGTTAATGCTAGTTGTTTGCCTTCAGCTCTTGGAAATACTGGGAAGCGCACGCTTTAAATCTGTTTGTTTCAATTTGCCTTGCAAGCAAAAGCAAAAACATAAAATGTTCCCACAATCCAGTGCAAGTGGAAGAACACTAATCAAGTCACCAATGAATAGGAAGAAAATAAAAGCAACAATGAAGCCAACCAATGGGAAGTAACGGGCGGGCTAACAGCTCCTATTTTATCTTTAGAAACACTTGATTGTCGCAAGTGTCAGCACATTCCCTGTCTCAGGCGAGACCTAAAAATGACACATTATGGGTCACTGTCTCAACCGATTGTCGACTGGCACTAAAATATTCTGTTTTCTAGTTATTTTACATTGAAACCGTTTGAAAGGTATGCCAAACTTGGAGATAGTCACCCTCCATTGAGAAAATTGGCAGTGTTTGACTAATACCCAAACTCCTGCTTTAATGTCAAATTGTGAGGCTTGAGGACAAGAATTTGTGCTATTTGTTTTTCTAATTTCTGCGCACTAAGGTTGCAACCTTGACTGGATCACACTATGAATGATTGGGGGGGGGTAGTGTCTTCAACTACCCATCCTATGCACAACTAAGCCAAAGTACATCCTACAGTTAGATGGGGTTTTCGACATTAGTCTCTCAAGAAGGTGTATACAACTCCTTTAATTTCTGGGCTGCATGAGCAATTTAGGTGATCTTAGTAATGGTGTGTATAATCCTTTCAACCTCCTTAGTGGTTGGGGTTATTTTGATGTTTTATAAGGCTAAGTAGTCAGATAAATCCTACTTGTCGAACGGGAGGGGTGGGGGCTGTTAGTCCATATATGCTAGTCGATCAGACCATATGTAGCCATTATTTTTTCAAATTGGAGATGCAATCTTGTGAGTCGTAGTGAGTAAATCAATTTCAGGATATTTTTAATAGTTACAGCATGGAGGTTGCACTGATCCGATAAGCTGACTCAATCGGAATTGACTAAAATCAAGGGTGGTTGAGGAATGCCTTCATGATGATGATTGGTGGAGGCGGATTGCTAATGCCAGTAGCTTGACAGGTATGCACTCTTTTCCTAGAGCATCAGAAACCTCAATTTTTTCATATTCTGGCTTTTTTTAAAAAAAAAATTTTATATAGTCCTCATCTCACCATTCAGTGTCTGCAATTCTGACAAGAAGCCATCCATCCGACCTGGGCACCCTAAGCTTCTGCAACTGCATTGGCTTTAGGCCTAACCAGGCCAGCTTCTTCGTGTAAAGCTTGGTGTAATCATGGGACCAAGGGGCATTCAACCCGTTTCATCTCTCTGCCCCAAGATAAAAACTGTGACCAAATATTGAAATTGTTATCATTTAAATGCCTCTGGTCCAGGCGGGCCAGACCCAATGAAACTTTCAACCAGTTATCAAAAAGTAGGGACCGAGGGTCTTTCCATAGTTTGCATATCTCCCTTCGGGCGATAATAATCAGGTACAGTAACAAACCTCTTTGAGTTGGCCACAGCAGGTCCATCGATTCAAAATCCATACCAAAAATTACTATAGAAAGATTCAGATTGATCTTAACTTTAAAGATGTCACCAACAGCGCGCTCCACATTCTGCCAAAACCCGCTTAGCTTGGAGTACAAAAAAATCTGTACATCGTCAGCAGCAGAAAAGTCTCATCTTGGTCATTTGGAGGAAAATAAAGGGGCAAATCTATTTATTTTCACAGGGGTATTGTATAATCTATTAATAACATAAAAATGATTATTTTTTAAAGATGCCGGTTTAACACACTTATATAGAATTTGAAGTGATAAATCATATAGATCTATGGCTTTAGAGTCCAAGGGTGGCTGGTTCCAGGCTACATACTGTGGAGGGAGATCTGTGTTGTCAGCATCAAGGAGTTTCTTGAAACAATATGCAACCTCCTTTTTTTTAGGGTTAGAATTCTGAAGAATAAACTCGATTTCCCAATCACCACAGATAGACTCTTTTTCTGCTGTGTACCAGGAAGCCAGCTGTAGATATTTAAATTTAGAAAAAGAGCTTCCTATTTTAGATCTTAAAACTTCCCACGGATGTACTCCATCTGAGGATACAAGGTCCGACCAAATCGCAATGCCAGCCCTTTTAATAGGCAACGCAAGACTATCCTCTAAGCAGGCAGGCAGCCCTGGGGAATCCCAGATGGGAGCAAATTTAGATTAGTAACCAATCTCCCATCTGCATCTAACCTTATACCACATGTTAAGTGCAGTTTTTAAAACTTTCAGGCGAACTTTTACAAAAAAACCTTGGTGTCCCAAACTTATATAGGAAACCTTCTCCCCCACCCTCTAGTGTGGTCATTTCTCTCAATATCTTCCCCCAATTAGATTCCTCGGTTATAGTCAACAGCATCCGTATGTTTTTAAATTGAAAAGCAAAAGAATACCAAGCTAAATCCGGGAGAGCAAGACCTTCCTTCAGAAGCTTACGTCTTAACTTCTTCCAGGAGAGTCTAGCGCTCTTATTGGACCAAATAAAACTACAGATTTTACCTTGAATTTTGCTGATATCCCTACTGGGGAACTCAAGGGGAATGGTACTAAACAAATATGTCATCTTAGGTAAGATGACCATCTTTACTAAATTAACCCTGCCATAGATAGTCAGGGGTAGGTTTTTCCATTTTGTAAAAAGGTGGTCTACCTCCTTAGACACCTTCTTTAAATTGATCAGAGGTATATCCTCTAGATCTTTAACTATAATGACCCCCAGGTATTTAAATTCCTTACTCAATCTGCCGACCCAGTTATTAATGTTCCAGCACATCACCTCTGTCTTGGAGGAGTTCGCTAAATATCCGGAGTATGAACCAAATTCCTCTAAAAGGGCTTCCACTCTTGGTAATACCTCCACTGGATTATTAGTATATAGCAGCAAGTCGTCCGCATATAAGGCTAACTTGCTGCTATATTGATGAAAGCTAAAGGGGGTAATTAATTTGTTCAATCTTAATGCTTTGGCAAGAGGTTCTATTTACAGATCGAACAGCAAGGGCGAGATGGGACAGCCCTGCCTTGTTCCCCAAATATGCTAAAACTTGCTGTTAACATGCCATTTAACAGAATTACTGCAGAGGAACCCTTGGAGCAGCTGATCAGGGTCTGCATAAAGATTGGTCCAAATCCCATTATCCTTAAAACTTCCCAGAGGAAGACCCAACAGACCCTGTTGAAAGCCTTGGCTGCATCAAATGCCGACACAGCCAAGGGTTCCGACCGGGCCACCGCCAAGTCTATGCTACCAATTAATTGGAGCGTCTGCTCCTTAATGTACATCCCTGGGATGAAGCCCTTTTGGTCCGTATTGATCAGCTGCGGTACTACCTTGACCAATCTCCCAGCCAAAACACTCATAAAGATCTTATAGTCCGCATTTAGCAGGGAGATTGGTCTATATGAGTCAACTTTAAGGCTTCAGAATGAGAATAACCGTGGCCTCCTTCCACAACTCAGGGATTTTACCTTCCGGACTGTATATATAATTAAATAATTAACACAGTCTTGGGGCTAGCTCCTCCTGGAGAAGTTTATAAACCTCGCCAGGGAGGGCATCCGTCCCTGCAGCTTTATTCTTCTTGATATTATTTATATGGAGTCTTATCTCACTCTCTGTTATAGGGGCATCGAGAGTATCTCGACAGCCCTCTATTAATTCAGGTAGTTCCTTACGCCGCAGCCATTTTTGGATATTTTCTGAGCAGGGAGTGATCTCCTCTCTAATCAGATCTGAAAACAAGGAGAGGAGGCGCGTTTGCATCTCCTCTAGTTTACAAGAGGTAGCCCCGTTCTCATCTATTATTAATTCGCTAATATTATTTTTAGCTCGATCCACTCTTGCCTTCCAGGTTAGAAGGGCGCCCGCCTTTTCACCATATTCATAATTTTGCATATTATGTGATGTCCACTGGGCTTTTACCTTTTGCTCTAATTTTCCCCTATATTCCTGGCGAAGGCGGTCGAGATCACTGAGAACTTGTGTCAGTTTTTCAGGATGGACCTGTAAGCATCTTGCCCTTTCGTCCTCAAGCTTAGTTATCTCTCCTTCTCATTTATGGAATTCTTGGGCCTCCTCCCTATTTTTAGAACAAATCAGGCTATGTAACTGGCCTCTCGTGTGAGCTTTAAAAGCATCCCGAACATAGTCTAAAGATGTTGATCCTATGTTAACAGCGAAATAGTCCAATGTGGAGGCTTTAAGTGTCCTAATTATTTCGGCATTGAACAAAATTGCCCTTTTCAAGATCCATCTTGGGTTAAGGCTATACCTCCTCCCTCAATACGATAAGGAGATGGGGGCGTGATCTGATAGAATACTGGGTAAAATGGAGATATCAGGTAGATTTTCTTAACTCAACCTGTCAGCTAAAACATAGTCGATTCTAGATGAATGACCATGTTTTTTACTGAAAAAAGTAAATCCCGATATATCTCCCATCTTAGCCCTCTATACATCGGCTAACCCAAGATCATGAATCATGTTTTTCATTGCCCGACGTATACGTGGGGCTCCAACATAATAGCTCTGATTTGATCTATCCCGTAAAGGGTCAAGAAAGACATTGAAATCCCCTTCAATTATTATAGGAGAAGTGGTTTCTATTAATTTAGATAGCATTTTATAAATGTGCGCCGGATCGTCAACATTGGGGCCATAAAATGAGGCTACAGTTAACTCGATCGCTCCAATCTCCAACTGCACAGTAATCCATCTCCCTGTCTGATCGGTTAATATTGATGTAATATTACCTCTAGCTCCTGATTTAATTAAAATAGCCACCCCTTTGTTATGCGATGCCTGTTCCGAGGAACAAAAATGTTCATCCCAATGGTATTTAGAAAAGATAGCCCTGCATTCTAAATGGCTCAAGTGTGTCTCCTGTAGGAGACAGACTTGAGCAGGCGATTGTTCGAGGTATTTCATGACCAATATTTGTCTACCTGGACATCTCAACCCATTGATATTCCATGAAATTTTATTTCACTACTCATTAGGGTTGCTGCATCCACCTGATAACCAAACTTTATGCAGACATTATAAGGAGGAGTTAAAATGTAAAATAAGTTTGAGATTGAGGACATTTTTTTGATTTTCTCCCACAGCATCCCCACCCGTGCTCCCCGACCCCTCGCCTTCCCTGCCCCCGTGGCCCCTCCACCCCCACACCCCCCTGGAGAACCCCCCCTTCTTCTCTGAGCATGAGCCCTATGTCTAGATCCCTGGACATGACTATGTAGAAAGAAATGTTATTTGAGTATTAAACCAGTCTCTCCCGGGAAGCCCAACTAAACAATAAGTAACAGTGAATAGCAAATAAATAATACCCCCCATTCCCGCCTATTCCCCACTCTCGTTCCTTATTTTATCAATAAGGGCATCTACTTCCTCGATTTGGCGCAGATTATGCATATAATTATTCCACATAATGCGCAGAGATGCTGGAAATCTCAGTTGTGTCTTAGCCCCCAATGAATTTAGAAATTTTCTTTCTTTTACCAAGTTCCCATTGTTTTGTAGCAGTAATGTGTGAGATATCTGACCTAATGGTAAAAGAGAACGAGTTGGATAGGGAGATGCTTTTTATCAGACCTTCTTTCAGAGCCAAGGATAAGATTCTTTCCTTTATAGAGTACGTAAGAAAATTCACTAACATTTTTCTTGGCTTTTGTTTTGCAGGATTCCTCTTATATGGGTCCCGGTGGGCTCATTGGAGATCGTTAATCAAATCTAGCTCCGGAGAGTCCTTAAGGATTGTTTCTTTTAAAAGAGAAATCACAAAGGTTTTAATGTCTGCTCCCTTCAGATCTTCGTGGACATTTAGCAATTTTAAGTTATTTTTTCTAGCATTGTTCTCAAGGTGCTCTATATCTTCCTTTAATTCCCTGTTTTGGAGGGCTAATTTATCCATATCCTTGAGGATGAATGTAGTGCTTCCTTAATTTTAGGAATTTCAGACTCTATGGTGTCTGTTCTCTGGGAAACTTCTTCTAGTTTCTGCGCTAATACCTCGCAGGATGCTTGGATTGCTGCTTGGTTTGATTCAGAAACAGAGAATCTTTTCCCAATATCCTCTTTTAGGGCCAAAAGAATATCTGCTAATGACCCAATCTCCAGGCTGGTGGGAGCTACCGCTGGAGGTGGTCCAGGTGTTTCAGGAATTAAAGGTGTTATAAATGTGTCTGCCTTCTCCAGTGCGGAATATGAACCCGACCCATTCTCTTGGACCTCCAAGGTTGAGTACCTGTTTGAGATTTCCACAGAGGAATGAATAACTGCACGCTGCTCAATGGGTGCTTCAGCTATTTCAGTTATTGCAGCCACCCCTCCTACAACTTTATCCATTGAAGCGGAGGGGGCAGAGGACTGCATACAATTCTTGAACGGGGGGAGTTTGATCAAGAAGCCGACTGTACACAGTTAGACCCCAAAATGCTGCCTTTATTAGGCTCCTTTTTCATTGGAGTAGATAACACCTTATAAAATGTCTTCAGGGAGGGTGTAATTCTAACTTTGGAGGACAGAACCTTCTTCGCCCTCCCCTCCCTTTTCCACTCACTGGAGATGTATTCTCCGTGATAGCTTTCCCCTTACCCTGCCTGGCAGTGGCCCTAGCCTCCGCAACCGGGGGTGAGACACGAGTAGATTTGACAGAATCAATGCCTGAATCAAATTTAGTAATCCTAGTGCGTAGAGTGTATCGGCAAGTGTTCGAGTTAATGTTTGCACTGCGGGAAGCGCTGCAGGGAGCACTCTTCACACTGTTCTCCATACAGTGTTGAAATCCCACCAGCTGCGCTATCCTTGCTAGGCTCACCTGCACTCCAGAAACTCCACTACACACCGCCGGGGTAGACAAAACAGTCTGTGGGACCTCGACAAAGCAGCAGCAATCAAGGCTCTTACCCTCGGCTTCACTGGTGGCAACAGCGTTCACAGGGGGAGAAGGGACACAGTCTCTTACCTCGCTCCAACTTTGCAACAAGCTCTCCCGCCACCGCTCTCCAAACCTCAAGGAGATGCAATCGCAGGTGCTGACTCCGCCGGCATAGACCCGGAACTGCAGTCCGGAGATCCGCCGCCTCCACTCCGGCGACCCACCTACGAACCGCAGCAAAGCTGGCTCCTGCGGTGCCGTACTGCCTCGGAGGTCGTACAGCATCAGAGGGAAAAGAGGCCATGGTCGGGGAGAGAGGAGAATAGAAGATCAAAACCAACAATACTTTCAAGGTAGGAAGATAGCCAAAAGAGAGTAAACTCCAGGCTGGGGTGAACGGCGGGGGGTGGATCTGCTAATATCGCATTATGGAATCATCCAAAGTACTCTTGGGGCTCCAAGAAGAGACTTGGTAACACACGCCAGGGGCACTCGACCGCAACCGTTAGCTTCCAGCCGCCATGTTCCCCATCGTCCCAATGTTATCTCACTTTCTTTGGGCTTTTCTTTTGACCTGATGGCCAGTATACCCAAACTGAAAGGCCCTCGCCCTCAGAGTTTAAGTACTCACTAGCAGGTTCCTCATGAGCAGACAGCTGTCCTGCGTGGTGGCAAATGAGTGTTCAACATGGTGCAGTGAATTACGAGCCTTTGAGCTTCTGGGTTTAGGTTGTGTGTTTTTGCATGAGAAGCTTTCAATTCCCAGTGTGTGTCTTTGATTGCCTGCTGCAGACATTCATCTTCTGCTATGGGTTTGGAAATGTCAGCCATGGAGAAAGGCAGAGATTGGGATTTCTTGAAAACTAGGCAAACATACTCTTTGGTTTCAGTTGCAGATTGGGCCTCTGAGGGTGAAGTTGTTCGGGGGTGTCTGAATAGGTAATTGGCAGGGTTTCACAATCCAGGTTTGTATACAGTGGTGAATAAGTATTTATAAAGGTGGAGGATCAATTTCTCTTTCCTTGGTGGAGGTTTAAGATCACTCGAGATCTGAAACGAATGTCCAAACACATAGGTATAATTGAAAATGAGGGCACCCCAACAGAGGGCGATAACCTACTTCTCTATTAGTGGGCAGTTCTGGTTCTTTGGGATGAGAGCATGACTATTGTAAGCAGCTGGTCACTCCTCACAGGTTCATTGTTGCAGTAGGACAGTGCCCAGGCTTGTAGGGCTAGCTTTGCCTGGCAGTACGAAATTCTTTGCAGGGTCAAAGTATTACAAAGTGGTTGAGCAAATAGGGTATGCTTCATGGTTTGAAATGCCTGTTAATCCTTTTTGGACCAGTCCCATATAGAGTTCGGTTTGATCAACTTTCAAGGAGTGTGAGGTTTTTAATGGGCTTTCCTATTAAAAGGCCATTCTAAGGAAGCTGCAAACTTCCAAGACTGAGGTTGGCAGATGAGCTTGCTTGACATCTGCCACTTTGAGAGTTTCTGGGGTCACATAACTCACAGGAATGTATCCAAAAAAGTTTATGCTTGGCTTCAGAATCTCACATTGATTGAAAGCCTGAGACAGAGCGTCACTGGGACACAAATTTGTGTTGGATGCTAATTTGATGTTTTCTTCTTAAAGTAACTTACACCACGACATAGAGTCATGTAGCGGGGGGTCAAGATCCCAAGTATAAACACTACAGGCAAACTGTATTAAATGTAGCAGTACCACAGTTAATTAGTGTTCCATAGCCTACCTTTGTCATATGGAATTTTGTGGAGACCTGCTGGTCTTCATGGGTAATGTCCTACATGAAAACTCAATGCAGCGGGAGTTGGTTGACTTTGCCACCCTTCCTTGATTCTGCAGTGCATTGTCCGTACCAGAAAGGTTGATCTGGCACTAAAGTGTAGCAGCTGTAGGTGAACAAATCACCCTGAACCAGCAGCTATTATGCATATCCAATGCTAAGGCAGCAAGGATCATTTGCATGGTATCTTCGACCACCCTCGTTGCAGGTGACATGTTTGGCGAATGATGCAAGAATGAAAGTAATGCAAGAATGCACGCCAAACAGTTCACATGAATGCCGTGATGCATGCAAACTCTTTATCCTTGGCTCACATCATGGTCGGATAAAAATACTAAGTTTGGAGTGTGTGAACACTCCAGAGAGGATTCAGGCCTCAACACACACACCACAACTTTGCTTATGGAAAATTACAAGTGATGGTAAATCATACTTAGTCTTTCCAAAATCAAGGGATGTAAAATTCTACATACTTAAAATCTAAGAGTTATCCTTAATGTAACGGAAAACACATTTTATTTGTAGGGGTGCATTATAAGCACATGTGTAGAGCGCAGCTGCATATATTCCTTTGTCTTTTTAACGCAAAGTGTTAGAATTTGGAAACACATCACATGAAATGTGATGTGTTTAGGCCATTGAATAGTAACCTGGAGAATCAACGTAGAAAACTAGCAGAAAACATTAACGTGAAGAATTCGTATTGTGAAACTAACAATTATTCATGTATTAAATGTGTTTATTAATTGTGTAATTTTAACATAGAGAAACGCATTAATCAATTGTGCCTTATTTCCTTATGTAATTTTTGAAAGCTCACATGCCATTTTCATATTTTAGCCGATTCTTGTAGGACTGAAACTCATTTTCTCTCGAAGCTCTCGCTTTAGAATTACCAGTTTGAATTTAATGTGTGCTGTTGAATTTGTTCTTTCTCACGTTTTGTGTTGCAGGTGAAAGATTGCTCTTGTTAGCTAGAATAATGTCTTGTTTTATTAGTCAGGCAAGGAAAGAAAAAGTTACATCGTATGGTCTGAATCGATAAAGGAAGGCCATTGTCCTTTGCACAGGAGAAGGCTTGGGAACCAAGGGTAAATGTGGTGAGAAGAAGAACATTGCTGTCCCAGGAAAACTACCTTTAGGACGGTACCCAGAGTAAATGGTGTGACTTGCAACAGATCTTGGGAAAGCTCTCTACAATATTGTGTTGTTGGGAGTAGAGAAAGTGCCTGCTTCTCCTTCTGACTTCGGAGAGATAGCACCTTAGAACAAGCTCTGTCTCAATAGCTTTATGCTATCTGACCCATCGATAGTAGAGAAACTTCTTTGGAAGACTCCACTTGCTGACATCTTTTTATTTCTTGTCCCTGAAGATGCTTAAGTATGGATGTCATTTTAGCTTTAGTGTAGGGAGTATCCTGCTTCTTGAATTAATTGTTTGTTTATGCTGCACCGTTCAAACTGAATGCGCAGATTTGGCTTTACGCTGATTCCGATGTATTTCTACACTCTGATCTTGAGGTGTATTTAGGTCCAGTTATTTTTGGCTTTGTAATTAAATCAACTAACCCTACGTAGTTGTCTGTGGTTACTATGTATCCAGAGAAATTCCTGTTGAATTGATTGGCAATAATATAAATTTCCTCCCCTCTACGTTTACATGCTGCTAAAAAAGACCATCGGATTGTGATTTTAGAATAGGTCCAGAACTTATGGGCCCGACCCTTTCAGTTGGTAGCAGAGGATGGTTACCACATGAAGCGAGGAGAGAATTCAGAAATAGTCCAGAACAGTAGAACCCCAAAGTCCCAAAATACAGACCAATGAGCGAGAACGGAGAACGCCGGAATTCGGCGGAGACTGAATTGATTGTGTAATGTCTGGCGGAGCTGGTGTGAGAGTCGAGTGAATGTGGTTTAGGGCCAGACGTGGTCCAAGAATTGAGATTTGAGTTTCAGGTCCCGAAGTTGGCCTAGGATCCTGGGATATATTAAATGGTGCAGAAGACACCAAAATTGATTGTGATTGTCTGACTGAAGAATTGAGGAGTTGTCTTGAGACGTCATTGGCAGCTCCACCTAAGACAGGGAGATTTTTGTGAATAGGACATATGGGAATCGTTTGGTAAACCTTGTGTACAGAGATGAACTATACTGATTCAGCTGATCAGAGCAGGTCGAGGAGCATCATCCGTGTATGTCCTTGGATGTTTGTATTCTATCGATCTTTTAGATAACAGACAATTACAGACTTTAAGACGATTATGTGAGTGAATGTGTACGAAGGAGGGTGAGCTGTTGTGAGGCGCGAATGTGACGTCGGAGTGTGCCACACTGCACTGGGATTGGACACAATTACACGCACAAGTACTGTTACAACACCTTAAAAGCAACACCATTCCAGCTGGGTTACAGGTAAAGAACATACCGTAATATTTGTTAATGATAAGCCATATCTGTTGGATTTTAGTGGGGTAGGTACCAAGTGTTCACGAGATTGGATAGTATTATCAATTCAGACTGCATTGAGGATAAGCGAAGAGGAACTAAATGAAATTAAGAAATTGGAGGACGAAATTGGCACTGATACTGCTATCACTGATGCTAAGTCCCTTTTGGAAACCATTGAAAAAACTATAGTCGACTTTTGTCAGACTCAGTGCTCTTCTGTTTCGCTCGGGAGCAGAAAGTTCCCAACGCCCCTTCCCAGCTCTCTGGGCCACTCGTCGATCGACACAAGTAAGCCCAAGTGAACCGGTGGGGGGAAAGGGGAATTGGACAGAGAAGAGACAGCCACTACGTCTTTTTCTTTCTTGAGTGTTTTCGCTCTTCCTATCTTCCACTGCTGTGGTAGAAGCGGACGTACTGTGAGGAAAAAAGGTAATGATTAATTGGTGCCCTACTCTAATCTCTTCTCTACTAAGCCCTAAGTGACCTTTCCAGGTTGTACCCACCCTAACGTTAGTGACCGATGCTCCTCTTCTGTTGTGTGGTGGTGTGTCGCCTTGTGGTGTAGCTTTTCTGCAATACAAAAGATCTTTCTTAGTTATCCTACTCTCTCCCTCAACCTGGCTTTTATTTCTTGCTACTACTGACTCGCTTACCCTAAAAAACCTCTGACGGCGCCTCTAACTGGATTCTGTTGGGGAGTACTTCATCTTCTTCTACTTAATGTGTACTGCTACCATGTCTTTTCGTTTCTTATTCCTCCTCGTGAAGTTGCTCAACTGGAAGGATTCCCCAGAAGCTTCTTGGGAGTCTTTTATCGCTACTCTGTAGGGTTCTGCCCCACTACATTGACTTTGCGCACTGCTCTATTATTTCACTACCCTGAGGTGATCTCAGTTCAAGGCAATCCCCAGTGGGTTGAAAGTCGGGTTCCTTCTCAGACTGCTGACTGGACTTTTTACTGAGGTATATAAGAATTACATTTCTCGTTGTCACTGAAAATTCTCCTCACAAACTTTTCTTCAGAAACAGGTACTGATACTATGACAGATTATTCTAGTATAACAAGATAACATGAGCTCGTCTTTCTCCGCTAAGTTCTCTCTTGCAGGTAAGTAACTCTCACTAGTTAACTCCGAGGGGAGTTACGGAACAGTCTTACTTAGTACTCTGGAAACTTATTCTCCTCTCAAACTTGACGTCGAATTCTCCTCTCAGACTTGACGTCGAATTCTCCTCTCAGACGAACGGCACAAAACTACGACTCTCTCTCCTCACGACTCCGGTGAAGTGCGCCTCTCCACCGGGCTGACACCTGGATCCTATTGATTGTCCTGGAACGCTAGAGCGCTAACTTGCTGCCCAAACGTTCCAACAGCGGCGGCCATCTTAGATTCCAGTCTTACTCCTTTTAGCTTGGGGATCACTGTTGCGCCTGCTCTGCTGGTCCTGACAGTACCCCCTCTCAAAGGGCGTCCACCCACCCTGGGCTTATTAGGAAATCTCCTGTGAAATTCCCTAATCAGACGAGGAGCATGGATGTTTGAAGAAACTTCCCACGCTCTTTCTTCGGGCCCATAACCTTTCCAATCCAATAAATAGTACATTTGGCCATTTCGTATCTTGGAATCCAATACTCGCTGTACCTCAAATTCTTCCCCCAATTCAGTTTGGATTGGTTTTGGGGGTATTTTAACTCGTAGGCCTCTTGAAACCTTTTTCAATAAGGAGACATGAAAAACGGGATGCACCCGCAATCCTTTGGGTAACTTCAACTGATAGTTTACAGTACTTAGTTTTTCTCAATTTCGTATGGCCCTATAAATCTGGGTTGGAACTTCCTAACCCCCTTGAGCCTAAGGTTCTTTGTGTTTAGCCAAACCTTTTCTCCAACTAGTAAGTCAGGTTCCTTCCTTCTTCGTTTATCAGAATAGAATTTATAAGTCGCCTTTGCCTTGGTTAAATTGTCTGTGGCTAGTGAATGCACTCTTGTCATGTGATCAACTAAATTTGTTACTGCTGGAACATCTACCTCTTGAAAATCTACAGCTTGATGGGGATGTCTTCCTGTATTTAAATAAAAGGGGGAATAACCTGTGGACATGTTTTTTGCATTATTGTGGGCAAACTCCGCTGCCCACAGATAATCCGGCCAGTCTCCTTCCTGTTCTAATAAGCAGAGTCTTAGATACTGCTCTAACTCCTGGTTTGTGCGCTCCGTTTGGCCATCTGTCTCTGGGTGATAACTAGTCGTGTACCTAGAGTCAATACTTAATTTTTTAGTGAAGGCCTTCCAGAAATGGGATAAAAATTGGGATCCCCTATCGGATATCACCACCCTGGGTATGCCATGGGCTCGAACTATGTGTTGGCTAAAGGCATGCGCCAGAATTACTGCCGTGGGTACTCCCTTCAATGGTACAAAATGTGCCATCTTAGTAAATGCGTCTACACACACCAAAATAGTATCATAACCTTTACTGGATGGTAAATCTACTATTAAATCCAAGGTTATCGTGTGCCATGGGTGTGGTGGTGTGGGCAAAGGTTGCAGCAACCCTTGCGGAGCTTGTCTTTCCGGCTTTCCTCTAGCGCAAATGTCACAAGTGGCCACATACTGTCGCACATCCTTTGCCAAACTGGGCCACCAAAAACGTCGCTCCACAAGATCTTCAGTCTTAGTTATTCCTTTATGGCCTGCCAACAGATCATCGTGACTTTCTTTCAAGGCCTGTTGCTGCATTTCGGTTGTCGGCAAGTAAAGGACTCCATGATGATATGGTAAGCCTTCCCGAACCTCTCGACCAGAATCTTCTCTCACCCATTCTTCCAGTTCCTCTTTGGTCATAGAGAATTGCTTCTTCTCGTCCTGTGATTCTCGCAAAACTGCTCCAATTATTCTCTGGGAAGGGATGATGGTCTGATCCTTAACCTCCTCCATGACTTCTTCAGTTCCCCTCCTAGATAGGGCATCCGCCTTACCATTCTGAGCCCCTGGACGGTAAGTAATTATGAAGTCATAATCCGCAAAATATAATGACCATCTCAATTGTCTTGGTGTCAAAGTTCTCGCAGACTTCAAGAATTTCAGATTTCGATGATCCGTGTAGACGGTCACCACGTGTCTGGCCCCCATTAAGTAGTGTCTCCAGTCCTTGAAGGCATCCTTGATGGCCAACAACTCCTTCTCCGTGATGGTATAATTAACTTCTGGCGCCGTCAACTTCCTCGAACGATAGGCCACTGGGTGCAGTTGACCAGTTGTTTTGTGTCTCTGTGATAGCACTCCTCCCAAGGCCCAATTGGAGGCATCTGTCTCTACAAAAAATGGCTCTGATGGATCTGGATGCAATAGAATTGGGGCAGAAGTAAAATCTCTTTTTAACTGTTTGAATGACTCTTCTGCCTCCTCTGACCATTCAAATTTGACGCCTTTCCTTAGCAGCCTTGTCATTGGAATTAACTTCTGAGAGAAATTTTGAATAAACCTCCTGTAAAAATTTGCAAATCCGATAAAGCTTTGGATTTCCTTCACGGACTTCGGAGATTCCCACTCCAGCACTGCCTTGATTTTACTCTCGTCCATAGTCACCCCACTGGGGGCGAGCACAAAACCCAAGAATTCCACGGATGATACCCCAAAGGCGCATTTTTCCAGCTTGACATAAAGACGGTGCTCTCGCAGTTTCCGCAATACCTTCTTGACATGTTCTTCATGCACTTCCACATTGTTCGAATAAATGAGGATGTCATCTATATACACCAATGCATGCCGATCGATAAACTCCTTCAAAACATCATTGATGAAATGCTGAAAAGCTGCTGGGGCATTACATAGGCCATACGGCATTACTTGATATTCAAATAGGCCATGTTTTGTCCGAAAGGCCGTCTTCCACTCATCCCCTTCCCGTATTCGGACCAGGTGGTAGGCCCCTCTCAAGTCTAATTTTGTATAGATTTTTGCTTCCTTCACCTGATCCAGTAATACAGAAATTAAGGGCAAGGGATACCGATTCTTCACCGTTATTCTGTTTATTGCCCTGTAGTCAATGCAGGTTCTTAATTCCCCACTTTTTTTTGGAATAAAAAAAAGTGGCGACGACACGGGAGACTGTGACGGTCTTATGAAACCGTTCTCCAGATATTTATGCAGATACTCCTTCAAGTGCTCATCCTCCTTCTCAGTTAGAGCATAGATTCTGCTGCATGGAAGATTGGATCCGGGCTCCAATTCTATCTTGCAATCGAAGCTTCGATGCGGAGGGAGTCTTTCCGCCTCCATTTCACTAAATACATCTTGGTACTCTTCATATTCCTCTGGTAGTTCTACAGTGTTGATCACACAGATGGTGGAATTTCCTTCACTTAAAAGAAGGGCCTGGGTCTTTTCTGGATGTCCGGGACCTCCCAAATAACAGTGCTCCTTGCAATACTCAGAGTTCAAGGACACCGTTCGAGCTCCCCAATCTACTGTAGGGTTGTGTTCGGTTAGCCAAGGTAACCCCAGGATTAGTTGGAACTGCGGAGCATCAATCAAATTGAATTGGATATCTTCTCGATGACCTTCTTCAGATTCCAACTCCACGACTTCAGTATGACTCACTATGGGTCCAGATGAAAGATTCGTGCCATCTACTGCTCGAACAGCCTCACTTCTTTCCTTCTTGATGGCCCTCAATCCAATCTTTCCCGCGAACTTCAGGTCACAGAAGTTGCCGGTTGCTCCCGAGTCTAACATCACTGCGACTCGCCGTAACGTTTGTTCTCGGTAACGTAGCGTCATCATTAAGATTAAGTGCGGAGCTGCTGACTGCAAGGTATTCGCCAGGGTATGCGCATTTGGAGCTGTTTCTTCATCTGCATCCACCAGTCCAACTCCGCCTACTGGTGGTGCGAGGCGTTTCCCGCCGGCTTCTGCTTGGGCTTCTTCTGGCAATCCCGAACAAAATGCCCAGATCCTCCACAATATAAACATTGCTTGTTCAGCCTCCTTCTTTCCTTCTCCTCCTTGGTAAGTGGACCTCGGATTGTTCCAATCTGCATGGGCTCTCCCCCACGGGCAACGTCACCTTCCTTACTGCCTTCTGTTCTCACCCGATCAAACCGAGGCACACTTGGACGATAATCTCGCCTCCTTTCTCCTCTTCTCTCTCCTTGGCGGAAGTCAATTTCTAAAACTAGATCGATCAATGCTGATATCTCCGTGGGTCGATTGGGTACTTGAGCTAATGCGTCCTTCAACTCGTCCTTTAGACCTCGATAAAACACAGCAGCTCTCTTGTTGTCTGGCCATTCCGTTTCTACCACCAACTTATTAAATTGAGCCAAGTAAGCTACTAGGTCTCTGCTTCCCTGTCTAATTTCCAATAGTTCATTGTCTGTGGCCTGGGATACTCTTCTTCTGTCAAAAATGCGAAGGAATTCTTTCTTGAATTCATCCAGATCGTATAACAATGGAGCGTTGCAGGTGACCAGAGGCATTGACCAAGACGCCGCATCTCCACTTAAGTACGACAATATGAAGGCCACTCTAGACTGCGCATCAGGAAATAATGCCGGACGACACATAAAATGTAACGTGCATTGGGTCAAAAATACCTGTGCCTTCTGGGGATCTCCACTAAAACGCTCTGGGGGAGCCAAGGGAATTACAGGTGACAAGGAATGGATTACTTGTGTCGTTACTTTAGGCTGAGTGCCTGAAGACTCACTGGTAGTTCCTTCTGAATTAACTGGGTACCTAAAACTCGGGTCCGAGACTATGCCACTCATTTTTAAGTTTAAATCTGTGGTTTCCTTTCGCAATTCCCTATTCTCCTCCCTAACGGAAATTAACTCTCTTTGAATTCCTTCTAAAACCTCTCCTAATTTTTTCAAGTCCAAACTTTCAGCCATTCTGCTCAAGAGCGAATAAAAAACGTGGGCACTTCACTCTGTCAGACTCAGTGCTCTTCTGTTTCGCTCGGGAGCAGAAAGTTCCCAACGCCCCTTCCCAGCTCTCTGGGCCACTCGTCGATCGACACAAGTAAGCCCAAGTGAACCGGTGGGGGGAAAGGGGAATTGGACAGAGAAGAGACAGCCACTACGTCTTTTTCTTTCTTGAGTGTTTTCGCTCTTCCTATCTTCCACTGCTGTGGTAGAAGCGGACGTACTGTGAGGAAAAAAGGTAATGATTAATTGGTGCCCTACTCTAATCTCTTCTCTACTAAGCCCTAAGTGACCTTTCCAGGTTGTACCCACCCTAACGTTAGTGACCGATGCTCCTCTTCTGTTGTGTGGTGGTGTGTCGCCTTGTGGTGTAGCTTTTCTGCAATACAAAAGATCTTTCTTAGTTATCCTACTCTCTCCCTCAACCTGGCTTTTATTTCTTGCTACTACTGACTCGCTTACCCTAAAAAACCTCTGACGGCGCCTCTAACTGGATTCTGTTGGGGAGTACTTCATCTTCTTCTACTTAATGTGTACTGCTACCATGTCTTTTCGTTTCTTATTCCTCCTCGTGAAGTTGCTCAACTGGAAGGATTCCCCAGAAGCTTCTTGGGAGTCTTTTATCGCTACTCTGTAGGGTTCTGCCCCACTACATTGACTTTGCGCACTGCTCTATTATTTCACTACCCTGAGGTGATCTCAGTTCAAGGCAATCCCCAGTGGGTTGAAAGTCGGGTTCCTTCTCAGACTGCTGACTGGACTTTTTACTGAGGTATATAAGAATTACATTTCTCGTTGTCACTGAAAATTCTCCTCACAAACTTTTCTTCAGAAACAGGTACTGATACTATGACAGATTATTCTAGTATAACAAGATAACATGAGCTCGTCTTTCTCCGCTAAGTTCTCTCTTGCAGGTAAGTAACTCTCACTAGTTAACTCCGAGGGGAGTTACGGAACAGTCTTACTTAGTACTCTGGAAACTTATTCTCCTCTCAAACTTGACGTCGAATTCTCCTCTCAGACTTGACGTCGAATTCTCCTCTCAGACGAACGGCACAAAACTACGACTCTCTCTCCTCACGACTCCGGTGAAGTGCGCCTCTCCACCGGGCTGACACCTGGATCCTATTGATTGTCCTGGAACGCTAGAGCGCTAACTTGCTGCCCAAACGTTCCAACAGCGGCGGCCATCTTAGATTCCAGTCTTACTCCTTTTAGCTTGGGGATCACTGTTGCGCCTGCTCTGCTGGTCCTGACAACTTTAGAACACACACAGTGAATTTGAAAACCTCTAAGGTCACCAGAGATATAAAAAATTTCAATACTGAATTGGTTTATCCATATTTAAAGGAGGATTTCTTTAAAAACAATAACCCAAGTACTTTGGATTTACAATACCGGGGAAGATCCCGTAGAAAATGTATTACTTTCTCTGATTTCGCTTCTGATTCAGACCAGGGGTCAGGAGCTTATTTTCAACCTTACCCACCGTATCCATCTTACTACCAATACCCTAGAACCCTTCCTTTGTTAGGTAGAGGAAACAGGGGGAGGGGATTCAGAGGAGACTGGAGACCCCCAATGCCAGCCCCAGAACAAGGAGTTTTCAGGACACGACGGAAAACATACAGGCGATAGGACATGAGCCGAATAGGGATAGGGACACTAACAATGAGCTGATTCCTATTTACAACCTATCAAGGCATTCATTGACAGATGTACAAAGGCAGGTATTAGGTAAGGGGTTATCTTTTGTTCCACTTACTGTGCAGGACCCGGTGAACACCAAAACAGAGGTCCTCCAGTTCTTACGTAAAATAGGACTGAAAACGTTTTTCACAGACCATGATGATGTTAATGAAAAAAACACAAGTGGATTGCAAAACAAACCATCATTCTGCCCGGAAAGTGCTTCTATGCCTGATGAAATTCGTTTCTTCGAAGATCAAATATTGAGAGACATTGATGACCTCAATACTAAAAGAATTTCCTTTAAACCCAACTTTTCTAAAGAAGAACAAATTGCTTTGAAAGAATTGACTGATAATCTCTTACAGTCATTAAACCGGCTGATAAGGGGGGTGGCATTGTTTTGTGGGATAGCAATGAATACGACAAAGTGATAATGAACCAACTAAACAACTTACCGTCTGATCATTGATAACCCTACTTCACGCTTGAAAGCACAGATTTTACATCTTACTACACAGGCTTATGATGAGGGTTATATCTGTAAAAAAAAATATGAGTTTCTTAACACCACTACACAGAAAATCCCTAATATTCATGTATTACCCAAGGTTCATAAAGATGCTGAGCAACTTCCAGGACGGCCAATTATTTCGGCATGTGCTTCATTTCTGGAAACTTTGGCAAAATATATAGATGTTTTTTTAAAGCCATTTGTACCTCAGACTAAGGCTTACATTAGAGACACCATGGATTTTATTGCGAAGATTGAGAATTCAATATTTGTAGGTGACCA
The DNA here is from genome assembly GCF_964204655.1 of Triturus cristatus. NCBI lineage: Eukaryota > Metazoa > Chordata > Amphibia > Caudata > Salamandridae > Triturus > Triturus cristatus. The sequence continues at coordinate 1,363,342,629 of NC_140590.1, forward strand.
GCAGTTGCTGGTCACCTTCGATGTTGAAAGTCTCTACAATAATATTCCGCAAGAAGAGGCGCTTGTAGTTCTCAAAATGATGTTCGACAAAAGACCAAGACCACATGCGGTACCTACAGATTTAATTTCATCTTTGGCGAGGATTTGTCTTAAAAACAATTTGTGGGCATTTAAAGAAAACCTGTATTTACAGGTTAAAGGTGTGGCCATGGGGTGCTGTTTTGCGCCGGAAATTGTGAATTTAGTGATGGACTCTTTTGAGACACAATATATATTCCAGGACACCACCCCTTTTAAAGCAAACATCACCCGATGGGTCCGATTTATTGACGATATCTTCATGATATGGACCGGTAATCAAGAATCACTACAGCATTTTCATAGCTGGTTGAATTCTCGCTCCCAAGATCTTAATTTTTCTATTACCTATAGTGATTCGAAATTTAATTTTTTGGATGTTTGGATACTCAATAATAACCGCACTTTAGAAGTAAGTCTTTACACCAAACCGACCGACCGCAACACTTTGTTGCATTTTTCAAGTGGTCACCCGAGAAATCAGATGACATGTGTGCTTACTTACAGCCCCAAGGCCAATAAGATCAAACAAATTATCCTACGGAATTGGAGGCTGATAAACCATTTGAACGTTCCCAAACCTTTATTGGCATTTTGTAAAGGTAAAAATCTCTGCCAACATTTAGTCAGAGCAGCATGGACTAACCAACTTAAGGGAGACTTGAGGAATATGTTGGGCCTTCCGCCCGTGGTAGGACATTTTAAGTGCAATGTTTGTGCAGTTTGTCCATATACCAGTAATTCAAAATTTGTGATGTTGAATGGTAAAAAACATATTCAGAATAACTTTTTAAATTGTAACACGAAAAATGTTGTGTACTCCTTGACATGTCCATGTGGGAAAGTATACATTGGACAGACCACACAAGCAGTTAAAATGAGAGTAATGCAACATCAATCAAGAATATGTTGTGGGACTCAGGGAGCGCCGTTGGTTCAACACTTTATGGAGTGCAATCATAATGAGAATGAGATCAGGTGGTAAGTCTTGTTAGTTGTGAAATTGACAAATAAAACAAACTTAGAGACAACTCTGAATAAGTTGGAAGCTCACATGATTGAGAAATATCATACTGCAAATGTTGGTCTTAATGATCATGATGAGATCTGGGCACTGATTTAAATGCATGCTGTTGTATTTCATTATTTTCGAGTGACAAATCCATATTAATACCAATGTGACAGAGAATTTCTTGGGAATAGGTATATATGTATATACTGTATAGGCTTTGGATATACACCCTACTAGTTTCGTTGTCAGAAATTGTGAATTTATTTATATTTGTTTTTCTTTTATTTATACTTATTGGTATATCGACTATTTGGTTGTTTTTAATATGTACTTCACACATCATAACGTAATTACTTCTTTGTTTATTATGTATGGATAATTGTAAAAATATGTGTATAACAAGAAAAGAATGTAAGCTTGTCTCTGTGCTGGCCACCACTTTGCAGCGCGTCACTTAGGTGTACATGGATGTTGTTTTTCAATTGAGAGGGGAACTGGTGATTTCATGCTTGAAGATGGCGTCTAGGGTTCTAGGCGGTAGTGAGGCCCTGACACACTCTTGTAACGGTCCTTTTTTCATTTTACTTGGATGATGTTGGAGAGCGAGTCCTTCTTCAGTTTTTTCGAATAATGGGACCGTACGCGTAGTCCGTCGATTGTGTTCGTTACTATGTCACAATCACATGACACGCCGAGTCGCATTTTTAACACAAACGTGCCGGATTGAGAACGCTTAGTGCCGATTGAATAGCAGGAGGTTAGGAAGATGGAAGCTCAGAAGCGGATTAAGGTACTTTACGAGTGGACCAGGTATTGACTTGTGGCTGTGGGATATACTAGGGAGACACTCGAGTGTTACAGTTATATCCTCCTTCTTTCCCCAGGCTTTATTAAAAAAAGAAAGGGAGTGGTGTAGAAAGCCCCTAGTGGTTCGTATATCTGGAAACATTTTTGGAACAAGTTCGAACAATAAATATTGAAGGTAAGCCAGGGTCGAACTTTCGTGTTTTTCTGCTTCCACTTTTTGGGATAAGTGACATTATTAGACTTTATACATCGCGGTCCTGACCGCATGGCAACTGGATTTATATTCATGATGTGAGTGTTATCCTGCAGGCGATTAGGTGTACACTACGATAGTTTAGCAAGAATCACAAGATGAAATGGTGTAATGGTCTCTTTTTTGTTATCTTGCCTACAGTACCGGTCACTATTGGTCCTGTTTTTCCTATGTATGACCCGAGCTCAGTGGGAAACCCTGGTCAGCGACAGTCCGTTCAGGTGGAAGGAACTGGATTAGGAAGATCAGGGAGCACGAGAGGGAATAGTCCATCTCTAGTGCCTAGTGAGTCTAGTACCCCATTACCAGGTACTGCTAATCCTTCGGGAGTACGTAGGGGTTTCAGTACTATACAGTCTATACCTGTGGCAAGCACTAGTGCAGACCTGAGGATGTGGGAAACACCAGTGAGAGGACCAATGGGCACAGCTTCAGAAGTAAGGGCAAGCCAGGGAGCCGCTGGAAATCAACATGTCTTAGATGTTGCAGACTAGAGACCTGGTTGAGAGATCACATTATTAACAATTTTCTCCTCTCTATGCTTACATGCTGCTAAAAATAACCATCGGATTGTGATTCTAGAATAGGTCCAGAATGTATGGGCCCATCCCTTTCATTTGGAAACATAGGAATGGGTAGAGTAGTACATCAAGTCAAGGAACCATCAAGGCTGCAGTAAAAGTGAAACTTTTGGATGTGGTGAGGTTGAAGGCTGGGGTAGACAAGATCATCACTGGGAATCTACCTTTGGGAAGAATACCAATGAGCCAGATGACTTGTTGTTTGTAGCAAAGGATGTTACCGTCAAGGTGAGAAGTTATCAGAACTAGCTCAGAGGTATGACGTTGACCTGTCTTCAACAAAAATGTTACAGGGCTTAATTAAAGACTCTCGCAAGCCTTTAAGCAGTACAGTGGGTTGGACACACTCGACCTTAAAGACATGGGCCAATTAGTCTCAAAATTTGTTACATCACTGAGGCCAGAAATCAGCCTCATGACCCAGCAACATTTGATCTGCTGTCAAAATAAGTAAGTGGACGAAATTCTACGGTATGCCAGGTATTGCATTGATGTGGTGGATTCCAAACATAGGAGTATAAAGGAGGAGTTAATGTTGGTTCAAATGCGATATGCACAGAAGGTAGACAGGTACAGGCAACTGGAGGAAACAGCCAATATATCAAAAGGGAACCCCTGAAAGACTAATATAGGTAGAGAACCAGGGGAAAAAGACCAAAATTTACATAAAAGATTTTCTCTACCTATTTTACTTCAATATGTGCTATACATCATATGTTCAAATATGACACTCTGACTGGACCATACGTAAAACAGTTAAGACATAATAGAGGATATATTCATTCTTTAATTATTTTATTTTTCATATTTTTTAGCAAAACGAAACGTTTCTTTAAAAGATGTACCAACAATATATAAATAACAATACATAAAATGACGGAGATTGACTACATAAATAATCTAATCCAACATGTTTGATCCCATTACACAGCCATACATTCACAGCACTCACTCAGCTACAGACTCAAACCATAATCACTCAGCACCACAGATACATACATCACATTTATACCAAAGAAAGGCTAAATATGCATAGGGGCCCCTCACAGCGTCTGATCAGTTTTCAAAAATTAATTTGCAAATCCTGAAATTATATACGATTATAAATATTGCATCTTAGTTTCAGAAAAAACATTATTCATAGAATTCAAACAGGAGGGGCCTCCTTCGAAGCGCCGACGCGCGTTTCGGTAAACAACCCCTACATTGGGGTGCCACCTTCTTCAGGGCGCATGTGGAGTATATCGAAAGAACTACAGATGTAATGGGACCTGTCAAATGCAAAATGTAAATGATAACTATTTTGTGAAATAAGTCATACAAATTCCAATTGTGTCTATTTATTTAAATACAAAATTTGGCACAAGGTCAACAGCACAGAGTGTCATACACCAATTTTAATTAAGAATTTATATTGCACTAAGAGCAATGCACTTAAAAGAGAGACAACTGTCGCACCAAGATAGAAAGGTAACAATAATCATAAACCACAAAGTAAGAACAAAAAAATAAGATGGGATGCTAAACTGAAAACAATGAAAGGGAAAAACGGAAAAAAGAACCAACATAATAGGCACCTTATTTCAACTTAGGCGTCACACAGAGAATTTTTTTTTTGTTAAATATTCAAAGTGTTCAGGTCGTTCAAACAGGACATATATGGCCAATACAGCGCTGTCAGTCAAATAAGTAATGCATAATTTTACTGATCAATTATCTGAAACATTTGGCTTCCTTTCAAACTTACCCATCCTAGTAAAAAGGAACTATTCAACGCTGCTGCTGCGGCGGGTGCTGCTTACAGCACCGCCCACCGCAATGTAAAATATGCGGGATGCGACCACCAGGGTGGCGGTCGCATCCTAATGGACCTAGCGGACCGCCGCACCTCTGGCGGCCGGTCCTGTTTACCGTTGGCGGGCAGACAAAGTCCGCCCAAAATCGTAATGGGGCCCTATGTGTCTAGAGAAATTCCTCTAAATTGATTGGCAATAATAAGGATTTTCTACCCTCTACGCTTACTTGCTGCTAAAAAGAACCATCGGCTTGTGATTCTAGAATAAGTCCAGAAATTATGGGCCCGGCACTTTCACCCTACAATTACACAGAGGAAATGAGCTAATTCTTATGGCATTACATTAATGAGTGGTTATCCCGCCATCTATGAAAATTTCCTGGGATATTTCAGGATCCCAAACATGGCGTAACAAAGGCCCCCTCAGTGCAGGAGGGGCCCAAGCTCCAGGGAGCCCCCTCAGAACAGAACCTTGGCCTGAAAGCTCCTGAGTGAGGCCCGACGGGGGCTCCTTTATGTACTATGCAGGGGGGGCCCCTCAAGTTTCGGTACGCCACTGGATCACACCTTAAAATCATGGCCATTACTCAGATTTATAATAGCTGGGCAAATATTCTGCCACAGCATCGTATGCTCCTTTTCTGATTTGCACATTTCTTTTAGACCAAAATATGAGTTTTTCAAGTACCTGCTCATACGTCGCTTTTTTTGTCAGCAAATTGTATAATATTTTAATTAAAGAATACCGTAGAGGTTAAGAACTATGAATGAACCACTGGTCTGCTACACAAGTTGGGTGATTGCCTCTATAGGATGAAAGCCCTCACCCACTGCCCAGGTGGCATGTTTCATTGTACCACCTGGCCAGTGTCCATTCAGTCGGGTGCGATGTGCTTTCTTCAGGACCTTGAAATGGAAGCAGTTACTACGTGTTATGGGCCCCTCACAGGTCTCTATTAGTTGTTAACTCCTTGACCATTTTATCTTCAAATTCACTAATTTCATCTTGTAGCATCCTCTTGGTAGGTAGCAGCTCCATGTAGGGTCTGTTGTAGATCCTCTGCTCTGTGGGGGTGACTGTTAAGGGGCCAACTTAGATGTAGTCAGTCTTCTCCATAACAACAGCTCTTGGAAACATTTTGGGTTGAAATATGTTGACTTATCATAGGGTTGAATTATTCCCCCATTTATTTTAATCATATTCATCAGGGGATAGGAATAAAAGTAATAAGTCCATCTGAGAGGTATTTTTAATATCTTTCCTTGTGTCTCAGTATATCATAGCAAGAGATACCAATCGTCCCCCTTTTAGCCTACCCCATAAAGCTCTCTCATCATATGACTTCTGAGTGAACACTCCTAGAACTCCCCTGCAGAGCAGAGTTGTAACACATATTCATAGGCGTGAGCAGAAGCTCAATGATGAACCACTGGTTGGTGCCTGAGGGCTTTCGTAGTATTAAGGGAATTCTCACACTTTTGCAGGAGTACTCTTGGGCTATTTACCCTTGTGGGTTTCCCTACAGCTCCCATTGTGTTATTTGCTAAAATTTGTCTTGACAAGAAATAATTTCTTAATGTAGTGGATTATAAGGATGGCAAATCCAAAATCTGAAATTGTTAAAATACGTTCATAGATCAGGTCAAAGGTTATTTAGAACCCATTTCACAAGTGTTTACATAAACTTGAGGAAATTAGAATTAAGGATGCGATAAAATCGATAACAAAGGGCTTTGATACATTTTGAGTCTCTGAATTGAACTATTTAAGATTCTGACTAAGATATACCATACTCCACAAAAAAATTATAAATGGAAGTGTTGTGAAGGCTCTAGATGCCACATATACAAAATAGAAGATGCTGATGAGTTGCATATGGTTGCAGTGTCAGAGCTTTACAGAATTGTGGACTAAAGTAGCAGGTGTATGCGCTGACTTAAATAATTTGGATATTATTTTAACCAACAAGATGATTGTGTTTGGCTTTGATGATGATTTGACGCAAGGCCACAGTCATTTTATCTTCAGTGCAGTTGTAGTGACAAGATTATGTATTGATCTAGAATGGATTAATCCATGCGCCCCAAGCATTGAAAAATGATGGAATTTAATGTATCATACATATGAACTGTAGTTAGTTTACAATTGGTTAAAGGGGGACAGTGAAAAATACTTTAAATTAAAAACTGGGGGACTCTGATTACAATGGGCAATTATGAAGTTTAGTTTTCAATGTAGTTTATTCTTTTTGTATATCCATTGTTGAATGTTAGGTGTATATTTTATGTATATATTTTAATATATCTACTACAAAGTTGCCCATTTTGTATATATGTATATTCTTCTGCCAAATAAAACAAGCATTGGCAAAGCCAATCGGTCTGGCATTAGGTGGTCCACTTTTTGGCTCTGTTAAGTGAAACGGCCATCGCAACATGGGCTCAGCCACGCATGCTGTTTCCCGCAAGCCAAACCATGCATGCCTTAATGACACACATATGCCTTAAAGACGCATTTGCATGGGTAAGGCAATGTATAGTCTAGTTGCAGAGCGGATGGGCGGACACGGGTAGACAGGAAGAGGAAGGATCAGGAGAGGACGCTGTGAGGTAAGTGGGGCTGAGGCTGGGCATTGGGGCAGTGGGGGGTAGTTCTTTGGAGTGAGAAGTGGTTTTTAGGGATGAGGAGGGGCCTCAGGCGGGGAGGAGCTGGGTCAGGGTACTTTAGAGATGTGGGGGACAGTTTTTAGGGCTCGGAGCTGGGAATTTTTAGGGCTCAGGGCAGGACAGGGGGGAAAGGGACAGCTTACAGGACAGTGGGTAGTTTTAGGCCTTAGGGCGGGGGGCTGGGTTGGGGTACTTTAGGGATGTGGGGACAGTTTTTAGGGCTCAGGCCAGGGGAGGCTGGCGTCAGGGTACTTTTGAGGCATGGTGTTAATTTTTAGGGCTCAGGGCAGGAGGAAAGAGGACAGTTTACAGGGCAGGGGACAGTTTTAGGCCTCAGGGCAGTAGAGGGCTGGATCCGGGGAGTTTTTAGGGCTCTGGGCAGGAGAGGCTGGGGTCGAGGTAGTTTTTGGGGTGTGGGGTTAATTATTAGGGTTGAGGGCAGGGCACGGGGAAAAAGGACAGTTTACAGGGATGGGTATGATCTTTAGCACACATGTCTCTTAAACCATCATGTCTTTACCACTAAATTGCGTGGTAAAGGCATGCGTGGTAAAGTACGTATGGTGAGGACGAAGTCGTGGTTGAGACTGTGTGGTACAGGCATGCGTTGTTCAGCCATGCATTGTACCATCATACAACCCTTTGTTAATGCTAGCTTTGCTTTGCTATGAATTTTATCAAACATTGTGGAATCTGTAAGACCTTGCTAATATAAACAAAAAATAGAAAAAACTAAGATATTTTTCTGGTCTCAAAAAGCAGCCAATGTCATAGTAATCCGTTGGCACTGAAGGAAGCTGCTTTTTGTGTGGATATGCTGATGTGGAGGGGCATAATACTGTCACTCAAAGTGAAGCTAGCTGATGGCTGAAATGGCCTGACCCACTGCCCCATGTCGTATGCTGTAGTGGGCAGAAGAAAAATGCAAATGGCACAGCAACAGACGAATAATTGACGGGGGCTAGCTGAAAGCCCCTATATGTAAGAATATTTTATATCTAATTTTACTAAAATCAAAAGGTCTTCGCTAGTGTCAGATCTAAAACAATCTGTGTTGTGTTTCCCACCATTGTATTGGCATCTAGGTGTTACAGAAACTCCCAGCCAGGACGATACTTGACCAAAAGATGGGTTGATGGCCCTTCTAATAACACCTTTGTTTTGGTGCCAGCCGGAAGTTAAATAAGAAAGCCAGCTTACAGCCTAAAGATTGCTGCATGGAAAGGCAAGCAGACAACATGTGGGTGCTGCTGACTGTGTCCCAGTGTCTGCAAAGAACACCTACAATCTGCAATACTTGGGCCAGCAGTGAGTACTACGCTGGGCCAAACCATTTGCACAACGGTGCTAACGAGTAACAGTGTACATGTTGCTCTTGCTGTAGGGGGGTGCATTCCTCTGGGTTGCCTAGTGAGGTGAGAGCGTTGTGAGCTCAACGCAGCCCGGACCGCACGCAGCAGCGATCATCACGAATTCAGTACTTCGGGGATAACTATATAGTGCCAAAATAGGAGTCTTACATATACACAACAGTGTGATTAACATATATTATGCACCATTATTAGCAATGAACTATCCCAGAAACCCATCAGTGGTTTGAGACATGATAGTGCTGAACAATGTTATACTGATCTCTGAATCAGAGTGGACCGAAACGTCCTCCGATGAGTCCGAGAGGATTGAATGAGTTTCATCTCAGAACCTGCTGGCCATCTCCAGCACCTCCGCCCGGTCCCGTAGAGCCTGCTCCGGCGTGGGATTCCCAGTCTTAGCCGCGTGACCTGGTTTTGAGGCGTTTCGATTTACAGACCCGTTTTGGCTTCGGGGACGTAGCAACAGTCTGCGAAGAGGGGCCGGACCCCCCCGGGGGAACAGTATTTCAAGCCATTCTTCCACCTCATCTGGTGTGTCAAAAAACGGAGTCTTATGGTCGTGGATTACTTTTAACTTGGCCGGGAACAGCAGCGCGTATTTAATGTTCAGTGCCCTGAGTTTTTTCTTTGCGTCTTGATAGAGGATCGCCTGCATTGGACCATAACAGTGTAGTCTGGGTACAGGGACACCAGCTGGTTCTCATAGTGTATTTGAGACAGTTCCCTTGCCTTCTGCAGTAGGGTGTCTCTATCTCTGAAGTTCAGAATCTTGACTATCAGTGGGCGGGGTTGTGCCCCTGCTGCCGGTCTACCAGATGGAATCCTATGTGCCCTCTTTACACAGAAAAAGTCAGATAAGCCCTCCGGGGCCACGTAGTTCCTGAACCATCGTTCCATGAATTTGGTGGTCCGATCCCTCGCAGCGCTCCGGCAGGCCTATGACATGGATGTTATTGCATCGGGCACTCCCTTTCACGTCGTCCACCCTCTCCTGCAGCCCAGTGACTTGTTTTTGAAGTTGTGCAAGCTGTTTTCCATGTTCCTTGTGCTGTGGCAGCAGCTCACTCAGTGTAAGTTTCTTATCTTTAACAACAGTGGCGAGTGTGTCATGGTCGGCCTTGAGTAGGGTGAACCCCGTTGTTAGGGAGACAAGTTGCTGTTTTATGGCCTTCCTCGAGTCTCGCACTTACCTCAGTATAAGATCCAGTTTGTCCAGGGGGGCCTCCACGTTAGTAGGTGGGACGCTGTTTGTCATTTGTGAATTATGCTCCCTGTCCTCAGTCACCTGGGTGTCCGTAGGGCAGGCATCCGGCACCTTTCCCCTGGGGTTCCCCATTGCAGGCACACAGCTTGTGACACGATCCAAGTGCTCCACGGGGGGAGAGCCAGGCCCCCAGGAGAGGCAACGCAGGTCCGCAACGGCGTCCCAAGGTCAGGGCCCCAATGGATCACTCCCTCCACACACCGCCCAGGCCCGCAATGTGGACCTCCGCGGCACTGTTAGGCTTCCCAGGGCAAGGAGGGCAATTGTGTGTGTGCTGCCAGAATGGCGACGACGTGCTCAGTCACTCTCAGCAGCAGTGCAGCAATCCCGGTCCAGCACCTGTCAAGCAGCCTCAGTCATCAACCGTGGTGCACAGGCCCACGTTCCGGCACCAGTACCTCCATGCGGTCCCCCCGGTTCACTCAGTCTCTGGAACATCAGCAGTACAGTGTATTAAACAAGTGGGTCTCACCTTCTTCATGTTCATCTGCGGCACAGCCCACGATGTCTCGCCATTAGTGCAGCCCCGAGGCTACCATCAACTAGCAGGTCACACTGTGCCAACGCCACATAGGCACGGGGCACCACACTGGGCATGCAGCAGCGGGCACGGCCGCCGCTCAGTGCAAATGACGCCACTAGTCTCGGCCCCCACCGCTCAGCTCAGGGCCGGGTTCATAAAGGGCATGCTGCAGATAATGGCTCCACAGGCACCCAAGCAGTGCAGCAATGAGGGGGGAGCAGGGGGGCCCTCAGGCACAGTCCTCAGTTGGTCCGTGTAGAGCGCGGGCTGGCTCCTCACCGTCGGTGGATTCGGCTCCCCTGCGGTCCCCACCAGTCGTTTCCTCAGGCAGGAGCAGCCACCGGAGGCGCCAATCACCACAGGCTCCGAACCCAACTCCGCCCCTCCCTGGGGATAGGCAGTGTCGCGGCCGCTCACCAGTTCCAAGTTCAGGCCAGCTCCACCAACTTCAGCAGCAGTGTCGCATGGGGTGGCTGGCAGTGCGCCCACGGTATGCAGGTCGGGCCCTCTGCAGTCATACAGTCAGCTCCGGGCCGGCGTGGAAGCAGTCAGGCTAATTATCGGGAGCAGCGCTCCGCAGACGACCCTGGCAGCAGTCAAGCTCGGGTCCGTCTGCCGCCCCATTCACGCCTTCTCTATGCCCCCGTATGGTCGCAGGGTGCAGCGGATGCTGGAGCAGGGTTTTCTATTGAAAATTTATTGAGATTCAAACTCCAGTTTATGTTATATGTCATAATTGAAATTACTGATAATTAATTGTTAATTATTAATTTTGTTGAAGTTTCTGATTAACCAACATTACTAATGAAAGAATTACACGCGGGAATGCATTTATGTTGCTTTATTAATACGTGAACTAAGTCAGTGAGTGAATTAATTAAATATGTGTGGCTAAAGTGCTATTTGTTTCGTGTTTGCGCTTTTAAAATAACGTGCTTTTAATGCTTGTTTATGTTGCAGATAACTAGATAATTACATACACATAAGGGTATTAGTGGGAATTAACACTGTTTAATCATTACGATGAAGTAACGTTGTTTTGTATTTCTTTTAATTAAGATGGTCCGTTTTGGCCTAATCCAAGATGGTCGATATTTACAGCCTGCATTTGAGTTGCTGAAATGCGAAGAGAGGCCTTGCTGAATATGGTTGAAAATCACCTGACTTCGGCCTCTGACTGTATTAAAAGTTTCCGTGAGGACAGCAGCTCCAGGCATGCTGCCAGTTGCCCTTGGAGAAGAATAAAGCCACAATGAACTCTGATAAACTTGCGGTGGCTTCACTATGATTCCGAGGAAGAGCATTCATGGATGTAACATTTTTTAGCTTGAGCTTCCTTCTTTTGTGTTTTTATTTTTGTGATTTTCGAGAGCGGAGATTTTCTAAATGTTGCAAGTCAACATCCTTTCCTGCTCGCTCTGCTCAACGGCTCAACGGACGTTTAGAGTTTGTTTGTTGCTTTCAATTTGTTAGTTTCCCTATAAATATTGTTAGACTAGAGAGGGTCTAAGGCCACTTCTTCCCGAACCTATGCTCGTGAGGATCGACGCTGATTGAGAGGACGGCGACTCGGGAGACTTCACTGAGAGACCTGTCCTGACCCAAATGACACTTAGCTAGAATAGGTAACTATGAGAATAATGATTTCGCTATTAATTGATTTTCCTTTGAACTAATTTAGATAAAAGATGACCTTTGTTTGAATCACAGTGTCGGGTGGTTATTTCTTTGTCATTTATTGAGTTTCAAATGTATTTCCTATGTTTAAAATCATGACTCAAGACAGTTTCTTTAGGTTGCATTGACCTCGTTTTAGACGCAGATTGTCTAAGTTTTCTCTCATATATTCAGTGTGGATAGAGTAGTAGAATGAATGTTAGTGTGATGGGCCCTAGCGTATGATAAGTGTATGTGTGCATGACTGTGGAATTACTCTGTCCGTGGAAGTAGGGAGAATTTATATGGGAAAAGAACAAATCCACAGAGACTACACCTGAATCAGATGAGGAGGTTGAAAATCCACCTGAGATTACTCCTGAAGAAGTAGGGTCAGAAGGAGATAGAGAGGGACAGATTGCGGAAGACCCCCGAGGAGGTGTAGGGAACATTCCTGATAAGCTAGGTGAAGGGACAAGTAGACAGCAAGAAGATTGCATGTCGGAGACCCGAGGAGGGACAGTAGCAGGGAAATCTCAATCGGTGGAAAAAGAAGTCTGTGGAGCAAAAGAGAATTGTTGAAGAACAAGAGGCAAATGAAAGTGAGAATGAGAAATCAGAGGGTCGAGTTCTGAGAAAGAGAACTTGGATTGGAGAAAGAAATAATAAAGAAGTGAGACCAAAAAGGAGTGTAAGAGGAGATCTTTGGCCTAACAAGATAAAGAGGCTGAGGTACAGACTGACACGAGCAAGTGCAAGTTCAAGTTCATCAAAAGCTGAACAGGTGAACGAGGTGTCGAGTCAGAATCAAGCAAAAGGTGAAAAACGAGAAGAATCAAAAGAACCAGAGGAGATCAAGAGAATCAGAAAACCTAACCAGAAGTATAGGTCACCGGAATGGACGTACGTGGCACTGTCTGAAGGTGAAGAGGCAGAAAGTCAAGGAAATCCAGAGGGGACCTTACGAGAAGTGGTTGAGGGGGAGAAAACTGTTGGAATCCTGAAAGTTATCTTGACTGACATTGGAGAAGAGTCAGATGCTCAGGATGTTGAAGATCTGATACAATTTGATGTTGCTGAAGAAGAAGTAAAAAGTGATGAAAATCCAAATTGATTGAACTAAAGGAGTCACTTGGAGAATAGTGAAAAGAAGAAAATCAAAATTAGCTTTTTGAAATAATCTAGTGTTCTAGTGTTTCCAGTAGTGGAGTAGAAGAGGCTAAGTCAAAAGACACTGCCAAAGTAGTAAAATGGCTAACACAGAAAATAATCAAAGTAGATGTGCCTTCTTGAAAAGATGGTGTAGAATGTGCTGCTGCTGTACAGGATTATTAATGCTGTTATGGGGTGTACTTGCTTTACTAGTTACCTTTAGGGTTACAATGGACACTTTTGGAATACATACTGAGAATATGACTAATATGGATGTATGACATTACAACGCATGCTTTTACAACGCATGCCGTTACAACGCATTTTTTACAACGCAAAATCTGTTACAACGCAAGTCTTTACAACGCAAGTCTTTACATCGACTTGCAGTAGATGGCGTGCTGACATTAAAAAAGGGTAATTTACTATTCTAACTCCAGTCCACGTTGCAGTAGGGAAGGTGTTTGGATAGTAAACTACTCTATTTTTAATGTTAGCACGCCATCTAGTGCAAGTCGATGTAAAGACTTGCGTTGTAATGGCATGCGTTGTAACAGATTTTGCGTTGTAATAGTTTCGTTGTAATGGTAGTGCGTTGTAAAAGTTGCGTTGTAAAGGTTGTTCCCCAACTAATATAGGGAAGAGTTCACAGAAAGTAATGCCAACTAGAATTAGTAACATTTACATACATAAGGATAGGTCAATTAATGATTTTTCTAGTAATGTTTTTTCGAAGTTGTTGTACGAATAATAAAGACAATGGAAGTAAGGGATTGCTACGTCTGTATGCAATTGCCTGCATCCGTTTCATAGGGTGTTACCTATCATAATTTACCAGCTACGTATGGGATTTCATGTAGTGTGCTAAGTAGTTTTTTTTATCTGTTAGAGAAAATAGATTATGAGATGTCTAACAAAGATAACATTTTTGGGCAATTACCTATGAATAAGAAACTGAATCCAGCTAAAGAAGCTAACATTTTTGGTGAGATTTTTATTGAAACAGAAGAATTAACATTAGATTACATTTTTAGAAACAATTTAACTTGCAGTTTGAAAGAAGAAGAAAAAGCTTTCCTAGACATGGTAGAGAAAAGGAGAGTGAGCATGTATGAGAAGGCAGGGAAATATAAAGTGAGTGAGACAATATGGGATATTGAGATGGGAAAGGAGTTGAGGAATGGGGCCAGTCCAACTTTGGCTTTAGACGCACCACAGAAGGGTAAACTATGCATTACCAGAAAGAAATCCCAATATGATAATTATTTTGTTGGGACTAGTGAGTGTCATGATACATACTTTATTGCAACAGGATGGGGTTTTAAAGGTGGAGAAGATCCAGTTTTCCCGGGAGTGTATTATATTTGTGGGAATAAGGCTTATTACAGGTTGCCTGACCATTGGTATGGCACGTGTTATGTTGGCCTGGTCTTTCCAAAGATTTTTCATATAGATAAGATAGAAGATGTAGAACACATTAATCTACTAACACGCTTTAAGAGAGAAACTTGGTCAGAAATTGTAGGTGATATCTTTGGAGCTTTAATTCCAGCAGTGGGAATTTCATTAGATGCATATGGAATTCAGAAGCTGTCAACAGTGGTGGATCGCTTATCGACAAGCACCGCTGGAGGGTTTCTTTTGGTAAATATGGAGATGATTGCCGTACGTGCCATGTCTATGCAAAATCGACTTGCCCTTGATATTCTATTGGCCAAAGAGGGTGGAGTCTGTGGAATGCTGAAGGTTCAACATTGTTGCACTTACATTCCTGACGAAAGCAAAGATCTGAAGATCTATATAAAAAATATTACTGATTTGCATGAAGAATTAGTACCACTGGAAGCTGAAAGTATCTGGACTAAAATGACTAATAAGCTACTTGCTGTTAAGAGTTTTATTGCTAAGATAGGTAGTACCATTATTGGTAAAATATTATTTCCTTTGACATGTGTAATTGTTGCTTTATTGATGCTTAGATTAGGGTGTTTGTGTTGTAAAAACAGGGGAGGGAAAAAGAAAATGATAAGACAGAATACTGAAAAGAAACAAAAGAGGTCAAAGAGAGACCCACAAGAAATAGAATTGGAAGAATTGAGGGAGAGTGTTTATTTGGAATCGAAGAGGGATGATGAAAGAGAGTCTGGTGTGTAGTGTCGTAAAAAGACATTTCAATTTCTCCTAAGAAATGGGGACTACATTTTTTTTTGGGTTGGTTTATGTGGTGATATATATCACCAAAGGGGGGATTGCTGGAGCAGGGTTTTCTATTGAAAATTTATTGAGATTCAAACTCCAGTTTATGTTATATGTCATAATTAAAATTACTGATAATTAATTGTTAATTATTAATTTTGTTGAAGTTTCTGATTAACCAACATTACTAATGAAAGAATTACACGCGGGAATGCATTTATGTTGCTTTATTAATACGTGAACTAAGTCAGTGAGCGAATTAATTAAATATGTGTGGCTAAAGTGCTATTTGTTTCGTGTTTGCGCTTTTAAAATAACGTGCTTTTAATGCTTCTTTATGTTGCAGATGGCTAGATAATTACATACACATAAGGGTATTAGTGGGAATTAACACTGTTTAATCCTTACGATGTAGTAACGTTGTTTTGTATTTCTTTTAATTAAGATGGTCCGTTTTGGCCTAATCCAAGATGGTCGATATTTACAGCCTGCATTTGAGTTGCTGAAATGCGAAGAGAGGCCTTGCTGAATATGGTTGAAAACCACCTGACTTCGGCCTCTGACTGTATTAAAAGTTTCCGTGAGGACAGCAGCTTGCCCTTGGAGAAGAATAAAGCCACAATGAACTCTGATAAACTTGCGGTGGCTTCACTATGATTCCGAGGAAGAGCATTCATGGATGTAACATTTTTTAGCTTGAGCTTCCTTCCGTGTTTTTATTTTTGTGATTTTCGAGAGCGGAGATTTTCTAAATGTTGCAAGTCAACATCCTTTCCTGCTCTCTCTGCTCAACGGCTCAACGGACGTTTAGAGTTTGTTTGTTGCTTTCAATTTGTTAGTTTCCCTATAAATATTGTTAGACTAGAGAGGGTCTAAGGCCACTTCTTCCCGAACCTATGCTCGTGAGGATCGACGCTGATTGAGAGGACGGCGACTCGGGAGACTTCACTGAGAGACCTGTCCTGACCCAAATGACACTTAGCTAGAATAGGTAACTATGAGAATAATGATTTCGCTATTGATTGATTTTCCTTTGAACTAATTTAGATAAAAGATGACCTTTGTTTGAATCACAGTGTCGGGTGGTTATTTCTTTGTCATTTATTGAGTTTCAAATGTATTTCCTATGTTTAAAATCATGACTCAAGACAGTTTCTTTAGGTTGCATTGACCTCGTTTTAGACGCAGATTGTCTAAGTTTTCTCTCATATATTCAGTGTGGATAGAGTAATAGAATGAATGTTAGTGTGATGGGCCCTAGCGTATGATGAGTGTATGTGTGCATGACTGTGGAATTACTCTGTCCGTGGAAGTAGGGAGAATTTATATGTTCTGATCTGCAGCACGGACAGGGATAGGCAGTGTTATGATGGTCAGCCCCCGGCCTCGGCGCACTCGATGACACTAGCCCCAATCTCGCCCCTCCTCTAGGGCAGGCTGTGGCTCTTGCGGCCTACACTCAGCTCCCGGGTCACAGTATCGATCGGGCAGAGTGGCCGAGTTCCAGCACCTGATGGGACAGTAAGTGCCTCTCGATCTTGAAGCAGGGTCACATCAGGGGGTTTGATGGCCGATAATAGTTGATTTGTCAGGATAACGGTAGGATGTCACGGGTTCGGGCGCGGAGCTCACTCACCGTGCGTCCGCCATGCTCATGATGACTATTGTAGGTCTGTAACTTAGCGCCTGTTTTTAAATGGTAGTTTTCGATACAACTGTTGCAAAAATTCATTTTCGAATATCATAACAATTAATTAATTTTGTTTGTCATGCATATTAAGGGAACGACCTTTAATTTTTTTATATTTTGTCATTTATATTAGGACCAACTCCTAGGGCCAGTGGACCACCATCTGCAACTGAAGACACCTCCACTCCAGGTCAGGCCAGGATCAAGCCTTCAGTCAGGACAGCACTCCTGCAAGTCCGAATGATGAGGGGATGCCCAGTCCATCTGGCCTGTCGGGGCAGAGAGCCCCAGAGTCACACTGACCTACAACTTCCCCCCCAGCTGCTACAACAACTACGCATATTGATACCTCTACTCTTTGTGTCCAGGAAACACCACCCCCATCTTGTGCCCCCCAGTCTTGACTACTGTTGAGCAACCACCACAAACACCACTTCCGCCAGCACCCAGAGGAATGGGCCACACTACCTCAAGGGGACAGGGTAGTGGGGGTGGGCATCCTGGGAGGGAATCAGTGCGACAGGAAAGTGAGACCCTTCATTTTTGTCACCCAGACTACCATTGATGAGTCTTGGGAGCAAAACAACAGTCCCACAATGTGATGGGTAAGGTCCTAACCTAGATCAGTGACCTTAAGCAGGTCCGCGAGCTGCACTTTAGTTTGTTTTCCTTGACTGGGGTGATACGTGACATTTATCAGCACATGTGCAGGGCTTTTCCTGTACCATCTACCCCTGTCTGTGGTGCTTCTACATCAGGACACAATAAACGTTCCACAGACAGGGAGGCTCTGCCACAACAGGAAAGTGATCCACACACCCCAGTCCTTGTACCTTTGCCCCTCTCCACCCTCCTCCGGAGGGGATGTTCACCCGGACCACCAGGAAAGGATGGCAAGACATCCACCTCCAAGAGACGACAAACATAATTTCCACCAGCCATGGCACAACCAAAATTCAGTGATGTCCTAAAAAGAGACCTTCCATTCAATCACAGTGCAAGTTGTTCCTTTACAAGATCTGTCCATCCCAGGTGGGTGTCTGTCCCAGGATCAACCCATGTTCCCTTTCTACTTTCCAACAGCAGATGACATGGTGAAGGACACTGAAACAGAATAGGAAATTAATGATTTCACATTTACAATTTGACTCAAATTACAAGTTAGCAGGGCACATACTTAGCACAAGCAAAGTTAATCTTTGTCAATAGACACAGTAGTCATTGGAGGGATCCACAAACATCTTTGCTTTGGACTTTCCTAAACTAACCATTCCTACCAAATTCCCATCCCATACTGATATGTCACATATCCTTCTGACATCAGGTGCGGCCCGTGCAGGTAAGATCGGTGGGGCTAGGTAGGGGCGTATTTGACAGACGACGATGAGGAAAATTAATCATCGAATCACCCCACACCCGGCCCCACCGCTCTTACCTGCAAGGGCGGCTCCTGTCTGACATTGGATTTCACAATATGTAAGGGTACAGTTACACTCAGGTGAAGAAGGTGTCCATGTCGTCTTGAAGCAGGTCAATTCCTTCCTCTTCACCACTGTCATCTTCATTGGGCATTTCAACATCGTCACCCGTGGCTCTTAAAGTTCTCCATCCTTTGGGATGATTGGGATGTTATGTTGCAAGGCAATGTTGTGCAGCATGCATCAGGCAACTGTGATTTGGCACTCCTTATCGATTGAGTGAAGGAGGACTCCACCGGTCTTGTCCAGACACCTAAATCTGGCCTTCAGGAGCCTAAAAGCCTGTTGTGTAGTTCCTATATTACCCATACAGGACCGTGCGTTTGGATAACATAAACTGTAGGATTGGTGGCAGACTGACTCTGAGCACACCCACCGAGAATGTTAGCCTTTCTGTTTTAGCTAGCTCGCAGTGCCACTAGACTCTCCTCTTATCGGGAGGAGAATCGTTTTTGGCAACCTCGGAACATGACAACCCTGATCACTCAGAATCGTGGAAACAATGTACTACCTTTCCCTCAGTCACTTCATGCTTACTTATTCGGTCTCAGAGAGTTACACTGAAGAAACAATAAGGCGTGTTACAATAAGAATTTATTGCACAGTTGTTCTTCTTGTGTAAAATAGATGTGCTGCAACAACCGTTTGACAGTAGCAGATATATATGATTAGTAGTACAGTGAAAATAAAAGGATAGTACAGTTCTTTTAGTTAAGTAGTTTTTATTGAAGATAAAAGCACACAAGATAAGCAATACAAATTAAGCCAGTAGGAGTGAGTAAATTGTAAAACATGTCGGCAAAAATAGAGGATGTCTATACGATAAGATAATACTACGGAGGGAGGAAACAGAGTTTAAGCAATATAAACAGTGAAAAAACTTAACAATTGGCTAAGAATAATCAATAATATGTAAAACATAATAAAACACCAAGAGGTATAAAACTCCTAAAAAACGTAATAGTGCAGATATACAATTTAAGTAGGCGAGTGAACATTTTTATGAAAAAGGGGAGAAGGAAAAAGAAAAAGAAAAAGGATAGGAAGAGAGAGAAAAGAGAAGTATAGGAAAGAGAGAGGACAGAAAAAGAAGAGAGAAGAACAAGATGTTAGAATAGATAGAAACTATGATGATGCTGATAAGAAGGATGTAAAGGGTAACCATAGTAGGTCGGACTTAATTTGTACATGAATGGAGGACTGACGGATAGAAGCAATTCTATGTTCATCACAAATATAGTTCCACCAATGAAGAGAGGATAGTTTAGAATTATCTTTCCAGCAAGTGAGAATGACTTTAAAGGCCACAGCAAGGAATAAGTCTAACAACGGAGAGGAGGGAGTGACTAGATCAAAATCTGGTGAAACAGTGCCCAAAAATACATTATGAATATTAAGTTGTACATTATTAGAAAAGATCTGAGTACACTTTGACCAAATCTCCTTCCAAAAGGCATAAACTTTAGGACAGTAAAACAGTAAATGTACTAAGGAGCCTTCAGCATTAGAGCAAGACCAACAAGATGGCGTGACAGAGTGATTAAATTTATGAAGTAAAAGAGGAGTAATGATGACTCTATTAAAAATAAAAAAGAGGGACTGTGTGATATTTGCAGCTTTGGAGGTTTTGAAGAGTTTCAGCCAAAACTTATCCCAATGTGATACTGATAGAGTCAAGGAAAGGTCATGTTCCCATTCTAGTTCCACCTTAGATTTAACCCTTGTGCAGATAGAAGTAGATAGAGATTTATAGATATAAGAGGCACTAGGAGTAGTATCGAAAGAAGTGTGAAATAATGAAGAGTCAGAAGGAGAAGAAGGAGGAGTTGGGGGAGAAGAGAATTTCTGTAGACACTCCTGCAAAATTGGGACTAGTGTATCATATTGCAGAATACAGGAATCAGGAAGATTGAAGGTAACTTGTAGCTGATGGAAAGAGAGAATTACATTGTTGACAATTAGCTGATGTACAAAAAGAAGACCCTTTTCTTTCCATTGTTTGTAATAGAATGACTTGTGGCGAAATTGAATGTACTTATTAAACCAAAGGGATGACGCTAGAAAAGATTCATAGTTATTCATGTTCTTAAAGAAAAGTGTATGCAACAACATATGGGAATGTTTCAAAATAGGGTATTTAGAAATAAAAGTACAGTTAGACATGTGTACAACATCTCGTATTGAAAATTCATTAAGCAAGGAGCATTCAACATTAACCCACACAGGCTTAGGCAAGTCTTGATAATCCCTAGACAAGGCAAAAAATTGACGAATCAAGAATGCATTATGATACAAATTAAAATCAGGGAATCTTACACCTCCTTCATTTTTAGGCCGAATCAATTTAGCTAGAGCAATACGTGCATGCTTGTTATTCCAAAGAAACTTTGTGCATAGCGAATTAATCTGGGGAAAATAATATTTAGGAATTTTGAAGGGTAACATAGATAATATAAACAAAATCTGAGGAACAATTATCATTTTGATTGTATCAAGTCTGCCCCACCAAGAAAGGAACAATGGAGACCATAAATTCAACAAATTAGTAATTTTAAGTTTTAAGGCAGAGAAATTCTGGACAAGTGTATCACGAATGGTGGGGGTAAACCATGTACCAAGGTATTTTATTTTCTGGGGACACCAAGTGAAATTAGACGATTCAAACATATCTGTAACATGAAGGATTTAAGGGTAAAATCTCAGTTTTAGAGAAGTTCAGTTTGTAACCTGAAACCTTAGCGAACACTGCAATTTCCTTCAAAAAAGGGGGCAGGGAGGATACAGGATTAGACATATAAATAAGGACATCATCAGCATATGCGGACAGTTTAATTTGTTGAGATTTAAGATTAAAACCAGTAATGAGAGGATTACTTCTGATACGCTCCAGAAATGGTTCTAGACATAATAGGAAAAGTAATGGTGAAAGAGGGCAGCCCTGGCGTGTACCTCTTTGAAGGGAAAAATAAGGGGAAAAAAGACCATTAACAAAAATACAAGCTTTGGGGTTGATGTATAACAACTTAACATAAGAAATAAACTTCGGACCAAAGCCAAACCATCGTAAGGTGTGAAGCAGAAATTCCCAATTAACACGGTCAAAGGCTTTTTCAGCGTCCAGGGATAAAGCCGCTAATGGGGAGGGATATTTTGTACTAAGAGCAAGGATATTGGAAAACATTCTGGAATTGTCAGAGGCCAAGCGACCTTTAACAAAACCAACTTGGTCAGGATTAATAAGATGGGGAATAATTTTCTCTAAACGAGAATCCAATATTTTTGCAAAGATTTTACAATCATAATTAAATAATGAAATAGGACGAAAATTTTTACAATAGGAGGGATCTTTATCTGGTTTGGGGATTACAATGAATAGAGCTTCCAAAAAAGAACCACAGGCTTGGGAATTGGAGATAAAAGAATTAAAAAGTTCTAATAATCTTTTTTTTTTTTTTTTTTTTTTTATAACTCTTTATTTAACTTTTCTTGTCATACAGTGCATCAGCATTACACACTTATCCGGACATTGGCAATATGGGTAAATGAAAAAGGCACCATCAGCAAAACAGAGCACAGTGAACAGTCTAATCATTGACAAGTGGCAGCCCAGAACCCTCCTCTCCAGAGCTTCCTCCATTTTCCCCTCCTAGTCTGCATAGAGCCACTACCCCTCAGCGCGTACTTATATACCCTCCCGTGCCGTACAGGGCACCCCTGCAGACACATAGTCGTGCCGTCCCATCCCCATTCGCGGAGAGCCCATACGGGCCATAGCGGCAGTGTGCCAGCACGTCGTGGGGGAGAAAGATCGCAAGGCAGCCGTCAGGGGAACCACCAGAGCCAGCAGCGTCCACCCCTCCCGTCCGCAGACTGGACGACCCTCCCCAGGGGAAACCACACCACATGCAGCCCCCCTAGCCGGAGCCACCCGCCGGTGAGTCCACCCCTACAGGGGCAGACGGCGATCGCTGGGCGCTGTTCGCCGCCAGGTACTGTGACAGGGGTCCCCAATGGTCGGGGGGACGGGATTTGGGTGGGAGCAGCTCTGAATACAACAGAACATTCTCCTGACAAGTAACCATATCCCGCAGCCATTCCTTAAATTTGGGCCGCCTTCCCCGCCCCCATCGGCACGCTATGCGGCGCTTGGCAAGCAGCAGTGCACAGGTTACAAAACGGCGATCCGGCTTCGGCACATCCCGAGTATACCCCAGAAGAGCCTGTATAGGAGAGGGCGGCAGCGGGGATCCCAGCATCTCCCCCAAGGCCTCATACACCTGATCCCAATATTCGTCTATGCTGGGGCAAGTCCAGCCCAGGTGCAAGAAGTCCGCTCCAGGAGAATGACACCTGTCGCAGCGGTCGTCGTCACGTAGACGGAATCTGTGCATCTGGGCAGGAGTACAGTAAAGGCGATGGAGAAACTTGTAGTGGATGATGCGGAACCTACTACTAGACGAGATCATTTCAGTCTGCGAACAGCAGAACCCCCACTGTTCATCCGTGAGCTCAGTGCCAATCTCGGCCTCCCAGCCCGCACGGGACCGCAGCACCAGGCCCCCGTCTCGGTCATATATCCTCCGATACAGTGCAGAGACAATATGCGAAGGCGAAGGAGAAGAAAGCATATTATGAAACGGCTCCAGAACTGGAGGTTCATTCGGATATGCCGGCAACACTTTCTGTAGCCCGCTTCGGAGGCGAATAAAGGCAAAAGTTTCCAGGGGGTAGGGACAACGTCCCCGTAGAGGAGCGGGAGATCGCGAAATCTACCCGCATGGAAGAGGTCACCCCAGTTAGCAAACCCCATCTTCAGCTTGATTCTCCGGAACAGTTCTTCTCCTAGAAGCGGAAGAGCCGGGTGGTACACCAGGGGCATCAGAGGGGAGTAGAGAAACGACGACCCCAGACGATCCGCAATCGCGCCCCAAGCATGCGCCGTGGCCTGCACAGGGTTGCGATCCGCACGGGACGATGGCACCTCCGCGAGGACTGCCCCCTCAAGCGGCACCGGATCCGCCAACCAGTGTTCCACCGCCGTCTGCGGCATGAAGGGCAAAGGTCGATACCAGTAGTACGCATAGTGCGCCTGAGCACAGTTATAATAAAGTTGAAAGTCCGGTATATCGAAGCCGCCCTGCCCATAGGGCCGAGTAAGGAACGACCACCTGAGCCGAGGTCTCTTCCCCCCCCACACCAATCGGATAAGCTCCGATCTTAATTCCCGGAAGAAAAAACCGCCCGGGTGAAACGGAATATTGAGGAAGAGGTAGAGCAGCTTGGGGAGCACGACCATCTTTATAAGGGAAACTCGACCCGCCATGGTTAGGGGCAGGGTCAACCACCGGGCCACATGCGAGCGTATGATCTCGAGCGCCCTGCCATAATTCATACGCAGTACCTCCTGCCGGTCCCTAGAGACCCAAACTCCCAAGTATTTCACGCTCTCATCGCACCATTCCAGCGGATAGTCAAGTGGAATTTTCTCTATACCATCTGTGAGGGGGAAGACCGTGGATTTGCCCCAATTGATGTGAATTCCCGAGTAGAGCGCAAAGCGGACAAACTCTCGAAGGATGGGGTTCAGATTATCCCTCGGATGCTTAACGTAGAGTGTGAGGTCATCTGCATAGAGCGACAGCAGGACCTGCCGCTGCTGGCATCGCAGGGAGGCCGCGAGATAGTTCTGTCGAAGACGGGACGCCAGAGGTTCAATTGCCAGCGCAAAAAGAAGAGGCGACAGCGGGCAGCCCTGTCGGGTACCCCTAGTCACCCGAAATGGAGCTGAGACTCGGCCATTGATAAGAACCCTCGCCTTGGGGCTACAGTATAGTATCTGAACCCACCTAGAAAACGCCACAGGCATACCCATATTTTGAAGGATCAAGTGGAGGTAATCCCACTCGACCGAATCGAACGCCTTGGTGGCGTCCAGGAAAACCGCCACCAAAGCAAGAGAGGGGTCCGCATTATTCAGCACCGAGAAAAGCGTCCGCAGATTGTGGGATGTGGAGCGGCCCGGGATGAAACCCGCCTGATCCGGCAGTATCAACCCCCCGACCAGAAGGTTTACCCGGTTCGCCAGCACCTTGGCCAGGACCTTCACATCACTGTTAATGAGAGAGAGCGGTCTGTACGAGTCGCAGCTATCCGGGGGTTCCCCCGGTTTAAGGAGAGAGATAATGAGCGTCTCCGACATACTGGGCGGGAGGGAGCCAGTCTCGTTTGCCTCTTCAAACACCTCACGCAGAACCGCTGCGAGCGGGTCGATGAAAGTTTTATAATAGTCAATTGGGAAACCGTCCAGGCCTGGGGATTTTCCCGACGCAGTCTGCATGATGGCTTCTTTGATCTCATCCAGGCCTATAGGGGCCGCCAGTAACTCACGTTGGGCATTCGACAACCATCCGAGGGTGAGCCCAGACAGGTAATCGGTCATCTCCAGGGGCGCTACCCGTTGGGACGTGTACAGGGCGGAATAATGAGACACGAAGGTAGACAGTATGGAGGGTGTGTCGCGCTGCAGGGTGCCATCCGGAGCCCTGACCTCCAATATGTGATTAGTGCCGCAGGGGGGGCGAACCGCTCCCGCCAGGAACCTGCCGGGGCGCTCACCCTCCCATACGCGCGTGCCTTAAAGTGCTTACCGCGGAAGCGCACCTCCCTCTCAGCCGCAGTCTTGAACTCAGTCAGCTTAGTGCGGTAGTCTAATTGGATCGCAGGATCTCGCATGAAGGCAGGGTCAGTTTCCAGCGTTTGCAAAGCCCGTTCCAAAGCCGTCAGCTCCGCGCGAAGCGAGCGGAGCACGCCCGAGCCCTTAGAAATACACACACCCCGCATGGTGGCCTTAAAGGCCTCCCATACTGTCGCCACGCTATAGTTCTAATAATTTGGGTGCAAAAATTGAGGAGAAAGCAGAAAGTAATTCAATTGAAAAACCATCCGGGCCTGGAGCTTTTGCTTTCTTCATAGATTTAAGTGCATCAGATAATTCTTGTAAGGACACTTCATCTTCAAAGGGTTGAAAAATATCTTGAGAAATTTGAGGCTTAGGGATATTCCTGAAAAAAGTAGCAAAATCATCTTCAGAGGGATTGGTGGTTTCCGTGTAAAGTAGCCTATAATACGATTGAAATGTGTCAATAATATCTGAATCAGATGAGAGGAGAGAGTCGTCAAATTCTGAATGGATTGGGCCAATGGCTTTTCGTTCTGATTTAATTTTTAGGTAGTTTGCCAACATTTTCCCGGCTTTATTTTGGCCTCCATGATACTTCGACTTAACCTTGAGGAGAATATTACAGGCCTCCGTTGTGGCAATCTTATTCAGGGTGGATTTGGCTTTGATTAACTCTTGTAGAGATGATGAGGATTTGGAAGAGTAATACTTATGCTCTAACGCTTTTATGTGGGTTAAAGTTTCTTTATACTTAGCATGCAGCAATATTTTCTTCTTTGAGGAATAGGCAATAGTAAAGGCTCTGAAAGATGCTTTAAAAGCATCCCAATTGTTGTGTAGGGAGGTATCTAAGGATTTATTAAAAGAAAAAAATTCCTTAATAAAAGCAGTCGCCTCTGAAATAAAAGTGCGATCTGATAAAAGAAAGTTATTGAAACGCCATCTACCTTGTTTGAAAGTGGTGAGGGATAAGTCAATGTGGGTAGAGACAGGAGCATGGTCCGAAATAAAAATAGATCCAATCTCAGATGACTGGAGACAAGGTAGCAGTGATTTGGAAACAAGAATATAATCAATACGAGATCTAGTATGATGTACAGGTGAAAAGAAAGTGAATTCTGAGGTATCAGGGTTACAAGTTTTCCAAGTATCGAATAGCGGGCGAGAGGAAATGGCTGTTTGAAAGGATTTGTGGGATTTGTCAGGTTTGAACTTGCATTTGGATTGCCTATCAGTGAACGGGTCTAACCAATTATTAAAATCACCACCAATCACAATATTAGGAAGTGACAATAATTTCAATTTGACAGAATTCCAAAACTCAATGTCTGGTTTAACAGGTCCATAAATATTGAAAAAAGTCAATTGTCGTTTATTAATGATAACCTCAGCCAATACCCAACGACCATTCGGATCACTTTCAGATGATAGTATTTGAGCATTAATGGATTTATGAAATAAAATAGCGACACCACCGTGTCGGTCATTGGCAGGAGAGAAAACAATCTGATTGACCCATTGACGTTTAGGTTTAAGTGATTCTTTATCATTGCAATGAGTTTCCTGTAAAAAAGCAACCTGGGTGTTAAGTTTAGCTAGATGAGACAATACCTTTTGACGCTTGACGGGGTGACCCAGACCACGAACATTCCACGACACGACATTAACCATATTTCCGGGACCAGGGGAAGGTACGAACATAGGACCATAAAACTGCAGGGTTGACAAGAGGAAAAAAGGGAAGACATGTTACAATCAGTAAAACATGAAGACAAATCTTATGAACTAAGCCAGACCTAGAAAACAAGAGTAGAAATGAGGGAGAACGAAAGAAAGAAAAATAGAAAGGAGGAAAAGAAAGAGGAAGGGGATGAGGAAAGGGGAAGAAGAGAAAAGCAAACAGACCAAGGACGAACATCCAGATCTGAAAAAAGAAAAAAGAAGATCTAAGAGCAGGGAAACGTGGTGACACCGAAGGACGCGGACCACAATGAAAGCAGTAGCAGAGGACAAAAATAAGAAATGGGCTATAAGCCTCACAAGAATAAAGAAGGACAGGGAATCAACATAAGAAAAACAGGCAAGTCAAAGAAAACAATTAAAGCAGGAACAATCCGACAATATAAATGAAATCAGGAGCCAGTGTCCATGCCATGCGAAGAAAAGTTCTGCAGGAAAAGTCTGAGTTTATCCGGATCCTCAAAAGAGCGAGAGCGACCCTCATGAGTGATTTTGCAGAGGCATGGGTGAAGAATTCCATATTGAATGTTGAGTTGTCGCATTTGAGGCCGAAGAGCAAGGAATTCTTTGCGTCTGGCGTTAGTAGCCTTAGATATATCTTGAGAAATGAAAATGTTATGACCAGACCAAGTAAGGCGACGTTTAAATCTGACAGCCTTCAAAACTTGCATTAGTTCGGTGAATTCCAAGAACAACATTATAATACCACGAGGTTTATTAGCAGATGGCTGAAGCCGACCCAAGCGGTGCGCTCTTTGTATGTTGAGAGGATGAGACAATGACTGAAGGTCCAAAAGTTCTGGAAGAAATTTCTGTAAAAATGAAACCAAGTCAGACCCTTCAACATTTTCTGGCAGACCAAAAAGGCGTAGGTTGTTTCTGCGATTGCGATTTTCAAGGTCCTCAGTGTGGAGTTTTAGTTTCGCAATTTCTTGTTCAAGATGAGGAATCTTAGCAGAGATATCTTGAATGTCACTAACTCGTTGTTCAAGATCAAGAACTTTACTTTCCATAACAATCCATCTTTCCTCAATTTGCCTAAGCTTGTCATTGGTGGCAGTCATGAATGGCTGAAGGCCACGAACCTCATCCAAAATAGTATCCAGGATCGGATTTTGCGATGATAAAATTGGTGAAGGTGGATCATTTTTGTGCCTTTTCGGTTTTGTGCCAGAGACCGATGGTCTGGACAAGTGGGATTCACTAGCCATCATCAAACACAACAGCCAGTCAAACCAAAAAAGAAAAACGAGAAAGTGAGACCAGAGCAGCAAAATTTTGACGGAGCTGCACTGCAGGGAGGTAAGTGCGCCACTCACACAGGTGCACTGAATCAACTCAGGGAGTGACGACTGGCAATGGACTTGAGCTTAGGCTTGAACAGGACCGAGGTACCCCAGGGACCTTGCACTGATGTATAAAAAACAGTGTACCCAAGACTGAATGCAAAAAGTCCATCAATTATAGACAAAGAGCACCTGGTAAAAGCAGCAGCGGTTGAAACACTGCATATTGAAGTAGGAGGCGGGCCAGAACATTGCAGTATCAGGTAGAGGCGAAAAGAAATTAAAAACGGTTAAAAATATCGATAAAACATCCAGAGGTGGGCTTCAGGTATCACAAAGGAGCTGGTTGAAGGTAACACAGCTTCATTTGAGCAAACGACAAAGATTGATGAAGAGAAAGCGAGCGCTGCAAAAAACGGGACAAAATGGCGGCCGCTCGCATCTCTGATGAGGAGAAACCGCCGATGCGAGTAAAAGTCTCAAGGTGCATAAAAAATAAGAGCGGAAGCGGTTGAAAGACTCACCGCGATGTCCTCATCACTCCGCCGTCCCTCAAAGCAGCCCTACTGCCAGAAAGACGACAATAATTGATTCCGAGTCCCGCGACGACGCGGAGCTCAAGCCGGGTCCGCCATCTTCCCTCGGCGTTCAAGCCACGCCCCCTAATAGTACAGTTCTAACATCTTGCAATAATCATGAATACATACATGAATATAAAATGCTTGATAAAAGTGCGCGTACTCCTACGATTCCTATATAGATGTACCTAAGTCAACCTAGCATGTGGGTAGGTGTGAAGCCAAGAATCCCTCTAGGATTTAGTCTAACCCCATTACCTGTAGTGAGAGAGTATGGGACCCTGTCCTGGTCTCGAGTTGGACACCCCACGAGGGATGTGTTAGACCACTGTCAGCTGAAGCATCTGCATGCAGGCCCCTCAGTGTTTCTGGTCAGTGTGTCGGCCTGGAAGTCTCGGTCCCCTCTGCCAACCCTAGCAAGATGTGGTGTATTTATACAGAAAGCATCTAGGGTTTCTTTGTCCCTTGCTTCTTGTATTAGCCATTGTTGGATTTGAGGATGACGTATGGGATGAACCTTGTACGTAGATATTATGCAGGTGGTGTAGCCTCTGCCTGGTTTCCAAGAACCCTTATGAATATTCCTTCATACTGTATGAGTCCATTGATGAAGTTATAGGGTGCTATTGTTCAGGGAAAAACCATCCTTCTGCGCCCAGGACTACAACTAGGTAAAGGTTCAATCCTAAAGGCTCGTTACTGTGTAGTAGTAAGGGAGATAATGTAGGTGAAGGTGTATGATATTACCCGGGCCTATATATACCTATATGAAACATTACATCCACTCCTCTTCCGAACAGTCAACAATGATAAAAATGCTAATGAACTACTCTTTTTACTAGGGAGTAGCGCATAAAATTATCAGTGAGCTTCTTTAAAACCATTTAAAAAATAGTCTAATGGGGGGGAAAAAACAATTTAGTATTTGAAATGTCACTTTAAGCCAAAGTCCTAGTTGAGTTTGTTTATATAAATCGAACCACTACAAGCGTCAGAAGGCCATGCTTTCCTAGCGAAAGTGTCAATTAAAGGAAATGTTCCAAATTTAGTTGTTTCAAACAAAAAGGAAAAAAACAAATTATTTCACAGCACACAATGAGCCAATTATAGATTAAGTATCCTGGCTGGGAGACGTAACATCGCCGTCGCTCGCTTTTGCAGAGGATGATTCCTGTAATACCTTGCAGAGCACATCTATTGAGCACAGATGATACTCCGAACTGCCAATAGCTGGTGCAGAGGCAGCTGATGCTGTAGTCGAGATATGAGTGTTAGTGGAAGAGCTGCTGCTCAACCCAGTTGTAGCAAAAGTCACCTGCGGGTTCTCGAGGAATGCAGCCATCAAGATAGGAATACGCTGGGGACATTGCCGAGCATGGACCCTCACCGGTTCCAGCATGGTATTTATGTCCGATGGCGTTGCCGATGGAAGTGTCAGACAGAGATCTAACATGCATTCTTCTCCGCAAAACAGGCATCGAAGAACAGGTAAGATGCAATCTATCCAGACTGGTCTAAACGATAGGAACCAAGAGGTGCTCAGTTCCCATAAGTGAGGTGTGCCCAGATGTTGTACCATCCGTTCACGGTATTTACGCTCCAGGAGTGCTTTTGCCATCTCATTGGTGATTGGGCCGTCCATTGCGTAGCAGGAAAATAACAATCAGGATACCTGCTATTAAGAGCAGGATCAGCGGAAGACCTCCAAAAATGCTTCCCAATATGGAGTCTATAAAGTTTGGAATAACTCTGAGGACTGTCTGAAAGGTGCTTGGAAATCCTGACCCTATGGTCTTAAATAGATGTACAATACCACTCGTATCAGACATATTAATGATACGTCCCACCATTTCTGTGAAATGAGAGGGGCAGTTTGTACGTGTGAGTGCCTGTATCTCAGACGAGGTTATGTTATGTTATGTTAACAGGTATTTATTAAGCGCACGGCTACTCCAAGGAGGGTCCCGGCGCTGAAGACAAAAGACCCACAACACTGAGCCATAAGTGCTCCAGTTTAAGGCTGCTATTAGAATAACCAGGTTTTTAATTTCCTTCTGAAGGTGAGGAGATCCTGGGATTTCCTCAACTCGAGAGGCAGGCCAAGCCAACACTTGGAAGGATCTACCGCCCCTCCGAGAGAGCTGGACACGTGGGGTGAGGATCAGTGACTGGACAGATGACCTCAGAGTTCGACACGGAATATAGTGTTGGAGTCTATCCCCCAGATATGGGGCACCAATTTTATGAAAGGCCTTAAAAACCAGCTTTAATGATTTAAAAGCGATCCGTTTCCTAATAGGTAGCCAGTGCAGGGAGGCTAGGAGAGGTGTGGAATGGATTCTCGGCCCGTACTTTCTTGTAATATTCCTTCAAGGCTTGACTGTAGATTACTTTATCTGCAGGATTATAGTGTCTACGCCATAGCCTTTCCAGGTGTTTACAAGTGCTTTTACTTATTTTTAAGGTTGTAGTGAACCATGGGGCTGACACTCTAATGGCTTTATTCACCTTCATTTTGGGTAAAGCTCGGGCCGCCACATTTTGGATCACCTGGAGGCGAACAAATAGAAATTCAGGAAGGCCAAGATACAGAGCATTTGCATAAACCAATCTTGATACCACCAGGGCTTGGACTATCGTCTTCCGGTGGGGGACTGGGAGAAGAGGCAGAAATATCTCAGCATCCCAAAACAGGTCCCGGCCACTGATTGAATTTGGGCCTTTATTGAGAGAGAGAGTCATCAAATTTGACGCCCACATTTTTTACAATCTGGACGGCTGCAGTGGGAGGAGACATGTCTTGCGGCCACCAATGATGCCAAAGTTCACAGAAGAACATCATCTCTGACTTCTCAGAGTTACACTTCAGTTGGTTATTCCTGAGCCAGTGGAAAACCTCTGATAGGCATATGTTTATTTCCTTACTGTTAAATTCTGAGTTCTTTCCGCAGGTGAACAGCAATTGTGTATCATCGGCATATGACACTATCTTAGCCCCATAGTTCTCTGTGAGACACGCTAAAGGCGCCATATAAACATTGAACAAAAGTGGGGCACGGTATCGAAGGCCGCAGAGAGATCCAGCAGTACCAGAGCTGCCCTGCCCCCCTTGTCCAGAGTGATTTTAATAGTTTTCACGACTTCCAGAGAGAGAAGTCTCCGTGCTAAAATTGGCTCTAAAGCCCGATTGGCTTGGATGGAGGAGATGGTTGGCCTCAACATAGTCTGTGGTCACTGAATTAACATAGCTCTCCAGAACTTTAGAGAAGTATGGTAGTAAAGATATCGGCCTATAATTGCTGGCCACCGAGGAATCAGCCGTAAGTTTTTTTAAAAGAGGAAGGATTTTGGCATTTTTCCAGATCTTAGGCATTTCTCCCCCCTGGAGGGCAGTATTCAAAACTGCATTGACTGCCGGATTAATTACCTCCGCAATGGTGGCCAGAATTTTGGTCGGACAAGGATTGGAGGGTGACCCGGATTTGAGGGCGTTCATCAGTGCCAGGGACTTATCCAGTGATATGGGGGGGAATTTAGTAAGTGCAGGGCCTATGACACAACGACTGGGACAGGGCAGAACTCTGTCCCATCCAACTACTGGTAGTTGAGCTGCAAAAGAGTCTTGGATGATCTTAATCTTGTCAGAGAAGAAACAGTCCATCAAGTTGGCCCAGATCTCACTGGGGACGAACGGGCTGCTAATAGCTTTAGGGGAGGAGAAATCTTTAACAATATTGAAAAGTTCTCTGCATCTATTCCCCGCATGTTCAATTTTAGCAGCTAGAAAGAGTTTTTCCCCTCATGCACATTCCTATAGTGCTCCTTAAGGGTATGTTTGTAGCCAGTTTTGTCTGTCAGCTTGTAGTTAGTGCGCCATGACCAGGCGTTTACAAGCACTCTTACTTTTCCTAAGTGCCTCATTAAACCAGGGGGCTGAGGCTCTATTGATTTTTGACTTCCGCCTAGTAAAAGGGGCTAGTTCTAGGGTAAGAAGTTGGAGCCAATTCTCCAATGCCAGTACATCCTCTTCCAAGATCCCATTGAGGGGAATAGGATGGAGACAGAGAGCCAATTGCAAAGCCTCTGGAGTGATCAAATGAATGGGCCTGTAGCTGATCTCCTTGGGCAGATTGTGTGGTGGAAGGCTGTCACAGTCCCTGTTAATTCTAAATTTGAGCAGAAAATGGTCGGACCAGGCTAAAGGTAACGGGGTGTCCAATTTGATCTGTTTAGAAGAAAAAACCTGGTCCAGCGTGTGGCCTTTATCATGGGTCGGGAGATGAACATATGGAGACATGTTAAGAAAGTCTAAGGCTTCAAACAGCCCTCTAGACTCGGGTTCCGTCAAGTTATTCATATGGATATTAAAGTCCCCGAGTAACAGGCAGTGACTATATTTCGCCGCAATCGGAGCAATGATGCGGCTGATTAATTCCAATAACATCCCGGCGGGCCCAGGGGGGGCGTTAAATAACTACCCCTACAATGGACTGTTGGGCAGAGATTGTAATGAGGAAGCTTAGGCTTTCAGCCCCCTCTATCTTCCCAATAGTTAGTGGAGAATAATTAAGAGGGCTCCGGACAATGAGCGCAACTCCCCCTCCCCATAGGGTGGTCTTTCCTAATGATCTGGTAGCCCGGCGGGACCGCAATAGCAATCGTAGGGTTGGAGGCTTCTGTTAGCCAAGTTTCTGTTACAAACACTAGGTCGGGGGAGGAGTCTGTTAACAGATCAAATAATTCAAGTTGGTGCTTCTTTATTGAGCGAGCATTGAGAAGGAGCGCATTCAATTGCCTACCTTCCCCCCACGTTCGGTCTAACAGTGTCTTGGTATTGTAGCTCGAACAGGGCTCTGAACATGTCTGCGATGCCGTCCAGTTGCAATAACTACACACAGTGCCCTTCATAACCATCCAAGTTGGGAGGTGAGGGGTACAACTGGCATTCTTACTCATATTCACAAGTTCTTCCCTATTGTATATCAGATGTCCCTTTATCTCCATTGTCAGGCTGGCAGCCTTTCCGGCTC
This sequence comes from Triturus cristatus, assembly GCF_964204655.1. Taxonomy (NCBI): domain Eukaryota; kingdom Metazoa; phylum Chordata; class Amphibia; order Caudata; family Salamandridae; genus Triturus; species Triturus cristatus. Next base: position 1,363,376,467 of record NC_140590.1, read on the forward strand.
CTGCCACTTCCGGGACGCTGACGGGCGCAGACGGGCTTGCCTTAGGCGCGCCTTCGGCACCTTGCGATTTGAAGATCAAGGGTCTCCCGGGAGGTGGTCAAGAGTATAGTTTTCTGTAAAAGCATGGCTTTCATTCTGCTCAAAGTATCAAATTGTATAAAGGAAACATTTAGCGAAGGCCATAGCGGCGCCTCCCTGACTGTACTTGTTGGGGAAACCCTGGAGTTCACCGTGACCAGATAGGCAATCCCCGGAAGCATCCCACAAGTATCAAGTAACTCCCATTCGAGAGCAGCTTGAATACAGGTGTAATCACGGCTGCTGGAGTTCCTTTCAGGTGGCAGGACAAGTTCGCTTCTCAACCATTACAAGCTCCGATTAGTAAAATATCCTGGCACATGAGAGAACCACTCAAAGCGTTCTTGCAGTTTGTACCGCTTAGAAACACTTCTCGATCCCCACTCCGGCATCGAAATCTGTACGGTAATTCCCAAGATTCCCTAATGCATTCCTTACCCATTTTTTCATATTTGCCTGCCTGCTTTTGTTCACGGCAATATTGAAACTGAAAAGTAGTGACCGGTAGAGTTATGTGGCCATGGATTAGCCATTCCATGGATGGTGATTCCGCTACCATAAATGGTAATCTATCCAGTTTTTCAATGCGAAGCAATGTATATTTTGCTCCCCTTTGTGCCATTTCTATCTGTTTATCTGTTAGATTGTATTCAGAAAACAGAGACATATTGTTGATAAAACGCCAAGGCTCATAGCCTGCAGGCAAAGATTGCAGCGTCCAGCTTAACAACATGATAGAACGTAACTGAGATTGCCCTTGTTGGAATATGGCCAAATCTTGTTCTTGCATGTCTATTGCAGAAGATACAATGTTGCTTAAAGAGTATATCCTGGAGGTCAAAGTTGTTAACCCATTATCCACTTCGCTAATGCCTTTTCTAAGTTAATACGGTCTATTTCCCGTATTCTCTCTGCAGCCTCTTGTTGGGATATTTTCCAAATTTAATTGGAGGCAGCATAAATGCCAGCTTATATAAAATGTTTCTGACATGACTTCCTGGGACCTAGTAAAAAATCCCTAAGATCCATGTCATGTGTGAGTAAGGATGGTATACAACCTTTACAAAGCAACTTTTACAACGCACTACACTTACAACGCATTCTTTACAACGCAACATCTACTACAACGCACTCCATTACAACGCAGGACACTACAACGCATTTTTAAAAACTACCTTTACAACGCATTCCATTACATCGCATACTACCTTTACAACGCATACCATTACAACGCATAATATTACATTAAAACCCTACACTATCCAACACTTACCCTACTGTTGCACCCCCTGGAGTTAGAATAGTAATTTTTACCCCTATACTATCCAACACTTACCCTACTGTTGCACCCCCTGGAGTTAGAATAGTAATTTTTACCCCTATACTATCCAACACTTACCCTACTATTGCACCCCCTGGAGTTAGAATAGTAATTTTTACCCCTATACTATCCAACACTTACCCTACTGTTGCACCCCCTGGAGTTAGAATAGTAATTTTTACCCCTATACTATCCAACACTTACCCTACTGTTGCACCCCCTGGAGTTAGAATAGTAATTTTTACCCCTATACTATCCAACACTTGCCCTACTGTTGCACCCCCTGGAGTTAGAATAGTAATTTTTACCCCTATACTATCCAACACTTGCCCTACTGTTGCACCCCCTGGAGTTAGAATAGTAATTTTTACCCCTATACTATCCAACACTTGCCCTACTGTTGCACCCCCTGGAGTTAGAATAGTAATTTTTACCCCTATACTATCCAACACTTACTCTACTGTTGCACCCCCTGGAGTTAGAATAGTAATTTTTACCCCTATACTATCCAACACTTGCCCTACTGTTGCACCCCCTGGAGTTAGAATAGTAATTTTTACCCCTATACTATCCAACACTTACCCTACTGTTGCACCCCCTGGAGTAAGAATAGTAATTTTTACCCCTATACTATCCAATACTTACCTTAAATGCAATGTAATATTATGCGTTGTAATGGTATGCGTTGTAAAGGTAGTATGCGATATAATGGAATGCGTTGTAAAGGTAGTTTTTAAAAATGCGTTGTAGTGTCCTGCGTTGTAATGGAATGCGTTGTAGTGGATGTTGCGTTGTAAAAAATGCGTTGTAAGTGCATGCGTTGTAAAAGTGTGCGTTGTAACGACATACATCCAGTAAGGATAAGTGCTGTTTCACTTCTGTGAGTGTTGAAGTTTCTAGCCAATCAAGGCACAACTTCCCAACACTGTAGGGTGTCACTACCCCTGGATGATCTCTTTGTACATAGCGTGTGTCTGGCCTATGGATACTGAACCCTTTGGTGGCCCCAGAATCTTTGCTGACATCTGATCGTGTCTATGGGCCACACCAACCATCCTTTCCTATTAGGGTCTGATCTATTGTACCGAAAAATGTCATCTACTTCTACCTCTTCTTGCGAAGATGAATTTTGCCACCCCTCCATCTGTGATGGTGTTTGAAGCTAAGGTGTGTTCAGGTCCTTGTTCTTGGCTAGTCCAAGACAGGATGTCTGTTGCACAGTGTCATTTAGAAATATCATCTGCTGTGGAATGAGGCATGCTCTAACTAGCACTTCTGTTCCCTGGACTTGCCAGTCTCTAGAACCCCAGACTGATTTTAAGTCTATTGTGTCCTTCCATAGGTCAAAACCTGTTCAGGCAATCGGGTTATAAAGGAAGCAGAGTAAAGCTGTTTGGTGTTAGTCAACATAATTTTCTGTGCCGATGTGGATGCCACTTTATAATAAAATTACTTTGGGTCAGAAGTGTTAAACCCTGAAAAATATGAGAATTTCTGTGCAAATGTTTGAAAACTACCTTTTGGTGGTGTAGGGCAATGTTCCCTCTGGTGGTAGTCAAAATCATTTCTAGGTGTTATAGATTTGTGCAAGAAATGATGACCATAATGTTGGTAACAGTACAAAGTGTCATAGTCTGAAGTACCTTCTAGCATTTCAGTGTTTGGAAATGCGGCAGTTTTCTCTAAATCAGACAACATGTTAACAGTTTCAGAGTCAATTATCAGAAAATGGACTGGAGGCAATGATATCACTCAATGAAATTTTAAATACATGAGAAATTTTTTAGAGTTCAGTTGGACAAATATATATCAAAATCAACCTTGTCCCAAACTATACCATCCGGTATAGGAACTGCTGTAATGTTAATGGCTCCCCTGGGTCGGGAGGGACGAGCAGGCTCAGCTAGTTCTGAGGCCACCTCTCGCGAGTTGTGTATAGAGGCCACTAGTTCTGATCCCGGGATTACAGGTTTAACCCCGCCAACTGGATCTGCCACTGGTAGGACTGTAACCTCCATCTCACCAGTGCTCCCGGGCTTCAGTGCCGTAGACCATAGGATGATAAATCCACCACATCAAACAGATTCCATAAATTCCCTTACTCCGCACGCTCTGGATATGAATGTGGGGGTCTCTTCCAATTTGCATTTAGCAGATAATAAGGTTGTACATCTGGTCTCATGGAATGTGGCCGGGCTGCAAAGAAAGTTGGCACTCCCTGAATGGAACTCCTTCATCGAGAAATTCGATGTATGCATGTTCCAAGAAACTTGGAGCACTCTTCCAATACATAAATCTGGATACACCACTTTTTTTCTACCAGCCCAGAGTAGTGGAAGGGGTAGACCAGCCGGGGGTTTACATGTATGGATAAAGATCTCTCTGAACTGGGTAATAATTACTCATGATTCTGGGTGTTGGGATATTCAACACATTTCATTGGGGGGATCAAACAAGGGCAGCAGGATAAAGTTATTTAATATTTATGTAAGAGGGAACACAGGGGATACAAATTTAAGCACTGTATCGATCTTAGATCAGGCACTAGCCAACTGTCCCCCCAACTCTAAAATCATTGTGGGAGGGGATTTTAATTGCACCTTTGAACCCCTAGATGGTGATGACCCTTTGGGTACCGAGGAGGCGGACTCCAGATGGTCTATTCCGGCCCTGTCCTTGGCCCCAATTAAAAAATGGTCAACAAAGGTTATACAGATCAACTCCCTCACCGTGGACTATAACCTCAGAGCTCTTAACGGTAGGACTCCCTCCGACCCCGATGGTGCGATGACCTTTAATAGGCTCAGTAGTCCATCAAGAATTGATTACATCTTAATAGATGTGACACTGTGTTGCGACTTAATAGATATGGAGGTGATCCCTTCACAGGATAGTGATCACAACTCTTTATGTATGACGTTGAGATGGGGGAAGCGTAATGTCAACCGGAGGTTATTGCACCCGCGGTCCACCAAAGAGGTGGTACCAACTCAGGGTAACCGCAAGTTGAAATGGGATAAAGTTCAATCGCAGGTTTACAATTTGGCAAGGATTAGAGCGCATGTCGAAGATTTGACCACAGAATTGGCGGCGCTCGACCAGGAACCAGCGACCGCCCAGGGTATGTCTTTTATACAGGCGTATAACAACACGGTTGAGGAAGTTGGGAAATTCTTTTTAACTGAAAACAAAAAGGGCAGGGGAGATATTAGGAAAAATAATATGACAATAGCAAGTAATCCATGGTACTCGGCTCACTGTAAGGCAAAACTAAATGAGATTAGAATTGCCCTGCGTAAAAAGAGTCAACCCCTGTTCAGCGTAGCCAGGAAAGAATACGCAAGGGCTCTGGAGCAGGCCAAACGTGAGTGGGAGGAACAACACTGGCAGGATCTCAAAGCAGCTTCTAAAAGGAAGAATTCACTCCTGTTTTGGGACCTGATTAACAAAGCTAAGTTGAGTAGCTCTCACCCCCTAGATAGCCACATAACCAGTCAGCAATGGCATTCTCATTTTTCTGCATTATATGGTGGGTCAGAAGTGCCCTTTTCCTCCCCTGACCATGTTTCCAGGGCCCCTCCCTTACAACCGGTTAAGGACCCCTTTTTGCCTTTTGAGGTGGTGCTGGCTATCAGACACCTGACTCCGAAAAAAGTTGCTGGCCCAGATGGGATACCAGGAGACCTCCTTCTGGAAGATCCGGAGTTATGGGCCAAACTCATTGCAAAAATAATGAACCTGATCTCCAGGGGATTCCCCGTCCCAGACTCATGGAAGGGAGCGGAGGTAATCACGATCTTTAAGAAGGGTGCCAGAGATGACCCTGCCAACTACAGACCAATCAGTTTGATTGATGTGTTACAGAAGGTGGTCGGCAGGGTCATCATTATGAGGGTAGGCATCTGGATGGAAGAGAAGCATGTTTTGTCCCATCTCCAAGCTGGGTTCCGCCAAAAGGTGGGCACGATGGACCAGGTCTTTCGCTTTTTTGCGATCTATTGGAAGACATTTACCATCAATAAAGGTAGTTTATACCTGGCATTCATAGATCTCAGGATGGCCTTCGACCTGGTCCCTCGCGATAGGCTGTGGGTAGTTTTGGAGCAAATGGGTTTCCCAGGTTCCCTTCTGGGCTTCATTGTGCAACTCCACGAGGGGAACTATGCTAGGATCAGGTGGGGTACCCAAGGTCAATTGACCGAGAAGATACCCGTGAAGAGGGGTGTGCGCCAGGGATGTGTTATGGCTCCAACGCTGTTTTCTCTTTTTGTGAATGGAGTGGTGGACCATCTGAGAGGGGATCCGGCTGATGCTCCATCCCTGGCAGGTGGAAAAATCCGCACTCTCCTCTTCGCGGATGACACCATCTTGATCTCCAAGTCCCCGGCAGGTCTCCAAAAGCTTCTGAATCGTTTTAGCTCATTTTGTAGAGATAGAGGCCTTATTATCAATACTTTAAAAACAAAGCTTATGGCCTTAGCACCTTCCACTAGATTCAGGAATAATTTCCTGCTTAAAGGGGAGCCCTTGGAGTTGGTAGATTCCTTCGATTATTTGGGCATTAGGGTTAATAATCGCATGAGTTGGAAAGACCATCTGGCCAAAATGCTGCTAAATCATAAAAGAGTCTCAGGGGCGGTCTTGAGAGAACATCGGAAATCCAAGAGCAAGCCCTTAGCACCGCTCCTTGCTATCTATGAGGGCCAAGTTCTTCCATCTGCTTTATATGGCTCTGAATTATGGGGGTTCGAAAACACCACAGAGCTAGATAAGTCGGAAAATAAGTTCCTGAGAGACGCGGTTGCCCTTCCGGCCTCCACCCCGTTAATCCCCTTACGGGCAGATATGGGCAGGCGTCCTCTTAAGGCCCTAGTGCACTTGCGCCCGTTACTCTTTTGGGTCCGCTTGCGAAGGACTAGGGAGCTACAGGCATATGCCGCCGCCCTAGACAAACTAATCCTGCTCAATTCTAACAATAGGATTAAGTGGCTGAGTAATCTGAAGCGGATGGTTGTCCTTTTGGGTTTAGGTGACTCTTGGGAAAGTCAAACACCACCACCCAAGTTAGTGATTAAACAGCTGTACTGGGATCTAGTTCAGAAGGAGACCCTCTCCAGTAGTTTGGGGGTTCTCTAACAGAGCGATTCTTGTCATTCAAATGGGGTAGGAGTTTTGAACCGTTCCTGGACTATATTGAGTTACCCTTGGACAGAGCTCTTTATCTGAAGGTTAGGTTTGGGATCCTCCCAGTCAACGATTTCACTTCGGGATGGAAAAAGCAGAGTGGCCGATCGAACTCATGTCCTGGTTGCGCAGCACCTACAGAGTCCGTGGTGCATTTCTTTTTTGCCTGCCCAGCATATAGGGTAGCCAGGAGGACCTGGTTAAAACCGCTATGTAAGGGGATGGGCCTTAGATGCCACCGAATGGCTCTGCGGATACTCAGCACTGATACTTCTTCTATTGCTATGGTTTGCGGAGTCGCAAAATTTTTGGGTAGTGCTTGGCGGTCACGCATGAGGCGTTGTAAAGCCTCCCCCACTTCCATCCAACAGTGTAAAGACAATGGTTAGGACTTCCACCCTGCCCGACATTGTTCTTATTGTCTTCATATTCTATTCATTTATGGTGTAATGGGAGTTGATGGATGTATTTTATGCCGATGTTTCCCTGTTCTGTATATTTTATTGTATTGTATTGCTTATTGTCTTCTTTTATGATAAAACTTTTTATCGAATAAAGAAATTTGAATTTGAACTGCTGTAATGTTCACTGATGACAAGTCTCTTTGTTCACGATGAGAAGATTGATGTGGCTTCAGAATTAAATTAACTTTTTCAGCTTCAGGTCTTTGTTGAAGGTATCATCCATTAATAAGCATGCTAAAAATTATAACTAAGCCTGGCCAGAAAAGAAAGAACAGTATCCCAGTAATTACCCAGAGTTCTACCCAAGGTGATATCTGGTAAGTCTTTATGAGAAAGTTCAGAAAGTCCGTAATCTGCTGCTTGCGTGTTTATTGGGCTGGCATCGTTTCTGGTTCACTTGGATGCAAAGAAAATGTATCAAAATCAATAAAATAGCCAGATGCAGTTCAATCAATCTTTGGTATTTCCGCAGGATTTATGGAAACAGTAGCTTGCTCTTCTCGAGCCATGTTGATGTAGTCATCAGTGTTTGGTCGAATTGATATTTGAGTTTCATTTTGAATTACTATTTCTTGTTCAAGTGGAACAAGTTCCATAGCATTGTTGCTTAGTCCTTCATTCTTTTGAGAGGACTCTTCAAACGTGATGGGTCTTTCTGTTTGAACTTCTTGGATTGTAGCTAGAGGAGGGCGTCTGCTACAGCGGATTCCACAAGGCCTACTGTTCAGTATTGGCCACACAGTGTGGTTTGATTAAGTCGATTGTGACAAATTGTTTCTCCCTTTTTCCGGCAAGAGGCGGTAGAAGTACAGTTCTTGTTCCTTGAATTGCTAGGACACAGGCTTTCTGTATGATGGTCCAAATTCTTTTTTATCCGTTATTTTCTCTCTGACCAGATCCCCGACTTTTGGGATCCAGACAGGTCTTGCCATGACTGCCTTGACTTCCCCAGTGGCTGTTCCTTTCAACTGCAAATTTCTGTGCAAGGCTCTAACTTCATTTAATTCCTGTAAGATAGCCAAACGGTTATGGATGTCAAAAGGTTTCTCATCCGCCACTGTGCCTTCACAATCAAGATCAGGTATCCACATTCTTGTTATAAACCAACAAGGAATCCGTGGGTCTAGAAAGACAGAACTAAATACTGATGCCAATACGACCAAGTGCTCCAAGAAAAACAGTCCTCATAAAGAGGACGAAGTCCCATCGCCCACCGAAGTGGCATGCTTCATCATCTGGGGCCTCCTCTTAACCACACCTGGTGTGGTTAAGGAGCTACAACTCCTGTGTTGATGAAAAAGGAGGAGCTCGCGGATGTTTTCTTAATACTAGCACCCTGGATGGACCAATCTAAACAGAGACTGAAGCTACCTAGCGTGTGGTGAAACAACGTGTGAAGTGCAGTGTAAATGAACAGTGTATGAAAATTAACTATCTAAAGAAAATTATGTTTATTGAGTATCTTTAGATGTCAAAGGATAAAAACATGGTCAACATGTTTCAGCCAAAGATGATACAACTATTTGATCATGGCTTTCATCAGGACCAAATGATACTACTGCAACAAAAAATTGAAATAGAAGCAGGGTGAGATAAATCCCATCCCAGACTTAAATGGAACGATACCACCAACAGATATACCTACTCCTCGAGTAGTAAGCGGAACTGCAGCGGTTCAAATAAGTCACCTGTTCAAGACAAAAAGGGGGGAAGAGGGCAAGAAACAGGAAAACATATCAATGAAACACATGGTCTTGAAGCACAGCACTCAGTCAGAAAAACAACTGAGAAAACGGTAAACAGTTGATATAGTCAGGTCTCTAAAAGACCTTCTTACCCGTAATAAATCGGGGATAGTCGCCTCCACTCCTGGTAGCAACTCAGGGCGTGAGGCAGCGCTCTGTTAAAAAAAAAAAAAAAGCGAACACAAACTAATATAAAGGAAAGATCTAGTAGATAGTAATGCGATCTTTTAACAAACTAGCAGCCTCATGTATCAAGCCAAAATCCAGTCGGTAAAATACCGAATCGCTAATAACACCCGTTAGCGAGTAAATAAAACCTAATCCCAATGCATCAACCCAAATACAAAAATCGCTATTTAAGGAATCCTTAAATAGCGATTCCTTAAATTGCGATTGCATTTAAGGAATCCCAAATTGAGATTCCTTAAATGCAATGCATGAAAGTTAAAAAATTAGCGAATTCGCTAATAGGGGGAGCAAATTACCATGAAGATGAACTGCATGGTAATTTGCTAAAAGTTTGAAAAATGCTCTTTTGTGCATTTTTCAAAGTTTCATGTTGCGCACACACATGCCCTTAGAGCATGTGTGTGTGCAACATATGTGCACATATCAATTTCAGGGGTGCAATAGGGTGTAATTTTACACCCTTGCACCTTTGAAATTGCATGAGCAATTTGCGAGAACCTACTGGTACTCGCAATTTGCTCATGCAATCTCCAATTCATTCCTATGGGCCTGGAGGCCCATAGGAATGATTGGGACGGCATTCCTTAATTGCTACTCGCAATTTGCTAGTCGCAATTAAGGAAAGTTAAGGAATCGCTATTTGAATAGCGATTCCTACATGCATAGCCTTTTGCTATTCCTTATTAGCGATTCCTTATTTTTCGCTAATAAGGAATCGCAAATGGCATTGTTGATGCATGTGCCCCAAAGGGGGCTTGGCTCATGGCCTTGTGCGTCTTCAAATCACTAAACAACACTGACTTAGCCAGAAACACAGACTGTAAAATTAGCATACAGCCCTGAGCATGGTCCACGGTAAGGGTAGAAGAACTCAAAACCGCAAATCAAGGGCTAATGGTTAAACCCAAGTTGGCCATGGAACCGCATCTGAATGCGCTAAAAGACCTGAGAACTATAATTAGAGTCTCAACCACGGAAAACCCTAAGTTAGAGAAGTCCGAAACATCGGACCGTGACAATATGGTGCCACCACTGTATTCGCATCACTATGCCAGATGGCACAGCGACCGGGTCCGAGCTGCCACCTTAACCGGTGTGCACATAGTTTTAAGATGGGAGTACATCCAGAGACAGGACGAGGATATAAGCTTAGAATAATATACACAAGCATCCGGGTGCTCAAAAAGATGGTAAGTACCAGTCGGGGTCTCGGATACGAGGCTGACTTGAAACTGGGCCCGGTATCTGTAACCGGCTGAACAATGGCCAGGACGAGCAACAACTAGAATCAGGTGGCCACAAAGTTGTATGTGCTCTACGGTACTTAACGTGCAAAAGAAAAATCTGCTAGTTAAATATACAAGGGTGCGCATACAGATTAACACACTTACCTGGCCGTCGCTACCCCAGGCGGTCTTCCTGATTGTACCGAGCGGTACCGAGGCCAGGTAAAGCGCGTCCTAATGAGACAGGCAAAAACCCGGAAATTGAAGTGAGAAGCGTGACAGCAGGAAAGGCCTCGTCACGTGATCAGAGTATCACGGGCTTCGGCTAGCAATGCGCTCCATCCGGTTCTAACGCATCATGGGATATGAAGTCTAAGCCCAGCGCCGGTTTTGATAGTACAATAATTAGATTTAAAGATGTTAGTAAATATCAGTAAATGTACCTAAGGATAACAGTAAATCGCGCAATGTTCAGAAAGCGCCAATAAAAATCGGGTGCAAAATCGTAACCGATTTCCATTAGGACATACTGATAAAAAGATACTAGAATAAGCCAGGAAAATGTTAATCACTGGCGAAGTGCAGAAAAAGGGGAAACAAATGCAATACCAAAGCAAGGCTAGGTGTTGCGGGCTTTGGACTTAAGAACAAACCCTGATGTAAAGCGGGGGGCCCAACGATGAAAGGAAACGAAGGACTGGGCCAGCACTCACCAATATTGGGGGTGTGAGTGTAAAACGTCTGTGTGGCAGACTAGACAAGTGGACCCTATCTGTCCATAGCAGGAGGGGGAGCAGACTTGAAAAGAAACTCCCCCGGGACACCAAATCAAGCTAAAAAGCCACCGATGCTTAATGGTGCAAGGTATGACCGTTACCCTCTGAGCTACGGAGGGTCCTAAACAAAATTCCCATAGCAAGTTTCAACGTAGGGAAGTCCAAGGGATGGCGTCATTCAACCCCACTGTATCGCTGTGAATCTTATAAACCCACCGCTGTTCTATTATGAAAAGAAAAGTTGATATGTCAGTAACGTGGTGGAATGAAGGGTTGTTCAAGAATTGTCCAATTGATTTCGTCAGGTTTGTGATTAAGTTCAACAAAATGGTTGGTCAAGCGAGTCGATTGCTTTTTGGCAGTCGATTAGAACATTTTTATTTAAAGTGAGCAAGTCCGCACATAGACGGATGTCCTCCCCTTTATTTCAATCTACCACTATGGGACTGACCCACTCTGAAGAGTCAGTGGACTGAATGATGCCCTCTGAAACCAATTTTCAAGCAATATCTTGAGATCATCCCTTACGCTCAATGGTAAGCTTGGGCGTCCTTATTTATAATACTCTATCAATGCAGGACCATGTGCGGGTCCTATGCGGAAGAAGCTTTGCGCTTTTAAAGCTATTAAAAAGGCTTTTTCAATGGATCCCACTTGAATGTAGAAGAACAATTACGCAGGCCCTGCTTATCAGTAGATTAGACAATGGCAATGCACTGTTTGTAGGCATGGCAGACTATCTCTTTGCGCGTTTACAGGTGGTACAAAATACTGCAGCCAGGTTGCTCTGCAATAAAAGTAGATTCAGCTCAGCATCCGAGTGTATGAAACAGCTTCACTGGCTACCCATCCGTCAAAGAGCAAGGTTTAAGATGGTTAGCCATGCACACAAGGCTCTGCACCATGGGGGGCCTCTAATCCTACAGAACAAAATCAAATTCTATGCTCTAACAAGGTGCCTAAGGTCATGTTATCAAGCACAGGCCAGAACTAAACGTATAAAGAAAGTGAAGACAGGAGGTCATGCCTTCTCGTACCTGGCGGCCAAGCTTTGGAATGAACTACCCCAAGAGCTTTGTCTCACGATTGATTATATAGCATTTAGGAAAACACTTAAAACTCATCTGTTCCCCAAAGCTTAACACAGACAGACAAGTGACACCCATACAGTACCTTTACCACAAGTCTCACTAATCAGCGGCGTGATATCCTAATGGATGAATGTCACGCTCTATAAATAATTAAATAAATGGTATAGATCTGGGTTTATGACAGATCACAGCTGATTGGCTGCGGAGGCAAACGAGGAAGTAAGAGATTATGCCAGATTACCCAATTCAAGATGGCCACCAAACGTCTGTTGCGAGATGACGTCAGGGTTGAAGGAATGTTCACATCCTTCAAATAATGTGGGCAGGGGAATAGGAGCACAAGGGGTGAAACCAAATGAAAAGCAATTCCAACTTCTTGAATGCTGTAGAAATCAACTCCAGAGGTACCGAAGATTTTGAGAAAAATCTTTTCTTTGCCGAGTTGCACAAAAATAGTGAAAATCCAGAAAAATGGGTGAGAAATTTCCTCAATGGTCGCCAAATGTAAAGTAGTATTCCAGATGTAATCCAATATTGTTAAAATATGTTCATTTGCAGTATCAATCCAGACAACACAGGAGTGCGTCTCTCCTAGACGAAGATCAGAGTGCATCTGTCGTTAAATGCACTCCGAAATCGCCGACAAGAAACTGCCTCACGTGAATGCACATTTAAGAGTATACATGTTATTGTGGCACGGACAGTGTAGGAAGGTGGATATCTGACTATGGTTACCCCCAACTTTTTGCCTAGTGTCTAGCTGGTATTTAGACTTAGTTGGCCTGAGATCCTGCCATTCAGGGTCTCAGGCTGTCTGCTCTCTCTTTAAAATGGACTCCATGTACCCTAGGTACATACACAATTGGTAAGGATCACCTTATTGGACCCTGTACAGTGTACCCTAGGTACCCAGAGCATAGGTGTACCCTAGGCCTCCCAGGGGCTGCAGCATGTATTATGCCACAACTGGCCTGGCCTTCCAATCAGACACAACTGGCTGATCACTCAGCTGGGGCAAGGTTGTGTAATCACCCCTTGCTTAGATATAGTATACCTATATCTACCCTTAAAATAGACACATGTGTACCTATCAGCCACTCCTATGGCAGGCCTTAACAATCCTGGAGGCAGAGTGCTTGGTAACATGTGAGATGGTGCTCTAGCATGAGCTGAGCCTGTCTGCAGCTTTCGGAACCATGTCCTTATAGCTGTTCTATGATATAGCCTACCATATACTCTTAAAGTGCCTTATAATCTTAAACGGTTATGGTAACTATGGTTTCGCTTTATCAAAACATGTCGTGTAAGGCGTCTAACACTTTGGAATAATACCCCCATACCATTTCTGTTGATGAGGATATTATTCCCCCCTTCTAGAGGGAGAGACATGTTAAAATCCTACTTTGCTGTGTAACTCTGACCAAAGCCTCAGCATCACAAAATGGATGCTGCTGCCACAGACACGAGTCTGACCTCCTGCAGCTGGGAGCCCTCCCAGCCAGGGAGGACTGGACAATAGGTTTCCTGCTTGGGGAGGTGCTAGCACCTCCCCAGACAGACTTTAGTGTATTGGGGCAGGGAGGGCTGAAAGAAACTAGACACTGCCTGGGGCACACAAGGTGTCCCATGCATAGTTCAGTTCAAACCGGTGCTGGGGCACTCCAGCCCCAGTCCTGGTGCGAAACTGGACAAAGGGAAGGGGGTGTAACCACCCCCCTCCCAGGTCCCACCCATAAGGCGTGACCTAGCAGGCAACCCAGCCCCCCAGATTAGTATAAGTGTGGTAGCTGGGCCCCAGGAGATTAGATTATCCTGAACCTGCAACTTGAACAGAAACTCTGGACCTTCGACATTCGACGAAAGAAGAAGACTGAAGAATCTCCCTTGTGGCCAAGGAGTGGTCACCCTGTGCGAACAGGCACCATCAAGAGACTTACCCTTTGCTTTGCTGAAGTTCTACGAGGGACCGACTGCAGAGCCTGACCAGAGCCTTGACTTCCAGACTTCTCCGACCCTGATCCACATCCACAGCTGAGCTGAGATCCGTGGAGGCGACGAGAGACGTGGGACCGGCTACCTGGGAAAAGTGTCGAGTATCTTCCAGCGCAGCTTCTGAGGCACCCTCGAGGTTGTGCACCGGGGATTGAGAAGCCCTAACCTCAAGCACCATCTGCACCGAAGATCAGCCCCCCACACTCCACGAGTCCTGCGTGGGGCCCTTCTGCATTTTCCTGCTTGCCGCGTCTGTCCGGTTACTTGCCCGTTGGCTAGTAACCTCTGTGACGACACACCTTCAATTTTCCACTGCTGGTTTGGCTCCTCCAGACTGGCTCCTGCTCCTCTGTGAAAGAGAAGCACCCCAGACCTTCCTGGTCTGCACCAGAAGCAAGTCCTCCATTCTTCGTGGGTTCCGCTTGCCAAGGCTTGGTGAGTCCTAGTTGGACTTCGACGCCGCCGACAGCACGAGCCTTCGTGGGACAGCTCGCCTTCCTAGTTACTCCAGAAGTGTCCTAAATCTTATTATTTCCAAACTGTACTATTTCTATCGATTATACGCATTACGCGTGAGTGTTTCCACTCTGCACCTGAATCCCGTGGGCCTCCCACTTCCCAACCTTTGGTAGTATAGTGTAGCCCCAGCGATTCCCTAGGCCTAGGCCTATCCTATTTCCGTGACAGTGGTCCTTATACCACTTACTTAGTATATGGTTTGCGTGGCCCCTAGGGCCTAACTGTATTACTTACCTGTGTGACTTAATGTATGCTTGAATAAGACTGTGTTGTACTTACCTCAAATCTCATAAAGAGTGCTGAGGGTTTGACTAGAATAAATACACTTTATTTTATATATACATCTGTTGTGGTGTCCTTTCGTTTGGTATTCAAGGGGTTACAAATGGTATAACAGCTGGCTTCACATGCCATTCAGAGTTTAGCCTAAGACTGCTCTTGTCCATGCTACCACTAGGATAGCTGGTCTATATGGTTGACTTTACAACCAATCACCATAAGGGTTGTTTGGACTGATATAAGGTGTACACTAGAACTAGTGACATCATACATCAGGCCAACTTCTCACAGACAGCACGGTACGTATTCTATCAAAAGAATACTGCTTGTCGTACGGTTCCATTAACAAACAAGAATACTTACATCATTACACTATTTAATCAGAATTATTTCATAATATCCCTTTCCTCCATGGTAGCAAGGCCTAGAAACAGTGTGAAGACTTGAGGACTCCTTCTTCTACCCATCCAAGGTTCATATGTCTTCATTGAAGGAAAATAAACTATCAATAAAAATTGTCACACAAGACTTTCACATTCAACACACATCTCATGTCTAGGTTAGATAAGTGATCTTATTGTGTCATATATGTTACAATATTTTTCAAACATCTGTTCTACTGCAAATCGATATTTCATTACGTCTGACATTTTTACAAGTAATGTGTGAATGACACATTTGAAATGTATCATTTGCAAATTTCTAATTGTTTACGTCAACAGAAGTATAGCATATGCCGTGGCACTATCGATCTCGAACACAGTAAGAGTTCACTGTTTTATGTGTCACATATTGCCACAAACAGCGTCGTACGTATTTGAGATATGTATACAAAGTAGCTACTATTTTTAGTTTTGGTGATGAACAAACTATTTAAAATAACACAGCTACAAGTCCTAACTGACGAGTGCCTGACCTTGCCATCGGGACATTGTCTATCTGAAGGCCGTTGCCGGACGTTGACCACGTAGTAGGTGGAACACTCCACGACGGGCCCTACCATAGGCTAATGTGTGTGACGGCTACTTACGAAAGCCAATGGCTGTGTCCGTCTCCATCACGTATCGCGTACGCTGTGTACTTGTACGTGGCATATGGAAAAAAGCTCACTTGCCTACTAACACTGAAGCCAACAAGACCTCCTTGTAGTTTTTGCTGCTGTTAATGACCTCTGGGAGCCAGGATGCCTGGTAAATCAGGTGAGAGGGCCCCTGCCTTCTCTGAGGAGTTGGAGGTCCTCACCAAGGAGGTCCTATTCCAGTACAGCCAGCTGTATGGGAACCCAGAGAAACAGGTGCATGTTTGAAAGGGAAATGTTTGCCAAACTAACTTGTTCCCTCTTTGTTCACAGGCTATTTGCTCCCTTTTTGTTCATGAGTGAAGTGTTATGATTGGAGTATAGTGAACTGAATGATTTATCTAGGTACAGGGTGTTGTTTGAGAATATTAGACATTTGTGTTCATTGAAATTAAAATTCACTCGAAAGTATTAGCTGGGTTTTCACTGCATTTTACTGACAATTCCAGGTTTATTTAGAGAAACTGCAGCCACCTTACTTCCAGTGGATAGTAGGCACTGTACCACTAGTTTAAGTGGAAACATACAGCCTAGGTTGCATTGAGAGAAATGTAAAGTCTAAGTAAAATCTCTAAAGTTATGGAGTTGTCTGATACTGTCATGTCAAGTGTATGTACAGCCCATAAATTGGAATATGAGTATCTTCATGGTGCCACATATGGGGAAAGTTATTCCCTGTGCTGCCATTCTAAATGGCACAGCCTCTTAATCAGCCAGACAAATATGTCCCTTTACAACACACACTTGTTCATACATCACCCAAAACCATACTCTCATAGACACATGGCAGCCCTCCCATTCTGCTCTAAGTCACTGTATGTGGTGCACACCAGAGTTTCTGACTCTTAGGTTAGGCATGAAGAAAATGTAGCTGTGCGTGTGTTTATGTGCAAATAAGGTACAGGTTGTTTAGCCTTCAGTAGCTCACATTGAGCTGGACTAATCTGGAGAGGGTCTCACTAAATGAAAAGTGTCCTATTCCTGGCTTAGATTATGTTTGTGTCTTGGCTTGATAGCATGAGGAGAAAGAAAGTGATGGGGCTACTCTACAGATTACTGCAATTTAGTGTTTCTCAGGAACTTTGAAATGTTTGTAAATAATCTCTACTGACTGTTCTGGAAATGCATGTGAGAGATGGCAAAACACTGTGTAACTGCACTACAGACAAATGAAATCATTCAAAACATATTTTGTTGTATTTTGTTTTCATCCATACAGGTCAAGGCCCATCAGAAGCGGGATTAGTGGAAGCCCATCGGGAAAACGGTGCGGACTCTGGGGTCTTTAAGTGGCGCAGCCTGCATTGCAGGAAGAGGTGGGAGGACCTCCAAGGCTGGACCATATAGCCATCAGAAGTCCAGCTCGGCCAGGCCTCCCAACGAGGCAAGCATGTGCACTGCACCCTGACCCCTCCTAATGGCCGCATCCTTGCATTGGCCTACCCGGAGCTTGATGGGCAGTTGAGGGCCAAACAGCAGCATCAAAGTGGTGAGTCATTCTATGTAGTTAATCTTGTTGTTTGAACTTTTTAATGTACAGCAATATTGTTTGGCATCAATATGACTGGTCATGCATCCAACGCAGACCAGGCTTTCTGGAGGTGTAATTTTTTAGAATGTGTCTGATGCTGTGGTTGGTGTATTGTTTTGTGCTAAAGGCTGTCACTAGATTCCACATCACAAGCCAAGTACTGTTTTGACACATGGATGCATGCAAAAAAGGGGTACCTGTATTTTCTCCATGTTATGAGGGACATTTGTACCAAACATGACACATTTGAGGATTGGATCAGGTGTGATGCTTCATCACAAAGGTGAGTAGGTAATATAGGCCCTATTGCTGCTGACATGGCATAGTAAGCACTTATGAGACAGTTCCTGTTTAAGACTTTACATTGGTAAGATGGCACAATGAAAATATGATCATGAGCATCTGCCCCAAAAGGACTGGAAACGTGTACAATGGCATCATTCCTTATCTGGAATGTGTTTTAATAGCAAAAGGGAATTCATTTCATGTAGAGAGCAGCAGATTGTCATGAAGCCTCAGTCCTTCCCTAATGTGCGTGTAAGCCAGTCTGTGTCAACCAACATGAATTTTCATGCCAGACTGTATTCATTGAAACAGACATGAATGTGTTCACATTGGTGACAGAGTTACACGTAATACCCCAAATGACATTTAGGTATCCTTGGTTATGTCCAGATGAGAAAGCACTGATGTTGAGAAAAGTGATACTTAAAAGACAATTGCAGATGGAAGGTTCCATCACATAGATGTTGGAGTCTCCCATCTTGATAAGTTAATAAAACATGAGGGCCAAAACATGTTCTTTTGGATATGTGGAAATGTCTATGCCCTGTACTGAAGTGGTTTAGGAATATATCCAGGCCTATGTATTTGCAAATACTGTCAAAGCCGTTTGTCATGCAGAGAAATAAAAGTGAATAAGAGACAAAAGACACATGATGCAGGAGCTAGCATGGGGCTGTTCTAGATAGATTGTAAGCAAATAGTGTGTGGAATTCTTCCCTACAGGCATGAGATACCGATGATTAAGAAGCCAAGTTTGAATGTCTTGAAGGGGGTGTACCCATGTCGACTTGGCAAATGTTTTGTAAGCAAAGTTCATGTTCAAATCTCTTTACCCAGATACCCTCAAACTGTTGTATATGTTTTACAGCATCATCTGGGCAAGGTGAAAGTGAAGGTGATAGCGGCCACGGCGGTGGGGAAGAAGCTGGGGATTGTGCTGCTGGTGCAGACACCACTGACACTGAGGGCACCAGTGCCACAGAGGGTAAGGGGACTGGTGTGGAGGCGACAAGTGACTCATCATCTTCAGAGGCCTCCACAGATGACCGGTCCCAAGTGGTGGCAGACCCTACTGCTACAGCTCCACCGGCATCATTGTCTGCCACCCAATTTTCGATCTCCACCCTCCCTCTCCCCCCCAGTTGGCCGTAGCCACTCCCATAAAAGGGGTGGCGTCACCTTTGCTGCAGGCACCTCCCCCCGCTCCTGTCTCTCAGGATGAGCTCAATGAGAATGCTATTGATCTATTGTGGACTATCGCTATAGGCCATACCGCATTGCTAAATGCCATTCAGGGGCTTAGTGGTCAGATGACCCAGAGCCTGGCTTACCAGGATGGCATTCACACTGCCAGGTCTGGCCTACAGCAGTCATTTCCAGGGCCTGGCCTGTTCATTGACCACGGCCTCCCACCGACCGCGACCTTGTGCCCAATTCCCATCTCTTCCCCATCACAAATCCCTCTTCCCAGCCCTATCCAGAGCACATGTACACCTTTACTTGCATCCACTCAGACACACAAGCAGCACATCCTCACATAAACACAAACATGGCAAGAAATACAGACACACACACACATGCAGACATCACACACCCCCCCACCAACATAACCACAAGCATACGCATCGACACCATACCCACCACAACACAGATATCAACACTCACCACCAGCACACCCACAGACACCACACCCACCACAACACAAACATCCACACCCACCACAACACAGACAACCACACCCACCACCACCACACACACACACCCTTCCAATCACAACACAGACATCAACACTTACCACCACCACACCCACAGACACCACAACACAAACATCCACACCCACCACATTGCAGTATTGCTTGCAAGTATTTCTTAAATATGCTTGAGTCCAGTGCTAATGTACAGCTACAATTCCGAGGATGACAGGTAAAACAGTGGCTTACATTCTGTTCCGGCAACAATGGGGTTGATTTTCATCTTGACCAGGAGCAGCAGTAATGGCAGGATTTGTAAAATCGGATTCATGCCGGAGGCAAACTGGAAAATTTTGAAATAGGTAGGTTTTGTGCTTATATCCCTCCCAATCTGCCGATTCAGGTGTAGCAGCTTGAACGCCACAGTTAGGATGGCGGGAATGCACATTGTGATTGGCTCGGCGGTCAAGGGGCTGTTGCCTATAGCAACATTGATGCAGGGGGTGATTCATGGTGGTGACGTCGGTTTATCAGCTGTCTTTCGTCTATGGGATCACCAACATCTAAATTAGGCCGGTGGACCAAGTCAACGGACAGGAAATCAAATGGAAAATCGACAGCAGGACTGTTACCGTCAAGATCTAAATCCGTCCCTAAGTCATCTAGAAAAATATAATGATAATTGACAACATTTGTACAGAATTCTGTAATTTGTAGTCCAGCTATGTAAGGATGTTATCAATTGCAATACTTCAATACAAGTATTTAACAAAGGAAAAACACAAAACTAAAACCTCATTCTCACAATGGCAAACAATAATACACCAACATTACACTAAAATATAAATTATGAAGACATAACAAAGCATACACTAATTTAAAAGTAATGTTTAGCTAGTTAAACATCCTTCAAAAATATTTGAAATAATTGCTTGAACAATGAAATTCAATCTAAAACTGGTTATACAATAAAACTAAATTATCCATTAGAACTATAAAAAGAATTATAAACAAGCAATACTTACTCGATCAAAATCAAATAACTGAGGAGAAAATATATGCAGCAGAAAGTATTACTGAAAAGGAGGCAATACAACTATCCAACATATTAATGTTCTTTACAATTACTTAAATTATTTAAATGTAACAAAAGAAACCTGAACAATTTGAAATATCAGAAAATTAATTCTAACAAAACATCACCTTATTTATTTCCACTACAGATAACTCGGCTACTGCAGTCAGAATTCTCAAATATGAATCAGAAAGAAAAAGGACATATAGTGTAGAAAATACACATCTTCAATAAAATAACATATCCATAAAAGAAATAACAACTAAGTTAAAAATTATTTCTTACAGTACAAAATAAAAATTATGAAAAATGTATAACTGTGTAATGTAAAAACAAGTTATCATTTTAACAATTATTATTTCTTGCTATGGCACTAAATGATTAAAATATATACAACTTATCCTAGATACATCATCTCACAAAGAGGGAAGACTACTAACCTATCTGCAGTACATAGCTCCCAAGAGAACTCAATAAATGGAAGAGCATGCTTGAGGTGTGTCAGTCCTATTCCAAATAGTGTTATGAGAGAACAACTACAGTGAATGACTCTGTATATAAAACATACAGCAGCACAACCATCCATCTTCAATTTTAGAATCTGAAGTGAGAAGAGGCAAGACCATAGGTGCCCAGCATGGTCCTGCCAATCTATATTTCAGTATGCCCCCTCTAAAATAATTGGCCTCACATATGTATATGTATATATATATATATAGTTATAGTTAGGACCGTGTTTCCATAGGAAATCTGAAAATTCTATTTTGAATAACTTGGGCGCCGGTTGACGAATCTTCGCGAAATTTTCAAAACTAATGGGGCGCTCCGCACAGCTCCTACCCTGAAAGTCTCGGGGGGATTCGTCAAGCGGGGGCCGAGAAAAAAGGGGGGTCCCAAAACGCGTTTTCCCCATGCATTGTCCCATAGGACCTTTAGTCGAAGGTACAGCCCGAACGGCTGAACAGAATTACTTGAAATTTGGCAGAGAGGTAGTCCTCAGGTCAGGCATGTGCCTTTTGCATATATGGAGTCAATCTGTTCAGTAGTTCCTGAGAAAATTGCAGTTAAAAGCACATACATATCTATAGCCGCGCACCGTGCGCGCACCGTGCGAGCACCCTAACGTGCGCAAGCGTAATTCTGATTGGTGGTTACATGTTAGTCAACGTTCGAGTCAGTCGAAATCAGGAAGTGTCGGACGCCATTTTGTTTGTTTTCAGTGCGAGAGTGAAAAAGGAAGGTGGCGAACGTGAAAAGGGGGCAGGGTAGAGAGTTTCTGACCCCCTAGCCTTTGTCAGCACGGTGAAAAACCCCCCCAAAAATATATATTTTTAATACGTAGTTTATTGTAAAATAAATATATAAAAAAAATAATAATACATACATAACTTAGCATTTAAAAAACCGTATTAATTCACTGAAAAAACCATAGGTTTCACACACGTTATAGTTAGGAATTAGCATTTAAAAAACCTTGCAAATTCACTTAAAAAACCATAGGTTTCACACATGTTATAGTTAGGTGGATATTTCACTCGTTAAAAAACCAATGAAATTCCCCCGTTATAGTTAGTTCAGATAACTATAACTCGCGCGACCGCCACTCTATCACAAGGATGATGTCATCAGTGATGTCATGAGTGATGCCACTGACCATGTCATGAGTGATGTAATATGTGACATCATGAGCAGGATTGCGGGCGCGCGAGTTATAGTTATCTGAACTAACTATAACGGGGGAATTTCATTGGTTTTTTACGAGTGAAATATCCACCTAACTATAACATGTGTGAAACCTATGGTTTTTTAAGTGAATTATATATATATATATATATATAAGCCATCATTTGTAAATAAGTGATATGTCAAACAGGACCAATTGGAAGGAAATATTAGGCATACGTCTTAAAGGGAAAAATGATAAATGCAAGTTAAACTAATCTGTATGAAATGCCTTTTTCTCATAGGAAAGCTCAGTTGGTTGATGCAATCACTTCTGATAATTATATTTAAAAGTGGAGGGTCAGTGATATGAATCCTGCTTGGTGAACCAGAAAATAGGAATGTATATTTACAGAGCTATGACATTCATGCTTGTAAATTAAAGCACTATGAATATGTAAGTCAATATTAAAAAAAAAAAGAATTACATGAAGCATAAAATGAACTTCTGCAGTTTAAAAAACCCTGCATTTATATTGTTATGAACCCCAGTGTACCCCAATATAGGCCTAGGTAGTTACACAACCTTTTACCTACATTTGTCCTACCTTGCTCTACATAACGGCTCTAGTGCTGACCTTTTACCTAGTTAGGCGCCAAATAAATGTTGTGTTATTTTCTTCGAAAACTATCCTTATTTATTATGCCTGAGGATTCTTAGTATCACAGCAGGATTACCATCTTCTGCATAATAAGTCTGTACACGAGTCACCACTATCGTCATCCTTGGCTGACAGCGCACAGTACCATGACACATCTAGATAGGTCTCCTGAGGGTACCTTTCAGGTATATTAGTACCACATCTCCGCTGGGCAAACCTGAGGAAAGGCTTCCAAGCTGACACAAGACATTGAGGTCCCCTCACGAAGTAACTCCGACACGTAGTGGTCTGACATCCCTCGCTGGGTGTCCAACTCGAGATGAAAGATGGCATCCTTCATTCTCTCTCATCAGGTAATGGGGTTGGCTCTTTCCTAGGGGGATTCTTGGCTGTACACCTACATACATCCTAGGTGCACTTAGGTACATCTAGTTAGGGTTTTCATCTTAGGAGTACTCATGATTACTTCCATGTATCTATATCCCTGCATATATTAATTGTTTTAGCACCATGGTAGAATTCTACCTTTTATTTACTCTGTTGGTGCTTATAACCGGATATATTTGTTTCTGTCTAATGGTTGTTGCAGCACACGTATTTTATACTAGAATGAGCTGGTTTAATAAATGCTTATTGAAAAGGTCCCCTTCGTTTATTCTGTATATATCTCTGAGAACAAGTGAGCACAAGTGGCTGAGCAAAAAATGACTGCACTGTTTCCATGATCTTTGAGGGGTTTGAGAGTCGTCATGTTTGATAGTTGCCAGAAACTATTCACTCCTTCATAAGGTTGTGGGGCTTATAGTGGCACTGTGAGCCTGCTGGTCTACAGACTAACATATGTTTTTGGGGTGTCTGGAATCAGTCTGGGCACCAATCCCTTAGTTTATGTTGTCTAAACGCGCAGATCATATATAGATTTGTAGGGACTACACGACAATATGACATGCTGAACATAGTATAAGATAGAGTGGGACAAAATATGCAAGAAGATATAGAGCTAAACTTACTAAGATTTGACACAAAGCAGTTCAGTAAACCAAAGTTGCACACTGTGTTGTGTCAAAATGTGAGCGCAAAACAGAGCCATATCTACAAAGATATGGTGATGTTTCTCTCTCTCACCGTGTTGGTACACTTTTTCTACCTTGTACCATTGTGCAAGGGCATGTGTGTCAAGCCCCATATAGGTTTTGTACTAAAAAAGAAAAGATTATGCTAAGACATAATTAAAATGTTTTCAAACGTTGTATTTGAGCTGCACATTATAGCAAACATCGAAAAAATGTGAGAAAAGCAAACATGTTACGCCTGCTGCGAGGAGGCACAATGTTTTGAAGCAAATCTCTGACTACCCTTTTTAGTAGCTAGGGGTCTGCATCAAGAACCATGGACCCCCCATGGTACACACTCCTTGCCGCAAACTAGTGCACTACTTTGTAATACTTTAGGGTTACAGTCCAGCGAATAACAAGTTTTGCAATGACAAGCAAATACCAAAACAACACTTTGCAATGGTTTGGTGCGCTTTTGTGATACACAACTGGCACACAATGTTAGTAAATCTGGTACTCAATGTTTAAGTGCTTACAGTGCTCTCAAAAGTTATAATTGTATTTATGGCGATCTGATTTTACCTCGTTTATTTATAGGTTTCCATTAAAAGGACACATTCCAGAACTGGTAACACCCCTACAATACCTCTCAAAAATAAGTTTTATCATCATCAATAGAAGCCTATACTGGCCCACAAACAGTTTTTAGATTTGCTTAGTAACTATCTGCACACATTTACATTTTTTTCAGGCAGCAGAACACTGGATAGAAGGCTTGTTTCTTTTTTTTGCTGTCTGTCCCTTCTCTTGCTTCATATAGTAGGTGCCCCTTCTCCCCTTTCATCCTGAGGCAACTCAAGGCCGGCATTCACTTTTCAGGTACAGTTGTTTTTCAAAAAATAGTAAGGAAACAGTTTTCTTCATTTTAAAAGAGTGCGGAACGAAGTTAACGATAGATTCTGCCCGCTGCAACCTCTATTTCTGTTCGACTGTTTAACACAGTCACAAGGTGCTGACACCACTGACACTTGTCCTTGCCTCTTGTGATGCACACGTGCTGCTCAGTGGGCAGCTGCAGAATGCGCCACCATCTGCCAGCCCATGGTACAACAGGCTGACAGGTCCAGAGCATGCATGAAAAGCAGAGCGCTCAGAAGAATACATACTACTGCATACGACTCCCCCTGTCCCTTTGAGCACCCCTGGGCAGAGGCTGCACCTGCCAAGCTTCCCAGGGCCCTCGCCTCCAGGCAATCCTGCTTCTACTTTGGGCGTTTTTCTTTGGCAGTGAGGGAACAGACAGATAAACTTACTGAGGGGTGGGTCGGCCATGATCTGGTCTGAGCTGTTAAGGTGCTACAGTGGATGATGTTAATACGATAAGAAATGCTCAAAATATACATAGTAATTTCCCTTGTCCCAGTGTTTTTCTGGGTATGCAATAAAATGTAAAACTCCCTCCATAAAAATGGCACTTTTCTGACTTTGAGAAAGAAATGTACCTAAAGACAGCCTTGGATTCTTGTTCTCTCAATGAATCACGCGTAAAAGTATCACTGGTTGACACAGTGTGATAACATTACAAGACAGCTACACCGCATAAAGATCCTGTATTTCAGAACTGAATCATTAATCCTTCCATACATAAATATCTGCTTCCTAGTTCTTCTCGTTCTGACATTGGACAGCATCACTGTGTCCTCTGATCTGTGTGTACTTCTCACATTTGTTCCTTATACAGAAGAATAAGGGATTCAGTGGTATCACTGAACACAAGGCAGACAATTGTTATTGCAAGATTCAGCCCTCAGTAAAATGCCTGTGCCAGATTTTACCTTACGTCATGGAGGTCAATGGAAAACTGCACACTGTGCTATTCCTGCAGGTGACAAGAACTATGGGAAAAGCAATAGCAAAAACTTTAAACCCTAAAATATTTAAAGAAACCAAACCAATGCATGCCACCCTTTCAGGATAAGGTCCCTGTTTTGAGAACATTCAAGGTCTGGATTACCTTGAATCAATAGTTGATACCCTACTGCGTTCAGGTCTCCTATCAATACAGAAATGATTGAAGCACCCAGTCCACTCTACTAGTCACAATGAAATCTGATTTGTAGTACAGCTGTAGATGTAAGATGGGATAAGCAAAGCGTCAATGTCATAACCAGTTTGAATCTGTCCCCTGTAGGTGTCACTTAGTTGTGGAAGACTGTGTATTCTGTGGTCTCCAAAAGGGGTCATGTAAAATTAAAGTTGTCTCCAATTCACTAATTTCTTATGACTCTATGAGTTACAACTTAAGGCCCTTAAAGCCTTGTTAAGTTCTTAGCTTTGTCAGTTGTAAGAAATTGGATTATTATTTTGGGTGGGTGACTGCCCACGTCAGGGAATAATATCATCTCTTTTCAGGATGAATCCTCAAAGTCACTAAATTAACCTGAGGTCAACCCCATGGTGGCTGTAGCATAGAGCGACCAGGCAGTGTCAAAACAGTAATAAAATCAAAACACCAAGCAATAAAAAATCCCAAACTAAATTAGAAAAATAAAGGAAGATCTACTAAAATAAAAGACAACAAAATGACAAAATTTCAAGAAGTGGAACTAAAAAAATTATTTTTTAAATTTGTAAGTAGAAATAGCATCAAAAAGCACAAAGCATCCATGATATGTATCGTAGCGGTAGACCAGGACCGAGGCACGATTTGAGGATCACTGCCTTGGTTGAATATAACAAGTGTATTGACCACAACAAAAACGTTTCCAAACTTTTTTCTGGTACCCCAATAACCACAGGAGTACACTTTTGAGGCCTCTAGGACCCCAGGGAAGGCACTTAGGGGACAGATGTACAACCCTAAATTGCATGCGCAAACGAGTTTGCGACCCATTTGCGCATGCAAAAATTCACAGGGCCATGTACAATTCCTAAATAGCGAGTCGCAATTTATTTGCGACTCGCTATTTAGGAATTGAAAGTCGCTATTCGGAATTTCCCTTCTTTTGTTTGTATTTGATGCCACTGGGTAGTTGGAATATATTCCAGAGTGTACAATAAGATAGGGGGAATCTTAGAACTGTAGACCTGTAGTAAGGAAAAGAAGTGCCTTTGCCCGGAAGAGGAATATAATCGTCGGAGAGTTCTAAAGCCAACAAAAATAGGCTACAAATATGAGGTGACCATGCAGAAAAGACTGATCTCCTACATTAGTCCTTTAGGCTGAGAGAATGGATTTAGTTAAGATTGCGGATGTAAGAGTGCAGTACAAATGTAATATTGAACATTAAATGATGGGCGCTCTCACTCAGAACGAGAGACAACCCCCAGCGATCCAAACCCTCCTTTCATACTGTCATTAGTGGGGGCCATGTCCCCCAAAACAAATATTTCTAGCTGTGGTCTTGTGAGTAATGGATGATGTAAAATTACCTATCTAAACTAATAATGCTGCCGAAGAGTGGTATAATAATTTTGTAGGGATCCTAATCAAAAGTCACCCTATACCAATTCATTGATATACTTCAAAAATAACAAACCTAACAAGAACTATGGGAAAAGCAATAGTAAAAACTTTAAACCCTAAAATATTTAAAGAAACCAAACCAATGCATGCCACCCTTTCAGGAAAAGGTCCCTGTTTGAGAACATTCAAGGTCTGGATTACCTTGAATCAATAGTTGATACCCTACTCCAAAAAAAGTGAATGCAATCTAAATAACTTATAATATCAATTAAATAAATGAAAACATTTTAAAAGGAATATAGCACATATACAAACATAGAGAAATCTATAAGGAAGCAAAAAAGAAGATATGTACCTAAATATAAATAATTACATGTAACACAGCAAGATTGGTATGAATATACCCAAATCAATAAGTGCAGAATACATTGAAGTGAGCAATAAACATATACACTACATACCATAAAACAAATAAATACGTTACATCATTCTAATTATCACACACATAAATTAAGTAATTCACTCCAAACATATCAACTTTAATAAAAAATAATTAAAAATTATAAAATTTGCTTACCATTTTTAGGACCCTGAACAACCCCTAAAGGCTTTAATGCAAATGATGCAATAATCTAAATAATCAGTGCATACTGAAAAAAGATCATAGAACTATGATATGGAAATGCAATAAGTGTAACAAAATAAAACAAATCCCCAACACAGTTCAAGGATACCCTCTAAAACATGAAACATGTTAAAAAAGTTAAGAAGCCTGAACAATTGAAGATGAATATCAAAAATATGTGCACAATATATAACATCCACAATGTTATCTTAAAAAACACACAAGAACGTCCGGTATTGCAATGCCAAAAATAATTCATCATCATCTGTTCCTGTAAAAAGTATAAATTATAGTGTTCCCCAGGCCTGTGAAAACACTTTAAAAGCACTAACTTATGTTACAGCATACTGCAACTACATCACCATGAGGTAACATTTACAAATCTAACTTGTATCCTCAAACATTGTGGAAAATGCATTAATTCAGGGGGACAGAATTACTGTTCTAACTCCAGTTCCAGAAACATTGGGGGAAGTGCATAAATTCAAGGGGCGCATGTACTAGATTATCTTAGGTTCCACAAAAATCTAACTCCAGTCCCACAAACATTGGAGAAAATGCATAAATTCGGAGGAAGTGGGATTTGCTAGTCAAACTCCTGTCCTTCAAATATTGGAGATGGGACATAAATGTTTTTTTGGGGGGGGGGGATTATCTTCCTATTCCAACTCCATTTCCCCAAGCATTTGGGGAAAATGCAAAACAACGGGATCCACATCAAAAATATAAATCAAGTACCACAAACACATTAAAATGTAAATAAATCTTGGATGTCATTTAGTATTGTAAGTTCAAACACACAATTCTTGATCATTCAAAATATGGAATGATATCTCAGCACAGCCAAAAATGCATATAATGTTAACATAATGAATAACTGACAAAAACATATTTACCGACACCCCTAAATATTTGCACTTAAATAAATTTTTAACACACAAACAAACCTAAAGTCCAATTATACAATTGCACACATTTTTAAATGATCTTTAGCCACACTAAACCTAATTATGGACCAATAATTCATAATAAAAAAATTACATATTGTTAGATATTTTGAAAAAACTCACTTAAAAAATATAAACCCAAATATTTACATTGCAGCCCTCCCCACAATCAATTTAGAATTTCATATTATAGGCAACACTAAAAATGGACCCCTCAAAAATGTTAAGCTGCAAAATGAATGTACTATACTAAATGGGATTCTGCAATCCATGTAAAAAAACTGATTATAATTTCTTTACAATAGGTGACTTGTGACACATCCAGTCTCCTATTATCAAAAAAGTATGTCAGAACTCATCTGTAATGACTGATTGCAAGTTGAGTTTTGCTGACACAAAGCCTGCTGCCAGAGCTAACAGCTAAGGGTAAAGGCAGGTGAGGCCACAGGGCATAATTAAAGCAGCTGTTTCAGGAACAAAACTAAATGTTGCTTTTATTTCTTCTGCTCTGTTATCTAGCTGTATAATGACAAGCAGAAAATAGATATTTATAGCAAAGCGCATTTTTTGCACTCCTTAGTTAATGATAGAATAGTTACAACCTTTCTGGATGTTTTTCCACATTCTGAGCTATTTTGCCTTTAAAAACAAAACTGACATATTGAACTGATTCTAATATCTTTTTGCAACAAATATCTAACAGCGTTCTATTCTATAAGCACTTATATAGTGCATAGCTACCCGGAAGCATCCCTGTGCTGCTAGTGCGGAGCAAATGTATTGATGGATCAGATGGGGTTGGTCTGGAACATCCATGTTTAAAGTAACTTCCGGTAAGCTAGTTCATTCGTAGTCAGTCTTAAAGAGGTGGGGAGGGTGTTTCACAGTCTGGCCACATTATAGTGGAAGTACCGGCCTCCCCATCTAGATCCTCTGGTCAGAGGGATCTTGGCCAGGGAAGCATTGGAAGCGTGCAGGGTTTCCCACAGAGGTATGGGAAGATCAGTGAGCAGGATATCATGGGCCCTGTTTTCAAGAGTGTTTTATGGGCAGTGCAGGGTTATTTGAATTTGATTCGCTCTGCCACTAGGAGCCAATGAAGGGTCTTGAGGCTTAGGTGAGCAGAGTGGTGTCTAGAGACATTGAGAAGAATTCTGCACCACCTGCAAATTATTTAGTGTCTTTTTAGGAGCACCCAAGTAGAGGGAGTTTCTGTAGTCCAAGCTAGAGAGTTATAGAGAGGGGGAAGTAGGTGGAAAGATTTTCTTAGCATCCTAAGATTGCCAAATAATATTGCTGCAAGATTTGTTGCCTGGGTGTCACCATTGAGAGAGTCATCCAGCCATGATCCCAGACTCTTTATGGCAGTCTTATGAATGGGGGGTGGGCCAAGGCACTTCAGCCAACCTAGAGCCATTACAGAGTTAGTATTATTTCCAATGATCCGAAACTCTGTTTTATTTCCATTTAATTTCAAACACAAGTTGTTCATCCAGGTGCCCACTTTCCCAAGACAGGGACCTAGGGAGGCAGAAAGGGGAGTGTGGTTCTGGGTAAGCGAGAGGACCAATTGCGTATTGTCCACGTAGGAGACAATTGAGATCCCAAATGAGTGGATGATATCTGCTAGTGGCTTCATGTACAAATTGAACAATGTAGGACTCAGTGAAGAACCCTGTGGTACACCACATTGAAGGGGAAAGACTTCTGAAGTGCAGCCACCATCAAAGATCTAAAAGGATCTGTCCTTAATAAAGGAGTGGAGCCAAGCTAAGGCAGGTCCTGAGATTCCAGCACTCTGTATTCTCTCAATAAAAGTATCGTGTTTTCACATGAAAAAGAGCTACAAAGCAAAGATTTAAGTGCTTTGGGGGAAAGTTGATGGCATGACCATATATTGTAAGGATTAAGGTCCAGATGTACTAAGAACTGGTTGCAAAATACTGACTGCAATTTGTGACTAGTATTTTTGCGACCAGTGTGGTAATTTGAAAACCAACTTATATACTAATAGGTCAGTTCAGAAATTATTGATACCTAGTGAGTCACAATTTGAGCTACCTCATCAATATTAATGAGGTAGGTCGCAAATTGTGACCCACTAGGAATCGCAGCATCACAGCTATGGTGGCCTGCTGAGGGCAGCAGACCACAATGTACATGATTGCTTTTAAATAAAGCTATGTTTTTTAAGGCAACCCATTTTCTTTAAAGTGAAATGGAATGCATTTTACAAAAATTAAACATGTAAGTTTCATTTTTTAAGAGTAGGCAATGAACCATTGGACTTGCAATATCCTTATTATGTATGGTGGGACACGTATTCCATTATATAATGTCTAAATAAAACATTATCTACCCAAATCCCCCAAATAGTCCACAGCACATAACAATCCTATAACAATGTAAATTTAATGGCCAAAATTGTAACCCCCACCAGGAAATAGGGACAACCAAGACCGGAACACCATCCACTTTTAGTTCAAATGCAAAGATATTCTTGATCACCTAGATCTCATAAAACCTAAAACAGTCTCTATGGAAAGAACACAACCAAAGCCTTATTTAATCAATACCTCACTCAGCTGAAGCAAGAAGGCAGAAATGTTAATGACATTGGCTAAAAACCCACAAGGAATCGGACTACATAGCCTGTAAATCGTATCAAACCAGAAATAATACAGGAATCCACACCTCCAAGAAATCCTTATTAAACAACCACTTCTTTTCACCTCTTCATTCTCATAGAGCTTTATAATACTCTACAAGGTGCTATTGTCGCTCAATACCAATCCAAAACTCTCAAACTTAAACTCTGAAGCAATATGCAATAAACTTGCTTAACACTGTTCTCGGAAAATCCAAGATATTTGAAAAATAATTTTCAAACATTCCTTCAACTCCTCTGGTGAACATCCAACACCCCAACCACTTCCACTGCAATCTCAATTTAGTTGATCTAATTTCAGTCAAAAACATCATTACAATGGTTTAAAAAATGAGACCAATTGGATCAGTGTTAGATGCTTGGCTTGCCAATATAATAAAAGCAAACATTGCAGCCTTAGCCAAATAAGTCATCTGCTTCACCGGTGCATCCCTACACAGAGGCCAATTCCCCAACACTTTAAAACATGGTATTGCTTCAACCTTTACTAAAAAAAACAAATCTATACACCTTCACTCAAAACAACTACTGGGCGATCTTGACTCTACCTTTTCTGGCAAAAATCATTGAAGGGCTAAAAGACCAAACTCACCTAGTGGCTCTCATCCTACTTGACTCTCAGCTGCATTCAATCACAAAATACTCTAAACAGCATCAATGCAAACACTCCCAGACAGCTGTCTGACCTCTTCATATTCCAGCAAAAATCAACTGTGCGTTGTTCATTCTCAGTGTGCAAATGGATCATCCCAAACTGGAGACTAACAGGTTTTGGAGGCAAAACCCTGAAAGTGGCTGGAGGAAAACTCTGGAACAACCTTACCATAGAAAGCAGGTTACTGAGCAACTTCACATCCTTCAAAAACTCCCTAAAGCAACTGCAACCCTCAAGACAATTACCCATCAATGCTATTTCAGAATGCCTAATAACTCTAACTATACCTTGTGCATCCTTTCATACACTCTCACATCCATGACATCTCTACTGCATGATTGTACCATTCCTCCAACTTTCCACAAAAAAGGTCTATCTGTCAATCAAGAAAAGACATTGCAATCACCTCTCTACTCAGTTCACTTTTCCCAACACCACTCTTATCCTACATCCACGCTCCCCTCATACCTTCTCAAGCCATGTTCTCTCCTCTATTAAACAGATCGCAACAATGATAGGTTTACTTTGCTATCCACGCTATTTCCTCCTTAAACAGACTGTTTCTAGCATTGATTACTATTCTCAATGTTCCAACTTGCTAACATAAGAAGCTGGTTTGTATTGTTTTTAGTATTGTTTACTATTACAATGCTCAACTTGCTATCATAAGAAACTGATCTATTTATCGAATCTATGTGCTGCGCCTAGAAGATGGACCCCTAGAAATTGCTATGTACTAAAATTATTAATATACAATTAAATAATGGTAAAGCAATCAATACCTCTATAAATGCTTTAGGTGAAATGTGAGAGTGACAAGGTCCTGAGTATGCATGAATCTATGATCTAATTACTGAAATGAGAACAACATAAACATGAATCTACACTGTAGTTACTGAAATGAGAATTACTTTGATATGAATCTATGCTCTAGTTAGTGAAATGGGAAATACTTAGATATGAGTATGTTCTCTAGTTATTGAAACTGGAATTTCTTAGATATGATTTGGAGCTCTAGTTAGTGAAACTGGAACAAATTGGATATGAATCTATGCTTTAATTATTGAAATGTGAATTACTTTGATATAAAAATGTGCTCTAGGTATTGAAAAGAGAACAACTTAGGAATCTATGCTCTAGTTAGTTAAATTTGGAAGATATGAATCAGGGCACTAGTTAGTCAAACAGGAATGGCTTGGAGATAAATCTGGGATCTAGTCAGTGAAACTGGAACAGTTTAGACATGAATCTATACTCTAGATCAGGGGTCCTCAAAGTGTGGGGCGCGACCCCCAAGGGGGCCGTGAAGTGATAGAAAGGGGGTCACGCATTCCCGGTCACACTTCTGCCCAGGCCCATCGGACAACAAGGGATTCAGCCCCCCTCCTCCCCCGTAGTGTGTCTCAGCTCGAGCTGCCGTGGGCTCCGCTGGGCTGTGTCTGCAGTCTTATCTCCAGCACAGCCCAGCATGCCTGAGTTTTTCACAGGTCGTTAAAGACCATTTGCATGTTTACATACCTTTTGTAAACTGGTTACTGAGGCTTAGTTTTTTTTTCTAGTTCCAGTACCCCCTGGGCCCCAACTCTGCCTTTTCCTTACATTTGTATTTTACATTTACTGCAGTAGTGTGTTAGAATGCATTTCATGAAAAGAAATATGAAGTAGGGTTGCAAGAAGAAAAATACCAGCCATTTGATGTTTAAAGAGCCTGCAAAGGCCTCCTCTTGACACTGAATGGGATTGTAAATAAAATCATATGCATTCATTCGTAATGTGACTTTTCTGTCTTTGTTCCCTTTAATTATCAGTCATGGATTATTGAGGCAGCCCTAGAGCACAATTAAATGTGCTTTCTATTTATGTTTGCTGTTCCAAGTACGCACAGATGAGTGCTGAAATATACAGCTGTAGGTGAATGCTTATTTTTGTACCGTCTGGGACATCAAAATAATGAGCAGGCAACCCTAACCATAGGACTGGAAGTGTGTTGCAGGATCAGCATATTATTTATTTCCTCCACCCTCGAGCCCTGATTAATGTCATAATAGCAATAGTTTAACTTATATCTTTAAACCCTACGCTGCCGTCAATAATATGCTGAATTACTTCAAGTGTCTGGGAATGCACCCTGCATTCAGAGATCTCACTTCTCATTCTCGCACTTCACTTTCACGCTCACCCTGCACTCACAGCGATCACAATGCACTCACACTGATCACCATGCACTCACATCATTCACCCTCTCACCCTGCACTCACAGAGATCACTCTGCAAACACAATGCACTTGCGTTGTTCACCCTGTACCTCAGCCTGCAGTCACACTACTCATCTGCACTCATGTGACACCTCATTCACCTGCCCCCTCAATGCTCAATTTGCAACTCGCTCAAACAAGCCCATAATTAACCATGCATTCATTCGTCCCACTCTGCACTTACATCCGCACACAAATTCACATGGTCACCTCACTCACCCTGCAGTCACTCCTCTTTCCCTACTCTCACACTGTTGCATCGCTCACCGTGCACTCACATGGGCACTCTTCTCATCCACAGAGTGCAGAGGGTTAATGTGCCTGCTACAAAGAACATGTACTATGCAGATCACAGAACCGAGTGTGAGTAAACTATGAGTAGCACTATAAAAAAAAATGTTTGTCAGAAAGGTGCTACAGAGAGATGAGGTGCTTTGTTGGTGAGTGGTAGTGAGGGAATGTATGGAGAAGGAGGAAACGGGGGATGGGGCACCAAAAAAGACTGTTGTGCCGTGTGTGACCAGCGCTATGGCCAGCCCTGCCTGGGAGTGTAGGACCCCTGCGAAGTTTGGGTCTAGGGACTCCCCTGCTTCTGCCTATTACTATTATTATTTACATTTGTAGTGCGCTACTGTCACCAAAAGGTGTGCTGGGGCTAATAGCCATCTGCTGCCTGAAGGCAAATGAGAAACATACAGAAGGGGAAGGAGAACCAGCCAAATGGGGTGACCTACAGAGCATAGAGCCACGATTTTATATCTTCCTAAAGGATAATAGATTCTTGGTGGAGTGAAGCAAAGGAGGGTGCAAGTTCAATAACTGTGTGCCCTGCACCAAAACAGACAATTCATGCCATCCTGAATTAGGGAACAATAGCAGAGTGGCACAGGCCAAGAGGAGCATACGGGTCCAGCCTGTGTGCTCGGTGAGGAGAGATGAGAGGATGAGAAAGGACAGCAAGGGAGTGAGAGAATTTGATTGAAGAGGTCAGGGATGAGGAGAAATGTGAAGTGCCGAAGGGAAGTGCAGACACGCAAGAAGTGAGTGTGAGGGAAAGTTGAGGGCACAGAGGAGGGCTACTGTCAAACTGTGAGAGAAGATAGCTGAGAGATGATCTGTGACCTAAAAAGTAATTTGATGCGACAGGGGTGAGGGACAGCAGTGATAGGGGAAGAGAGGGAGTACTGGGGTGGGTGCTGAGCAGTGATTAATTTGTAATAAAACATGTGCCAGGGCCCTCACCAGTAGGTCACTGCAACTTTAACCACCCACCCATTGCCTGGCCTGTGCCGCCAATGACAATACCTATGCAACTACCAACCATAACACTGTACAAGTGTGACTATTTCAAGCCCCCAAAGCTATAAGAATGGCATGGATGTCAGGAGTTTATTGTTTTTAATGTATATTGAATTAATAAACAGCTGTTCTGCTCATCTCTAAATTACACAGACAGAGCCACCATGTGGCAGACGGTCATAGTGCCAGTGTGCACAATTAGGTGCCAGTGCGGAGCACCGGAAACCACCTGCTCAAATTAAGCCCTGGTGCTGAGGTAACAGGGCAGAGGGACATTGGTTCAAGAAGGTGTGAAAAAACAAAGGAGAGATGTGAAAGATGAATGGGGGGACTGGAGAGGTGTAAGATACAAATAGACAACAATTTGAATGGAGAGACTTGCGGTGAATGAGAAGTGCAGATGGGCACGGGAGGTGACGGGGCCAGAGAGGCCATGAGATAAATGCGAGAAACTTTTAGAGATGAGGGCAGTGAAAAGACAGAATGGCAAGAGGTGATTAAGGGTGAAGTGACAAGTTGAATGGGGAAAGTTCAGAAGTTGTAAAAAAGGGGTGAAAGAAAATGGCCTGCAAAGTGAGAGAGGGATCCGCGATTGGGAGAGGAAAGGAGAGAGGGATGGAAGGGAGGGGTGAGAGGAAAGCTGCATGGGTAAATTGCTTAACTCTGCACAAGACCGCCACGGTTTTAAGGGACCCCTGCTTCTCCCGGCCCAGGCCAGGTGAGCTTACAATGTGGCAGCACGTATTCCTGCGGAGTAGAAGGCCCAACACAAAGGTTGACTAGACATCTTTCTGATGTTAATTGCTGTATTTTGGTTATACACTGGTACTGATGGGGTGAAATCTTTCCTCGGTGTTACTGTGTGCAAAAAATGTCAAAATAATGAAGCAATTCTATCCCAAAATAACACGGCATCACATAACATTATTTAAATTTTCTTCCCACACAATTTAGTCAAGTCTGTCGTGTAATTTGGTCCTCACCTGCCTCGTAATTCCAGAAGCTCTGCCTACAGGTTTAGAAATGTTTGTCAGGAGGGGGTCCTGACGACTGAAAATGTTGACAGGGGGGTCTCGGCACCCAGAAGTTTGAAGACCTCTGCTCTAGATAGTGAAATAAGAGCAGCAAAGATAGGAATCTATGCTCTAGTTAAATTGGAATGACTTTGAAACGGGAATGACATATACATGAATCTGGGCTGTAGTCAGTGAAACTGGAACAGCTTAGAAATGAATCTATGCTCTAGTTTGTTAAATTTGGAAGATATTAATCAGGGCTCTAGTTAGTGAAACAGGAATGGCTTAGAGATAAATCTGGGATATAGTCAGTGAAACTGTAACAGCTTAGGCATGAATCTATGCACTAGTTAGAGAAATGGGAATGACTTAGATATGAACCTATGCTCTAGTTATTGAAATGAGAGCGACGAAGATAGGAATCTATGCTCTACTTAGTTAAATGGGAATGACTTAGATATGAGTTTGTGCTCTAGTTAGTGAAACGGGAATGACGTAGATATGAATCTGGGCTGTAGTCAGTGAAACTGGATAGCTTCGATATGAATCTATGCACTAGTTAGTGAAATGCAAATGACTGAGATGTGAGTCTGTGATCTAGTTAGTGATGGGAAAATGACTTGGATATAAATCAGAGCTCTAGTTATTGAAACTGCAATTACTTAGATATGCATCTATGCTGTAATTACTGAATTCGGAAAAACTTAGGTATAAACCTGTGCTCTAGTTATTGACATGATAATGACTAAGGGGCATATGTATCAAACCCTTTTCCCGTTCGCAAACTGGCCGATTCTCAGAATCGGCCCGTTTGTGAACGGAAAAAGGCCTTTTGGGATGTATCATCCCAAAAGGACATCGCAAATTAGAGAATCGCAAAATTTGCGATTCTCTATTTTGTGATTGCATTTAAGGAATCGCAAATTGCGATTCCTTAAATGCAATGTATGAAGCCTAGAAAAATTGCTATTTGGCCGTAAGAAATCGCAAATTACCACCAACTTCAAGTTGGTGTTAATTTGCGATTTCATTGAAAATTGCACTTTTTGGCATTTTTCAAAGTGCCATGTGACGCACAGACATGTCCTTAGGGCATGTATGTGCGCCACATGTGCATACATACATATTTCAGGGTTGCAACAGGGTGTCCTTTTGACACCCTAGCACCCTTGAAATTGCATACTCATTTTGCGATTCTCAAATTACGAATAGCCCCTTAGCCAGGAATCTAGGCTCTAGTTAGTGACATTGTAATGACTTAGATATGATTCGCTGCTTTATTTAGTGAAACAGGAATGCCTTAGATATGAATATGGCCTCTTGTTAGTGAAACTGGAACAGCTTAGATATGCTCTAATTAGTGAAATGTGTACAATTTAGATATGAGTCTACGCTTTAGTTAGAAACATTGGAAATAATGTGGTTGAATTAACTTGAGCAGTTCTGGATGAGTTGCATTTGCCACTGAATCAATCTGCAGTTCTAAGGAAGATCTGTCAGGCCTCTCTCAATGGTGTGAATAGCTTTGCCTTTATAGGATCAGAGATCAAGTCAGACACACATACTGAAGAGTCAAGTCAACATTTGCGTTCTTTCGACTGTGCATATAATGAAATTACTATGCGGAATCTGCCCTTTTCCAAAGCCTTTCGTTGACAGGCAGGTGAAGCACTTACTAAAGGTTAGGGCTGAGAACACATCCTTGCAAAGGGTTAAACTGCTGCACGAACAATTTCAAGGGCAACGCAAATGTCAAGAGGAATTGGGAAAAATGAAATATGCTAAAAAACACGAAATTGATTCAGAAGTCAGATTTTCCAGGCTGTGGTTCATCTGGATAGAGAGTTGGCAGAGTGCCTGGCAAAAGGTTACAGGAGCTGTGAAAGGGGGCATTGATAACTTTTCTCTTCCTAGACAGCAAAATTTAAATTTGCTGCTGGAGTGTCTGCCAGAAAAGTGAGAGCTTTATAATGTGGTCAGTGAAAGTAGCATTGAAAGTGGAGTGGTGTGGATGCAATTGATGGGGAGTTTAATTTCAGGCAAGGCTGCTAGTAGAATACAATGTTCTCTGAAATGTAAATATGATGCTGACTGCTACCTAGAAGAAATGCATAATACGAATTATAGCCCACACTTTCTATCACAGCCACTTATTTTGTATAAACATAAGGGTAGGTTCCCAAAGTATTTCTTAGGAGAACCCTGCCGGCACTGCCGAATGCCAGTATTGCTGAATCCCTAACGTTGTCCATTCTTGGCTACACCTCCAGCCACTTTCTTCCACCACTATGCACTTCTTGGCTCTTTTTCTCTCTCTTTCTGGTTCTTTATCATCCCTACTTTATCCCTTTGAAACAATTTCGTTCATCTCTTTCTCCTTCTTTTTACCTTTTCTCTCTTTCTGCCTCTTCCTCAGGTTGAAAGTCTGATGACGGAAATAAGTATGCGTCCTCAACAATGAGTGCTGGTACCTACTACTAGCAACCACTGGCACAAATTAAGCATTTTAGCCAAATGTACAAGGCCATTTTGTAGGCACAAAGCCCGTGGTTTGCAAAATCACAGGGTTATGAACCACAAAAATGTTTTTTTTACGATGTACTAAAACCCCTTTTGTGATTTCGAAAATGGTTACTGAATCGAAAAATGGGTTTAGTAATTAATAACTAATCTCTATTTCAAAGGGGTGTGGTTAGGGTGTCCCTTTCAAATTGTCATAGTCAGCTAAGCCCAGAAAGCCATTATCTGTGTGATGGCCACCAATTGGAGTGATTTGCAATTTACAATTTACCCCAAGTGCCACTTCGAATGGGAATTTTACGACCCGACTTATTAGTGCAAAGGTTGTCTCGCCAAATTCTATTCCATTCTTCAAAAGTAGGCGCGACCACTTTTTGCGAATGGACATTACGTACATCTGTGCCTGTGATGTTATCAGCAGGTCACCCAGAGCAAGCGATGCTCCGGCACCCTTGACGGGCAAAGCATCTCAGTGGAAAGGCCCGTGCGCTGTGCGCGCGCTGAAAGAAGCCGAGTCTTTAACAACTGTTCTTGGTTACCCAGTGCCAAACATCTGCAAAACAGCCACGAGGTGGCAAGTTCTTTATCAGTGAACCAAAAAGTCTGAGACTTGCTTACATTCAGGAGACATATGAGCGACAGCCAGTCAGGTAACTAAGTTTACGAAGACATAAAGCCGAAATCAACACAGCTGAGCAGACAGTCCACTTGGGGGAAAAATCAACGAGGCTGACGAAAGCCGAAGAGCAATAATGAGTTTAAAGGGAAGGATAGCCGAGCCAATAAACAAAATCACCGTTTTCTTCCACAGAAATATACAACGCGTCTCTCGCTGCAAGTGGGATCTGCTGGGCCTGCTGTGAAGATAACTAAACAGGCGGCACATAATCCGATGAAGTCAGCGGACGTTGCAGGGGACCTGGGAACAGACACAGAGCCAACGAAAACACGTGCTAGCCTCATGA
This sequence comes from Triturus cristatus, assembly GCF_964204655.1. Taxonomy (NCBI): domain Eukaryota; kingdom Metazoa; phylum Chordata; class Amphibia; order Caudata; family Salamandridae; genus Triturus; species Triturus cristatus. Next base: position 1,363,416,786 of record NC_140590.1, read on the forward strand.
AAATATCAGTATGAAGCAGCAGACAGCTAATGAATGGTTGGCTGGATACAATGAACTTGTGTGACCACATGCAGCCATCTTGTTACATTGGTCTCCACGCTGGGTCTTTGTAGTTCAAGTCATGTCATTTGTTTCAGTTTGACTTGCATGTGCATTGGACATGTGCAAGAAATAACTGTGTGTGCCAGATCCATTCACTTATGTGTACCTGTGGGCTGAGCATAGTGTTTGAAGGTTTGCTTTGACGGGTTGGGTTGTGAGGATCCCAAGAACTTCTGTGTGCACATCTCTTATTAACAAAGGAAACACATTCCGCTCTGCCCTATCAAATATGAACAAGTGCAGGTCATTCACAGGTGAAGGTGGGTGGCAGGTTGGGTCATTTCCTTACCAACTTTGCTGGGCCCCCTTAAGCAGTGCCCTACATAAATACTGCTGCACATTTTCCATTTTGACCTCTCTGTCAGGAACAACAGGTGAAAAGACACATTTCTGAGAATGCCCCGGTTACTTACCGGTAATCTTCATTACTCCGAGTCCTGGTCTTTCTGAATGCAGTGCTGAGCCCCGCCCTTCCGCCCGGGCACGGCGATTGACTATTTCCTGTTTTACTGTTCTTTTTGGTGGTATGTTACAGGACGTGCTTTGGTAGTTCCTTCCTTTTGTGGTGGCTCCTGGGTAACGGAGGTCATCTAGGGGGAACTTTTTGGATTCCAGCTAGGAAATTTGTTCTGCCAGAAAAGAGAAGTATCTCATGCGTAAAGACTGCATCCAGGAAGATGGACGAGGAAGTAATGAGCTCCCTTTGGGCCGTTGAACTAAGTGGACAACTTGCCACATTAACAATGATGAATGATGGGGCTTGATGATGTTAACTGGCCTCTTTCTCTCCGTCAGCGTTCTAGAACGGATCTAAAACACAACTGAAAACACACACATACCTGATAATTTAAAATGCAGGGGGGATAGGGTTGTACAGCATTTGCATACACTCCCTGCCCGTTCCACAACAACTAGGTTCCTTTGTTTAATGGGGACCCGCTTGTTGCCCGGGCCTGCTTGCAAAACGTGGATGTGTAATGCATGCTTCTCAATGTTGCGACCTGGCCATCATCTAATAGGCTCGAGGTATGGCTGAAACAAGAACTTACCAAGACAGGTGGAAATGGCAATGGCACTTCCTGTATTACTACCCCTCCTCCTCTCATCTCATTTTGGTAGCTGCTCTTTCAGGACAGAGCTGTGTTTGTTAAGGGTCGTTTAGTCATTCGTCCATTGGACATCACAGGTCTTGCTCAACATGAGCACTTGCAAAGATAATTCCAGTCTTCATTGGTATATTTCTGTGTGGTTTACCGTTTCAGAATCACACAGTGTCCCTTTTAATTCTATCAAACATGTACTGCCTAAGAAGGGAAATCACTCAAGTGTCTGAGAAGTATTAGCCTAAGATTGACTGTAGCTCCAAGCTGACCTCATTTTCCCCTCGACTGTCTTTTCCGGTAGTGCGTGCAGCTACTTGGACTTCGAAGGCTTGTTATTCTTTTTCTATGTAGGATCAGTTTCACTGGAACGTTTTTTTTACTGTGCCCTAAAAGTGTTCCACATATCTGCTCTCTCTTTCAGTAAGCAATCTAGCCCATTGGACTTTGTCCACAGATGATCTCAGCTTCTTGAAATCTACCTTGCTGTTTAAATCTGGTGGCTCGTTGACAAGGACCCAGGAATTCCTCTCTTTCAAATGCTACCTTTAATTAGATCACAGTCCAAAACCTTTTCACCTTTCTTTTGGCTATTACTTTTTGTTGTTATAATTAAGGATGATCCTGTTGAGCATTGATTTCTTTCTAAAATAGTGAATTGTCCACAATACATGTCGGGAACATGTTTAGATATATAATTTCTGATGCTGTGCCTCACGACACAAATCTGGGATAATTCTAATATTTTTCTAAGCTAAATACATTTCTTAACCTTAAAGTGCAAAACTAGAAGTTCTTTGTATGTAGTTGTGGGCCTGTTTAGTTATATATTCATTAAATGCTCTTTTTTTAAATATCCAGAGCCTGCACAAACGTCCACATTTAAAGAAGATGGAGTTATAGGGGATACACGAATTCAGACTTTCATATGCTCAGTGTATGTTGGTTTCTGTGTTCTCATTGAGGAAAAGGTGTTGTAAATTGAAACCACGATGTGATTAAGCATTTACTAAAGACATGAATTCTCCTTCCTTAGAACATGTCTCTTTCGTTATGTTGACTAAAGTCTGGACTCCATTTTGTATTGTCATGTCTCCACGTGCTCAACACGAGAAGAGTCCTATCTTCGTGTTAGTTGCTCTTGTAATCTGCCTAGTAACAGTCTATAAATAGTTCCTTTGTCCGCCTGGCGCATGCCCAGGCTTGACCACATCTGTTATCAGTTAGTCCTTGCTTGACCATGTTTCCGCGGGCTCAAGGAGTATGTCAGCTCCGCCCACATATTGATCTTGAATCGAAAATGTCCATAAAAGGTAACATTCCTTGCCTCATGTTGTATCCACCCACTTATGAACCCCTCTGTTGTGTATAAAAGGGGACCGTGTACGCAAGTTCTTTGTGCTACTCTATGCAATACTGAAGGGTGTTGTATGGATTGTAGGACCACCCTTAAGGGTTAATAAACTTTGTCTTTGTACTTTGCAGTTTCCGTGCCAACTTCCTTATAGATTCCATTGCAGGAGAGCGAACCCTTGTGTCCTGCGGGCCTAGCTGGGGCCTGTATTCATCAATTGGCGCCCGTCACATGGGGCTCATCGGCGACTCGGATGCTCGAAGGATTGGTCGCGACGAAGGTGAGGAATTTAGCCGGGGATGTGATCACTGCCAGAGGCACTTTAGTCCTGGCATCCCGAGGTTTTTCTTCCTTCCCTTCCGACCTGACCATCTGGGTGGCGCCGGTCCTCGACTGAGACCTCTTCTGTCGGTTCTGCCGTGACAGCCGTTTGGGCGAATTTTGGAGCTTGGCAGTTGGAATCTGGACTCTTGATTGGTAAGAACCGTTGTACGGTACTTGCTCCGATTTTTTTTTTGAAGCCTGGTTTGGCTATTTGAGTTTGATTTGTGATGACCGGTCATATCTTGTATTGATTATTGTGAGAATATATGCGTTGCAACACATATAGGCAGGTAATGTGGAGATATTTCTCCGGAACTGTGTAACTTTGAACGGCACAACGTTTAAGTGCCATTTTTTGATAATACTGCATATTTTGCATTATTTTTGAGCATGCCTGCTTTTAGCGCACTCCGTAAGTGGTGCTGCTGCTTTGGAAACCGGTTAAATCTCGAGGAATCTGCTCCAGCCCCCCCTGAGGGGACTCCTAATAGGGATATGTATGTGAAGCATGGTCTTTCCTCCATAATGTACAGCACAGTATGGAGGAAATATACCAGAAAGGATCCTGAGTTACGGTGGCCTTTGTATGGATCGTTTGATATGCGTAAGATTGAGTATGTGGAACAGTGTATGTGTAAACGGCGTGCTCGTCAAGACATGTTTGAATTTGTGCGATTATGGGTGAAGGAAGTGCGTGAGCGAGAGAAACGTTAGAAGGCGCTGTTTGATAAAGAGCAACGGAAGAATGATCATGTGAGAGCACAGGAAGCAAAGCGTCGGGAGGAAAGAGAACAGACGGAGAGGCAAGAGAAAGAGCGTAGGTTGCAAGTCTCGGGTCAATATGGTGTTCGTCAGTCACTTTATCCTGTCCTTAATAATCATGACGATGATTTTTATTTATTAGATCGTTCTCCGCCTCCTTATGTCGGCGCGTCTGCCCCGAGGCCACAAGATTCTGGATCGGGTTCGGGTAAGGTAGACACGCGGTCCATGTTATCGACTGAGCGAATGGGTGAGCTTCGGCAAGTTTCCTATCGTGCACTTAAGGGCAAGTTATCCCTTGCTGAGTTGTTGAACTCCTGGGAGTTGTGGCAGGATAGAGAGAAGTTGTATTTTTTGGGCCACTTTTCTGAGGAAGTGATTGCTGCTTTCCGGAAATATTCCAGTGTCTTTGAGCCTGACGATGTGGACTTAGAAGCTAAAGCATTGCGTAATGGTGTTTTCTCTCCCTCTAAGGCGCCTGATGCGGTTCGGCGGCTGTTTGCGTTGCGGGACGCGGTGAGGGACCTTAAAGAGAAAGCACGCCAACAAGCTGAGGAGGAGAAGCAGTCGGATTCGCGTACCGGAGATGGCCATTCATCCACCTCTCCGTCAGATAAGAGCGACCTAGTGCATGCTAAACCAATGCGAGAGGCGGCGCCTTTGTATGTTCCCCCTAAAGGAGCGGGGACTAGCTCGGATATTACCTCCGCCGATGCTAAGGGATATTTTGTGTATAATTGGGTTTATACTCCCTGGCACAGGGCTGACGTCATGGCGTTAAAGAATGCGTTGCCTGATCCCCGCAAGAATCCAGCGGCCTTTTACGAAGAAGTCGAGGGGGCCTTGAATTCTTGTACTATGACTTTAGCAGATATAGATTTGTTCTTTGGGCTTATTTTACCACCAGATATGTGGCGATCTGTGCGGAAGGAGGACGATGTTGCCGCTTTTAAGGCTCGGTGGTCTGAGCTTGAGGATGAGGATAGGGAGAGGAAGCCCGCGCAGAAACCACCTCAGCTTATCTTAGATCTCCCTGCTGCTATTTTGACTAAGTTGAAGACAATCATTCCCCCTAAAAAGATTGACTGGAATATGCTAGCCTCGTGTAAGCAGAAAGTTGATGAATCAGTTGCAGATTTCTTTACGCGCTTTGAGGAGACGTTTCATGATTTTAGTGGTCAGTCACTTACGGATGATACGGGTCGACACCTCTTTGCTGATAAATATGTGGCGAATTTACTACCGGCGATCGCAGCCCGCCTAAAAGCGAGTGAAAGTTCTTGGTCCACTGCGACCCCGACAGCCCTCCTGACTATAGCTCAGTACTATGAGCGCCAGGAGCAAGAAGCGAAGGGGCAGGAGGAGAAGAAATCGAAGGATTTAAAAACGAAGGTGATGTTAGCGCAAGTATATGGTCCGCCCCGCCGGGGTGTCAATAGAGGTAGGGGAGGATTTTATGGTCCTCCCTCGGGCCGATCTGATTTGAATAGGAATCAATGTGCGTATTGTAAGCAATCGGGACACTGGGCCAGAGATTGCCCGGCGTTGCATGCTTCGCGTCAGGGACACAATCAGGGTGGCCCGAGAGGTAGAGGGGGTTTCTCGAATTTTAGAGGGAATTCTAACGATCACGCTCGTTTTGACCCTGCCGGGCAGCAATGAGATAGGCCTAATGTTTTCGATCGACAAAACCAGTATCAAGTGTCGGGGATTGACCGTTCTGGGTACCATGATTCTCAGCATGCATAGGAATGCGTTGGATGGGGGTTAGAATCAGTTGAGGTGCCGGTTGATCAGAAGGGTCCTTACGTATCAGCTGAGGTTTTGGGTTCTACTGATCAGTTCCTAGTGGATACAGGAGCGACTCGTAGTGCGCTGTCTAAACAATTGGTTCCGAGGGCTCCCCCATCTGGCTTAATGGTTACATCGGTAGGGTTTGATGGTACACTCTCCCGAAGCCCTCTTTCGCGGCCCCTCACATTTCAGGTTGATTCTTTTTCTGCACCCTGTCCGTTTCTGCTTGCCCCGAACACGCCGGACAACATTATGGGCCTTGATATGTTAAAGCACTTTAGAGCTACGATCCGCTGCTCCCCTGCTGGAGTGCGGGTGATCTTAAATGACAATTACCCCCGGTCTGAACGGATGTGTGTGGTTGCAGAAGATGCTGTGTTAGCTACCCTCCCTTGTGCTTTGTGGGCCACTTCGGATACTGATGTGGGACAGATGGTGATTCCACCTGTTCACATTAGTGTCCAGGAGGGGGCGGTGTTACCACGCCTTCCACAGTATCGTATTTCGCAGGAGGGGGAAGAGGCTCTTATACAGATTGTGCAGGATTTGATGAAGGTGGGAGTAGTGGAGGAAGTTCCCTATAATGTCTGTAATAGCCCGATTCTACCCATTTTGAAAAAGGATACGGATGCTAAAGTCTATCGGTTTATAATTGACTTGAGAGAAGTGAACAAGATCGTGATACCTCAGTACCCAGTGGTTTCTGATATCACGACGTTGCTTACTTTGGTCCCGCCTACGGCGACCACGTTTTCAGTTATTGATTTGAAAAATGCCTTCTTTTCAATTCCTATTCATCCCGATAGTCGATACCTTTTTGGTTTCACTTTAAATAATAGGTCTTACCGATTTTGTAGAATCCCTCAGGGCTACACGGAAAGCCCTAGCATTTACAGTCAAGCTTTGAAAAGACAATTGGACTCCTTTGTTCTGCCCGAGGGTGTCGCCCTCATTCAATATGTCGATGACATCTTGCTGGCGGCCGACACTCCGGAGTTGTGTGAAACGCGTACGTTGTCTTTGCTTTCCTTTTTGGCATCCCACAATCACAAAGTATCTCGGAAAAAGTTACAGTTCTGTAGACCAAAGGTGACTTATCTGGGTCACCTTTTGTCTAAGGAGGGGCGTGCACTCACACCAGAACGTGTCCAAGTAATTCTGGACACGCCGACGCCGTCCACGCAGAAGGACGTGCGTGCATTTTTGGGTCTTGTTTCGTTTTGTAGGCAATGGATACTAGGGTTTTCACACATAGCTAAGCCATTGTTAGCCCTTTTGACAAAAGACACACCTATTCCGCTTCCTTGGACGAATGAGTGTGACACTGCCTTCCAGACATTGCGACAGGCCCTCTGTTCAGCACCAGTGTTAGGGACTCCTGATTATACCAAACCTTTTTCGCTGTATGTGCATGAGAAAGATGGATGTGCATTATCAGTTTTAGTGCAGATGCACGGCGACAAGCAGCTCCCTTGTGCATATTTTTCGGCTGTACTTGATCCTGTTGCCCGAGCATTGCCTGGTTGTTTTCGCTCGGTTGCGGCGACAGCTGTGTCAATACGCCAAAGCGAGGGAATTGTGTTATCTCACAAACTGTTGGTATTAGTCCCCCATGCTGTTGATGCCCTGCTTAATCAGACAAAGACGCAGCATTTGACCAGTGCCCGTTTAACGGGATATGAGCTGACGCTTTTGGCTCTTCATATTACGTTAAAGAGGTGCGTAACGTTAAATCCGGCCACATTGTTGCCATACCCCGAAACTCAGTCTGAAGCACGGAAAGCACATGATTGTATTCTTGTGACTGAGGAACAAACAAAGGGTCGTATTGATCTCCAGGATACGCCCTTTCCAGATGTAGATGGAGAACTGTGGGTGGACGGGTCATGCCTGAAGCTACCAGATGGTACGACTTCAGCAGCGTATGCAATTACCACATTGCAAACAATAGTGGAGACAGCACGCATACCACAGAAATCAGCTCAAGCAGCGGAACTGATAGCATTAACACGAGCATGTGAGCTCAGTACAGGATTGTGTGTGAATGTTTATACAGATAGCCGGTATGCCTTCGGAGTAGCGCACGATTTCGGCCTGCTCTGGAAGGAGAGAGGGTTTTTAACGTCACATGGAGTACAAATAATGCATGGGGAGTTAGTTCATAATCTTTTAACTGCATTGACATATCCGAAGAAAATTGCCATCGTTAAATGTAGCGCCCATAGGAAAGTAGTCGATAAAGTTGGAGAAGGGAATGCGTTAGCAGACCGGGTGGCACGGGAGACTGCGATGCAGCCCGGTGCTACTGCCATGTATGTAGTGAAGTCGCAAGTAGAAAGATGGCATGATGCGAAGGAAGAAGTGCGAGAAATACAGAGGACCGCTTCTGATAAAGAACGGGAGCAATGGTCCAGTGAGGGAGAATTGGATGATGAGGGTTGCTGGAGAAATAAGCAGATGGATAGATGGAAATTACCCACGGCTTTTGTACAACCTATGGTTCAGATGGCACATGGGCTAGCACATGTTGGAGCTTCCGCAATTGTAAAATTGCTTACCCAAGTCTGGGAGCATCCAGAGATTGCTAGCACGGCAAAGAGAGTGGTGCAGACCTGTATGATCTGCCTGAGGTACAACCCAGGAAAGGGTACTCGAACTCCAGCAGGAGGATTTGTAACACCTACTGCACCCTTTGAGGTTTTGCAGATGGATTACATCCAGCTTGAGCGCTGTAACAATTTGAAGTATGTTCTAGTAGTGGTTTGTGCCTTTAGCAAATGGGTTGAGGCATACCCTACTAAAGACAATACTGCAATGACTACCGCCAAGATGCTGTTGAAGGAGTTCTTCCCTCGATATGGCGTTTGTAGACTTCTGTGGAGTGATAACGGACCCCACTTTATAGCGGATGTTATAAAGTATGTTTTGAAGGGTCTGGGCGTCACCCAGAAGTTCCACGCAGTGTTTCACCCTCAATCTGCGGGACTAGTCGAGAAGTATAATGGTACACTGAAGCTCAAGATCGCTAAAATCCAAGCTTCGACGTCTTTGACTTGGCCAGATGCTTTACCGCTGGCGTTATTGTCAATTAGATCGGTACCGCACTCTCGAACCAGTCTTACACCGTACGAGATTGTCTTTGGATGCCCAATGAATATTTGGGGTCCACCAAAACCTAAGACTGTGTATAATGTACCTTGTGTAATGATGAATGATTATCTGGCGCAGTTAACGGATAACTTGGTTTCTATTCATCAACAGGTCCGGGAGGCGCTCCCTGATCGGTCCACCGGTGAAGGACATAGTCTCCGGCCTGGCGACTATGTCATGGTAAAAATCTTTGACAGGACGAACAGCTTGGAGCCGAGATGGGTTGGTCCTGAGCAGGTCCTACTTGCAACGAGGACGGCTGTGCGAGTTTCCAACAGAAAGAATTGGATCCATTCCCTGCACTGCCGCAAAGTACCGCCCGGATTGGTGGAGTCTGCTGTATTGACCGATCAACGAGAAATTCTGGCTGCAGAGAAAGGCCGTGCTGGGAAACCGAACGACACTGAGGAGCTCTTTCCGGACCATGCGACTCCTGGAGGAAAGCGATATCATCTCAGGCCAAGGAAGTGAATCCTTCAGTATCGGGACATGTTGTCAGAACGGCCCTTGGGTTAGTGAAACGGAGAGCCAATGAGGCAAGGGGGGGGGATCAGCCCTGCATTAGTGTAGCGACACCCGTCTTGGCCCGTTGGTGAAGAAATCGACCGCTGCCTAAGGGGAAGAGTTCTGACAAACCTTTTAGTTTCAGGAAGATATTGATTTTTTATTCTGACATGGAGAAAAAGAAAATCCTTTGTGCAACAGGTTTTATGCTCACAGTAGCTATTGTTGGGATAACCGCATGGCTTGTGGAGGATGTGACTCCTGCTCGAGAGCTACTTGTGTTGACCACTCCAGTGCCTGAGGAGCACTACTTCTATACCCTTCCGTATCAAGAATTGAAGCATCGTCAGTCTTATTTTAATAACACTTTCATCCAGATGTTGCATCATACCCACGTTGCCACGAATGCTACGAACTGTTGGATATGTGGTATGATGCCAGCTCATCAGAAGAAAGGAGGAACGCCATTCATACCTCTTCCTTTCTCTCATAATGGCTCTTGTAGAGCATGGTACACTTTGCTTTTTGCCACTCGGAAACCCACAGTGGGACGATTACTCTTCAGACTCAATAAAGAATGTCATCAGGATAAAGATGGATATCCGCAAGCGAATGGGACAATTTGGGAATGGTAAGAGTATCGACCAGACAATGAATCGATTCCTTATATTTTCACGAACACCAGAGACACTGTGGGAAAAGACAGATTTGTGATTCAAGTGGCACAAGCTCAAGCGGACCTGTGTGTCCAGAGTGTGGGTTATATTCCTGTTGGTGTTAGTGATTGCATTACCATATTAAACATCGACGGGTTGAATAACAGTACTTTCTTAGCATCCCATAATACATACTTCGTATGTGGAAATAAAGGTTATTACCGTTTGCCAGCCGGTTGGTCTGGAGTATGTTATGTAGCATTTCTATTGCCTCCTGTATTTTTGGCACCTGCATCCTATCATAAGGATTTGAAGTTGTTAAATAATGTGACTGTAAATAGGTATAAACGTACTCTATCAATTGATGATGTGGATCAGACTGACACCAGTCTGCAGCAGTATATTGATTTTAATTTAGGATTGTTTTTCTTCGTTGGAGCTGCCCTAAATAGTAGGAAAGTTCGAAGGTTAACAAGAGTGGTAGAGGCTGTGACGAACCAAACCGCTGCTGCTCTTGGGAATCTTACGGAAGAATTGCAGATTACTAGAATTGTTGCATTGCAGAATCGTATGGTGTTAGATGTTATGTTAGCTGACCGAGGTGGAGCTTGTAAAATTATCGGAAGTAGTTGCTGTGTGTTTATCCCTGACCACACACCGTCAGTCTATAATGCTATCAACAGGCTGCATAAAATTGCAGCTGAAATCCATACAGAAAACGGCACTTGGTCCTTTTCTGGATGGTTTTGGGCATTGATCACTGCTTGGGGTTGGAAGGTTTTAACTGGTCTCTGTATAATTGTAGCAGTTCTGTTTTCTTGTTGCATCTGTGTCCAATGTGGTCCCTTGCTCTGTTCCTTATGTGTATCATTCTGTATTCCCGATAAGAAAGCTATTGCCAATGTCACTTATCAGAAACGTTTAGCTAAAGAAGTAGAAGAAATGATGACAATTGACATATACGATGATTATCCTAACAAACCGGATGTCTTCAGTAAATGCTGAAAGGGTCGTCTGTTGTAAATTGAAACCACGATGTGATTAAGCATTTACTAAAGACATGAATTCTCCTTCCTTAGAACATGTCTCTTTCGTTATGTTGACTAAAGTCTGGACTCCATTTTGTATTGTCATGTCTCCACGTGCTCAACACGAGAAGAGTCCTATCTTCGTGTTAGTTGCTCTTGTAATCTGCCTAGTAACAGTCTATAAATAGTTCCTTTGTCCGCCTGGCGCATGCCCAGGCTTGACCACATCTGTTATCAGTTAGTCCTTGCTTGACCATGTTTTCGCGGGCTCAAGGAGTATGTCAGCTCCGCCCACATATTGATCTTGAATCGAAAATGTCCATAAAAGGTAACATTCCTTGCCTCATGTTGTATCCACCCACTTATGAACCCCTCTGTTGTGTATAAAAGGGGACCGTGTACGCAAGTTCTTTGTGCTACTCTATGCAATACTGAAGGGTGTTGTATGGATTGTAGGACCACCCTTAAGGGTTAATAAACTTTGTCTTTGTACTTTGCAGTTTCCGTGCCAACTTCCTTATAGATTCCATTGCAGGAGAGCGAACCCTTGTGTCCTGCGGGCCTAGCTGGGGCCTGTATTCATCAAAGGGATTATCTGCTAAACAGAACACACTGCATGTTACCAGGCAGTGATTGGTTGACCTGTGGTGAAGCCTACAAATGACCTATCTCTGTAAATCTATTGTGCCGGTTTTTCTCTTAATGGGCTAGGACTGTGGAAAGGCAATGCTAGATGGCACCCTCTAGTACCATCAGCAGGGGGATCTTGTAGAGTAGACACAAGCAGCCTGTACAAGTGGTGTATACAGTGCAGGACAGGGAAGGGGTGGAAAAGATCACTTTGTTTAGGATGGAGAAAGGCGTTATGCTGGGACTAAACTCTTGATCTTCCTGTTCCGCCTCCCGCTTGGCCCTCTGTGTTTCGGTGCACTTTTGACATTCTCTCACTCATGCATAAAGATCATCAAAATCTATCAGGCTGTTTAATCAGCATGAGCTTCTCAGATCATGCTCTGGCTTGCATGTCAAGACAATGGGGAACCATAGACAAAGATAATTCCATAGTACACCTCTATTTCTGACATCCCAAACTGTCAAGATGCAAGAGGAGCCTGAGGATGGAACAGTAGAAACATGAATAGTAACAGTGAGGGCTACCATGTGGGCGGGAATGGCTACTGCTAATTATCAACGTACTAGGAACCAGCACACTTTGGCCAGAAAGGGTTTATCACAATTATCATCATCACTACTTTCTACAGTCCCTTCCATAGAACCCTTAGTACGCTCGGGAAAGTGGCAATGGGATGGAAGGTGTACAATTGCCCAAGTGGCCAGTGAAAAGAGACATTTTCCTCTTCCCAAACCTCTAGATTGCACAGGCCAAATTAAGGAAGGAAGTCACTAAATATTGGACCAGCTAAGACTCCCAAAATCCTGTTAAAAAGTCTGAACCACTATGGGTGCCAGGGAGAATGAGACAGATGAGAGAAAGACTGGGCTGAGGCAGTCTGCCCAGCTGTTTCCCCTTAACACTAGCAAGGCATGATGCTCTGATTTCAGTCATCACATGCTTCTGGCATTGTACTTATGAGAATACAAACTCAAGAGTGCCAAGAACTGGCTGGAGAGTAGTTTTATACAGCGGAAACACAAAGGAACCACCGCCTTGACCACCAACATAAGCCATAAACTCAGAGCCACTTCTCAGTTGTGATTGACAGGCCTGACGTAATACTCAAGCTCCTCTGCAGGTGGTTTGTCTTCTGTGGTGGATGTAAGACTGCCTCCTAAACCATATGAATTCTGGTTTTAATGAACAGGCTTTTTGAGGTGTATTTGTATGAGAGTTTTGCCAGTGGATCAGCAAGCTGAGCTGCTCCGAGTATACCCATTCAGCATTAGAATCATCAAATTATGAAAATATCTCTACCCCTTCGAGTAGTAAAAAGACCAGCAATGGTTCCAAAATGTGATGAGGATCCACAGTGGCTGCCTGAAAGCTGTTAATAGCATGACCCTACTGCTAACCTCAGGACCCAGCAACTGTACTGGTGGATGGGTATGCATAGGTTTGCGTACCAAAGACTATTGTGACCCAAAAGTCCCATGGACACACTGTGGAAATAATGAGCAAAAGAGTGATAATTTTTTAGGACAAAATACTTTCTAGTCTAATATAGTCCCTGGATGACATCTGTACAAAGAAAAAAACTGAAGAGGACTCTTGGCACCTTTTGGCCTTCTGGCAATAAGACAATGGGTTTCTTGTCTGGAAAACCAACTCTACACACTTAAAGAACCTGCCTGACTCATAGGCCCTCTTGATGACTTGATTTCTCCCCTGATTGGCTGATGACGATTTAGGAGAACTCTCACTGTGGCAATGGGCCAACTCTTCACTCTTGTGACTCTCATTGCAAGCATTTCTAAAGATCCATGATGGTGACACATTGCCAATGCTCCGTCCCCTTACTATCCTCTCCAATTTCTATGCAAGTCTGATACAATGAAAATTCTGTACTGTCATACCATTCTCTCTTTTCAACTGTATTTGATACCTCCACTGCAAAATTGATGCATATGCAAATTGGAATATGTACATTACATTATTGATACAATTTTCCCCTTCTGTGAACCTGAGAATGTGTATTATTTTCCTCATATAATATTTATAGTATACAAATGTTTTTGCTATGTAAAGTTTGCTAGCACCTGTGGGGTAGTGCCTGAACTGCACAAAAAATGAATAAATAAAATAAAAAACAGACGTGTTTAGATGCACGTCCAGCAGGGCCTGGCATCTCACCGGACCTGGTGTTTAGAGAAGTTTAAGGAGATTGAGGATCATCCTGAGGAGTGTGGAACTCAATAATATTACAAAACTGTGATTTATCCGGCCTCTTTGGAGATTGGTTAATCCATGTGTTTGGTGCTGTTCATGGTCTGAGGCTGGGACCTGGATTTGACTGCAGGCCAACCTCCCAGTCTCAGCCATGAAAGTGATTTTGCACCTCTGAATTCCCCTAGGGCAGCTGCAACCTGTCTAGGTTGAAAGCATGCAGATGGAGATTTATTTTAATCCAATATTTGTTGAAGGGCTCATTCAATTGTGAGATAAACAATGTGAGTTCAAATTGCCAATCATCTGGTTTCTAGATTTCCATATTCATGTGCCTTCTAGCTACCTGATTTGCAGTTTCCGTGCCAACTTCCTTATAGATTCCATTGCAGGAGAGCGAACCCTTGTGTCCTGCGGGCCTAGCTGGGGCCTGTATTCATCAAAGGGATTATCTGCTAAACAGAACACACTGCATGTTACCAGGCAGTGATTGGTTGACCTGTGGTGAAGCCTACAAATGACCTATCTCTGTAAATCTATTGTGCCGGTTTTTCTCTTAATGGGCTAGGACTGTGGAAAGGCAATGCTAGATGGCACCCTCTAGTACCATCAGCAGGGGGATCTTGTAGAGTAGACACAAGCAGCCTGTACAAGTGGTGTATACAGTGCAGGACAGGGAAGGGGTGGAAAAGATCACTTTGTTTAGGATGGAGAAAGGCGTTATGCTGGGACTAAACTCTTGATCTTCCTGTTCCGCCTCCCGCTTGGCCCTCTGTGTTTCGGTGCACTTTTGACATTCTCTCACTCATGCATAAAGATCATCAAAATCTATCAGGCTGTTTAATCAGCATGAGCTTCTCAGATCATGCTCTGGCTTGCATGTCAAGACAATGGGGAACCATAGACAAAGATAATTCCATAGTACACCTCTATTTCTGACATCCCAAACTGTCAAGATGCAAGAGGAGCCTGAGGATGGAACAGTAGAAACATGAATAGTAACAGTGAGGGCTACCATGTGGGCGGGAATGGCTACTGCTAATTATCAACGTACTAGGAACCAGCACACTTTGGCCAGAAAGGGTTTATCACAATTATCATCATCACTACTTTCTACAGTCCCTTCCATAGAACCCTTAGTACGCTCGGGAAAGTGGCAATGGGATGGAAGGTGTACAATTGCCCAAGTGGCCAGTGAAAAGAGACATTTTCCTCTTCCCAAACCTCTAGATTGCACAGGCCAAATTAAGGAAGGAAGTCACTAAATATTGGACCAGCTAAGACTCCCAAAATCCTGTTAAAAAGTCTGAACCACTATGGGTGCCAGGGAGAATGAGACAGATGAGAGAAAGACTGGGCTGAGGCAGTCTGCCCAGCTGTTTCCCCTTAACACTAGCAAGGCATGATGCTCTGATTTCAGTCATCACATGCTTCTGGCATTGTACTTATGAGAATACAAACTCAAGAGTGCCAAGAACTGGCTGGAGAGTAGTTTTATACAGCGGAAACACAAAGGAACCACCGCCTTGACCACCAACATAAGCCATAAACTCAGAGCCACTTCTCAGTTGTGATTGACAGGCCTGACGTAATACTCAAGCTCCTCTGCAGGTGGTTTGTCTTCTGTGGTGGATGTAAGACTGCCTCCTAAACCATATGAATTCTGGTTTTAATGAACAGGCTTTTTGAGGTGTATTTGTATGAGAGTTTTGCCAGTGGATCAGCAAGCTGAGCTGCTCCGAGTATACCCATTCAGCATTAGAATCATCAAAGTATGAAAATATCTCTACCCCTTCGAGTAGTAAAAAGACCAGCAATGGTTCCAAAATGTGATGAGGATCCACAGTGGCTGCCTGAAAGCTGTTAATAGCATGACCCTACTGCTAACCTCAGGACCCAGCAACTGTACTGGTGGATGGGTATGCATAGGTTTGCGTACCAAAGACTATTGTGACCCAAAAGTCCCATGGACACACTGTGGAAATAATGAGCAAAAGAGTGATAATTTTTTAGGACAAAATACTTTCTAGTCTAATATAGTCCCTGGATGACATCTGTACAAAGAAAAAAACTGAAGAGGACTCTTGGCACCTTTTGGCCTTCTGGCAATAAGACAATGGGTTTCTTGTCTGGAAAACCAACTCTACACACTTAAAGAACCTGCCTGACTCATAGGCCCTCTTGATGACTTGATTTCTCCCCTGATTGGCTGATGACGATTTAGGAGAACTCTCACTGTGGCAATGGGCCAACTCTTCACTCTTGTGACTCTCATTGCAAGCATTTCTAAAGATCCATGATGGTGACACATTGCCAATGCTCCGTCCCCTTACTATCCTCTCCAATTTCTATGCAAGTCTGATACAATGAAAATTCTGTACTGTCATACCATTCTCTCTTTTCAACTGTATTTGATACCTCCACTGCAAAATTGATGCATATGCAAATTGGAATATGTACATTAAATTATTGATACAATTTTCCCCTTCTGTGAACCTGAGAATGTGTATTATTTTCCTCATATAATATTTATAGTATACAAATGTTTTTGCTATGTAAAGTTTGCTAGCACCTGTGGGGTAGTGCCTGAACTGCACAAAGAATGAATAAATAAAATAAAAAACAGACGTGTTTAGATGCACGTCCAGCAGGGCCTGGCATCTCACCGGACCTGGTGTTTAGAGAAGTTTAAGGAGATTGAGGATCATCCTGAGGAGTGTGGAACTCAATAATATTACAAAACTGTGATTTATCCGGCCTCTTTGGAGATTGGTTAATCCATGTGTTTGGTGCTGTTCATGGTCTGAGGCTGGGACCTGGATTTGACTGCAGGCCAACCTCCCAGTCTCAGCCATGAAAGTGATTTTGCACCTCTGAATTCCCCTAGGGCAGCTGCAACCTGTCTAGGTTGAAAGCATGCAGATGGAGATTTATTTTAATCCAATATTTGTTGAAGGGCTCATTCAATTGTGAGATAAACAATGTGAGTTCAAATTGCCAATCATCTGGTTTCTAGATTTCCATATTCATGTGCCTTCTAGCTACCTGAGATGCTGCTGAACCTGTGACAGAACATCATTAGATATTAAAGGTATGATAAGAATCAAACCATCAGTTATATGATTCCTAGCAACTCGCAAAATGTGTGTTCCTCTGCAGTCTCAAAATGGTCCAATTATCTTTATGCAATCTGAATGGCCTGTTGTGCTTATGCCACAATCCTACATTCTGAAGTTGGATGCGGCATAAAGCACTTCAATGCCCACTTCACTTTTTTCGAACCATCTTTGCCAGTGTGTCTGCTATTGTGAAAGATGCGCTGGATAGGAAGTTGGTTTTATCTTGGGTGCCCCAGGCCAACCCTCCAGCTGAAAAGGGTAGCTCTAAGTCATCTACATCTTTAAACTCCTTCAGCACAAAAGTCTTTCATCTCAGTTTGTTCTCTCTTACCTGTTCAAAGACTACTGAAGTCTGGACTTCCTGTGCATATTTACTCTAGGTAAGAGTTCCTGGTTATGTTCAGGCAGCTCTTGCTAAACTCAATATGTGCAGCAGCTCTGGGGCCTGTGGTGCATCAGCTACACTGTTGTGCCTTGTAGTTCATTCTTGGAGAGGGAAAGACAATGCTTAACCTCCTCAACTTCTTCCTACACCCTAACATTTCTGCATTTTACCCAACATTTGTGGACGGATTTGCTGCCTTTTGAACTCACAGGTCCTGCTGTGAATGTGACTTACAAAGATGGTGTTTAATACTTTTGAGACTCTGGCACCGATTTAAGATTTGATTTAATATTACCAGGTTTTTACTTGAATTTGCTAAAATATGTACCGGTTAACTGCATTAGGGAATATGACTAGGAAAATGCACAATTTGTTGTATTTTGCTTTCAGCGCATTTTGTTGCGATGCTGACTAGTTTAATATCATATGTGTCCCTAATTTCCTCTTATTCCTCTTGAAGTTTCAGGCAACAAATGTGCAAGAAACTTTCCTACGCATACCCAAATTCATATTTGCGGATGCACCTCTGCAAATGACATGTGGGGCACATCACAGGAGAGATACAATCCTGTTACCCAAACAAGAACTCCTGTGCTGAAAAAAAGAAAAATTAAACAAGTATTGGCAAAGGAATTAGGTCTGGCCTTGGTTGTGTGTTTTATGGCTCAAACTGTACATTTTATAAGACAATGAGACACTGAGCTGTTGTAAATGATTATTATAAGTTGTAAAGCCTGTTTTAAATAAGCTATGTAAACACTCTGAAAAATGTTACATGACTATGTATCTGTGCCATCTTTTTAAATTTAGAAAGCTCTATTTAAACAATAGAACAAGATATGGAGAGAATGACATATCTAATATAGAACCTGGACGGCAGGCTGGCTCATGGTTGAGGATCAACGGCCTGGCTGGCCAAGACGAGTCGGTCAACTAATGGAGCTTTTTTCCAAAGTTGCTCCAAACTTGTGGAACTTCTTCCTGAAGTTCCTCAAAGGGTCCCAAAGCGTCCAAAACTTACCCCAAAGGTCTGGAAGCTCCAAGATGGTCCTTGGAAGTTTGGGACTTTAGTTCCTACACTCCACTTGGACAAAACCCTTACAAATCCACTGGCAGTACTCCAGGCTGAGGAGTCTTGGTGGTGATGTGCCAGGTGAGCTCTGTTAACCTGTATCTTGCAGGAAGTCCACTCTTTAGTCCTTTTGAAGCAAGGTAGTCCACAGGGCTGTAGTTCTAGATTGTGCAGCAGGTGCAGTTTTCAGAGTGCAGGGCTTGGTTGATGCAAATAAAACCTTTGAGCATGGACCCTTCTTTCTTGAGTTTCAAGCAGCAGATCTGAGAGGCTCTGCCCCTCTCACATACTTATTCCAAGTTCTCTGGGTCAAGCAGGAGGGCACTAAGATACTTATTCCAAGGTCTCCGGGTCAAGCAGGAGCACACTCATGCCAATGAGGTGCAGGGCAAGACTACCCAGGGTATGACCACATCTTCCAAAGTGTGGCACTATTTTCTCCCAGAGAGCACAGTTTCTCTCAAATTAATTATGGCTGATTTTCCAGCAGGGAGAGGAGAGCTGGTTAAACACAACCCCTCGATGTTTAATCTCCATAGTCTCTCCCCCTTGCATCTGCTAATTTCTTCCTTAATACTACCTACTGGCTAGGTTCAAAGAGTAGAGGTGTAGATGAAACAGACTTCTT
This sequence comes from Triturus cristatus, assembly GCF_964204655.1. Lineage (NCBI taxonomy): Eukaryota > Metazoa > Chordata > Amphibia > Caudata > Salamandridae > Triturus > Triturus cristatus. The sequence continues at coordinate 1,363,435,606 of NC_140590.1, forward strand.
CTGCCTGTCTCCTCCTTCCATTGAAGAATATTGTTTACAACCCCTCCCCCTGCTCTGGCATTCCTATTTAGTAGAACCCTGCCCTCCCAGAAGAGCTGTCTAACCCCAGGGGCTATTTATCACCTCATCGAGGGGCCTGGCTAATCCACTTAACTCTGACCACCAATCAGTACAGACCACTGGAAAGCTGGATTTCGGCTTACAGACAAGAAAGTCTTATAACTTCTTGTCTGTATACTTTAGGAGAAATACAACAAAACCATATTGTTGGATTTATCAATACCATTCTAGGAACTCCTTGTATGGTATTTTTATGGCTCTCCTTGCAGGAATAATTAGTTTATAACTTCCTGCCATGTTAACCTGTGTGGCAGGCGATTAGTAATTTTTTCAAGCAGCAGATCACAGGTAACTTAAGTTTACATGATACACATATATATACACATACACATTTATATATATATACACATATATATACATTTATACAGCGCTAAGCATGTTTAAAAACAGAGCAATACTGGAACGGAGATCGGTAATAAGGGGACACATGTGAAATCGAATTTGGCCTCTAAATTCTCCGCTCTGGAACGCCTGTATGAGCATGAGATAAGAAAGTGGTGGGAGACCACCTCTTTAAAAAGCTACATTGAGATCAGTAGAGTCCCCAGAGGTCTAAGGATCTATACTATTCCCGCATAGGAGAACCCAGATCCCCTCTTGCTGGATGAGTGGGCGGAACACACGGCCCAATCCTGCAAGGGGATGTTGGCAATATTAGTGAAGTTTGCGTGTAGTGATAAGGACAAAGCCTTATCAAACATCAAAGAATTGGAAGAAGAGATACTAAAAGGGGAGGATCAAATGAAATTGGAAGAAATGAGGGAACAAATGAAGAAAAGACTTAAGACTTACAAACAGAAAATCAAACAGCGTAAGCAAGAGAAATTTGATTGTGATGAGAAAGATCACAACCAAGGCAGGGTATTAACCTTTTCCAGAAAGTACGACACTCCGAGAAGAGAATTATTAACAAAGAAAGCTGAGTCAACCCTAGAAACACGAGACACATCAGAGTCGGATGTAGCAGGCAATGATTCATCGGTTTCGACAGCTGGAAGTACTCCTTTTCACGAGGAGTTCAGACTCATTCGGCAATCATGGCAGAGAGGGGGCAGAGGCAAACCTCCAAAACAAGGAGACAGAGGAAAACGAGGAGGGGGGGCGCTGCAGCAACAAGCAAGCGCTCTCCACCAGTGACCAGCAGCAGGAAAGCTTTCAACAAAAGGAAGTGAGTGATGATGGGAATTTGACGATCATCAACTTGACTACAAAGACTCTGTCAGCAACAGAAGAATCTGTTTTAAAACTTGGCTTATCATTTTGCCCCCAAAGACCATGGAATACATGCAAACCCACATATATCTCTTTAAGTTCACTCAAAAACTAAATTTGCATAGGTACTTCAAGATGAAGCCAGCTATGATTAGACCTAAGAAATCAAGCCTTATCCAGAAGGAAATGGATGTCCTTAGAGGAAAAGTTCTTAAGACTAGAAATTTTTGAGAGTTTAAGGACAGAGGAGACACATGACATAGAAACAACCATGGGCTTGACTCAGCAAGTGGCACGAGCAGGAGTGGAACAAAGCTGGGGACTTAGTCCATTTAAACCGTCTTCCCAATTCCTCCACAGATGCCGGTAGATGCGATCGACATCTTTAAGGAATCTGTTAACAGAGACTTAGTGCGTCTCCGGCGAGAAAATAAATATCCAATAAAGCAATGAACTTTTCAAAGCAACAGCAATTGGCTTTGGAGAACCTGCGTCAAGACACCTCTATAGTATGTAAGCCATCGGATAAAGGGGGCAATATCGTTCTCCAGACACGGGGGCGATATAATTTTGAGGCCAACCCACAACTGGCGGACATCCACTGTTACAAGAAGATCAATGATAAAATATACAATCAGAGTATCAAGAATTCGATGTCTATGACTTTGCTTGCTACTCCCACTTCTTCTAGATTGTCGAGAGCCTCGCCGTCGAATCCCTGGTTTTCATCTGATTCAAACAGGAATGTAAAAAGCTTGAGCGGATTTGGCGGCGCTGCGGCTATTGTCCTCTGGCTAAGGCTGCCTTGAGGGGTAGACAAAAAATCGATTACTCGGCCATTTCTCAGGCCAAAAAACAATATTTTACAGACCGTATCGAGCAGGCCCGCAACAATACCAAGGAGATTTTCCATATAGTTCAGAGTTTTATGTCTCCTGTTGCTCAAACCTGTATTTGCCCGGCCACGGTTGGCTGGTGTAATATCCTTTCCAGTTTTTTCCTTGACAAAATCCGTCTGATTCAGCAGACTTTTACTCCATGTGCGGACTCTCTTGTGGGTGATGGGCCGACTGTGCCACCACAGGGTACTCCAAAACACGTAATGTCAGCTTTTTCCCCTGTGGATCTTGCCAGCTCTTTGAAATTACTTAAGGGCCTAAAGTCTGGTTCTCCCTCGGATCCCTGCTCGGCTAGATTGCTGGCAGCAGTAGCGGAGACCATCAACCCTGAGGTTAGCGCTATTATTAATGCCTCCCTTGGTGAGGCTCAGGTTCCGCTGCAGTGGAAACAGGCGAAAATTCTTCCTCGATTCCTGGGAACTATCGCCCAATTTCTCTTCTTTCTAGCTTAGCCAAAGTCTGTGAGAAGGTGGTGACCAGACAACTCTCTGAGTTTGTTGAAAAATCTGATGCTTTGCATCCAGCTCAGTCTGGGTTTCGGGCTTCCTACAGCACGGAGACAGCACTAGTTGAGATCTCTGAAGCAATCCGGGATTGCTTAGACGCTGGTGGCAGAGCAGCTTTGATTATGCTTGATCTGTCAGCAGCGTTTGACACGGTGCCGCACTCCGGGCTGCTTACCCGCCTCTCAGAGATTGGGGTCTCCGGGTTGGCCTTGGCCTGGCTGAGGTCTTTCCTGGAGAGGCGAGTCCAGCAGGTTTGCCTGCCACCGGCGGCCTCGTCCTTGCAGGAGGTCTCTACAGGTGTTCCTCAGGGCTCTTCCCTTAGCCCCCTTCTCTTTAACATCTATGTCACTCCTTTGGTCTTTTTGGCTGAGTAGTTGGGGGCTAAGTTGATAGCGTATGCTGATGACACCCAGCTCCTTTTTACATGGGGAAAGGGTGAAGACTCAGTTCTGCCTGTGCAGAAGTGCTTGTCTTCGGTATTTGGGTGGCTTGCTAGAGCTCAACTCAAGTGCAACGAAGACAAATCTGAGATCCTTCTGTACGGCAACTTCCCCTTGGATTTTAGAAGTAGGATCTGGCCCCCTGATTTTCCACCTCCTTCATCTAATGGGAAATCCGCAAAAAACCTTGGAGTTTGGTTTGAGGTTAATCTCTCATTCTCTGTCCAGATGAATAGGATCTCAGGGTGTTGTTTTGGTCTTCTTAAGACACTTAGGAGCTTTCTCCCTCTACTCCCAAGGTCTGCCAAAGAAACGGTTATTCGGGCGTTAGTTTTGTCTCGTTTGGACTATGCTAATGCCCTTTATGTTGGCTTACCTGGCTACTCCATGAATAAACTGCAAGTTATCCAGAATGCGGCCGCAAGGCTGCTTCTCGGAATTGCCAGAAGTAGTAGTGTACGTGTTCATCTTCGCGCCCTCCATTGGTTGCCCATGGTGGAGAGGGTCAAATTTAAAGCTTTGGTAATTGCCCACAGGGCCCTTTACAATCTGGGTCCCATTTATTTGCAGAGGCGGTTCTCCTTCTATGTTCCGTCTAGAGTACTGCGCTCTTCAGCTCTTCTGTTGGCTATAGTCCCACACTTCTCCCGGTCTAAGTTGGGGGGCGGTTCGCTTGCTGTTAAAGCTTCCCAGGCTTGAAATGCTCTTCCATTTTTTCTGCGTAACACTCAAGGCCCGCTTTGCTTCAAGAAACTACTAAAAACACATCTGTTTCCGTAGTCACTCACTTTTGTTGACTCTCCTCATGGTTCCGCGCTGGGACACTCTTTTTGAGTAGCTATTGCGCGTTATAAAAGTATTTAACATAACATAACATCTTTTGATATCTCAATGATACAAGAGAAACATGTTAGAAACAGAGGAACATCTGTTTCTCAGATGTCTTAATCCCACCATCCCAACCTTCTACCACCTTCCCAAGGTTCATAAGGACAAACTGAACCCACCAGGAAGACCAATCGTTGCTTCACAGGGAAGTCTAACAGAACATATGTCTATTTATATAGACTTCTTTCTCTCACAGCAAGTGGAAATCTAAAGTCATATATCAAAGATACCAAAGACTTCCTGGGACACATTAAGGAAATACAATGGGAAGATGGATTTTTACTGATGTTGTTGGACATCACGAGCCTCTACACATGCATAGCTCATAGAGATGGCTTAAGAGCGGTCAAGTTCTTTTTAGACAACCGCCCTCTTAAATAACTAGAACACAATGTCATGTTGTTAGACTTTATTGAATTTTGTCTCGAAAATAACATGTATCTCTTTCAGAACCAACTATTTAGACAGGACTCAGGGACGCCAATGGGCACCTGCTTCGCCCCCAGCTACGCGAACCTATTCGTGGGCTGGTGGGAGGAGCAGGTAGCTTGGGCCGCGTCCAATAATTTCTGGACCAATAGGATTATAACTTGGCATCGTTATATCAACGACCTTTTTATCATCTGGCGAGGGCTACCAGAAACAGCAAGGGCTTACATAGAGGTGTTAAATTCCAACAAGGTAAATTTGAAATTGTTATTGTTATTGTTAATAGGGTATTTGTAAAGCGCAACTTTCGCTCCCGAAGGAGCATCTTGGCGCTGAGCATGCGTATAAAGAATATGTGGTGAAAAAATCTAGATAGCTGCCAATACATAGGTATCAGATTGCTGATAGACCCAGGTCTTCAGTTGTTTCCTAAAAAGACACTCAGACCCAATCAGTCTAAGATTTACGGGTAGGTTATTCCAAGCCCTTGCTGCTAGAACTGTGAACGTTTTTCCGCCCCTAGTTTTATATTTATGCCTCGGGATCATAACAAGATTGGCCCCTGAGGATCGCAGACATCGTACAGGATCGTAATGAATGAAACGATTAACAAGGTATTTAGGGCCTGTATTTTTCAAAGATTTGAAAACTGTGAGTAAGAGTTTAAAAAGGATTCTCTTATGCAGTGGCAGCCAGTGTAGAGAATTCAATGCAGTTGAGGCTGAAGATTTCCTGGGAAGTTTTAACACTAGCCGTGCCGCCGCGTGCTGTACACTTTGTAACTTCTTCAAAGTGGACTTTTTCACTCCTGCCATCAACCCATTGCAATAATCGAGTCTGGAGAGTATCAGTGCGACCACGACTGATTTCCTAGAGGCAATGGGGAGGAAGTCGAAAAATTTCTTTAGGGATTTAATAAGACCGAAACAGCTGCCAGCCGTGATCCTAACATGATCATCAAAAGATAAGGTAGCATCAAATTGTACGCCCAGATTGCGCGCAGAAGACACAGCACTGGGGGGAGCCTCAGAGTCTTTGGGCCACCAATCTCTCGGGCGGAAACGTAGATCCTGGCCTAATGGTATGATTTCAGTTTTCTCACTGTTGCACTTCAAGTGGTTTTTGTTTAACCACTGAAATACCTCAGTGAGACATTTCTGAAAACGCAATTCTGTATCCGTGCGGTTTTTGTCAATGGAGACGACCAATTGAGTGTCATCAGCATATGACGTAACGAGGATCCCGTGTGACTCTATCACAGCGAGGAGGGGTGCCATATAGATGTTGAAAAGAAGTGGGCTTAATATGGATCCCTGCGGTACACCAGATGTAATGGTTTTGTCGCTGGATAGGTAGTGACCCAAAGATACAGTTTGCGACCTATTGGACAAGAAGGATGTGACCCATGCCAAAGCCGTATCTGTCACGCCGATCTCTCGCAGCCTGTCATTCAAGATGACATGGGAGATAGTGTCAAAAGCTGCTGTTAAATCGAGCAGGATGAGGACAGCCTGCTTTCCCTCATCCTGCAGGAACTTGATGGAGTCAGAGAGTTCTATCAGGGCCGTTTCAGTGGAATGGCCAGGGCGAAACCCAGATTGCTGGGGATGCAAGATGTTATGGTTCTCGACATATGTTTTTAGTTCCAGATGCACCATCTGTTCAGTGATCTTTCCTAAAACAGGCAGGAGTGAGATGGGACGCATGTTCGTCAGATCAGTTGGCGATTTGTTCTGCTTTTTCATGAGGGGTTTTACAATAGCCTTTTTCCATTCATTAGGCACAATCCCCAATGCTAAGGATGCGTTAATGATGGCATTGATGGTCGGATTAACTACCTCAACTAGATGATGTAGAATGCAGGGGGGACAGGAGTCGGTAGGTGCTCCGGACTTACAAGCCAAAATCGCCTTGCGGGTCTGCTGGAGGGAGACCGGTTGGAAAGTTCCAAGAGAATGGCTATTTTCGGCTACAAGCTTTTGGGGGCGTAAAGTAGGAGAGGACAAAGGAGGCGGGAAATCCTTTTGGATGTTTACAATCTTTTTCTCAAAGAAATCCGCAATTTGGTTGCACAAACTTTCGGAGGGCGGAATTTCGGGCTGGAGGGCTTTGGGGTGGGTAAAGGATTTGACTATAGAGAAAACAGTTTTTTGTTTCTGATGGGCATCATTAATAGCTTTGGTGTAATACTCCTTTTTAGCAGCCTTTATGCTAGAGAGGTATAATTTCCTCTGCTGAACATAAAGGGCTCTTGAGACCTCATCATATGTTTTCCTCCACTTCCTTTCTCTAATTCTACAAAGTAAATGGCTCTCAGTTAGGGCCTGAGTGTACCATGGGGCCCTTAACTTCCTTTTAGGCCAGTTCCCGCAGTCGCCTTTGGGGTCGGAATTTTCTAAAATAATCCGATCCATCCAGACGTGAAAGTTACGAGAATCAGTCGTTACATCTCCTCTCAGTTCAGGGGCCTGAACCAATAACCGGGTATCCAACTGGATACGATCAATCACTTTTCTCCAATTTACCGAGGGGGATGATTGAGGGTGCTTTGTTATTAATGGAGCTAGAACTTGTTTCTTGATGACAAAGGGAATGAAACTGTGGTCGGTCCAAATTTGCGGAATGGGGGGAGACGTAGTCAAGGTAATTAAGTTAGAACAAATGCCATCAAGAGTGTGGCCGGCTAGGTGGGTGTGTGTAGTCACTAATTGAGCCAGTCCAAAAATATTCAGAGTATGATGGAAGCAAGTAACATTAGGGTCTGTGCCTGATTCCAGATGTAAATTCATATCTCCTAATAAAGTAAATTGTGGGTAGCGTAGCATAAGTGACCCGAGTACTTCATCTAGGGAGTCTAGAAAGGGAGTGGCATTGCCTGGAGGGCGATAAATTAGGCCTCCCGAAAAGGAGGTAGAGGCATTAAGTCTGATCGAAAAGCCAATGCTCTCACTTCCTTTGAGAGGGCCCAGATCGAATGTATGACACAAAAATGACCCTCTGACAATAATTGCAACCCCCCCTCCTCGCCCGATTTGTCTGTCCTGCCTAAAGATGGTAAAATTCGGAGGAAGGGCAATGGCCAAATCAGGATTGGATGAATCGTTGAGCCATGTTTCTGTTATGAAAAGGGCGTCAAGACTGTGACACATTATTAGATCGTGGATGTCTTGGCTGTGGCCACACAACGAGCGGGCATTGATAAGACCTCCTTCGAAGTTATTGTCTCCGCACATTGAGGGAACGGGATTTTTTGGCGTCTTTAAGGGCATCTCGGGAGGGGTCCATTTACAGTGTACACATGAGAAGGGACCCCGGAGATAATCAGTGGGTGGACAACCCTTACACAGTGCACCTATCTTGGGGCGTAATGCTAATAGGGCCTTATTGTCATACCTGATGATCAGTGGTTGTTGCCCAGCATGTCCCGCAGCCGGCACAGTCCTGGCGCGGACGGGCGCAGACGGGCGCAGACGGGCGCAGACGGGCTTGGCTTTGGCGCGGCTTCGGCGCGCATCCGGCGCGCCAGCTGCGCCAGCCCGCTGCGCCGTCTGGCCGGTCTGCACATAATATAGAGAGAAAGGAGGGTGTGAGGACGGCGCGACTAGAGCGCTCCCCCAGCCTCACCAAAGATGGCGCCCACCGCCGCCGAGTATCGGCTGAAAAGCGGCTGTGCAAGGCGAAAGAAGGTGAAAGATGGTAAGGGTGTCAGAGTGCCTGGTTTAAAATTCCCCTTAATGCTATTGAAAGCCCCCCAAGATACAATCATAGCAAATATAAAAACGTTTCTTAAAATGCAATCAAGGTCGTAGCAGTCACGAAGATAACAAATATAAAAACGTTTCTTAAAATGCAATCAAGATCGTGGCAGTTACGGAGATGGTCACCAAGTTCTGGTAACACGCAGCTCGCAGCCCCAGTTACCCTCGCTAGGGAGAGCTCCGTGTGGGCACCGAAATCGCTGACAGGCCCTGTTAAATATTCCAGGAGGGCGTGAGGACGGCGCGACTAGAGCGATCCCCCAGCCTCACCAAAGATGGCGCCCACCGCCGCCGAGTATCGGCTGAAAAGCGGCTGTGCAAGGTGAAAGATGGTAAGGGTGTCAGAGTGCCTGGTTTAAAATTCCCCTTAATGCTATTGAAAGCCCCCCAAAGATACAATCATAGCAAATATAAAAACGTTTCTTAAAATGCAATCAAGGTCGTAGCAGTCACGAAGATAACAAATATAAAAACGTTTCTTAAAATGCAATCAAGATCGTGGCAGTTACGGAGATAGTCACCAAGTTCTGGTAACACGCAGCTCGCAGCCCCAGTTACCCTCGCTAGGGAGAGCTCCGTGTGGGCACCGAAATCGCTGACAGGCCCTGTTAAATATTCCAGGAGGGCGTGAGGACGGCGCGACTAGAGCGATCCCCCAGCCTCACCAAAGATGGCGCCCACCGCCGCCGAGTATCGGCTGAAAAGCGGCTGTGCAAGGCGAAAGAAGGTGAAAGATGGTAAGGGTGTCAGAGTGCCTGGTTTAAAATTCCCCTTAATGCTATTGAAAGCCCCCCAAAGATACAATCATAGCAAATATAAAAACGTTTCTTAAAATGCAATCAAGGTCGTAGCAGTCACGAAGATAACAAATATAAAAACGTTTCTTAAAATGCAATCAAGATCGTGGCAGTTACGGAGATAGTCACCAAGTTCTGGTAACACGCAGCTCGCAGCCCCAGTTACCCTCGCTAGGGAGAGCTCCGTGTGGGCCTTCACGGGGGAGGTGAACTCGCAGTCTGTAAATTACCTGGATCTTAATGTCTATGTAGCGGAAGGGAAACTGTGTACGAGGTTGCGGCTCCATCCCTGCCATTGCAAACTGCTTTGCTTCATTGAAGCGAGAGCAGGGAAACCTGCTCTCGGTTCAATGAAGCACAGACAATTGCTTTTCCACATGGGGAGCAGCATGTTAGCTGCTCCCCATGTGGAAAAGCAATGCCGGCTCCCGCAGGAAGCGGGGAGCCGGCTGGGACCGTGGGGGGATTGGGACCCCCCCATTGTCCCCAACGAGATGGCCAGGCCCCGGGGGATGGGGTCCCCGGGGCCAGTAGTGGCCCAGGAGGGGGGCCACGCAGCCCCCTCCTAAAAATAAATAATTTTAAAAACGGGCCCGGGATCCCCGGGGCCACAAGGGGACACAGGAGGGGGGCAAGGCAGCCCCCCTCCAAAAACAAAAATAAAAAAAAGGCCATGCCCCGGGGGATGGGGTCCCCGGGGAAAATTATGGCCTTGAGAGGGGAGCCACGTGGCCCCCTTCCCGATTTTTTAATTTTTTTTTAATAAAAAATACAAATTGGGGGCAGGCCCTGGGGGATGGGGTCCCCAGGGCCAAAAAAGAAGAAAAAGAAGTGGGGCTACACAGCCCCCCTTCTTAAAAAGAAACATTAATTAAAAAACGGGATGGGGAGGAGGCCCCGCCCCCTCCTTTCATCACTCTGCAAACGCGCCCCCTGGTGCGTTTGCAGAGGCGGAACGAATTCCCCTTCAATACTGGGGATCCCTGGGGGCCAACTAGCCCACCAGGAACCTCCAGTATGCACCAGGGGGCTGCGTTGCAGAGAGGTGTAATGAGGCCACGCCCCTTTTTACACCTCTCTGCAACGCAGCTCCCTGGCGCTTACTGGAGGTACCTGGTGGGCTAGTTGGCCGCCAGGGGACCCCAGGATTCAAGGGGGCTTAATCTCCCAACTTAAAACGTGCCACGGGGCGCGTTTGCACAGTGGTGAAGGTAGGGGGCGGGGCCTGAGGTGATACTGTGCAAACACGCCCTGTGGCGCGTTTTAAGTTGGGGAATTCATTCCTTTTCAATCCAGAGGTCCCCTAGGGGACAACTAGCCCACCAGGTACCTCCAGTAAGCGCCACAGAGCTGTGTTGCAAAGTGTTGTAAAAAGGGGCGTGGCCTCTGAATACCTCTCTGCAATGCAGCTCCCTGGCACATACTGGAGGTACCTGGTGGGCTAGTTGGCCCCCAGGGGACCTCAGGATTGAAGAGCAATTAATTCCCCAACTTAAAACGCGCCACAGGGCGTGTTTGCACACGTCACCTCAGGCCCCTCCCCCTTCCTTCACCATTGTACAAATATTCCTCTAAAATCAGCCGAACTACGAATTCCGATTTACTTACCTGTAATCAGGAGAGAACCCAGTGCTGCATCTTTTAGCCCAGCACTGACCCTGAAAAGTAATTCTAAGCGTACTTACCAGTAGCTTGTATTTCCTTCCATAGGAATCCATTGTGTGGTTTTCACCAGAAAAGTTTCTAAGTGTCGATTTTTGAAACATACAAATATTCCTCTAAAATCAGCCGAACTACGAAATCCGATTTACTCACCTGTTATCAGGAGAGAACCCAGGGCTGCATCTTTTAGCCCAGCACTGACCCTGAAAAGTAATTCTAAGCGTACTTACCAGTAACTTGTATTTCCTTCCATAGGAATCCATTGTGTGGTTTTCACCAGAAAATGTTCTAAGTGTCCATTTTTGAAACGTACAAATATTTCTCTAAAATCAGCCGAACTACGAATTCCGATTTACTCACCTGTAATCAGGAGAGAACCCAGTGCTGCATCTTTTAGCCCAGCACAGACCATGAAAAGTAATTCTAAGCGTACTTACCAGTAGCTTGTATTTCCTTCCATAGGAATCCATTGTGTGGTTTTCACCAGAAAAGTTTCTAAGTGTCGATTTTTGAAACATACAAATATTCCTCTAAAATCAGCCGAACTACGAAATCCGATTTACTCACCTGTTATCAGGAGAGAACCCAGTGCTGCATCTTTTAGCCCAGCACAGACCATGAAAAGTAATTCTAAGTGTACTCACCAGTAACTTGTATTTCCTTCCATAGGAATCCATTGTGTGGTTTTCACCAGAAAATTTTCTAAGTGTCTATTTTCACAAACTAAAAATATTCCTAAAAAATCGTCTGTATGACTTAAACACATTCTTTCAACTGTTTACAGGAGGTTGGCCAGTGCTGGATCCAGGATCCACCACTGAGTAAGAAAAAGTAACGATAACACTACTTACCTGCTAAGTGAATTTTCTGCCATAGGATAAGATTGGTGATTCTATGGGAAAAAGTTTCTAAGTGTCAAGTTTTAAAATACAATAATATTCCTTAAAAATTACTACTGTAACCAAAGCGCTTTTACTCAACGGTTTACAGGAAATGTCCAAGGACTGAATCTATGATCCAGTCCTGTGGTTAGAAAAGTAATCCATAAACTAACTAATTGCATTTAACTAGAAATTCACATTGAGCTCAATGTTGCTTGTGTTTGAAATTGCGTTGCCCATTGCAACAACTGTAACTACTGTACTTAAAAGTCTGTTGCCTATTTGCCAAGTATTTAAACTAAAGTAATTAATTCTGAGAAAGTATATTTTGTATTGTAATGTATAATGTAATTATAATGTAATTTAAAAAAATATCTAAAAATAAATAGTTTAAAAAATGTAGTAAATCAGTATAAAAAAAATCAGTATAACAATTAATACATTAAAAATTGTCATTTACAAAACCTTTGAAACTCACTGAAAAAAACATAGGTTTCAGTCCTGATATAGTTAGGAATTAGCATTTAAAAAACCTTTGAAATTCACTGAAAAAACCAAAGGTTTCAGGGGCGTTATAGTTAGGAATTGGCATTTAAAAAACCTTAGAAATTCACTGAAAAAACCATAGGTTTCAGGGGCGTTATAGTTAGCTGGACATTTCCCTTGTACAAAACCCTAGAAATTCCCCTGTTATAGTTAGTTCAGCTAACTATAACTCGTGCCCCCGCAATGCACTGCTGATGACGTCACATATTACATCACTCATGACATGGTCAGTGACATCACTCATGACATCACTGATGACATCTGAAATTACATCACTGATGACATCACTGATGACGTCATCCAAGTGATAAACTAGTGCATCTTCTCACACCCTTTGATATACTCAATCAAAATTTCAGATGTCCATTTTCAAAACCATAGATACTCCAATACCAATAACTACATACCCACTCATTGACTCTTAGATCTACACACACATCCACTCACTCACCTGTACAGTCACCCATACTTACAGTCACTCAGTACAGGACTATCATATGCATTTATACACCTACATAGACACTCACACACCACCAATCATCCATAGAGGTACTCTCACACCTAGTCAGTCATGCAAATAATTAATCACACTCCCATTTACTCACCTATGCAGTTATACACACACAAGTTCACTTACTCATAAAAATAGTACCACATTCTTACGCTATTATACAATCACTGATACAAGCACACACTCATCCATACAGCCACTCTCACAATCACACACTCTCACATATACCCACTTATATACTCTTACACACATATATACTGCCTTTCACATATGTAGTTACTCACACATGTACCACGGAGATATACATTCAATCACTAACACACCCATACATACACTCACCCAACCATTCAGTCCATCACAGATGCACTCTTAAAACCATGCACCCATAGAATCACCCACTTACACATGTATGCAGAGAGTCACACACACCCCACCCACACAAACACTCAGGCACCCATACAGATACGCAGACAACCAATCAATAACCCATAGAGACACTCATATAGCTATTCACAAAACAGATACAGACATTCACACAGTTTAGTCACTAGTCTGCAGTAAGATACGTTTAATGACTCACTTATAGAGTCAGTCATGCACCTACTAAATCATCCATTCACACACTTATACACCCACTCATTCTTCCATAGGTTTTTCCCTATATATATATTAAACATATTTAAAATTTACAGAAACACACACTCACTGGATGATGTCATCAGTGATGTCATTTCAGATGTCATCAGTGATGTCATTTCAGATGTCATCCGTGATGTCACTGACCATGTCATGAGTGATGTAATATGTGACGTCATCAGCAGTGCATTGCAGGTGCGCGAGTTATAGTTAGCTGAACTAACTATAACAGGGGAATTTCTAGGGTTTTGTATGAGGGAAATGTCCAACTAACTATAACGCCCCTAAAACTTATGTTTTTTTCAGTGAATTTCTATGCCAATTCCTAACTATAACGCCCCTGAAACCTTTGGTTTTTTCAGTGAATATATATATATATATATATATATATATATATATATATGGTATTTGCCTGGATTTCTGGATATCGTTCCAGAGACGAACAGGTACGGACCGCCAATTTCTTAAATCTTAATGAAAACCCAAGAACGAAAGGTTACTGCTTCATTTTTTATTTCAATTAGCATCACCAAAGTTAGTGCAGACAAGTGTCCGCCCCGGACTCGTTTCGATCGCATAAGCGATCTTGATATATATATATTACCTACTGGCAGTCGCCAGTAGGTAGCTATAGTTAGGACCTATTATCCATAGGAAATCCGCAACATTCTATTTGGAATAACTTTGGCGCCGGTTGACAAATCTTTGCAAAATTTTCAAAACTGGTGGGGGCTCCGGTCCGCTCCTATCCTGAAAGTCTCGGGGTGATTCGTCAAGTGGGGGTTGAGAAAAAAAGGAGGTCCCAAAATGTGTTTTCCCCATGCAATTTTCCATAGGAACCTTTAATCGCAGCTACAGCCCGAACTGCTGAACGGAATTACACCAAATTTGGCAAAAAGGTAGCCCTTGGTTCAGAGTCGTGCCTTTTGGTTAAATGGTGTAAATCCGTTCTGTAGTTCCTGAGCTACAGCCCGAACTGCTGAACGGAATTACACCAAATTTGGCAAAAAGGTAGCCCTTGGTTCAGAGTCGTGCCTTTTGGTTAAATGGTTTAAATCTGTTCAGTAGTTCCTGAGAAAATCAAAAGTAAAATCAAATATAAATCTGGGCGGAGCCGAACCACACATCTCATCGTGAGATCTGATTGGCTGTCAGCACTTCATCCAAGAAGTGTTGGCAGCCATCTTGGGACCAATATACATGATAGCACCTCATTAAAAAGCATTGCAGTTAATAGAAGGTTTTAAGACTTTAGTTACATTAGAAATCATTTGTTGGTGGTACCATACTTATTTTAGGACTTGTGTTGTGTTCTAAGGTGATTTTACCATGTGAAAAAGCCTTCTGTTGAAGGGATATCATGAATCATGTTTGAGAGACAACTATTTTCTCATGCTTTTCCCACAGCGGTTTCGAAGGTGATCTATAAGCTAAACTGAGAGCATATTTTCTGTAAATTCAAATTATCTTTCTCAGTCATGTGAGAATGAAGTCTGACATTCTCAGTAAAACATGTACATCCAACAAGGGCAGAGACTGTCAGTTGATTCTTTTGTGTTCTACTGCAGCTTCCCAGAGTGTTCTAAAGAACAACTAGAGCGCTAACAGTCCTACTTATGACAAATGTATTGGGGACACTTTGCTCAAATTGTTTGGACACTAAACGGAGGAGTTTAGCACTGCCAACTGCCGGCTCACCTGTCTCTCACTCGGCGCCCTTCCACCTCTCGGCGCACCCGCTTCGCGGGTGCCCCTTCGCCCGTCTTGAGGAGAGGATCACACCTGACGTTTGCGAGGAGTACTGAGGAGGAAAAGCGGCATCAGGCGTGTGGCTGCAGCAGGGCTGCGAGCGTGCGGGGACTTCAATTCCCAGAAGTCCCTGCTAGACCGACGGAGAGCTTCCGGTCCGCTCTCCCTGCTGGCCCGCCCCCCGCCCTCCTGAGGATTCAAAACACCTGTTTGCAGCTAAACGAGTGGGACACTTTGCTCAAATTGTTTGGACACTAAACGGAGGAGTTTAGCACTGCCAACTGCCGGCTCACCTGTCTCTCACTCGGCGCCCTTCCACCTCTCGGCGCACCCGCTTCGCGGGTGCCCCTTCGCCAGTCTTGAGGAGAGGATCACACCTGACGTTTGCGAGGAGTACTGAGGAGGAAAAGCGGCATCAGGCGTGTGGCTGCAGCAGGGCTGCGAGCGTGCGGGGACTTCAATTCCCAGAAGTCCCTGCTAGACCGACGGAGAGCTTCCGGTCCGCTCTCCCTGCTGGCCCGCCCCCCGCCCTCCTGAGGATTCAAAACACCTGTTTGCAGCTAAACGAGTGGGACACTTTGCTCAAATTGTTTGGACACTAAACGGAGGAGTTTAGCACTGCCAACTGCCGGCTCACCTGTCTCTCACTCGGCGCCCTTCCACCTCTCGGCGCACCCGCTTCGCGGGTGCCCCTTCGCCCGTCTTGAGGAGAGGATCACACCTGACGTTTGCGAGGAGTACTGAGGAGGAAAAGCGGCATCAGGCGTGTGGCTGCAGCAGGGCTGCGAGCGTGCGGGGACTTCAATTCCCAGAAGTCCCTGCTAGACCGACGGAGAGCTTCCGGTCCGCTCTCCCTGCTGGCCCGCCCCCCGCCCTCCTGAGGATTCAAAACACCTGTTTGCAGCTAAACGAGTGGGACACTTTGCTCAAATTGTTTGGACACTAAACGGAGGAGTTTAGCACTGCCAACTGCCGGCTCACCTGTCTCTCACTCGGCGCCCTTCCACCTCTCGGCGCACCCGCTTCGCGGGTGCCCCTTCGCCCGTCTTGAGGAGAGGATCACACCTGACGTTTGCGAGGAGTACTGAGGAGGAAAAGCGGCATCAGGCGTGTGGCTGCAGCAGGGCTGCGAGCGTGCGGGGACTTCAATTCCCAGAAGTCCCTGCTAGACCGACGGAGAGCTTCCGGTCCGCTCTCCCTGCTGGCCCGCCCCCCGCCCTCCTGAGGATTCAAAACACCTGTTTGCAGCTAAACGAGTGGGACACTTTGCTCAAATTGTTTGGACACTAAACGGAGGAGTTTAGCACTGCCAACTGCCGGCTCACCTGTCTCTCACTCGGCGCCCTTCCACCTCTCGGCGCACCCGCTTCGCGGGTGCCCCTTCGCCCGTCTTGAGGAGAGGATCACACCTGACGTTTGCGAGGAGTACTGAGGAGGAAAAGCGGCATCAGGCGTGTGGCTGCAGCAGGGCTGCGAGCGTGCGGGGACTTCAATTCCCAGAAGTCCCTGCTAGACCGACGGAGAGCTTCCGGTCCGCTCTCCCTGCTGGCCCGCCCCCCGCCCTCCTGAGGATTCAAAACACCTGTTTGCAGCTAAACGAGTGGGACACTTTGCTCAAATTGTTTGGACACTAAACGGAGGAGTTTAGCACTGCCAACTGCCGGCTCACCTGTCTCTCACTCGGCGCCCTTCCACCTCTCGGCGCACCCGCTTCGCGGGTGCCCCTTCGCCCGTCTTGAGGAGAGGATCACACCTGACGTTTGCGAGGAGTACTGAGGAGGAAAAGCGGCATCAGGCGTGTGGCTGCAGCAGGGCTGCGAGCGTGCGGGGACTTCAATTCCCAGAAGTCCCTGCTAGACCGACGGAGAGCTTCCGGTCCGCTCTCCCTGCTGGCCCGCCCCCCGCCCTCCTGAGGATTCAAAACACCTGTTTGCAGCTAAACGAGTGGGACACTTTGCTCAAATTGTTTGGACACTAAACGGAGGAGTTTAGCACTGCCAACTGCCGGCTCACCTGTCTCTCACTCGGCGCCCTTCCACCTCTCGGCGCACCCGCTTCGCGGGTGCCCCTTCGCCCGTCTTGAGGAGAGGATCACACCTGACGTTTGCGAGGAGTACTTAGGAGGAAAAGCGGCATCAGGCGTGTGGCTGCAGCAGGGCTGCGAGCGTGCGGGGACTTCAATTCCCAGAAGTCCCTGCTAGACCGACGGAGAGCTTCCGGTCCGCTCTCCCTGCTGGCCCGCCCCCCGCCCTCCTGAGGATTCAAAACACCTGTTTGCAGCTAAACGAGTGGGACACTTTGCTCAAATTGTTTGGACACTAAACGGAGGAGTTTAGCACTGCCAACTGCCGGCTCACCTGTCTCTCACTCGGCGCCCTTCCACCTCTCGGCGCACCCGCTTCGCGGGTGCCCCTTCGCCCGTCTTGAGGAGAGGATCACACCTGACGTTTGCGAGGAGTACTGAGGAGGAAAAGCGGCATCAGGCGTGTGGCTGCAGCAGGGCTGCGAGCGTGCGGGGACTTCAATTCCCAGAAGTCCCTGCTAGACCGACGGAGAGCTTCCGGTCCGCTCTCCCTGCTGGCCCGCCCCCCGCCCTCCTGAGGATTCAAAACACCTGTTTGCAGCTAAACGAGTGGGACACTTTGCTCAAATTGTTTGGACACTAAACGGAGGAGTTTAGCACTGCCAACTGCCGGCTCACCTGTCTCTCACTCGGCGCCCTTCCACCTCTCGGCGCACCCGCTTCGCGGGTGCCCCTTCGCCCGTCTTGAGGAGAGGATCACACCTGACGTTTGCGAGGAGTACTGAGGAGGAAAAGCGGCATCAGGCGTGTGGCTGCAGCAGGGCTGCGAGCGTGCGGGGACTTCAATTCCCAGAAGTCCCTGCTAGACCGACGGAGAGCTTCCGGTCCGCTCTCCCTGCTGGCCCGCCCCCCGCCCTCCTGAGGATTCAAAACACCTGTTTGCAGCTAAACGAGTGGGACACTTTGCTCAAATTGTTTGGACACTAAACGGAGGAGTTTAGCACTGCCAACTGCCGGCTCACCTGTCTCTCACTCGGCGCCCTTCCACCTCTCGGCGCACCCGCTTCGCGGGTGCCCCTTCGCCCGTCTTGAGGAGAGGATCACACCTGACGTTTGCGAGGAGTACTTAGGAGGAAAAGCGGCATCAGGCGTGTGGCTGCAGCAGGGCTGCGAGCGTGCGGGGACTTCAATTCCCAGAAGTCCCTGCTAGACCGACGGAGAGCTTCCGGTCCGCTCTCCCTGCTGGCCCGCCCCCCGCCCTCCTGAGGATTCAAAACACCTGTTTGCAGCTAAACGAGTGGGACACTTTGCTCAAATTGTTTGGACACTAAACGGAGGAGTTTAGCACTGCCAACTGCCGGCTCACCTGTCTCTCACTCGGCGCCCTTCCACCTCTCGGCGCACCCGCTTCGCGGGTGCCCCTTCGCCCGTCTTGAGGAGAGGATCACACCTGACGTTTGCGAGGAGTACTGAGGAGGAAAAGCGGCATCAGGCGTGTGGCTGCAGCAGGGCTGCGAGCGTGCGGGGACTTCAATTCCCAGAAGTCCCTGCTAGACCGACGGAGAGCTTCCGGTCCGCTCTCCCTGCTGGCCCGCCCCCCGCCCTCCTGAGGATTCAAAACACCTGTTTGCAGCTAAACGAGTGGGACACTTTGCTCAAATTGTTTGGACACTAAACGGAGGAGTTTAGCACTGCCAACTGCCGGCTCACCTGTCTCTCACTCGGCGCCCTTCCACCTCTCGGCGCACCCGCTTCGCGGGTGCCCCTTCGCCCGTCTTGAGGAGAGGATCACACCTGACGTTTGCGAGGAGTACTGAGGAGGAAAAGCGGCATCAGGCGTGTGGCTGCAGCAGGGCTGCGAGCGTGCGGGGACTTCAATTCCCAGAAGTCCCTGCTAGACCGACGGAGAGCTTCCGGTCCGCTCTCCCTGCTGGCCCGCCCCCCGCCCTCCTGAGGATTCAAAACACCTGTTTGCAGCTAAACGAGTGGGACACTTTGCTCAAATTGTTTGGACACTAAACGGAGGAGTTTAGCACTGCCAACTGCCGGCTCACCTGTCTCTCACTCGGCGCCCTTCCACCTCTCGGCGCACCCGCTTCGCGGGTGCCCCTTCGCCCGTCTTGAGGAGAGGATCACACCTGACGTTTGCGAGGAGTACTGAGGAGGAAAAGCGGCATCAGGCGTGTGGCTGCAGCAGGGCTGCGAGCGTGCGGGGACTTCAATTCCCAGAAGTCCCTGCTAGACCGACGGAGAGCTTCCGGTCCGCTCTCCCTGCTGGCCCGCCCCCCGCCCTCCTGAGGATTCAAAACACCTGTTTGCAGCTAAACGAGTGGGACACTTTGCTCAAATTGTTTGGACACTAAACGGAGGAGTTTAGCACTGCCAACTGCCGGCTCACCTGTCTCTCACTCGGCGCCCTTCCACCTCTCGGCGCACCCGCTTCGCGGGTGCCCCTTCGCCCGTCTTGAGGAGAGGATCACACCTGACGTTTGCGAGGAGTACTGAGGAGGAAAAGCGGCATCAGGCGTGTGGCTGCAGCAGGGCTGCGAGCGTGCGGGGACTTCAATTCCCAGAAGTCCCTGCTAGACCGACGGAGAGCTTCCGGTCCGCTCTCCCTGCTGGCCCGCCCCCCGCCCTCCTGAGGATTCAAAACACCTGTTTGCAGCTAAACGAGTGGGACACTTTGCTCAAATTGTTTGGACACTAAACGGAGGAGTTTAGCACTGCCAACTGCCGGCTCACCTGTCTCTCACTCGGCGCCCTTCCACCTCTCGGCGCACCCGCTTCGCGGGTGCCCCTTCGCCCGTCTTGAGGAGAGGATCACACCTGACGTTTGCGAGGAGTACTGAGGAGGAAAAGCGGCATCAGGCGTGTGGCTGCAGCAGGGCTGCGAGCGTGCGGGGACTTCAATTCCCAGAAGTCCCTGCTAGACCGACGGAGAGCTTCCGGTCCGCTCTCCCTGCTGGCCCGCCCCCCGCCCTCCTGAGGATTCAAAACACCTGTTTGCAGCTAAACGAGTGGGACACTTTGCTCAAATTGTTTGGACACTAAACGGAGGAGTTTAGCACTGCCAACTGCCGGCTCACCTGTCTCTCACTCGGCGCCCTTCCACCTCTCGGCGCACCCGCTTCGCGGGTGCCCCTTCGCCCGTCTTGAGGAGAGGATCACACCTGACGTTTGCGAGGAGTACTGAGGAGGAAAAGCGGCATCAGGCGTGTGGCTGCAGCAGGGCTGCGAGCGTGCGGGGACTTCAATTCCCAGAAGTCCCTGCTAGACCGACGGAGAGCTTCCGGTCCGCTCTCCCTGCTGGCCCGCCCCCCGCCCTCCTGAGGATTCAAAACACCTGTTTGCAGCTAAACGAGTGGGACACTTTGCTCAAATTGTTTGGACACTAAACGGAGGAGTTTAGCACTGCCAACTGCCGGCTCACCTGTCTCTCACTCGGCGCCCTTCCACCTCTCGGCGCACCCGCTTCGCGGGTGCCCCTTCGCCCGTCTTGAGGAGAGGATCACACCTGACGTTTGCGAGGAGTACTTAGGAGGAAAAGCGGCATCAGGCGTGTGGCTGCAGCAGGGCTGCGAGCGTGCGGGGACTTCAATTCCCAGAAGTCCCTGCTAGACCGACGGAGAGCTTCCGGTCCGCTCTCCCTGCTGGCCCGCCCCCCGCCCTCCTGAGGATTCAAAACACCTGTTTGCAGCTAAACGAGTGGGACACTTTGCTCAAATTGTTTGGACACTAAACGGAGGAGTTTAGCACTGCCAACTGCCGGCTCACCTGTCTCTCACTCGGCGCCCTTCCACCTCTCGGCGCACCCGCTTCGCGGGTGCCCCTTCGCCCGTCTTGAGGAGAGGATCACACCTGACGTTTGCGAGGAGTACTGAGGAGGAAAAGCGGCATCAGGCGTGTGGCTGCAGCAGGGCTGCGAGCGTGCGGGGACTTCAATTCCCAGAAGTCCCTGCTAGACCGACGGAGAGCTTCCGGTCCGCTCTCCCTGCTGGCCCGCCCCCCGCCCTCCTGAGGATTCAAAACACCTGTTTGCAGCTAAACGAGTGGGACACTTTGCTCAAATTGTTTGGACACTAAACGGAGGAGTTTAGCACTGCCAACTGCCGGCTCACCTGTCTCTCACTCGGCGCCCTTCCACCTCTCGGCGCACCCGCTTCGCGGGTGCCCCTTCGCCCGTCTTGAGGAGAGGATCACACCTGACGTTTGCGAGGAGTACTGAGGAGGAAAAGCGGCATCAGGCGTGTGGCTGCAGCAGGGCTGCGAGCGTGCGGGGACTTCAATTCCCAGAAGTCCCTGCTAGACCGACGGAGAGCTTCCGGTCCGCTCTCCCTGCTGGCCCGCCCCCCGCCCTCCTGAGGATTCAAAACACCTGTTTGCAGCTAAACGAGTGGGACACTTTGCTCAAATTGTTTGGACACTAAACGGAGGAGTTTAGCACTGCCAACTGCCGGCTCACCTGTCTCTCACTCGGCGCCCTTCCACCTCTCGGCGCACCCGCTTCGCGGGTGCCCCTTCGCCCGTCTTGAGGAGAGGATCACACCTGACGTTTGCGAGGAGTACTTAGGAGGAAAAGCGGCATCAGGCGTGTGGCTGCAGCAGGGCTGCGAGCGTGCGGGGACTTCAATTCCCAGAAGTCCCTGCTAGACCGACGGAGAGCTTCCGGTCCGCTCTCCCTGCTGGCCCGCCCCCCGCCCTCCTGAGGATTCAAAACACCTGTTTGCAGCTAAACGAGTGGGACACTTTGCTCAAATTGTTTGGACACTAAACGGAGGAGTTTAGCACTGCCAACTGCCGGCTCACCTGTCTCTCACTCGGCGCCCTTCCACCTCTCGGCGCACCCGCTTCGCGGGTGCCCCTTCGCCCGTCTTGAGGAGAGGATCACACCTGACGTTTGCGAGGAGTACTGAGGAGGAAAAGCGGCATCAGGCGTGTGGCTGCAGCAGGGCTGCGAGCGTGCGGGGACTTCAATTCCCAGAAGTCCCTGCTAGACCGACGGAGAGCTTCCGGTCCGCTCTCCCTGCTGGCCCGCCCCCCGCCCTCCTGAGGATTCAAAACACCTGTTTGCAGCTAAACGAGTGGGACACTTTGCTCAAATTGTTTGGACACTAAACGGAGGAGTTTAGCACTGCCAACTGCCGGCTCACCTGTCTCTCACTCGGCGCCCTTCCACCTCTCGGCGCACCCGCTTCGCGGGTGCCCCTTCGCCCGTCTTGAGGAGAGGATCACACCTGACGTTTGCGAGGAGTACTGAGGAGGAAAAGCGGCATCAGGCGTGTGGCTGCAGCAGGGCTGCGAGCGTGCGGGGACTTCAATTCCCAGAAGTCCCTGCTAGACCGACGGAGAGCTTCCGGTCCGCTCTCCCTGCTGGCCCGCCCCCCGCCCTCCTGAGGCTTCATAACAACATCCTACTCCCGCAGCGCGGGACGCAGCCCGGGCGAAGACGGGGCAAAGACAGGGCCGTTTTAGGCCGTTAGAGACCGTGTAAGACCGGACCGGGCCATTCCTCTTGGCTTTTAAGTTTTGTGTCACATTAGTTGACCTTTTTTCCCTACTCACACACAATTGTAAAACCCCTCTCACACAATGTTCTCGCGAGAAACTAGGAGTAAGGCTACTAAGATCTCCAAAAAGGCTACAGGCACCCTAGATGATTTTATCACCAGGACCAATCTCTCAATTGATAATGAAATAACTAAACTTCAGCACAAAGTCTCAGTAGAACTTGAGAGTGCTAGGAGGCTCTCATCTGAATTTGCGCTTGGAAAAAAATCTTCTCTAGGCAGTATTGCAACCTCTAAAACGCCTGATCGCATTACTGGCACAAAACCAATTATAATTTCGGCTGAGGTTCACTCAACAGCAGATGAAATAACTCCTCTTAATTATCAGGAACCTCCTGGGCCTTCTGTTAGAGCCGAAACTGGAAGCCTATCACTGCTGAATTTTCCAAAGGAGAGTGCTGAGGATATCGTAAATGAGGAGACCTGTCAGCTACTAGCTGAGATAGAGTCTAATAAAGGCAAGTCATCTGCCAAGGTTGCACCAAAACACAAAAGAAAACGCAAACACCTAACCGCTTTTGCTAGGAAAAAAGCAAAAGTAGCTCTTAGCCATAATATCACGGGGGGAGCTCCAAGTATGCCTATTGCAACAACTGACATTGTACACGATGTAGCCCCAGCAACTGTAGAAAATACTAATGCTATCACAGATGAACAAATCTTTATCAGCATGTCTGATCACTCAGCTAGTGAGGGGCAAAGAGTCTCGTCTGATATGGCAGAACAAGATGGTGGAAGAGAAGAATTTTTAAAAATAGTTTGGGAGACCCTAAAGAGATTACTTAAACCACTAGAAGTCAGGCTTACTGACATTGAGAACCAACTTCTTGAAGTTGAGAAAAGTGTTATCACTTTGTCAAGTTTAAGCCTTAACTGTACTGATGTGCCTAGAGCCATCCAACAAACTCCAGTTCTCGCCCCGGACCTAACAATAAACACATATTCATCGATTGTGCAGCAAAAAAAGGAGGGGATAGTAGGGAATACTAAAGCCAAACAACCAATTAGTAGTACTAAAGATAAACCTAATTCAACCCCCTCAACTTCTACTGCTGTAAATGCTACCAGTAAACCTTTTCAGAAAAAGCAGGTACATAGTAAGACTTCTCAAATGCCAATTGTTCCCTCTACCCACTCCTCCAACCAGAGCGTATTAGTCCCAAATAAATCTCGACCTAATCCGCTTGCATTTTCCCATATTCCTTCTGTAAGCAATCAATCCCTGCCAGATAAATCTTCTATAAATACTACTCATAAGTCAAACCATCAGTCTAGCCACACGCATAGTAACTTTAGAGGAGGGTATATAGATCTGCCCCCAGACGCTAGTCCATTTGTAGTCGTCCTCACAGGGGTACCAGAATTGGATAGCCAATATGAAGAAAATTTTCAATCTTTAAAAAATAAAGTGATTTTTTGGCTAGACAAATATAAACCCATTCCTAACCAGATGAAAAGTAAGATTCTTATGGTTAGGAGGGTACCATGGGTAGGGCCAACGGCCAAATCAACCACGGGTGACTGTATTGTCATATCCTTCGAAGAACCCCAAAGTGCTGAACTAATATGCAATTGGAAATCGTACGGTGTGAATCCTTCCATCGAAGCTAGACCCTTACCATTTTTTTACCCTTTACCTAGACCCATTCATCATGTCCCCAAGTGGAACTATGTCAACCATTATTATGGCAGTGCTCCCAATTTGGCTAGACATGGTGATTATAATATGTGGTCTGGCATTACCACCTCCAACAGATTTAGTTGCCTTGACGCTGTCGATTGACTTGCCACTATGCCTGACTGTATCTCTAATTTATATGACACCTTCTGTAGCATGGATAAAGGTAATACCAAACTAAAAAATGTACTACATTTGCATGATGAAGATCAGACCATTAAGGTTAGGATGCATAGGACGGTCTCAAATCCCCAGAACGTGGAACTATCTTACAAAGCCAGAGATGTATGTTATAGTAAAGCTAAGGGTGGCCCGGCTGGGGGATCTAATACCGTAGTGAAAGAAAGAGTCAGGGATGCAGAGAAAGACATGCTAAATTCACAGCTAGGCATTTTATCTAAACAGTGTGTAGTCAATCCCTCCAATGTCACCCAGAGTCTATCACCTCGTCTACTTATTTTATCTTGGAACATCGCAGGTGTTTGTAAGAACTTAAAAGACCCTGACTGGGCAGACTATATTGACATCTGTGATATGTGTCTGCTACAAGAAACTTGGGCGATAGAAGTTCCACATCGGGTAGGATTTAAAACTTATGGCATTGAGGCAGTACAGTCCATTCGAGGAAGACCATCGGGGGGCCTATTAATTTGGCTAAAAATCACCTTGCCCATGCAGGTTGATCTTGTTGACACAGGCTCTCCGGATATCTTGGCCCTAAGGGTTACTCCACCCTGTGGAAACAAATGTTACATAATTAATGTTTATAACAGACCGATTGGCCACTCCAAGGTTTCACCAACATTTGAAGCCCTGGATCTCCTCTTGAAAAACGTAGTTGGAGACATCCCGGTTATCTTGGGAGGAGACTTAAATTGTAATTACGAACCTGTTCTGGGCATTTCTGATGTGTTTGAAGATGAGGACCAAGCGTATAATATCCCTCAGCTTGGTACCTCAAAATCTGTAAAATACTCCACATTGGCTAGCCAATTATTAAGACTCACCGCAGACCACGGCCTTAGAGCAGGAAACGGCCGTCTCCCATCGGACTTGCAAAAACAACCAACCTTCTCTAAAGCTAAAAGTAGTCTAGATTTTGTTCTTGTTTCTCTTAGCATCTGGCATTTTTTGATCGATCTGAAAGTAGTAAGCAGGGGGGAAAGCGATCACTATCCTTTAGAACTTTACATCAATATGAATTTGTTTAGTGATACTTCCATAACATCAACTGTAAGTACGTGTGAGGACGTCCATATAAACAACAACAGACGTGCAGTAAGATGGTCACGTGTTCTGGCGGATGGTAAGGCCTTAGCATTGGTATACTCTCTTTTTGAGCAAACGTTTGCACACACAGTTGACCATGCCTTCTTACCTGAACATTTTGATCATTTTGTTGATCTCCACAAAATCTTCTTTTCAGAACTAAAAACGTATCTATCAGATATGCCGAGAAAAAAACAACAATCTATAAGAGTGGCTAATCACGGAAAGTTATGGTATGACCACTCGTGTAGGATTGCTAAAAGAAACTTATTGCTTGCCATTAAAAACAAGACAAAAGAAGAAGTTAATCTTGCAAGGGTTGAATACAAACGTATACTTAAAACATCTAAAAGACTATGGGAAGAATCAATTTGGGCTGAAATGTTAGCTGCAGCAAAAATTAATGATAATGTTGGCTTCTGGAGGCTGGTGGCTAATGGGGGGCATGCTGGGAGAGCTGTGAAAGATGCATTCCTGGATGAGATGACCTGGGTAACTCACTTTACAAATCTTTATAAACAATACGATGGCGACAGTAAAGCGAGTTTAAGGTGCCCCCCCTTTATTGATTCTCCCATTATTGAACCCCTCAATTTTACACTGGATGAGACAGTAAGGGCGATCAACGAACTTAAAAACACCAAAGCCCCTGGTCCTGATAAAATACCGGGGGATCTTTACAAACATGAAGTTGACGTCTGGGCCCCATATGTGAACCGCCTTTTTAATGCTTTATCATCAAACTGCAACTTTCCTGATAGTTGGCGTGCAGCGGAGATTGTGTTAATATTTAAAAAGGGGGATAGATTGACACCCTCTAACTACAGACCCATTAGTCTGATGGACACGCTCCAAAAATTATATGCTAAACACTTGCTATTCAGGATCAACGACTGGCTGGAAGACTCGAACATAATTTCCAAATTTCAAGCTGGTTTTAGGAGTAGGACCAGCACTATTGACCAAATTTTTCGATTTTGTTGTTTGATTTGGAAGTATGTGCACATTAAAAAAGGTCACCTGTATGTTGCCTTCGTTGACCTGAGGGCTGCATTCGATCTTGTCCCACGCAGTCTACTTTGGAAAACTCTAAGAGAAATGGGTCTACCGGGATGCCTCCTAGCCCAAATAGTCGAGCTACATGCTGATAACTTTGCAAACATTAGGTGGGGCCCTAATGGCGAGTTGACACGTAATATTCCCATTGAACGCGGGGTTCGCCAGGGATGTGTCCTGGCCCCTACCTTGTTTTCGCTGTTTATTAATGATGCTCCTGCTTATCTGAATGTCTGTGTTAACGATTCGCCGCGGCTCAATGGTGAAAGGGTGCCTGCGTTGCTCTTCGCAGATGATACATTACTTATATCTCAAACAAAAAAGGGCCTCCAGGCACTCCTTAATTCCTTCAGTCGCTATTGTCAGATAAAGGGCCTGGAAATCAATGCTGACAAAACAAAATGCATGTCATTAAATCCCAGTATGCCAGATAGAGGGTCTTTAACCCTGAATAGCCAAAAACTAGATATTGTGGAAAACTTTTCCTATCTGGGTGTTGTGCTTGATTCCAAACTTAGTTGGAAAGCCCAAATCGAGAAAAGCAAGATAACATATGCCCAAAATGCTAAGCCAATTTTATGTAAAATGAATACTAGCACGAGTAAAAGTGTAACCCCGGTTTTAGAACTTTTTAAATTCAAAATACAATCTGCTGTGCTTTATGGAGCAGAGATATGGGGCGCATGGGCCAAGAATAGCTTTCAAAATCTGGACAACAAATTCATGCGTGCCTCTGTAAGGGTCCCTAATAGTACACCTCTTTTACCTCTCCAACTTGACCTGAACCTTAAGAGAACAGACCACCTAGCTATCTTAAGACCATTAATATTCTGGGTTAGGCTTTGGTCCACCCCGGAATTGATAGAATATAGAAATGGTCTACATGAACTGATGACCCTTGATTCTTTTAATTCCATCCAATGGCTAGTGCATATTAAAAAATGGTTTACACTCCTGGGCTTATATTCCATGTGGGAGGCTCCCGACAAATTGCCCACCTCTTCTAAACTAATAGTTAAGCGAGCTTTTTGGACCCACACGAACAGAAATTTAGTGGATGGAATTAGTGTAGGCTCCGCAGTCCAGTTCTTTTTGTCATTTAAGGATGAGTTTCGTTTTGAACCATTCCTGGACGAGATAGAGCCTCCTATTGCAAAAACCCTTTATCTAAAGTTCAGATATGGGATACTTATGCTTAATTACAACACCGAAAGATGGGCACAAAAAAGAATGGGAGAAGCGAATGTTAAAAAGGGGTGTTGCCCTATGTGTTCCAATGTCTGTTCTGAGAATGAAGCTCATATGTTTTTTGTCTGTAGCGCCTACATGAATGCTAGAAAGAAATGGCTAAAACCAATGTGCAACCTTTTGGGAACCAGGTCCTGCGTTATAGCCTTTAGGATCATGAAAAGTAACTCAACCCAGTACATTGTATTTAGCATAAGTAAATTTCTATACTCTGCCTACATAACTCGTAAGAAACAAGGACAGGTACTTTGAGTTGGAAATATGTATATGTTTACAAATCTCTTACATTTTTAATATTTTTATATATTTTTAAAAATTTGAAATGAGATGAATTGTAAAAGGTATTCATTTTTTGTGCACTATTCTCTTAAATTGCTGCTATGTTTACAGTTAGATTTTTTTTAATGTATGTATGTGACTTTTATGGCCAAAATGGCCGAAATAAAGTAATAATAATAATAATAATAATAAATGTATTGCACACCTGAAGCCATCTTGATTGGAATAAAGTGGTAACTCTTAAAACATTTAATTTAAAAAGGAAAAAATGGGGTGGTTCATTTTGCCATAAAAAGTATGATGAGTGCTGCAGGAAGAAAAATGAGGGCACAGTTTTAGTGACTACTCAAATCCTCTTGTATTTCATTAAACAATTCTGACATGCAGACTGAAACATGCACTTTTAATACCAGCAGCAGACTTCCGTGGTGAGCTGTAGCTTTACTACAGTGATCTAATGAGCAATTAGAGTGCTGACATTCACAATTTATGGCAAATGTGTGACACATCTGAATACCTTCTTGATGGAATCAAAGTAAAAAACTGAAAGCATTTCCTACTGAGGAGACTGCAGTAAATGAGGAAATTAGGAAACTTCATAACAAATAAATCTACCAAGATGGCCACCAGAGACAAAAGAGCCCAAATGCATCACAAATATCACCCAGATGTAACCCACATGTAGCCCAATGACAGAAGTGTGCAAAACACTTTTTATTTTTTGTGTTTTTGCAGTTTTATATACTGCAGACTTGTCAGGTATTGGAGTGCTTTACATGAGCATTGGTTACATCACACAAGAACAAATTCATTTTGGTTGTAGACATGGGGAGATTAGGTGATTTGACCAGAATCACAGAATGTCGAGCTGAAGCAGAAACTCCAACCTGGCTCCCCAGTTGCAAAGTCTGCAGCTCTGGAAGTAGCACCACATCCTCTCCCCTAAGTGCAACATTTAATCAAGTGGTCAACTGGATAAAAAAACATAAAGATAACAAATAATTTAAAAGTGCTTTGTCGCTATTTGAAAACTCAAAAAATATGTCCTCATTTTAGTTTTTTAGAGCACTAACCATAATTTTGATGCAAATAAGACCCTCTCATATATGTAATTTCTAAAGGAAATGCTCTTGGTCTTACAGTTTTGACGTCAGGCGTTCCACACTTTTGTAATAAATGTAGAATGTTAGCAATCTAGTTGTTCATTAGGATACTGTTGAGAGGCAGAGGCCAGGGGCACGGACTCTGAAAATTGAAGGCATGTAGGAGGGTAAAGAGGCAACAAGTGCTAAATGGAGGGTAGTGGCAGCACATCAGACCATGCATGGCAGGAGGGAGGAGGCTAGTCCATGGATTCAGACAACAGAGGATAGGGAGGAGGTGGATGGGGCAGCAAGCTAACTGTTCAGAGAAGGCGGGTATTAGGAACTTTATTGTCTTTAAAATGTGTGTCTGTGCGAACTACTTAAAATATGAACAAGTATGTAGCATAATCTCACTTTTATTCAGGAAGAAGAGGACGTTTGTGACTGTGACTCCGGGCTCACTTGGCAGAAACACCCCCTGACCCTCCACCCCCCATCGCAAAATGTAATGCCCGTGAAAAGGGTAGGTGAACGCAGTGTTATATAGAATATAGTCCTGAGAGCACGATTGAAAATGAAAACTAGATATAGTGTATGGTATAAACTGTGCACCAAAAAGTGTGATATAAGATGAGCCGGGGCGTGAAATATAATATGCAATACATTGTGGCAGATTCATTGGAGAGCGTGAGATAGCACAGGCACTAGCGCGTGCTATGCGATATGCACCATGGAGTATAATATGCACAGGACAGTGTTGTGTAACCTAACTAGTTTCTAAAGTTGTAATATAAAATATGTGCTGGGGAGTGTAACGTTG
Source organism: Triturus cristatus (assembly GCF_964204655.1). NCBI lineage: Eukaryota > Metazoa > Chordata > Amphibia > Caudata > Salamandridae > Triturus > Triturus cristatus. The sequence continues at coordinate 1,363,465,665 of NC_140590.1, forward strand.
CATATGCACTGTGACAAAGATATGGATCCCAGATTGTAATATGATTGGCATAGCACTGTGCGTTATAACATAGGCATCGAGGAAGGCACGTTAGATGGGGCAATATAACCCGTGCGAAGGCAAGTGTGGCATGACATATTCACGGGGTGGTGTTACAGTGCACATGGGCTAGAGAGTGTCATAGCATACGCACTAGCTGGTGGAAATCAACACAGAGGTGTGTGGCACTCGGCGGGCACTGGTGGCTGTAACACAGCATTGGGCTCAGTCTGGAGTGCGCTGTGACTCTCAAGTGAGGTTCGTCTCCTTTCCAGAGAGTAAAATAAAAAGTATTACACATCCGGCGGTTGATGTGTGTTTTATTAACCTAGAGGGGGGTTTCTTGCATATTTTTGGTCGAATTTTTGTCGAATCCACTTTGAATGTCTTGGTGTGCATGTGTATTAAATGTGCCTGTCAATAGCTACCCATGTTTGTATAAATAAACAACAAGGGTGTCCACTTGGAGAGTACCCACCGGATGGGGCACCAGTATTAGGCACGGCAGGGTGACAGACACGTCAGAGCTTTACTAGCAGTGTATATACATTCCATGTGGATTCATTGTATGCATAGTTGCCTTTTAATGAATATCATGCAAATCATCATGGTGATAGGTACGTACAGTTTGTCCAGCATGTCCTAGGTGTTTCTATAAATATATGAATAAATAAATAAAATCAAAGGCCGGCCCCGGGGGATGGGGTCCCTGGGGCCATAAGTGGCCTGAGGAGGGGGGCAAAGCGGCCCCCCTCCTAAAGATTTTTTTTTTAAAAAGGCCATGCCCCGGGAGTTGGGGTCCCCGGGGCCGATTAAGGCCTCGGTAGGGGGGCCACGTGGCCCCCTTCGAAATTATTTTTTTTCGAAAAAAAAAATTAGGGGGCAGGCCCTGGGGGTGGGGTCCCCAGGGCCAATAAATTAGAAAAAGAAAGGGGGGCCACACAGCCCTCCTTCTTAAAAAAAAAAAAAAGACCGGCATCGCGCCGGAGGCCTTGCCCCTCCTGCAGCACTCTGCAAACGTGCCCCCTGGCGAGTTGTAAGTTGGGGATTTAATTCCCCTTCAATATTGAGGCTCCCTGAGGGCCAACTAGCCCAACAGGTATCTCCAGTATGCGCCAGGGAGCTGCGTTGCAGACAGTTGTTCTGAGGCCACGCCCCTTTTTACACCTCTCTGCAACACAGCTCTGTGGCGCTTACTGGAGTGCCACAGAGCGGGCTAGTTTGACCCTAGGGACCCTCAGGATTCAAGGGGACTTAATCTCCCAACTTAAAACGGCCACTGGGCGTGTTTACACAGTGGTGAAGGGAGGGGATGGTGCCTGAGGTGACGTGTGCAAACACGCCCCGTGGCGCGTTTTAAGTTGGGAAAATAATTCACCTTCAATCCTGAGGGACCCTGGGTGCCAACTAGCCCACCAGGTGCATCCAGTAAGCGCCACTGCGCTGCGTTGCAGAGAGGTGGTCCAAGCTGTGCCCCTTTTTACATCTCTCTGCAATACAGCTCTGTGGCGCTTACTGGAGGTACCTAGTGGGCTAGTTGGACTATAGGGACCCTCAGGTTTCAAGGGGACTTAATCTCCCAACTTAAAACGGCCACAGGGCGTGTTTACACAGTGGGGAAGGGAGGGGACGGGGCCTGAGGTGACATATGCAAACACGCCCTGTGGTGCATTTTAAGAGGTAGTTTTAATCCCCCTGCCCTATTATATACCAGGGGCTTACAGAGGAGGTCATGCTAATCACAGGGGGACCCCAACGCATAGTGTTCCCTAGTGTATGTAGGTGTTTTCACTGTATTCTAAGTGTCTTTTAACATAGCACTGGCTCTAGGACTGGTTAATCAGACTCAGTTACCACCAGTATCCATCTGAAAAAGTTGAGGGTACAGGATGATTTAGCAACAAGGCTTCTTTCTGCTCTTCTGTTTGTTCTTTCTGCATGTTATCCTTCTTCCTGCACTTTTCTTCGTCTTTGAGGACTTTTGTTGCTTCTTTCTGCATTTCTTTTTTCTCTTTCTGTGCGTTCTTTCTTCTTTCTTCACATGGCCTATCTCTGTAGGCATAGTTAGAAATTAGCATTTAAAAGACCTTTGAAATTCACTGAAAAAACCATAGGTTTCAGGCATGTTATAGTTAGGAATTAGCATTAAAAATACCATAGAAATTCACTGAAAAAACCATAGGTTTCAGTGGCGTTATAGTTAGCTGGACTTTTCACTCATACAAAACCATTGAAATTCCCCCGTTATAGTTACTTCAGCTAAAGCCTGGGGCTTTAAACACTTGGAAGGAGGGCAAAGGGCCCCACTCCTGGAGCCCTTGATGGCCCTGGGGACTGCCATCCCGGCTCCTAGAATGTCCCGGGGTGCCTACCCATTGGACATTGCTGCTTGCTATGACAGGGCGGGAGCATAGCTCCCACCCTGTCATAGCAAACACTGCTTTGGGTTTTGGACACGAGAGCAGGAAACCTGCTCTCGCCTCCAAAAATCAAATCAGAATTGCTTTTGCACAAAGGGAGCTGCATGTTGGCAGCTGTCCTTGTGCAAAAGCAATGTCGGCTCCCGCAGGAGGCAGGGAGCTGGCGAGACCATGGGGGCATTGTGCCCCCCCCCCACGGTCCCCAATGAATGGTGAGGCCACACCGGGGGATGGGGTCCCTGGGGCCAGAAGTGGACCTCAGGACACAAGTGGACTTCATCTTCCGAGCAGCACTGCGCCAAGAGCCACGTTTGCAGAGTGGTGTAAAAAGGGGAGGGGGCTTGGACCACCTCTCTGCAATTTAGCTCTGTGGCACTTACTGGAGGTACCTGGTGGGCTAGTTGGCCCCCAGGGACCCTCAGTATTCAAGGGGAATTAATTCCCCAACTAACAATGCACCAGGGGGCGCGTTTGCAGAGTGGTGGAGAAAGGGGGTGTGGCCTGGTATAAGAAGTTAGTAATCCTGCTGTGTGAGACTTACTGGAGGTAATAGGAGGGGTAGTTGGCCCCCAAGATTGACGTTGGGGGCTAACTACCCCTCCTGTTACCTCCAGTAAATCCAGTAAATCACACACAGTGGGATTGCTAAGAGGTGTTTGGAGGCCACGCTCAACTTTCTCCACCACTCTGCAAATGTGACTGCTATGTTAGAGTTAGAAATTAGCATTTGAAAAATCATTTGAAATTCACTGAAAAAACTTTAGGTTTCAGGGACGTTATTGTTAGAAATTGTTAGAAATTAGCATTTAAAAACATTAGCAATTCACTGAAAAAACCATAGGTTTCCGGAACGTTATAGTTAGAAATTAGCATTTAAAAAAGCCTTAGAAATTCACTGAAAAAAACATAAGTATTCAGGGGCGTTATAGTTAGTTGGACATTTCACTCGTATAAAACCAGAGACATTCGGACGTTATACTTAGTTGAGCTAACTATAACTCACGCCCCCGCAATGCACTGCTGATGACGTTACATATTACATCATTCATGACATGGTCAGTGACGGCACTGATAACATCACAAATGACATCACTGATGACATCACTGATGATATCACAAATGACATCACTGATGATATCATCCACGTGATAATCTGATGCACCTCTTCACACCCTAATATAACCTTTGATACACCCGCTCTCAAATACAGAGTACCGTTTTTTGGTTTGGAGGTGGTCGGACCCGGCTTCTCTGGCTTGGCGGTGTCACCCCGGAGGCTCATAAGAGAGTAAAGAAAGGGAGCTGTCAATCACTGTTGTTGGTAAGAGGATTTGAGAGTAAAGATATAACCGTCACCACACCAAAAAGTGTTTGACCGTGATGATTTAGAGCGTTCCAGTTATAAGGCAAAACAGGGGGAGGTTCTTTTGGGTGTAGGAGAGAGCGAACGCAAGCGATTTTTAGGGATTGTGTCAAAGACAAGAAAGTAAAAGACAGAAGGTGTGTCACACCCGAGTGTTCTCTGTGGATTGTGAGTCTTGTAACTTCTTTACCCATGCCCATTAACCCCTTCGATGCGGCGCCGATTCCCGCTCAGCGCTGACCGTTTCTTGCGCGGGCGTGGTCATGACGGAACGGTTCCGTCATGAGCACAGCTCAACCGATGCTCATGACGGAACCGTTCCGTCATGAGCGCCGAAGGGGTTAACTCGCCCACCTCCCATCACCCTCTTACCCTCCCCCACTGTCCGCAGAGACGCTGTCACTCACCGGCTCTGCCACAACTCTCCTGAGTCCTTTCTCCCATAATCGCCGTCTTTGCTTCTCTGCTCCTCCTCATCCTGCTTGTCTTCGCTCCGTTGTCGGTCAAGGACGCCCCTCCTGCGTGTGGACTTCCTTTCATTGGATCCTGAAAACAACTTCCGAGTTAATCTCCTCTCACTTCCGCTGTAGGGGGAGAGGAGAGGTGGGTGTGTTTTGTCGTTTTGCCTCTGCCGTTTGGTATGTAACTCTCGGGGATCAGAGTTCAAGGGACACAGTGCTTTTACTGGGAGGGTCCTTAAAAACAGGTAAGAACGTAACCCCCGCACTCACCTTCTCACACAGACACTCACACATTGCCACTCATCCATAGAGTTACTCACACACCTAGTCAATCATGCAAAGAATCATTCACACTCCCATTTACTCTCCTATACAGTTATACACACCACCTCACTTATTCATACAAATACTAACACATACTGTCTTATATAATCACTGATACAAGAACACACTCATCCATACAGTCACTCTCACATATAGTGATTTGTATACTCCAACACTCACATATACTGCCTTTCACATATGTAGTTCCTCACACATGTACCACTGAGACACCCATTCACTCACACACATACCCATACACACACTCACCCACCCATACAGCCCTTCACAGATACTCTTGAACCCATACATCCAATGAATCACCCACTCACACATCTATGCACAGAGTCATACACTCCCCACCCACCCACACAGACACACAGGCACCAATACAGATACTCAGACAACCAATCAATAACCCATATAGACACTCAAATAGCTACTCCACAACCCATGCAGCCGCTTACACACCAACTGACAGACTGACACACATTCACACAGTTTACTTACTAACCCATGCATTTAGTAAGACATGTTTAATCACTCACTTATACAGTCATGCACCTACTAAATCATCCATTCAGACACTCATACACCCACTCATTCTTCAATGCACCTTGGCATTTATATATATAAAACATATTTAAACTTTACAGAAACACAAAGTCACTGGATGATGTCATCAGTGATGTCATTTGAGATGTCATCAGTGATGTCACTGACCATGTAATGAATGATGTAAATTGTGAAGTCATCAGCAGTGCATTGCGGGGGCGCTAGTTATAGTTAGCACAGTACAGACACGGACCACAAAATGACGTGCTGAAATACTTATTTTGGATTTTCCGCCATAACGCGTTTCGGCCGCCCTCGATCACATGACAATGCTAATATTAAGGATCCACAAATTGAAAGTGACGCATGCAAAAAACTTCATGAATGCAGACAACAGACTTGCATCGCTAAAATGCCGGTAAATGTACAACAATTATATAAATATATGTTCATATACATATAGCTCTCGGCTGCCATGGGCATTTTAAGTCGAATATATACAAAAATATACAAATCCATATTGTTATCAATTCAATTTTAATGACCATTATGGTTAAATACCCTATAAACCTGTTCTGTCTGCAGTAATTCAATGAAAGTGCCTAAAGTATAAAGTGCCAATGTGCGGCTTCACCCTCGTAAACAATAAGATTACTTATAAAGTGCCGAAGTGCAATACAGTACTTAACCTAGTATGAGCAGGAGAAGAAAATCATCTAAAAACTCCAAAAATATGTCCTCTAAACAGAATCTCACAATACTAGTATAAATTGAACTTTTAACAAGCGATAATGCAATTTCTAGATTAAATATCTATCTAAAACTGTATCACAACTATTGGTAAAAATCAGTAATTTAATTGATAGATGTTTAAGATTTAGTATAAAACCTGGTTCCTTTTCAATCATCAAGTACCTTTATAAGCAAGTATATAAGACTTAGCTAGTGTTCAGACCACCCGGAGTTTTGGTATCCAAATCTAAAATGAAACGTTTTTCCAATCTCCTGAGTTTAGTTTCCCTATTTTCTTCTCTTTTGTGATTGGGGACAGCATACACTATGAAATATTTAAGGTGGTTCAAATCGCCATTATGGGTTTCTTTAAAATGGCATGCTACAGGGTAAGAAGGGTCTGAGTTGGTAAGGGCCCTGATATGTTGGACTATGCGTTTATGGGCTTGCAATTTAGTACTCCTAACATATTGAAGTCCACACGTACACTCCAGTACGTAGACCACATGATCCATCTTACATGTAAGGTGCTTGCTGATTGTTTGCACTCTATCACTAAATGGAGTTAGATATGTAGTTTTTATTACCCCAAATTTGCAAGCCTTACAGATTATGCACTTCAGTCAGTCACACAGCTTTATTCGATCTTTTGTATACAGACCATAAAAGCACATAAGTGCATATAAAATTTCTGAACCAATAAATATACATTGTTAAAATAAGTATGAAACAGATTTGCTGTGATTCAAGTAAGACCTTTAAAATCATTTATAAAAAACAGTTAATAAATTAAAATTGCACAATACTACTAAAATGTGAGCCAGCCTTTTTCCTCTTCCTAAAACAGGCCCATTAAAATGAAGCGACACAGAAACATACAAATGGGTCCAGTAAGGCCTTCAGAAAATACATGGGGACCCGACATTGCCTAAAATTCTGGTGCCTCAGGATTGGGAGTATGCATTTTTTCCCTTTCCTCACTATAATTTTTACAGAATAATACAATATGTAAGTCTGACTGCACAGCATGGTTATTGCAAGGGAGCAAGATCTGCTAATCTGTATTTATTTTGTGGGTATCCCAAGAGTAACAGAATCATAATCAGTCGGACACGCAATAAAATAAATCTGTGCTGCACGTTATTTATACGACCTAAATAATGAAAACCTTCTCCTGATATTGGTGGGACCAGACCAGATCGTATGCAATGGAGGAATGATGGATACTTTTTTTTCCCTTCGGGCATATTTTAATCTTTGGGAATATAAATCCATTATCTGTTTTTTCGTGGCCTCTTTCCAGGAAGCAAGGTCCTGAAAAAGTTTTCCCAGCCCTAGAGCTTTCACTTCAGTTTCGACGTAATTTAGCCACCCGATCCTTTTGTAGTGATCTAGGTGATAGTTTGGGTCAAGTCCACCGTAGTTCTCTGCTATATTGAAAACCACAAGAGGACTGGGGCCCAGATTATGGTATCACTCAAATAGGTTTAAGATGTAAAATGTAATTTGGGGCTGTTTGGGGTAAAGACGCAATATTTAAAGACGAAGTCTTCCATTTTCTGTAACGAAGCAGCATTAGGCATCCCCCAAACACATGCTCCATATGTTACGGCTGACTTTGTTTTTGCTAAATAAATATTTTTTATTCCATCCAGTGGGCTACCTCCCAATTTTTTTGCAAATCTCTTAACAGCATTGAGGCTCCTTTGCATACTCTGGCCTCTTGTTTTCCCTAATTTAGACCACGAGTGATCCTTATCAAAGAGCACTTCAATTTCCTTACCTGCCAGCTGAAAGTGGGGATGTTTCTCACCTCTAGTCGCTCTGGCCACAATTATGAATGATTTGGATTCATTCACTTTTAGCTCAAGGGAGGCCATGAAGCTGGAATAAGGTTGCACACTTATAGAAACCCTTTCTTGCTGAAAGCCAAGTCCTTACTTCTTCTTACTGACCGAGGGTTGGGCTGCGCTGTTTGTGGAAGGACTTCCGTGGAGCTTGAGAGGCCGGGACTGCGAGGACCAGGGTGCTCTTTGATTGACTAACTTGGCACACCTGGAGACTCTTCCCGGCTCCGCCCCCACCGCCTACATCACTCCTCGCGGCCCCCGCTTCGCGGGCGCCGCTCGCTGATACTGACATTGCCACTGGAGTTTGTTCTCGCCCTGCTGCTGCTTACTGACCGAGGGTTGGGCTGCGCTGTTTGTGGAAGGACTTCCGTGGAGCTTGAGAGGCCGGGACTGCGAGGACCAGGGTGCTCTTTGATTGACTAACTTGGCACACCTGGAGACTCTTCCCAGCTCCGCCCCCACCGCCTACATCACTCCTCGCGACCCCCGCTTCGCGGGAGCCGCTCGCTGATACTGACATTGCCACTGGAGTTTGTTCTCGCCCTGCTGCTGCTTACTGACCGAGGGTTGGGCTGCGCTGTTTGTGGAAGGACTTCCGTGGAGCTTGAGAGGCCGGGACTGCGAGGACCAGGGTGCTGTTTGATTGACTAACTTGGCACACCTGGAGACTCTTCCCGGCTCCGCCCCTCCTTGGACTCCTCCTCTAGCATATCCATTTCGCGTGAACGCACCAGCGGACCGCGCCCGGGGCGAAGACCGGGCAAAGAGCGGGCCCTCTGAGGCCCTCCGAGGCCGGGCTGGGCCTGGCTACTGACACCGTAGTATCTGCGGTATAGTATTATTGTAATGTCCTTGATGGAGAATAAAATGCTAGGGGATAAACTGGGGGGCGTGGCAAATGGCCCTTTAGATAGTTATTTCAAGAAGATCAGTATGGATGACGAAAGGGGTACTTCAATGGCCGAGCGTAGAACTGAGCGCCGACGCTCAATCGAGAATATGAAACGTAGAGCTCCAGAGGACCCTATCTCTCAGCCCCCCCCCAGGTGATTGTGACAATGGTGGTTTAAGTGATGCCCCCCTTTCTCAAGATAGTGTCCCGTTATTATTACGTGATTGTTCCCCTATATATTGTGTTCCTAGTGTTCATGTCATTAGTGATTCTCCCCCTCTAAATGATATAGGAAGCCCTAAAGTCCTTAACACACGGCTTTTAGGCCGCGGAAAACAAAATGGGAAAAAGGCTAAGAATCTGGTTAAGGGGAAAATCCATGGTCCTCCACCTAGGAAAATAAGACGCAAGGAGGGGGCGGGCCAGGCTAACCCCAGAACTAACCATTCTGACTTTGGCCAACACACAAAGACCCTTAAAGGAAATGCCCTGGGGTTGGAAACTGGGCCAGAAAGCAGACCAATCCCGGCCACTCATACCCCTTCTGTAGGCTCTGATATAGTTGTGATTAATCCTGAGCCTGATTTGCCCGCTGATATCTCCCCGCAGGCGTCTATCATTCCTACTGCTCTCATAACCAAACTGGGAGATTTACTTAGCACTCTTATATTGCCCATTACTGATAGTCTGAGGAGGTTAGAGCAAAGGTTAGAAATTATTGAATCTGCAATGAGCAACATGATTGCCGCAGATAAGGCTCAAGTGAATGGGGCAACTCTTCAGGCCCCACTACCAACTATTAATGTTCCTCAGGAAATTCCTGATCCTAGTAAAAATATACCACAGGCTCCTGATCACTTAGTACTTGACCACCTTAGAAAGGGACCCCCAACGACTTTGGAACATCTAATTAGCAAGCCCGTTATTAACCCCTTGGAAGGGTTTACCATTGCACCACGGGGGATTACACGTCAGGAGCAGGGAAGCCCCAGTAGGGATCTGGGCCTTTGGCCCCACGGGCCACAGGTTGATTTACCCCCCGAAGCTACGCCCTTGGTGGTGGTTTTGACAGGGGTCCCTTAATTGGCTGATAATAAGAGAAAAGTCTTTTATCAGCTGAAAAATAAAATTATACATTGGTTAAGAATACATAGACCTATAAATAAGAAGGTCAATGGGGAGATACTGTATGTCAGACGTCTCCCCTGGCTTGGTGGTAAAAGTAAAGACATCAAGGGAGATATAGTTCTGATTAACTTTAGAGATCCTAAAGCGGTTGATTTTATATTGACTTGGCCTTTAGGTAATGGTAATAGTCGAATTAGACCCCGAGCCTTGACTTATTTCTACCCCAGGTCCCTGGTGTTCCTTCCACCTCATGCCAGGATTAATGCTAGAACATACCCAGTTACTCCCACTGCATTACATGGCAAGAATTTGCGACCCGATCCTCAAGGTTGGAATAGGATACCTCAAAGAGGTCCTAGTTATAACAACCGGAGACTGGAGCACTTGAGGCCTTTTACGCCATTGGAGCTAGGGAATAGGTTTGATGTTTTTACGGGCATGGATGACTGTGATTGAAGTTTACAGTACAGGAAGGGTAAGTGGGACAGCCAAAGTGTTGTCAGCCCAGAGGAGAACGTAACTGAGACTTCCGATGTGGCTGATGAACCCCTTATTAGTGACAGGGCTCTCTTGGATCCTATAAGTAGGGTTGTTACTAGATCTCTTGCTATTACCCACTCACTACCAGTGGGAGGTAGTAGTGACGATAGTCAGCTTTTAAATCGGGTAGACCATTTTGAAACACCTAACCCAGGGACATCGATTGGTGTAAAAGGAGGTATTTCTGCTCCGCCCACCAGCGGTAAAGATGTTATTCGTCCGTTATCTTGGAACATAGCTGGGTTGGAAAAAAAATTGGCTCTTCCTGAGTGGAACAACTTTATTGAAAAATTTGATATATGTATGTTCCAAGAAACTTGGAGTCTATTACCAGTATACAAAACTGGATATGCAACCTTTTGTGTACCCGCTTATAGCTGTGGCAAGGGCAGACCTTCTGGGGGCTTGCACATATGGATAAAAATAGACTTAAACTGGAACATTTCAATTCATGATTCGGATTGCAGGGACATTAAACACCTTTCATTTGAAGCCCAGATGACGGGAAGCAAGATTGAGTTATTTAATATTTACGCTAGAGGGACTCGGGGAGCCAAAATGCCATGTACTTTTACGATTTTAGAACAGACACTAGTTAATTGCCCCTCAAATTCTAAAATACTTGTGGGGGGGATTTCAACTGTACATTCGAACCCTTAAGTGAGGATGACCCCCTGGGTATGGAGGAGGACGATGCTAGCTGGTCTATTCCCGCACTGTTATTACCCCCGATTAAAAAATGGTCCGCTAAGGCATTACAGATTAATGCTCTTACCGTGGATTTTAACTTAAGAGCAGTAAATGGTAGATCACCCTCTGATCGGGACGGGGCCATGACGTTTAATAGACTCAGCAGCCCGTCCCGAATTGATTATATCTTACTGGATGTTACTATGTGGCGTGACCTAGTTGATATGGAGGTGGTCCCCTCGCAGGATAGTGATCACAACCCCTTATGTTTGACGTTAGGGTGGAGTAACTCAAAAGGTGGCCCAAACCCAGTCCCTTTGAGGATAACAAAGGAGGTGGTCCCATACAATGGCAACCGAAGATTGAAATGGGATAAGGTTAGCTCTCATCCAGATAAATTGGTAAAGATTAAGATGCATATTGATGAGCTAACCAGAGAGTTGGAGGATTTAGCCATGGGAACAGGGGTTGACCAGGAGTCGCTTTTCCCCAAGATATACAAAAATGCTATTGAGGAAGTTGGTAAACAATTCTCAATCCAATGCTCCAATACAAAACCCCCTAAACCCAGTAATCCCTGGTACTCTGCAAAGTGCCGGGCTAAAAGACGTGAGTTAACTGTTGCCCTCCGCAATAAGAATCAACCCTTAGTTAGAGTAGCCAGGAGAGAGTATGCGAATGAACAAGTGCGGGCAAAAAAAGAGTGGGAGGAACAGCATTGGCAGGACCTTAAATATGCATCTAAAATGAAAAACGCCTCACTGTTTTGGGATTTGATTAATAAGGCCAGAAAATACAATAGGCCTTTATTGGCTAATCACATTACTAGCCAACAATGGTATTCCCATTTTTCAACATTATACGGTGGACAAGATGCAAGTGAACCCCTTTTTTATGATCCAGCCAAACGGGCCCCTCCTTTACCAACGCTCGAGGATCCATTCGTGCCTTCGGAGGTAGTAGTGGCCATAAGACATCTAACCCCGAAGAAGGCTGCAGGCCAAGATGGTATTCCGGGGGACCTTCTTTTGAAAGAACCCATAGCTTGGGCCACACTTATTGCATTAATAATGAACTTAATTTCCAAGGGACACCCCGTCCCAGACTCCTGGAAGGGTGCTGAGGTGATCACTGTTTATAAAAAGGGTGATAGGGATGACCCTGCAAACTACAGACCAATCAGTCTGATAGATGTGATCCAGAAAGTGGTTGGCAGGGTCATCATTCTGCGAGTTGGTGCATGGATGGAGGAGGAGCAGGTCCTCTCCCATTACCAGGCCGGGTTTCGGAAAAAAGTGGGCACGATGGACCAGGTCTTCCGCTTTTTTGCGATCTATTGGAAAACTGTGTTAATTAACCATGGTAGTCTCTACCTAGCATTTATAGATCTCAGGATGGCGTTCGACCTGGTCCCCCGAGCTAGGCTGTGGGATATTTTGGAGGAGATGGGCTTGCCGGGTTACCTTCTGGACCTTATAGTTAAGCTACATGAAGGTAATTATGCAAGAATCAGATGGGGTACCCAAGGTCAATTGACCGAGCGGGTGCCCGTAAGAAGGGGAGTCCGCCAGGGATGTGTCATGGCGCCGACCCTCTTTTCCTGATTTGTGAATGGTGTGGTGGACCATCTGAGGGACGAGTCGGCGGATGCGCCTTCCCTGGCAGGGGAAAAAACCCCAACCCTCCTCTTCGCGGACGACACTATTCTGATTTCGAAAACCCCAGCAGGCCTCCAAAAGCTACTGCACCGCTTCAGTGAATTTTGTAATGACAGGGGACTAACAATTAACACCTCGAAAACAAAACTCATGGCCCTCTCCCCTTCCAAAAGATTTCAAAATAATTTCTCGCTAAACGGGGAGTCTCTGGAGATGGTGGACTCCTTTGACTACTTGGGTGTTAGGGTGAATAATCGGATGTGCTGGAATGACCATCTGGCTAAAATGTTATTAAATTTTAAAAGGGTTGCAGGGGCGGTAATGCGAGAACATAGGGCGTCTGTGAGTAAACCTGTGGCCCCGGCCCTTGTAATCTATGAAGGCCAAATATTACCAACTGCCCTGTATGGTTCTGAACTCTGGGGGTTCGAGAACTTCCCGGATTTATTTACTTCAGAAAACAAGTTCTTGAGAGATTTGGTTGCCTTACCAGTCTCTACCCCATTAATACCACTACGTTTAGATATGGGCAGGCGCCCTCTTAAAGAAATAGTGCGCCTTCGCCCTTTACTCTTTTGGGTCCGACTGAGAAGGACTGAGGAGCTCAAGAACTACGCAGCTGCATTGGACGAACTTATCTTGTTAGATAAAGGTAACAGGATTAAGTGGCTGAATAATTTGAGGCAGCTGGTTGGATATATAGGCCTAAGCGATCTTTGGAAAAGCCAATCCCCGCCACCTAAATTAGTTATTAAGAAGCTGTATTGGGAGTGGGTCCAGCAGGAGACTTTCCATAGAGTTGCTGGGGGTTCCCTTACCGAGCGCTTCCTAGAAATTAAGGGGTCTAGTCTATTTGAGCCACTTCTTGACTACATTGAGAAACCCCTAGATAGATCATTATATTTAAAAGTCAGGTTTGGAATCCTTCCAGTAAATGCTTTTACTTCTGGGTGGAACCCTCAATGTGGCTCATCAAAGTCCTGTCCGTGCTGCATAGCCCCTATTGAGTCCGTGGCGCACCTTATGTTTGCTTGCCCAGCTTACAAGGTGCCTAGGAGGATATGGTTAAAACCCTTATGTAAGGGCCTGGGCCTTAGATGCCATGCAATGGCCCTGCGAGTCCTCTGTACTGATACATCCTCTCCCTCATTGATGTGTGGTGTTGCCAAATTTATCGGAAGTGCTTGGGTGATTCGTATGAGGAGACTTAAGCTCCAATTTATCTTGCAGGCTGGAGCGCCTTCATGAAGGAATGCTTCTAGGGTTAGGATAATGGCCCCAGATATTTATATGGTAGGGGAATTACGTAGCTATGTCGTTAATGTAGAGTAAATCTGATGAGTTTTATTTGTGTTCCTCGTATTGCGATGTATTATGATGCTTATGTTGAACAATTTTAATGATTATTTGTATGATTGTAGCGTGTGTTTACATAGGTCATGATTATTGTATATTATCGAATAAAGTACACTACTACTAATACCTTACTTCTTCTGTTTCCGGACTACTCTTAACCAGACCATTGCTCATGTATGCCATCCTCCTATATGTAATAGAGGGTGTTTTAGGTAAAAGGTGTCCTATGATGGGATTGTCCAAGATTATTGGCAAATTGCGTTTGATGATGTCCCTCAGCTGCTTCTCTTGTTTGTAATATGTTAGAATCAATCTAATAGGCTCTTTCCTGATTTGCTTGTGTGTCTGAATCTTCATTCTCGCCCCTTCTTTTGCCAAATAATAGCTCAGATCTGCTGTGTAGATTGGATTTTGCTATTGCTGCATCAATAGTTTTGATGGAATAGTCCCTTGCTTGAAATCTCTGTTTGCTGTGATTCTGTTTCACAGCTAAGTCTGCCTCATTGCTGCATATTCTCCTCAGTCTTAACATTTCACCATATGGTATGCTTTCTATTAGATGCACAGGGTGGGAACTAGAGGCATGCAATACAGAGCTCCCTGCCGTTTCCATACGGTGTAGTGAAGTCTCTAATCTGTTATTTACAATGCGAACCTGTACATCTAAGAAATTTCCTGTATCTGGGCTGACTGTGGCTTTGAAATTAAGATTGATGTCATTCTCATTAAACTTGGAGACAAAATTCAAAGCACTCTCTTCCGTTCCACGCCATACAACAAATAAATCATCAATGTATCTTAGCCATGTTACTACATGTTCCTTCAACTCATGGCCAAACTTTTCGCTGAGGACCAGCTCCTCAGACCAGCCCAAGTGTAAACAGGCGTAGCTAGGAGAGAAGCTGGCCCCCATGGCCACCCCATGAAGTTGTTGGTAGATCTGATTCTGGAACATGAATACATTGTTCTCCAAACAAAACAAAGTCATGTTAGTCAGCATCCTACCGTGCTGAGCAAAGCCAAGAGATCTATTGCTGAGAAAATGTTCCAAAACACGGATGCCGTCTTTGTGTCTGATGCTAGTGTATAGCGATGTGACATTTTATGTCATCAGCACATACCCATTGTGCCACTCTATTTTTTTTATCTCCGCAGAAAGTTACTAGTGTCCTGGATATAGGACTGGAGACCTTTTACATAGTCCTGCAAGAAATAATCTATATATCGGGATGTGTTTTCCAATAGGCCATCACATGCAGATATTATTGGCCTGCCAGGAGGTCTCCGCATATTTTTGTGGACTTTGGGTATAAAATAGATTACTGGCATAACTGGGTGTTTCTTTTTCAGATATTTATACTCTTCTAGACTCAGCAATCCAGCACTTTTCCAGGCTAGAAGTTTGGTGTAGAATTTGTTGTAAATCCGGCTGCTTGTATGGAACTTCTTTTGTAACAATTAATGTCACTCAATTGGGATAGTGCCTCCTCCATATAATCTTTCCTAGGCTAGAGGACAATATTCCCACCTTTGTCCGAGTTTATAATTACAGCTTGTTTGTCATTTTGTAGTTTGAAAATCAATTGGCAATATCTCCGCTCTTGATTTTTGAATGTTGGCTTGGCTTTCTGGAGACTGAAATGTAGTTTTTTTATTTGAGCCACTACCTGTTCATTGAAGATGTCTAAAGAATCGCGGGGCATGATTGGATTTAAGGTGGATTTGTTCTTGAAAGGTGTGTATGGTCTGGCAAATGTTTCTGGAAGTGATGGAGTTGAAGTAGTTGCCTGTCTATTTGCCTCATCAGCGCACTCTTGGCTAGTGCTTTTCCTTTGCAAAATTTGGAGGTCTTTAAGCAGCGGCTAGTCCCCAATCGTTAAATTTATTGTGCTTAAGGATATGTTACCTTCCTGCCCAGTCTTAGTGTTATGGTTGATTTCTGTAGTAAATTATGTTTTCTCAACTTCAGTTTACGTATGAATTTGAAAACGTCAGTTGTGGTCTGTGCGTAGTTGAAATTGCTTTCTGGGCAGAATGACAGTCCCAATGGTAAAAGTTGTAATTCGGCTTCATTTAAGTCGACTTTCGCCAGATTTATTAGCGTGTTGGCATCTGGTTGATTTTGAGTCATTTTCTTGCTTTTTACGTTTTCAGCTGGATTTTCTCCTTTCCTGTTGTCTTTTATTACGCCTCTGCCGGCTTTGCTTTTTCTCAGGCGTAGGGTTTCTCTTCTGTCCTGTCGTAAAAATCAAGTTCCTCTGCTAAGGATAATTGGAGTTTAAATTTGCTGACTCTTTCTTGGTTTGTTTCCGGCTCCGATTCGCTTTCCAAAGCTGAGCTTAAGTCCGATGCTGATGTTGTAGCAACTGGACCCTCATTCTTCATAGTCTCCAATACTTTATCCTTTCGGCTGGATTTGGATTTTCTCAAAGAGTCATATTTGCGTGAGAAGGTAAATATTTGTCCATTCTCGTAGTTGGCTTTGTCCCATTGGAATTTGTATGTTTTTCTGGCCTTGATTTTATCCTCCTCCTTTCGTAATCTTCCCAACATCTCTTCTTATATATGTAGTTTGTTTCTCGGTTGGAGCACTCGCAAAATGTAATGGTTTTGTTCTTCGCAGACCCGTTTCGGTATTTATGCCTTCTTCCATGCTTAAAAAACGTTTTACATGCTGTACTGTCACTGGTGTCCTTAAAATATTCAACTCGTGGAATTGTGGCCAATGGAAGCGCTGAAAATATTTTTGCTTGATTTTGTATGGTCATGATGTACTGATGTTGCTATGTTGTGATAGATGTTGATGGCCATCTTCCATCTTTATTCCCCGTTAACTTCCTTGGCCAATCTTTACCCTTATATGCAAGGAACCAATTCAGTGTACGCATCACACCCTTCGCCTGTCACTGGATATTCAACATGGTGTCCCGCTGGTGTCCGTCGAATGGCTGGACATCCATAGATTTAAATAATCTACAACCTCTGTTGGTCGGTGGGATAGACTGTCAGTGATGGTTCTGGCAGTCAAAAATAGATTTGTTTTCCAGACCCCACCAATGACTGCTGAACTCATGGCGGGTGCCTCTGTAGGTAGTGGGGGTAGGACCCGCTTTACAACAATTAGTCTCTTGGTAGGGGCACTCGCAGAGTGTAATGGTTTTATTCTTCGCAGACAAGTTTCGGCGTTTATGCCTTCTTCCGTGCTTAAAAACCATTTTACATGCTGTACAAAGCTCCAATGAAAATTGTTTCATTCAGAAGTCCATCACGGGGGACCAACCAGTCAAGGTCAATCACAAATGTGGGACTTGCCGAGCTTGTTCCAATGCCATAGTCAACGACCACATCTGCATTAATGATCGCACGGTATTCCTTAAAGATATGACCAACTGCCGATCGTCTAATATCATCTATGCGATTCTTTGCCCCTGTGATTTAGCATACATAGGGGAAACCGGCAGGGAGTGCAGAACTCGCATTGGCGAGCATAAATCCAACATAAGGCTCTGGAAACAAGCTGCTCCCTTAGTCATCCATTGGATTGAGGCCCATCATTCAGAAGGAGATCTCCGTTGGACTATATTGAAGAAGATACATGCCCCAATAGGTATTGATGCCAACGCAATACGCAAGAAAAGAGAAGTATTCTGGATGTATACCCTCAGAACGAAAGAGAAGGGACTCAATGAGATTCTCCAATGGGAGAATGCTATTATCTGAACAAGGAATTTCCCCTTTGGGTGGGGCCCCACCCTTAGGTGTTATTTTCTTATACTCTATTTATGCGTCTACGATCCTGGTAGATTCCTGTATTTACCCCTGTTTTTTTATGTGTTTTTCCTAGTTTTTTAGCTTGCATTATGGCTGCACTTGTGTTTTTCTCTGTATCCCCTTATTGGACCTTCGGGTCTCTCCTCTTTTTAGAGGATCCCTAACAATTGCTTTGTATTCTCCCGCACTATCCACTTAGCCTTCACCTGTGCTAGCGCAACCACGCCCCCTTTGTCTCTCAGAGCGTTTGGTGATTGGCCAGGGTATTTAAACCTCGCCCCCTGCCCACAGATTGCCCAGCTGATCCGGCATACGACCGTCTCGCATTCTTGCGTTTTGGAGTCTGCAGACAGGTGAACTCCCCTACCCTCGCGACCTGTATAACTGTTACCTTCCTTTGCTCAGCGGGGCACTTTCTCTACTTTATTCAGTTTTTCCTTTATCGTGGCTACCTTTGTTGCCCCTAGACGGAGGAGTTTCCACTAGACCAAATTCCTTGATACCACCCTTCTCCTATTCGGCGGCTTTATCAACCCGACGTTGGACCGGCCTTCACCATAGCGGTCTGTCTCTCCGATAGGTGAGCTTTCCTACCTTAGGGATTTCTGCTCTCCTTTCCCTGTGTGGCGCTTTTCTTGCACCAATTCTGCATACTGATCGTACAGATAGGAGAGCTGTTTCCGTTTATAATGAGCGCCATTCTTATCTTCTTTTCTTAGACACCTCGTGACTCCGTGGAGCAGTTTAGAGTTTCTACGCGCATCTTATCCCGTTCTTCTGTATCGCTGTGTTAATTACTATCTCCTGTCCTCTCTTACCAAACTAACACTACCTGCATTTTGCGATAAGATGTTGCTTTTATGTACCCTCGTCCTCATGATTCCCCTTATTTGTTGAACCGTTTTAATAGTATTTGCAATTTTTTTTTTAGTAGGTCCTTGTCTGGATCCTTTCTTCTATTTGGAAAGCTGTTTGATTATTGTTTGTTGTGAGCCAGCTCACCCAGAAACTGAGGTAGCTGTTTCCTTTATCCATCTGGAAACTTGTTTTTCCCTTCGGTCCTGGGCTCCACGCTTTCTATTTATTTTCTATTTATTCTTTATTCATTTGCTTGATTTAGGTTCTCTGGCTTCGTTGTTTTTGACACTTTTCTTTGTCACCCAGGAAATACTTATGGCACACCCTTGTCTGGTGACTTTCCTCTGTCTAGTATTTATTCATATTTAATCTTTTTCTTGTGTGCACATGTTCTCTTGATTATGTAATCCTTGCACAACCCTTCCGAAGCTGAGCTTACTGACTTGATTTTGTAGGCATGCATTGCATTAACCCCATCATATGTATTCTGCATTGTATGTTAATGCCTTATGTCCTTTCCAGGCACGCCCTACGACCATAGCCCCTAATGCATTCGCGATGAGGAAGGTGAGACCCACTTTGGGGGTCGAACACCAAAACGCGTGTCGGCGTTGCAACTCTTTTGTGGGCCACATAAAATTTATGATGTACTCTCCTTGTCTCAATATGTTGATCTGAAAGTTGACTGCACGAATTGCAGTATCCCGAAAATTGATCTGTGTTACCTTCAAATATTATTATCAATATCATCATCAGTTGCTCATGTTTGGTCCATGCATTATTGTTTTGCACTTTGCGAGCTTTGAGTATGACTAGATTCTTGATTTTCAGGACGCATGAGGATGTGTGGGTGTGAGTCTGAGTGTTTGAATGGTTGAGAGAGCGTGGTCTGGGATGTGCCTCATCTCGTTTTTATTGCTTATTTAATAAATTATAATGTGAATTGTTCTCTAATAAATTTTGATATGTTCTGACATCTCGTTTGTGGCATGCCTTTGTCAGTAGGTCAGCTTCTTGGGCGTTAACTTATCACCGACTTATAACGTCGATTGATTCCTACAGGTAAAGGATTTTTTGTATGAGTAACTTAAAATATTCAACACCCATTCTTATTGGTGGAATTGTAGCCAATGGAAGCGCTGGAAATATTTTTGCTTGATTTTGTATGGTCACGATGTATCGATGTTGCTACATCGACACCCACAATACCATTCGATTTGAATATGGACTTCAATATCCGATGTAACTCTTCTTATCCTGATGTTGTGATGCATTCTGATTGCTGTATCCCATGTTTAGTCCATGCTACCTTCCTTGGCCAATCTTTACCCTTATACAGGAGGAGCCAATTCAGTGTATGCCTCAAACCCTTCGCCTGTCATTGGATATTTAATAGGGTGTCCCGCTGGTGTCCGTCGAATGGCTGGACATCCATAGATTTGAATAATCTACGACCTCCGTTGGTTGGATGGATAGACTGTCAGTGATGGTTCTGGCAGTCAAAAATAGATTTGTTTTCCAGACTCCACCAATGACTACCGAACTCATGGCGGGTGCCTCCGTAGGTAGCAGAGGTTGGGTATGCATAGCAGAGTGAGGGGAGAGACTAGCCTCTCCGCTGAGACCTTTCTCTGAAGGTCACAGATGTACGTATTAGGGTATGTGGAGAGTCTAGCCGCTCTGCAGATAGCGTTCCTTGTGGGTGTCTGGTGTATGCAGTGGGGACAGGGAGGGCCTAATCTCTCCACTAACATCATCCGGAGTGTCTTAAGCATGCATAGTAGTGTGTGGGAAAGGACTAGCCTCTCCGCTTACACCCCAGTCCTGGATAATGCGTGTGCATAGTAGGGTGTGAGGAGAAACTGCCTTTTTCATTCAGACATCTCTCTTGTATTACAGCTATACACAGTAGGGTGTACTGAGGGACTACCCTCTCTGCTGAGGCCTGCCTGTTGGATGACGAGTGAGCATAGTCAGGTGCTTGGAGGGACTAGCCTTTCTGCTAAGACCTCTCCTCAAGATTATATGTGTGCATAGTGGTGTGTGTAGAGAGGGAATTCCCTATTATGTAAGACCTCTCTCTGGGATAACTGGTACGCGTAGTAGGCTGTGATGAGCGACTAGTCCTCTCTGCTGACACCTCTCTCTTGGAAGTCATGTGTGCATAGTAAAGTGTAAGGTGCGACTGGCCTCTATGCTGAAACCTTTCTTTTGGTCAACGGAAGTGTGTAATAGGGCTTGGGAATGACTGGCATTTCTGCTGAGAATTCTTTCTTGTATGATGGGTGTGCAAGGTAGGGTAAGTGGAGAGACTAGCTTATATACTGAGACCTTTCTCTAGGCTGACCTGTGTTCATTGTACAGTATGGGGAGGAACTGGTGTGAAGTTGAATCCACAGACAAAGCTTCAGACGAGATTAATTAAGGTTGAACTAAGATTTTATTATACACTGAAGAAACTCCAGTAACTGGTACACAGGAAATCCTCAGACATCTAATCACGACAATTTCCAGCCCATTTCCAATGAAACATTGCAAATGGGAATCTTAAAGGAATAATACAATCCAACAAGGGGGGAGGGAGAGGGACATACCAATAACATATATATGGAATAGAAAATTCCCAATACCACCCCCAACCCCATACTAAAGACTAGAAAAAAACAATAATTAAGGTAATAAACTTTTACTACTGTTCGACCACACAATTAAGATTTGAAATGTGACCATCCTCCACCTTAACTACTCCTCTGAATACTTTGATGACTTTAAATGGTTTACTGAAATGTGTAAAACCATTTTGTAAATTTCTGGGTAATTTTATTTTCACCACATTCCTCACCTTCACCTCAACATGTTTGACAGACTTGCGTAAATCATATCTCATATTCCTTTGCTCTTGAATACAAAGTTCCCTCATCCTTCTTTCATACATCTGTTCTGTCAAACCTAAAAATTGTTTATTATACACTCTCAGCCACTTTGATATGGGGAATACGTTTTTGAATTGTAGAAATGGACTGATCCTAGTGGTAGTGTGAGGAGCGTACCTGTATTATTCCACTCTAGATCTTACCATCTCAATTCAACTCACCTCACTCTATTTAGCTATTTGAATTGTTTCCTTAAGTGTCCTGTTAAATCTGTCCACCACGCCATTCGTTTCTGGGTGATAGCGTACACATTTTGTATGTAACATTCCTCTAAAATCCAGAAACTCTCCCATGGCCTTAGATGTAAACTGCACCCAATCATCCATCAAAATGCTTTTGGGGTTACCTTCACGTGCAAACACCCCTGACAAAAATTTCAAAACTAAAGTTGTAGTAATCTCAGAAGTCACCATGACTTTTGGCCACTTAGAAAGAGCATCCATAAGAACCAGCAACTACTTAGAAGTGGAACCATTACTTGAAACTGATCACTCCTGCGCTAGCGCTCTAGGTGAGAGCACCGTTTTGTGTATTGCTGTATGTGTTTTAAAAAAAAAGGAAAATCGTTTTTAGGCTTTCAAATACTGCTGTTGCTAATGATAATTGTGCACTGACTCCCCGGTCCACCGCAGCAATTTAGGCTGATTGTTGTGGAGGGAGAACAGAACGCTCTTACTTCCTGGTGGTGCCATTACTTGGCGGCCATCTTAGTGGGTTGACGCTCCAGTCTTCCTCGAGCGCTGACTATTTAGGCTCCCAGCGCCGACGCGCACGAGTAAAAATCTTGAAACTGATCACTCCTGCGCTAGCGCTCTAGGTGACAGCACCGTTTTGTGTATTGATGTATGTGTTTTTAAAAAAAAGGAAAATCGTTTTTAGGCTTTCAAATACTGCTGTTGCTAATGATAATTGTGCCCTGACTCCCCGGTCCACCGCAGCGATTTAGGCTGATTGTTGTGGAGGGAGAACAGAACGCTCTTACTTCCTGGTGGTGCCATTACTTGGCGGCCATCTTAGTGGGTTGACGCTCCAGTCTTCCAAAGAGAAGCCAGTCTGCGTCCAAACGCTTCCAGCTCCTGGCCCCAGCCGTCATCATGGTAGGAAACCGTCTTTCATACAGTGCCTCCTCCCTGCTCGCATTACGACCTACCTCCAAACCACTATGCCTACATTCGGTCCTCCCTATAAACTCGAAGGCCCGCTGTAAAACCTGTGACTGGTGCATATCCATCCCAAACACAGGGAAACATCCCCCCCCATGCATAAATGGAGGATGTTCCTCTTCAATTGCCGATCCCTGCCGAAACACTACACTGAACTGGCCATGTTGATAGAGGAGCTCAATCCTGAGGCCCTCTTTCTAACAGAGACATGGCTTCAGCTAGAAACCGATCCTGCAACAGTATGGGCAACCCCCCAAGGCTATACTTTTAAATGACTGGACCGTAAGACAGGCAGAGGCGGAGGGTTGGCCATTATCTATAGAGACAACTTTAGATGCCGCGTCACTCCCTCTACTACACCAGCCTGTGAGAACTTACATTTCACTCTCGAATTCTCCCCCTCCACCACTTTCTCTGGTATGTTAGTCTATCGACCACCCGGTACCCTTAGCAACTTCGTCACTAATATGACGAATACAGTTGCCAACCTAGTGCTTACTTCGGCAAATTTCACCTTGCTGGGGGACCTGAATTTGCATCTAGATGATCCGCTCGACTCAACAGCCAACAGTCTTCGATCAAACCTTCAGGCCATCGACCTGCTCCAGAAAGGTTTTCAATCGACGCACATCAAGGGGCATCTCCTAGATCACATTTATAGTAATTTAGATAGCCTAACCGTCGAAGCACCTGTAACATTACCCTGGACCGATCACTTCTTAGTACCCTTTACATGGTCCACATGCAGCCTCCCCACTCTACAAAACCACAATAAGCACTGGGGAAGAAAATGGGCCTCGCTCCCACTCCCTAAGTGGAAACTGGCTCTCACCGAACATCCACCTCCGAAGGTGACTAACCCTAACACAGCCACTGTCAATTTTGACAACTGGATTTCCAGTACCCTTGACCTAGTCCTCCCGAAGGAATCCTTGCACTCAATAAACAGATCCAAAGTCGCTCCCTGGTACTCCCCAGCCCTCAGAACTATGAAACAATCCTGTCGCAAACTAGAGAGAGCCTGGAGACAAGAATACTCACAACCGAAGAAAGCGGAGTATAGAGCCGCAATAAAGCTCTATAAAAATGAAATAAAATCTGTACAAGCCCAATTTTATGAATCCAAAATTAACCGAGCTGTAAATTCCCCTAAAGAAATCTTTAAAATAGCCAAATCTCTAAATTTCCCCCCCCCCCCCCTGCGCGTCTGTCACCTGACAGCGCGCAAACTCGTTGTAACAACTTAGCCACCTTCTTCTCCCAGAAGATCCAGGCCATTTATTCATTATTCTCCACTGGGAGTGGTGACACGGAGTTCACCACCACAACAGATTCTGACCTCTCGGTCCCCAGCTCGCTGGACAAATTCCCCCTCCTAGACTCCATCACATTAGGTAGAATGACCCCTACAGTCACCTCGGGATCTCCCAACGACCCAGCACCTCCGCAGACCCTCATCAAGGTCATTGATGCCATCCGCCCAGTCATCCTGGATGTCCTTAATGCTTCCATCACCTCCAACTCCGTCCCAGTTCCTTGGAAGTGTGCGATGGTTAGGGCCCTTCTGAAAAAGCCTACCTTAGATCAGAACAACTTGGCCAACTTTCGCCCTATTTCCCTACTTCCCTGGATGAGCAAACTGCTTGAGAGGCACATCAATAACCTCCTAGTAGATTATTTAGTATCGAATAACCTGCTATGTGCCTCTCAGACGGGTTTCCGCCCTCAGCATGGAACTGAAACTGCTCTCCTAGCAGTGACGGAAGAAACTAGAGCTGTGCTGGACCAGGGAGGGAAAGCAGCCATCATACTACTCGACCTCAGTGCCGCGTTCAACACTGTTAACCATGCCACACTATTACATCGTCTGAAAGGCATGGGCGTGTCGGGCACGGCCCTAGAATGGCTGACCTCCTTCCTGGATGAGCGATTTTTCCAGGTGTTTGAGGGCGAGGTAGTTTCCCCTAAGCAACCACTTAGCTGTGGGGTTCCTCAGGGCTCGTCCCTGAGCCCCACACTTTTCAACGCCTATATGCGACCTCTAGCAGAGATAGTCCAGCCATTCGGTGTGCGTATTGTCACCTACGCGGACGACACCCAACTGGTGGTCTTTCTGTACCACACTGAGGGGTCGTCCAACACATTGGGCCCGTGTCTAGAGGCCATCGCTAAGTGGATGCAATCCTCCTGTCTTAATCTTAACGGGGAGAAGACGGAGATTATGTTATTGGGCAACTCTCCACCGACCACTCTGGCCTCCATTTGGCCCACATGTCTCGGCGCTCCCCCCCCCCCCCTAAACCTCAGATAAAGAGCCTTGGAATTTGGCTCGATAAAACGCTGGACTTCTCGGTCCAGGCTGCCAAAACTGCCTCCACGTGTGTTGGGCTAATGAAAATGCTCCGTAAAGTCCTCCCTCTGCTTCCTTTCCAGGCGAGGAGAATCATGGTTCAGGCCCTGCTACTCTCCCGCCTGGACTATGGAAATGCTTTATACCTAGGTGCCCCGGCAGCAGTGACCAACAAGCTCCAAGTCACGCAAAACTGTGCCGCCCGATTATTGTTTAACACCCCCCGCTGGCAGTCAGCCAAGAAAGCTCTAAAAGAACTGCATTGGCTCCCAGTGGCTGCTAGAGCACAGTTCAAAGCTATGTGCATTGTGCACAAATCTTTCCATCGAACAGGCCCTGCCATCCTGTTCCCCTTAGTCGTGCCTTATGCTCCGTCTAGAGCCCTCCGCTCCGGTTCACTGCATCTAGCAACTACAACAAAAATCAACAAAGCCCGATGGGGTGGCCGTTCCTTTTCCCACACCGCCGCCAGACTTTGGAATTCTCTTCCCTTAGTCCTTAGGGAGAATAACAATCGGTTGGCATTCAGGAAAGCTTTGAAAACTCATCTGTTCGCAAAAGCGTGTTAACTCACCCTGCAGCTCGCCACAGTAATCAGTTGAAGCGCTGCGAGGCCTCCGGGTAGTTACGCGCTATATAAATATAATTTTTCATTTTATTACTAATGGGTCCCATGATATCTAAGGAAAAGTCTTCCGACACCTCTTTTGGAATCTCTCTTATTACCATTGGAGCTGTCCTACCTTTAAGTGCCTAATCAGACAATTTACATTCCTCACAATCTCTAACCATCCTTTCCACCATCAGATCTATCCCAGGCCACCAATAAGTTGTTCTCAGTGTTTCTTTTCTTTTCTCATGCCCTGGTGGCCTTCATGAGCTAACTGTACAAGACGCTTCCTAATACCATTGGGAGGGATCAATTTGCAACCTCTCAGAACAATACTATTGTCAACAGACAGTTCCTGTAAAACCTTGACATAACCCATCAAACGTCTGTTACATGAACACACACCATTCCCGGAAACAATACTCTCTATCACAATCCTCAACTCTTCATCTTTATTTAATTCTTCTAGCCATTCTTTTTCAGACACACAACCACCAGTCAAAACACAGACTTTAACGCCATGCTAAACCCACCAATAACCTTCATCTTCTCCTGCTCCCTGAACATCACTTCTTAATCTTGATAAACAGTCTGCTGACTTATCCTCACTTCCTGGAATATATTTCACAACAAATTGGAAATCTTACAAAACAACAATCCATTTGCAAATAGGGGAAGAGACACAGTCCAATCCTTTCTTCACAAAGATTTCTTGCAACAGCTTATGATCACCTTGTACAACAAAGGGCACTCCCCATAAAATATGCTTTAATTTTCTGATAGTCCAAAACACAGCTAAAGTTTCTTTCTCTATAGCAGATTACAGCATTTATGCCCCTCTTAGGGCTCAGGAAGGAAAAGCTGTTGTGACTTATTTGCCAGGCTCCATCTGCTTGAGAAAAAACAATGGTTCTGTCGGGTATTAAATAAAACAATCGCTTTGTTATACAAATAAATCAAGAGATGACCACACAAACTAAGAGTACAAATCACACTGATGCTAGATTTGGAGGGTGTGATGTCGTTTTTTTATATAAATTTCAGCATTTATATAGGAACCCCCATATTACTTGTAACGCAAGGTTACCAATGAAATAAACTTTAACGTGAAGTAGTGAATCAGTGACAAGGTGACAAGAGTGACAATTATGTGCACAATATTTACAAAATACAAAAGAAACATTCTATGTACATCATATACGAAGGAAACATTCTATGTACATCATATACAGGAGGGCCAGTATTAGGGAAAACAATGACGCTGTTTCATGAGTGAATCAAATTGTATTCGAAAAACAGGTCTTGAACTGGTCCTAGCACTTTATCGTCGACGTTTCAACCCAGATTATGCGAAATTAAATCGTCAAGCAGGGTCTTCATCAGGACATTAAGAAGGTAATGGCAACCTGCAAGTGCAAGTAAAGTATGCATCAATATCGTCAAATGCTAATGTTTGTTGTGTGGTCTAGAAGGGGATACCCGAGACTCACCTAGCAAGTGGTGTAGGATGGCCTGGTAATCCGTTTAATGCGTTTCAAAAGGAAGAGTGCCTCATCTAATGTGGTCTCTGTGAATGAAAAGGGGGGACTTCATTGGTTTGAAGTAATGGCAACTCCGAGGTCATGGTTCAACAAAGCACAGGATGTGATAATCAATGATGATTGAACCCCATGAGAAGGAATCATAGTTTATATGAATACGACCGGGGCGTGTATTAGCCCTATTAGGCAAAAGGAAAAAGGAAATTATGTAGACAAGAAGAGTTTGTTTAAGGAACTCAATTGCCCCTGTTGTAGAAGTGGGCTCGACAAACACGGTTGGTGAGGTGCCGAGATAGACGTTGGGAGCGTGCCTGTGAAGCATGCATGTACAATTGACTTCTAATGTGAAGAGTTCAAAAAGCCAACATCGGCAAACATGCTTTGAAAGAAACTGTCAATGAAAGGGGGGAGGACGGCTCACCTAGGCGGGCGAACCGCGTCCGATTAGTGGGATACGTCTGGTATTCAAACAGAGTTCTGTAATAAAAACATTCGTTCAGGGCACAATCATAAACGGGTGCTTAATCCTCAGAGGCACAGTGAGGGGATTCGGTGCTTACTTGAAATGGAAGGCAAGCGATAATGACTCACGCTGCTGCAGCTCCTCTCACAGTCAGAGGAAGCCGCAACTGACAGGACGAGTGCTAGATGTCAGGAGTTCGAGGCCGTACGGTCTGACGTCGACAGTGTTACGTGTCAAGCCCGTTGCCTGGCAACCAAGGCGTTTCCGAGTGCCAAAGCAGCTGGGACCTGAAACGGAATGGATCACGTGGCGGGCTTACGTCGGAAGCTGTGTCAGAGTATGTGATTAGCTCATTGACAGGCGTAAAAACACTTTGCAGTGGGAGAAAGGGTCTTGTGATTAATTCAGCGTGAAGCGTGAACACGCTCGCGCTGTGAAACTAGTTAATGTAGAGTCTAATTAGGTCCGTGAAAATAACTCATCTGGAAGATTTGTTGTGTGTAGACAGTTAAATTACTTATAAGGCCAGACGCAGCAAGTAACATAGTTAATCAACACCGGTGTAACATGAAGGAATAATGCAGGGATAAGAAGCATCAGTTTAACTGGCTTATACACCGCATGAATGAAAATCATGTAGAAACCGTTAATAGGAAAAACATGCGTCAATGTTCATAAAACAAGCAAACAAAGCACCAGCAAATTAAAGGCCAATACAAGGCATACTGCCTGTAAGCACCGAATCCCCTCACTGTGCCTCTGAGGATTAAGCACCCGTTTATGATTGTGCCCTGAACGAATGTTTTTATTACAGAACTCTGTTTGAATACCAGACGTATCCCACTAATCGGACGCGGTTCGCCCGCCTAGGTGAGCCGTCCTCCCCCCTTTCATTGACAGTTTCTTTCAAAGCATGTTTGCCGATGTTGGCTTTTTGAACTCTTCACATTAGAAGTCAATTGTACATGCATGCTTCACAGGCACGCTCCCAACGTCTATCTCGGCACCTCACCAACCGTGTTTGTCGAGCCCACTTCTACAACAGGGGCAATTGAGTTCCTTAAACAAACTCTTCTTGTCTACATAATTTCCTTTTTCCTTTTGCCTAATAGGGCTAATACACGCCCCGGTCGTATTCATATAAACTATGATTCCTTCTCATGGGGTTCAATCATCATTGATTATCACATCCTGTGCTTTGTTGAACCATGACCTCGGAGTTGCCATTACTTCAAACCAATGAAGTCCCCCCTTTTCATTCACAGAGACCACATTAGATGAGGCACTCTTCCTTTTGAAACGCATTAAACGGATTACCAGGCCATCCTACACCACTTGCTAGGTGAGTCTCGGGTATCCCCTTCTAGACCACACAACAAACATTAGCATTTGACGATATTGATGCATACTTTACTTGCACTTGCAGGTTGCCATTACCTTCTTAATGTCCTGATGAAGACCCTGCTTGACGATTTAATTTCGCATAATCTGGGTTGAAACGTCGACGATAAAGTGCTAGGACCAGTTCAAGACCTGTTTTTCGAATACAATTTGATTCACTCATGAAACAGCGTCATTGTTTTCCCTAATACTGGCCCTCCTGTATATGATGTACATAGAATGTTTCCTTCGTATATGATGTACATAGAATGTTTCTTTTGTATTTTGTAAATATTGTGCACATAATTGTCACTCTTGTCACCTTGTCACTGATTCACTACTTCACGTTAAAGTTTATTTCATTGGTAACCTTGCGTTACAAGTAATATGGGGGTTCCTATATAAATGCTGAAATTTATATAAAAAAACGACATCACACCCTCCAAATCTAGCATCAGTGTTATTTGTACTCTTAGTTTGTGTGGTCATCTCTTGATTTATTTGTATAACAAAGCGATTGTTTTATTTAATACCCGACAGAACCATTGTTTTTTGTAATAATTCTACCCAGGTTCTGAGGGACACAGGGTCACCCCATTGCTTTTATAATATCCATCTGCTTGAGGACACATCCTAAGCCTTTGTCACACACATCAGTAATACACAACATGGTAACCATGGCTGGAAGCTTTTGAATTATTATGCTGAAGACAAAGCAGACTTTATATCATTAAACTCCTTCTGACAAGATTCAGTTCACACAAATTGAGATCCTTTTTTGTGTAGTTCTCTGATGCAACATGAGCCTTTAGCAAAATTTGGCTCATACCTAGCATAAAATTCTAGGTACAAACCGCTTGAACTTCTTTCTTCTTGTTAGATTGTGCTGAATTTACAATAGAAGTCACTAACTCATCTTTTGTCTTTACACCTTCTGCAATGCTCACATGACCTAAGTAAGTTATCTCCGAACAACACAATTTACACATCCCGCTTTTTAGAGTGATGAGCAGAAGATGCTCAACACTTCTCTTACTTTAGGTGTTTATCCAACATATCAGTGAAAATGAGCACATCTTCCTGAAAGAACTTTACACCTTAACATCACCCAGTATCTCAATCGTTAGTCTTTGAAAGACAGATGCTGCTGAACATAACCCGAACGGCATCCTGTTAAACCTGTAAACTCTGAACGGAGTTATAAAGGCAGTCACATTTTTTGATTCTCCATATAGCACTACTTTATGGCAAGCAGAGCTTAGGTCCAATATTTGGCATTTCCCAATAAACTGATCATCTCTGTAATACTGAATAAGGTACATTTGTCCTCAGTAACTACCTTATTCAAATGCCAGAGATCCACACAAAGTGTAATGTCCCCAGAACTTTTTGTGGCAAAACCACTGGGGCAATCCACTGAGGAGTTTCCACAGTTTCTATAATACCATCTTCTTGTAATCTTTTAAGTTCATTTTGTACTGCTCCTTATAAAACTAAAGGAAATATCTTGTCCTTTGCAAGAGACTGGCACAGCACCCTTCTCAAGGCAGATACGATGTTTGTACCCTTTAAGACATCTGACTTTTGAACAAAAAACATCTGGAAATCAATTCATCAATATATCCTTTGTGATGTCAACTTTGCGAATCTGTAACTGGTGAACTGCATTGGGATCCAGATTCATTCCCAACAGCTTTTGGTGCTGCCAGCTCAATATGGTATCCCCCTTTACAGGTACATACATTTTCCCCAATGTCATGTTTCTAAAAGTAATGTGAGCATCAAAATAACCTACCAAATAGTCTTCCCACCATAACTGTGGGGTGTAACATCGGGATCATGTAATAGAATTTTTCCCTGGAAATATTTTGAAAAATCAGATTCTGAAACTAGGAATAACTTAGCCCCAGAATCCATCATCATGGATACAATTATGCCATATAATTCTACCACATCCAATGTATACTCATAACAAACACTAGAAACACACACTTACATCATTGAGCTTTTGCGAAATAAAATCTGAATCCTCATCTGTCCCAACTTCATTAACTTTAGACATAGATTTCTCCTTAGCTTTGCAGCATTTAGCGAAATGTCCTTTTTTGCCACATAATTTACACACAAAACGTAATGCAAGGCAATCTTTGGAGTTGGCTAAGTGATTTGGAGTCACAAATCTCTAACACAATACTTTTCCTTTAATAACAGTTTGATTTTGCTTTCTAGATTTCAGAATGCATAGAAGAAGCTGATTTTTCAGACTTTTGTAACTCCCTGATACATGAGAGGGAATGCTCTACTTGTTTCGCTGTTAAAAGTACCTCAATAAGACTTGGATAGTTTTTTGACCACAGTTCCTCTCTAATTTAACACATTTGCGCTCAAGCATGAACTGATCTTGTATTAACTCGTTCTTCCACCGAAATTGCTAGAAGCTGCTTGCGTGTATCAAAATAATATCTTTGTAATAAAATTGAAATTTTTGGTAAAAAATAATTGTCCAATTTTTACAATGTACTCTCAAATCCATTTAGAAACACATTCCCATCACCCTCTTCATTGGAGTTAATATTTTGTAATGTTTCCAAACTTTCTTGCCCATCTCCACCAAGGCAATGCAACAATGACAAAGTCTTCTTTTGTGGAGATAAATTAGTGCCACAAACACGTAAATAGGTTAAAAAAAGTTTTTCCACTTTGGCCAATTAAGTGGGGGATCCCCAGGAGGTGTTAGGAAAAAAGGTGGTGGAGCAATGTGTTGCATTGCTAAAAGAGTAAGAGAAACTTTCAATTCAAAACCAATCAAAACAATAAACAAAAAATAAATAAAATGCACTTCCCACCGGTAACTGAAAATAGTACCTGAATCCAGCTAAGAAGAAAACAAATGAGATTAAAGTAATTAATATTGTACATTGTAGTAGATTCTTTGATATTATTACACAATCCTCTTTCTTTGATGACTGTAATATTAACACACTCAAAGTCCTCTTTCTATGTTTGAAGAGGAGGAAGTTGAAAGGATGTCGTTGATCATGATCTGGAAGAGCAGAGAAGCAATTCAGGTGCTGGAAGGGTGAATGGCAGAGATATTTGCAGAGCATCAGGCGCCAAATAAGAGCTTCTGTGACAGGAAAAGTAAAAGCGAGAGCGCGCTTGGACATGAGAGGCTTGAAATGCAGTTCCACGTGTTGCTCGAGGAGATGGCTGGACTCACGACACAAGTCTCGAGGAGAAGGCCGGCTTGAGTGTGCAGAAAGATCCAGCACAAGCACAATCGGCCTGAGGAGCAGTCAGTAAAGGTGAGGGCATGAGTTAAAGGCAACAGCCAGAACAGGTAAGAGTGCAAGCAAAAGCACGAGCCAAAGGAGCTCATGAACCGAACAAAGTAACACTGGAGCACGCCGAGCCATAAATGAAATAAATAAAATAGAGAAAGGCTAAGTCAGTGTGGAAATTGAGAGCCCCCAATGACAGTAACTTAAAACGAGATAAATCCTTGACAGGGGGTGCTAGTGTTGAAGTTTCTTGAAGTGGCACTGCTTTCAGTTGAAGCGGTATGTCAGTAGGATTACCCAGTTGTCACCAAATGTGCAGTTGTGTCCACAGACAAAGCTCCAGACGAGATTAATTAAGGTTGAAAAAAGATTTTATTATACATTGAAGAAACTCCAGCAACTGGTATAGGAAATTCTCAGACATCTACTCAAGACAATCTCCAGCTTATTTCAAATGAAACATTCCAACAGGGAATCTTAAAGGAATAATACAATCCAACAAGGGTTGGGGGCAAGCAAACATAGCAATAAAATACATATTGAAAATGCCTAATATCACAACTGGTTTCTCTGCTGAGACATCTCTCACGGATGATGGATGTGCATGGTAGAAAGTGTGGAGGGACTGGTGTCTCCGCTGGGACCTCGCTCTGGAATGACAGGTGTGCATAATAGGGTGTAAAGAGGTAGTGATCTCTCCGCTAAAACCTTTGTCTAGGATGACAGCTGTGTGTAGTAGAGTGTGTAGAGGGACTTTCCTCTTTACTGAGACCTGTCTCTGGGCTGACAGGTGTGCGTACTAGGGTGTGTGGAGATACTGGATTCTCCGCTGAGACATATCCCCAAATAATACAGGTGTGCATAATTGGGTGCAAAGAGCAAGTGGCCTTTTATGTGAAACCTCTCTCTTGAATGTCGGGTGTGCATAGTAGGGTGCGGGAAGGAACTTTTCTCTACACTGACACTTCTCTTTTGGATGACATAAGGGTATAGTAGGGTTTGAGGAAGGACTAGCCCCTCCATTAACACCTTTCTCTCCGATGAGGGGTGTGAATAGTTGTGTGTGGTTGGACTGGCCTCTGTTGAGCATAGTGGCTGACGCCGCCCCGATGGTGCCCGCGCTGGAGAGCGTAGCCAAGAGCCCCACCGGCCGTTCCCTGACGGCAGCTGGGGGCGGCGTTTGCAGCATAAAAGTACGGGATCCACGCTGGTAATGCGCTTCGCGTTCCAGTTCGGATCCCGCCAGGCCTCCTACTGCTGTTCAAGTGTTCCCTGCTTACCTGCATCTTGTCCTTCGTTTCTTGTCGTCAGGGATTCTTCTTGCTTCTTCGTGTTGCTGGTTCCTGTGGTGTTCCTTTGCTTCCGGTTCCTTGACTGTTCTTCCGGGGCTTTGCTGTCTGCTCCCTGTTGCTAGGATACTCTGCAGCTCCAGTGTTCTTTTTGGGCTTAACCCCTTATTGTCCTGATTCTGCAATACAGAGAATTAGGCAAGGGGTTACATCACGGATTCTTTGTGTCTTGGGCAATTGCATATTATGTTTAAAGTGGTATAGCACTTATCGGACGGTTGCTTGTTCTCTTGCCCACTTCATGAGGTTCTTCTGTTCTCCAATATCTGAAAAAGAGAGAAAGCATAATTAGAACTGCAAAGTAACGTTACTCTTCGCCAGTACGAATTATACAGTTTTGCCCCTTGCCTTTTTTGCCTTTTTTTATCCTTTGTCCCGTGTCCTCTCCTGATAAGGGAATTTAGTTTTTTGGTTTTTCCCTGCCTAAAGGAGTATGGGAATTAGTGTTTATTTCATTTTGGGGCTTATTACTTCTACAGTGATTTTCACTAAGGTCTTTACCTTATTTCTTTTCTTGGTTTTCTTGCTTACTGCTGCAGTCCTATTGCCTACTGACCCGTGTTCCTCCTTTTAGACAGTAAAGGTGTTCTATCGTCCCTGGGAAGTGGTTTCCTCGCATGTAATGATATCTCCTATTTTAAGGTAACCCTTAGGAACTAGGAAGGACCATATATACATCCTCTCTTACCCATACTTAGCACTCACATTATGTTTTCCTTTTTAGGATTGTAGCAGACCCTCTCAGAAGACCCAGCGGACGTCTACCCCTTCTCTCTTCCCTTGTTTTGTTTCCCTCCTTCCCTTTTTGGCTTTGACATAGTTGGGCTAACAAGGTGGGTGAGGGAAGTTGGGGACTAGCATCGTGTTCATCCATGCCGCCCCTACAGTAAACACAGGTGAGCCCTTACAGAACGCGAAGCCCACATTTATTTTGATGCCCGGACATCATGGAGGAACATCCGATAACATTAGCAGATCTGGCCAGTATGATAGGGAATCTACAGAAGGAAATAGAGACCCTGTCTCTTAGAGTTGATTCCCTACAACAGGCCTCTCGGGTTGTGCCCTCTTCTGATCAGCATTCAGGCTCTCATGCTACCTCTTTCTCCTCATCTCCTCTCCCTCCGAGCACTACTCCTCCAGTATATCACATCACTACAGCTTCTTCTATCCCTTTAGCCCCTCCGAAAGATTTATGGGTGATCCAGCCAAGTTTACCACATTCATCAATCAGTGTCTGTTGAATTATATGTGCAAGCTCTCCTGCTTCCCCACTGAACAATCCAAGGTGCCTTTTGTTTTATCGTACCTGGGTGGAACAGCCGCCACATGGTCATTTCCCTCAGTGGATAGAAACGACCCTCTATTATATGATTACCGGGTCTTCAAGGAGCAGTTAAGACGTTTATTTGACAGACATTCTTTTATGCAGTCTGTAGACACTGAGTTTTTGAACCTTAAGCAAGGGTCTAAGGATTTAATGTCTTACATCTCTTGTTTCAACAGATAGGTGGCCGAAGCTGGTTGGCCTGAAGTCAAATGTAGTGCTCTTTTCTATAAAGGCTTAAGAGATCAGTTAAAGGATATGCTCGCACAAATGGTCGACCTGTGATGCTTTAATTGATTTGGTCGTAAAATTGGATCACCGCTTACATGAGAGAAAGGACGCCTAGAGCCCAAGAGTAGAGAAAGGAAACCAGATATGGAGAAGCAAGTTGAGGATCCAGAACCCATGCAAAAAGACAGTATTAAGGGCCCCCTGAGTCAGGAAGAGAGGCAGAGATGACAGACCAACAGTCTGTGTCAATACTGTGGCAAATCAGGGCACTTTCTGAGGGACTGCAGAGTTAAACCCCACAAACGTATAGAGTCGGGAAACTGATTCGCCTGAGCATGGTAGAGACGGATCGCTCAGGTGGGACAGATTTACTGGTCTACCACTTGGTAGGGTTAGGGCCTACTTCTTATCCTCTACAACACTTTTTTCTCTCTGCTCAGCTCAGCTGGGGTGACCAACGGATTGCTGTGCAATTCATGCTTGACTCTGGTGCCCCTGGAAATTTTATTGATTCAGCCTGGGTCGAGAACATGCGTATCCCTACAAAACCAAAGAGCACCGTAGATATCGTCAAGACCATTGACGGAAGTCATATGAAATCTGGACCTATTACACATGCTACCATAGAGCTAGACGTGCTACTCTTAGAGCAACACCATGAAACTATTCATTTTGATAATATTTCCTCACCACAGTTCCAAGCTATCCTCGGTCTTCCGTGGTTGATGAAACACAACCCTGACATCAACTGGGAAAACCATACTATTGATTTCGCTTCTGTGTATTGCCTAAACTTTTGCCTTGAGTCTCCTATAACTATAAAACAAGTGGCTAGTAGCACTGATTTACAGCACCTACATTACTTGACTGTTATGAGGAGTTCAAGGATGTGTTTGACAAAGAAAAAGCATCCACTCTGCCACCCCATCAGTCGTATGACTGTCGTATGGACTTAGTACCTGGTGCCAAAATCTTGTGTAGTCGCATATATGCCTTGACGGAAAAAGAAAACACGTATTTGAGAGAATATTTGGATGACGAGCTGCAAAAGGGATTTATTCATCTCTCTCGATCTGCAGCTTCCTCCCCTCTTTTTTTTATACCTAAATGGGAAGGGGGTCTTAGGTGTTGCATCGACTACAGAGCTCCTAACGGTGTGATTATAAAGAATCGCTATCCATTGCCTCTCATACAAACCCTGCTCGACCAAGTGAAATTGGCCTCTATGTTTACTAAGTTAGATCTGAAAGTGGCGTAACACTTGGTTCAAGTACGAGCTGGAAATGAATGGAAGACGGCTTTCCGAACAAAATTCGGGTTGTATGAGTATCTAGTGATGCCCTTTGGGCTGTGTAACGTCCCCGCCGCCTTTCAATTCTTTATTGACGATGTTTTGAGGGAGACCCTAGACTTAAACACCATTGCTTACATTGACGATATCCCGATCTATTCTTCGTCTGTGGAAGAACATGTCAGACATGTGAAGTGTGTCCTAACCCGTCTCCAAGATAACCACCTGTATGCAAAACTGGACAAGTGTGAATTCCATGTTCCTGAAGTCACCTTCTTAGGCTTTGTCTTGTCAAAAAAAGGGGTGTCCATGGATCCCCAAAAGGTTGCTGCCATCACAAAATGGCCCTCTCCTCGTTCAGTAAAAGAAGTGCAGAGCTTCTTGGGCTTTGCCAATTTTTATAGGCGATTTATATAAGGATTTGCAGCTCTTACAGTTCCCATCACTAAACTTTTTAAAAAGGGGATGTCGATCCATTGGACTCCAGAAGCTGAAAAGGCTTTTACTTGTTTAAAAGAGGCCTTTGTTACAGCCCCTGTTTTAAAGCCTCCTGACACTTCACAGCTTTTTTGTTTGGAAACAGATGCCTCACAAGTTGCCATAGGAGGAGTGCTGTCTCAGAGACAGGCAGACGGGACATCTACATCCTGTGGCATACTATTCCCATAAGCTAACACCTGCTGAAGTAAACTACTCTGTGGGGCATAGAGAGCTACTGGCTATAAAGAGAGCCTTCGAAGAATGGTGTCAGTACCTGCTTGGAGCCTTGCATACTGTAACGGTTATCACCAATCATAGAAATCTGCAATTCTTGAAAGATGCTAAGGCCTTATCTATGAGACAATTGAGATGAACCCATTGTTTTAGTGACTTTGACTATGTCATTAAGTTCCAGGCTGGCACTAAACACGGCAAGGCTGATGCCCTATCCTGTTTTGGCTACGACTTCCCAGATGAGCTGAGCACACAAGCCCCACCTTGTATCCTGAACCCTATTTGTGTCTTGGGGGGTACCTTCTCAGAAGAATCTTTTATGAAAGAGGTAGCTCTTGCACATGACTCACAAGAACTTATAAACCTCGAAACCAAAAATAACGGGGTCAAAAGTAACAACTTAGTTTTTATTCAGGGCGGCTTAGTGCTCCCTACACAGTCTCTTCAAACACAAGCACTGGATTGGTGTCATACACACACATTTAGCAGGCCACCCAGGATATAAAAAAACCCTTGCTCTGCTTAAGAGGCATTTCTGGTGGTCGTCTATGGATCAAGATGCCCGGTTGTACGTTCAAGGTTGTTATATCTGTGCTCAAAGCAAAAGTACCCACCAAGTACCTGTTGGTCTTTTGTCCCCTCTACCTACTCCTCCCACCACATGGCATTCCATTGCTATGGACTTCATTGTATAACTGCCCCCTACTAAGCTAGGTCATATTGTCATACTTGTTGTCGTTGACATATTATCCAAGATGTCCCATTTCATGCCCCTGGAGAAATTGCCTACTTCCAAAGAACTAGCCTGTGTGTTTCTCCAACAGATAGTACGTCTTCATGGCTTACCCTCCGTTATTGTATCAGACAGGGACCCTCAATTTGTGTCCCATTTTTGGAAAGGGTTGAATAGCATGATGGAGATAGATGTACATCTCTCTACTGCTCATAACCCCCTAGACCGATGGTCAGACAGAGAGGGTCAACCAGTGTATTAAACAATATTTGAGGTGTCACCTCTTGCAAGGAGAGAAGGTTTGGGATTCGGTTTTATGGACTGTGGAGTTCGCATATAATAACAGTGAACATGTTTCTATTGGGGTTTCTTCCTTTTTCTGTACCTATGGGTTTCACCCTCGCTGTGGTCTGGTTTTGCCTTTAACGCCTTCTACTTCTCCGGCTGCTCATGAATTGGTATCTCGTCTCCAGGATATTCATGCTTCTGCTAAAAAATCTTTGGACGAGGCCAGGAGGAAGTACTAAGAAGGAGCAGATCGACATCGTCGACCTCCTCCTGCTTATGCCATAGGAGAGAGTGTGGTTGTCCACTCGGAACATCCACATTAAGGGTACGACCAAACTTAAGCCCCGCTTTATTGGTCCCTATGTTGTTTCTAAAGTGGTGAACCCTGTAGCTCTGAAACTTGACTTACCTGCCTCTTTGCGTTTACATCCAGTCTTTCACGTGTCATTGTTGAAGCCTGTTGCACCTGGTACTGTTGTTCCTGTACAACTCCCTCCTGTGTTAGTGGATGATGGTCCTGAGTATGAGGTGGCCTATATTGTGGACTCCCATAGGGTGCGTCGTCCATTGTAATACCTGATTCACTGGAAGGGTTATGGGCCTGATGAGAGTTCTTGGGAACCGGCATCTAATGTCCATGCTCCTCGTTTTGTTCGCTTGTTCCATCGCCGTTATCTGACCAAACCCAAACCGGTTGGGGGGAGTTTTGGGGGGTGTACTATCGGGCGCCGTGGCTGACGCCACCCCCGATGGTGCCTGCGCTGGAGAGCAGAACCGGAGAGCCCCGCCTGCCATTCCTTGACGGCAGCTGGGGGCGGCGTTTGCAGCATAAAAGGACGGGATCCACGATAGTAACACGCGTCGTGTTCCAGTTCGGATCTCTCCAAGACTCCCACTGCTGTTCAAGTGGTCCCTGCTTACCTGCAACTTGGCTTGTCCTTCGGTTCTTGTCGTCGGGGATTCTTCTTGCTTCTTCGTGTTGCTGGCCCCTGTGGTGTTCCTTTGCTTCCGGGTCCTTGACTGTTCTTCTTGGGCTTTGTTGTCTGCTCCCTGTTGCTAGGATACTCTGCAGCTCCAGTGTTCTTGTTGGGCTTAACCCCTTATTGTCCTGATTCTGCAATACAGAGAAAGGGGTTTTAAAGCATCACGGTTTCTTTGTGTCTTGGGCAATTGCATATTATGTTTAAAGTGGTATAGCACTTATCTGACGGTTCCTTGTTCTTTTTCCCACTACATGAGGTTCTGTTCTCCAATCTCTGTAAAAGCGAGAAAGCATAATTAGAACGGCGAAGTAACATTGCGCTTCACTAGTACGAATTCTACAGTTTTGCCCCCTGCCTTTTTTTAAAATCTTTTGTCCCTTGTCCACTCCTGATAAGGGAATTGTGTTTTTTTTGTTTTTCCCTGCCTACAAGAGTACAGGAATTAGTGTTTGTTTTATTTTGGGGCCTATTATGTCTACAGTGATTTTCACTATTTCTTTTCTTGGTTTTCTTGCTTACTGACGCAGTCCTATTGCCTAATGACCCGTGTCCCTCCTTTTAGACTGTAAAGGTGTTCTATCATCCCTTGGAAGTGGTTTCCTCGCATGTAATGGTATCTCCTATTTTAAGGTAACTCTTAGGAACTAGGAAGGACCAAAGATACATCCTGTCTTACCCATACTTAGCACTCACTTTATCTTTTCCTTTTTAGGATTGTAGCAGACCCTCTCAGAAGACCCAGCGGACTTCTACCCTTTCTCTCTTCCCTTTTTTTGTTTCCCTCCTTTCCCACCTTCCCTTTTTGGCTTTGACATAGTTGGGCTAACGAGGTGGGTGAGGGAAGTTGGGGACTAGCATCGTGTTCATTCATGCCGTCCACAGGTGAGCCCTTACAGCCTCTCCTTTAAGACCTCTCTCCCAGATGACAGGTGTGCATAGTAGGGTGTGGGAAGGAACTGGCCTCTCCTCTGCGACCCCCTCTTGGTTAACCAGAATGCATAGGAGGGTGTGGGGAGGGAATGGTCTCTACGCTTAAACCTAGTTCTTGGACAACAGATGTTCATAGTAGGGTTTGGGGAGGGACTGGCCCCTCCATTAAGACTGTTCTCCTGGAAAGTGGGTGTTCATAGTAGTGTGTGTAGATGGACTGGCCGCTCTTTTAAGAACTTGCTCTCAGATGATGGGTGTGCATAGTAGGGTGTGGGAAGGAACTGGATGAAGGGTGTGCATAGTAGGTTGTGGGGGGACTTGCCCTCTACTTCTACCTTTCTCTTGGATGACAGGTGTGCCTGGTAGGGTGTGGGGAAAGACTGACCTGTCCACTAAGGCCTTTCCCCAAGATTATAGGTGTAGATAGTAGAGTGTAGATAATGAGTGACCTTTTACACAAGACTTCTCTCTTGGTGGATGGGTGCCCATAGTAGGGTGTGGGAAGGAACTGGCCTCTCTGCTGAAACCTACCTCTTTGATGAACTGTGTGCATAGTAGAGTGTGAGAGGCACTGGCCAATATACTGAAACCTCTCCCTTGGACTACAGAAGTGCACAGTATGGTTTGGGGAGGGACTGGCCCCTCCACTAAGACCTTTCTCTTGAATGAAATGTATTCATAGGAGTGAATGTGGATGGACTGGCCTCTTCTTTGAGACCTCTCTCTCAGATGACGAGTGTACATAGTAGGGTGTGGGTAGTGTCTGGCCTCTCCTTTCAGTCCTCTCTATTTGATAAAACAATTATGGGTAGCAGACTATATGGAGGGACTGGCCTATCCAATGAGACCTCTCTCTAATATGACGGGTGTCTGTAATAGAGTGTGTGGAGGAACATGCCTCTCTGCTGACACCCTCTACGGTATGATGGCAGTACGTAGTAGGTTATAGGGAGAGTCTTAACTCTCTACTCAGAACTCTCCCCAAGCCAATATGTGTAAATAGTAGACTCTGATAAACACCATCTCCACTAATACTCCTTCCTAAAGTATGTATACCAGAGTGTATTCAAAGAGTACTCACTCCTTTCTATTTTTCATGATCCTGCGAGGGTCTCGGGAGATCATAAGACTTAAAAAACAAGAATATAACATTTAGTTCTTTACAGTGTTTATGTTTAACACACCTCCTCTCAATAATAAGTAGTACAATATAGATTTACTTTAATCATAGTAGTTATGTCTTAGTGACCTCCTCTCCAAATGTAGGGGGACAGGATACCCTTCTCCTGACCACTTGTGTATCTTTTTTACTTCATTTCCACAACAACTGCACCTTATCTCAGGAAACAGTAATGGTGGTTATTTTATTTCCAAACCTGCAACAGCTGGCCAATCAGAGCGCTCGGTGGACTCACAGGAGTCTCTCAATCCCGCAAGAGCTTGAAGGCTCACACAAAAACCGGGCCTCTTGACCAATCAAAGGGACCCATTTTTTTATGTGTGCTCTCCAATATTTTCGGGGACCCAACTGTCCAGATATAATTATTTTTTAACCTTAATTTCTCAGAAAATACTGTCCGAATTTACACCAAATCACAAAAAGCACAGTCTGCGTACCAAGATCTATCTTGCTGCTGAACTTGTAGTTCTGTTTAGCAGTTTTTGCTGTAGTTTTGCCTAAAGAAGTCCATGGGCAATGCATGGGAATTTTACGTTTTGAGAACCCCCTCTTTTCTTGGCCCCCACTTCACGGATCACCCGAAAACTTTCCAGGAAGGATCTGGGGTGAATTAACTTTTTGGGGAAAGT
Source organism: Triturus cristatus (assembly GCF_964204655.1). Lineage (NCBI taxonomy): Eukaryota > Metazoa > Chordata > Amphibia > Caudata > Salamandridae > Triturus > Triturus cristatus. Next base: position 1,363,507,675 of record NC_140590.1, read on the forward strand.
TTTGTGAAGATCTGCCAAAAGGTACCAAAGTTATCAGCAAACCCCCAAAAATGCTCTTTTTATGGAAAAGCAGGTTTAACTATAACTACCCAGTGTCATATATATGTTTGCCATGTTGTGTCCAAAAAAGAAAGAGCACTCCACTGCAGGCCACTTGTTACAAAGCTTTATTCGTTTGCAGGAGCAAAGCCGTTTGGAGTTGTCAGACAATGGTGCCTAACGCGTTTCGAGTCTCCTGACTCTTGATCACAGGCTTGAAGCGGCATCACGGAACAAGAAGCAGTTCACGGAAGTTATATCCCCCAGATGGGACCACACAGGTGAGTTCGATTACACGCCGTGCACTATGGGATCTGTAGTGCTGCTTGTATTAATAAATACCCTCCAGTGGGTTTGCTCCGCTTTGCCTTTTTTCAAAATTCAACACAACCCTCCAGTGGGCTACTGACAACACCAAGCAGTACAATTCTTGGTCCGCTGTCGCGTTAGGCACCATTGTCCGTGAACTGCTTCTTGTTCCGTGATGCCGCTTCAAGCCTGTGATCAAGAGTCAGGAGACTCGAAACGCGTTAGGCACCATTGTAACAAGTGGCCTGCAGTGGAGTGCTCTTTCATTTTTGGACACAACATGGCAAACATATATATATATATATATATATATATATATATATATATATATTATAAAAATATATATATATATATCTATTCTTCCAACAGCGTTGCTTCCCCGCCACCGCTGGCCTCGCAGTGCCGGTGCCGTCGATGGAAGCAGCCACCATCAAGATTCAAAGATCAGTATTCATTCAATATAGGAAATGAAAAAAGAGACGGCACAAAAAAGTGGCTTTGCACAGAGTTTTATGTGCAAAAGGGATGACGCCGTCCTTCCTATTGCACATAAAACTCTGTGCAAAGCCACTTGGTGTGCCGTCTCTTTTTTCATTTCCTATATTGAATGAATACTGATCTTTGATATATATATACATATATAATATACTGGCCTCTATGCTGAAACTATACAGGAGCTGCATTCCACCTAAACTGGGAAACTACCCAGAGTTCTCTGCTTCTTTTTTGCATAATTTATGCGTCACTCTATGCCTGAAAGGGTATTGTCTTAACTTATGCTGGGTGCTCCCTTGTGTCTCTGAAGAGCTATGATGATAGTGAACCATGTCAGGGGTTGCTTTTATTCATTTCAGGTTGTCCCGGCTCCAGCCCCTCACGTATTTTGACACTTTTCCAGGGAGAAAGTTTGCTGTGGGAATATGTGATTAATGTCGCTACAGGAACAAATGAAATGATTTTCATCCCATGTGAAGTTGATTCATATAAGCACTTGCACTTTACGAATGTTGATCATTAATCATTTTTTGTCTTGATGTAACCAAACATGCACTTATTATTTTTGCCAAGTTGTAAGGATGTGTCTAACATATTGATTTGAACAAGCATAAAACAAATAATAGTCTGTGTTTGTTGAATGAATTTATATGTTACAAGATGGCGCCCAAAAATATAAAAGAGAAAATGCAGTTACACCTTTTTTAGTTTCCATAAAGTTTTTTTTCATCACATGGTATAAGCACTATGAGTAATGGCATTCATTTGCCGTGAACAAGATTGTATGTGACAACAGAAACGCATTGACAAGTGCTCATCCCGCAATAAAACTCTTTGGGAATCAAGTTGGAGTGCTGTGCTTGCTTTCATTCATTGGAAAGATGATATTGTTTTGCATATACAAAGAGTCGGCGGACATTTCTCGACAGGGGCACCACCGGCATTCTGGCATCACGCCAGCATTATTTTCTGTTGTGAAATGAGATTAATCTCACAACACTACCTTGATGGTGAAGGTTAGCTTCATTGCCCACTGGAGTTTGATTCATTTTAATGCATGACGGGCAGGAGTAGCAATGAGTTGAACTTCAACTCTACTATGTCTATGCGCACTTGGGCTGGAGAGTTTTAATACTGTTTTGAAATGTGGAATGAATCTAATTTCATGATAACATTGTAATCAAATTACTACCTCTGTACTGGCCCACTGGGGATGATTCTGTAATTTTACTATGATCGTAAGATTATGAATGAAAACGTAATGCAACTTTTCCATGTCTACTAGCCATTTGCCCTGCAACGTGTATATGCTATAAATATCTTTCAAAATGGTTACTTACCTGTTGATGAAGGCGAAAAGTTGAAACGCGTCCTGTGAGACCGTTGTTTGGTTTATAAACCCATGAATAAATAAATCCACTTGGAACAGCTTTAAGTGCCCCACCTTCATTGTGAAACTTTCCTGAGGACTCGTAGTTATATATATATATATATGTGTATATATTATCTACTGGCGGTCGCCAGTAGATAGTTATAGTTAGGATCGTGTTTCCATAGGAAATCCGCAACATTCTATTTGGAATAACTTTGGCGCCGATTGACGAATCCTCGCGAAATTTTCAAAATAGGTGGGGCGCTCCGCTCCTTCCCTGAAAGTCTCGGGGGGATTCGTCAAGCAAAGCTGAGAAAAAGGGGGGGGTCCCAAAACGCGTTTTCCCCATGCATTTTTCCATAGGACCTTTAGTCCAAGCTACAGCCCGAACGGCTGAACAGAATTACTTGAAATTTGGCAGAGAGGTAGTCCTCAGGTCAGGGATGTGCCTTTTGCAGGTCTGGTGTAAATCTGTTCAGTATTTCCTGAGAAAATAGCATTTAAAAGCATATATATATATCTATAGGCGCGCTCCGTGCGCGTACGGTAAATCGTACCGTACGCGCACGCTGCCGTGCGCGAGCGCGATTCTGATTGGTTGTTAGATCTTAGTAAACATTCGAATCGGTTGAAACCAGGAAGTGTCGGCCGCCATTTTGTCTCTCGCAGTCTGAGGGGGTGAAAAACAAAGGTGGAGAACGTGAAAAGGGGGCAGGGTGGACAGTTCTGACCCCCTAGCCTTTGTCAGGGGGTCCCAGAAGGACCCCCAAGGGCCAAAATTTCTTTTAATTTTTTTTCGAAAAATCGCGGAGTGCGCGTAGCGTGCGCGTACGGTAGAAACGGAAAAATTCCACGAACTGCGTAACGTAGGCGTACGGTACGCGCACGGTGAAAAACCTTAAAAAAATAAATAAATAAATACATAACTTAGCATTTAAAAAACCGTACAAATTCACTGAAAAAACCATAGGTTTCACACACGTTATAGTTAGGAATTAGCATTTAAAAAACCTTGCAAATTCACTTAAAAAACCATAGGTTTCACACATGTTATAGTTAGCTGGACATTTCACTCGTGAAAAACCATTGAAATTCCCCCGTTATAGTTAGTGCAGGCAACTATAACTCACGTGACCGCAATCCGCTGCTGATGACGTCAGATATTACATCACTGATGACATATGTGTCTTTCTGAAAAAAAAATATTTGTAATATATGTATAGCTAAAGATTAATGGAAGAAGACATGGGTAAATAGGTGTCTAAATACAGTGATGTAATATCTGACGTCATCAGCAGCGGGTTGCGGTCGCGTGAGCTATAGTTGCCTGCACTAACTATAACGGGGGAATTTCAATGGGTTTTTTGATAGATATCTATCGCATCACGCGACATGATGGGAACAAAGGTCGATTTAGGCTTGAAGGGGGATTCAACTCTACCAGATACACTGACGCCCATTTCTGCAATCAACTCCTGCGTGGGTTCTGCGGAGTCCTCCTGATTGGTATTTATCAAATTGCCCATGGTCAAAAGACTGGGAATGTCCGATGTCAAAAGGTTGGAAACTGGCTCTTCATTGGTTGATTTCAAAGATTCTGCACTTTTTTTAGAATTTTTTATTTCAAAGTACATTTTTCAATTCCATTTTGCGGATGAACTTATACATATCAACGCAAGTTTGAACGTAATTAAAACTGCTTTCCGGGCAGAAAGATAACCAGTAATTGGGTTTCTGCCTGGTTTAATTGAATAGATGATAAGTTCCCCACTGTGTTGGGATTGAACTCTATTTTTTGTTGTTCCAATTATTTTTGCGTTGATGTCCGTTTCTTACATTGCCGGATTTTCCTTCTGGCTTTCCTTCTTTTGTTTCTTGTTGCGGATTTTGAGCTGGCTTTCGTGGTCTTAGCGTTTGATGCCGCACCCGCTGTACAAAATCCAGTTCCTCTCCTGGAGTGAGGGCACCCATGTCTTCCCTACCTTGGATTCTAGTGATTCCACTGCCATTAGAGTCAATCTCACTGATTGTTGAGTTGGATTCAGTTAGGGACTCGCTTTCTTGCTCTTGATTAATGGTGCCTTGTGCCCCACTTGATGTGCCTGAGGGAGGTAATTTCTTTTTTAAGCCTTCGTATTTTTTTGAGAATGTATAAATTCGCCCAGGAGACCTTACCTGCTGCAAGGGGCTCTGTTGCTGCCCCGTTCCTCCGTTGCTGTTGCCGCCACTTGCTGCCCTGTTCCTCCATTGAAGCTGCCGCCATCGTGGGATCCACACGCTGTTAGTCTCCCCTGCCGCCGCAACTTCACCGCGGCCGCGAGCAGGGGGAGACTACAGGTCCCAGACCTCCCTGCGGCTGCTGACGTGACTCACACGCCCGGAGGCGCTGAAAAGGACGCGGCTCCCCCCGCGTCGCGGGATGCGCGCGGGCACCGCCGGGCTAAGCCCGGGCAAAGGGCGGGCCGTCTGTGGCCGTCCCGGGCTGGACAAGGCTGGGCTGGGCCACCCCCCTAATGTGGAGACATTGACTGCACCTACATACGCTATCGATAAGGTACTGTGCACTGGTAAATCACTTCCCGGTAGTGTGTGGGGGGATTTGGCTTCCCGTGGTGGATTATTGGACTTGTTTCCTGCTATTACTTGGTTGTTGCCCCACATCTCACGCATTGTTATTATTGTTGTGCTAAAAAATCATGGGCAAAAGGAAAGCTGTAGAGGGGGGTCAGATGAGCACTAGTAAAAAGGGTAAAAAGCCCAAGAAGAGCACACATGCCGCTATGAACTGCGTCCTGACTAGAATAGAGGAGATTGTGCATGATTGTGAGGACACACTGCGCGATGAACAAGAGGGGAGCCAGACAGCCAAAGCCGCCCCTAAGATAAATAGCACAATACCATCTATGCTTCACAGCCAGCGATTGACAAAACAACTGAGGCCTGACCCATCCATTGTTACTACTACTTGTGACCCGCAACTCACTCCCTCACAATCTATGATCACCACAATCACCTCTGAAGTACCCTTAGTAGACCCGGACCCTGCCCTTCAAGTCCTAATATGTTCTAACAGATTTGCTTCCCTTGACCCTGACTTGTTACATCCATCTAGCCAGGCCATTGAGCATACAGATGTTCGTATAACTGCTACCAGGTCTGATGTTGATAACTTGGCTGCGCTCTATGGTAGAATCGAGAGACTAGAGGAGCTAGTGGCTGATCTTAGCAAGAAAGTGGAGAGTCTCACTATGAGTAAGGTCCCTCCTTCAACCTCCCCGGGTCTTCCACCCCTTATTGGGGCAGTCCCCTCTATGAAGGAAACTAATCTTCCAAAACCAATTTCTATAACAACTAATGCTGGTACTACTAACGTGGGTGTTCATAATAAGGGGAATATTACTAGAGCAAATAATCATGTCAAGTCACATCTTGGCATGCGGAGACGCTTTCAACCATCAAGCGCACCTACTGTATCTCTTTCCCCTAGACGCACTGCTAATTTCTTATCATCTGGTAGTAACAACTCTATACCTTGCATCCCAGCCCATTCGCCTACCTTCCATTCTGCGTATAATAGCTTTCCTGTTTTCATGACCCATGCCCCAAAATTGTCATCACGTTATGCTCTTGAAAACAATGAATCCTTACAAAACAAGGTCATACACTGGCTAAGATATGTAAGAGGATGCAGATCTGTCATCAGAGAGGACATTATAAGGGTAAGGAGGCTCTCACGGGTGGATGCCGACACTGATTGTATAGAGATTGTCTTTAGAGATCCTGATTTAGCTGAAAACCTACTTTTGCTTGAGTTTAGGACCTCACCACCTGCTTGTTCCTCAATCCAGATCCGCAAGTCTCCTGTTTGGAACCATCTGAGGGAGGGAGAGGATTCTGGCTTGAGACAAGTTGATTGACTACTCAAAGCAAACACAGGATCCCCCTTATATACACCCATTTTTGACTCTGCAGCGGGCCCACCCCCCAATACCATGCCAGTTTTGTACCCGCTCTTAAATGATTTGGGTGTAGTAGCTGACAGGCCGGTAACAGATGAGGGTTGTCAAGTTAGTACGCAGGCAGACTTGGGGACCTCCCTGTTGCCATCTCCCTCGGGTGTTATCAAGTTACTATCCTGGAACATTGCAGGGTTAAGGAGGAACCTCACAGACCTTGTCTGGAGCTATTTTATTGACAAATTCGACGTTATCCTCCTTCAGGAAACCTGGAGTTTGGTCCCCCTGCATAGATCAGGGTTTACCACCTTTTCCGTTCCAGCCGTCAGGTCTAAACGAGGTCGGCCTTCTGGGGGTCTTTTAATTTGGGTCAATATTAGCCTGAATTGGACAGCTAAGTGGCACCCAATTTCATCTTATGACCTCCTGCACATTACTATTAAGGGGTCAACCCATCAACTTCTCCTAGAAATATTTAACATCTATGCTAGGGGCACCTCTGGTGGACAAACAAGCCTGACTGTTTCAGCTCTTGAGTCCGAACTCTCTGCAATTTCCCCCAAGGTGGGTGTCATAGTTGCCGGGGACTTAAACTGCAATTTCGAGCCCCTGTGCAGCGATGACATCCTGGGCCTCGGTGATATCGACTCTAAACAGGGCATACCCCAATTAACGCTCCCACCATTAAAGAAATGGTCCAAGAGAGCAGTACAAATTAATGCTCTCGCCCTGGAGTTCAACTTGAGGGCCACAAATGGACGAACCTACTCAGATGGCTCGGGTGCTCCTACGTTCACGCGAACTGGTGTCCCCTCACGTATTGATTATATTCTGCTGAGCACAGAGCTCTGGCCAGACCTAATGGACATGGTAGTGGTTGATAGGCCCAAGAGTGACCATAATCCCCTGTTCATGCAACTCAGGCGGGGTCTGGTCACCACCTCCATTGAGCCACTAATTGAACAAAGACCTGGGGCAAGAGATGTTGCCCCCTCAAACTGTAACAGGCGCCTTAAGTGGCCTAGGGTGGCAAAGCGAGAGATGGACCTATGTAAGATCAAAAGCGTAGTCGAAGATGGTATTGCAGCTATGGATATGTCCATGGGCTGCCCTTCGAATACCCTTCCCCCCAATGATTTTTTAGAAATCTATCAAAGGACAGTAATAAGGATTGGGAATTTCTTTGAGACACAGGTAAAGGGTGACCATAAGCGGCATCCCCCAAAAACAGGAAACCCCTGGTTCTCACAAGATTGTATGGTTATGAGAAAGACCCTATCCCGAGCTATTAAATCCAAGGACCAGCCAACCATTACTAAGGCCCGGAAAATGTATTATGTTACCATAAGGAGGGCAAAGCGACTGTGGGACGAGTCCCACTGGCAGGACTTAAAGGCCGCAGCCCTGCTAAAAGATTCGACCCTTTTCTGGAACCTTATAAATGTTAACACCAGGGGCGGGCTGATCCAATTCCAAACCATATTGCAGGCTCCCAATGGCATTCACACTTTTCAAACCTCTATTCATCTAGGGAAAGAGTGGGCCACGAGGAGCAGCTGTCGGAACTGGAGTACTTAGAACTTCTGGAGCTGGAGGCCGATTTTGGCCTAAATGAGGTCCGGTCCGCAATAAATATGATTGCCCCGGGGAAAGCAGCGGGCCCTGATGGTCTCCCAGGTGACTTATTGCTCCACGAAAAAGATCTTTGGGCAGAATTCATCCTCCGGATCTTAAAACATCTAGCCTTAGGCTGCCCAATTCCGGACTCCTGGAAGGGGGCGGAGGTGGTGGCCATCTACAAGAAAGGGGACAGAGGGGACCCTGCCAACTACAGACCGATTAGTTTAATCGATGTTATTCAAAAAGTGGTTGGCAGAGTCCTCCTAACTAGAGTCAAGGCTTGGATAGATGAGGAGGGTATCTTGAGCCATCTGCAAGCAGGGTTTAGGGGGGGGAGTAGGTACTATTGACCAGGTCTTTAGATTTTGTATTATTCATTGGAAATCTATGGTCATCGAAAAAGGCAGCCTCTATTTGGCATTTATTGATTTAAAAACAGCCTTTGACCTGGTCCCACGATCACAGCTGTGGCAGGTACTACATGATTTAGGTATCCCTCCCCTAACCCTGGACTTACTCAAACGCCTCCACGCAGGCAATTTTGCCAAAATCAGGTGGGGACATCAGGGACAGCTCACAGATAGGATTTCTGTCGAGATAGGAGTACGCCAGGGCTGTGTTATGGCCCCGACCCTGTTTTCTCTCTACATAAATGGTGTGGCAGACTATTTGCGAGGCGACAGGGTCGATGCCCCAACCCTGTGCGGGGAAAAAATATCCACCCTGCTCTTCGCCGATGACACCCTCCTGATCTCGAAAAGCCCCATGGGCTTACAAACACTGCTGTCCCGTTTTTCCCAGTTTTGTGTTACTAGGGGCCTCAAAATAAACACATCAAAAACCAAGCTGATGGCACTATCTCCCTCAAAAAACTTTAAGAATAACATCAAACTAGATGGCACCACACTTGAGTTAGTGGATGCTTTTGATTACCTCGGAGTGAGGGTCAATAATAAGCTCAAATGGGCTCCCCACCTCTCGAAAATGCTCCTTGCCCATAAAAGAACTGCAGGGGCAATATTGAAACATCAGAGGCTCTCACTTAGCAGACCAATAGCGGCGGCCATTAAGGTCTATGAGGGGAAGGCACTATCAGCAGCCCTCTACGGGGCGGAACTGTGGGGATTCGAAAATCTGACAGAGCTACTCAAATCTGAGAACAAGTTTTTCAGAGACTTAGTCTCGCTCCCTCTGTCCACCCCGCTAGCTCCACTCCGTAGTGACCTTGGCAGACAAAACATCAGCAATGTGGCCAGGCTGCGCCCTATACTATACTGGGCAAGGATTAGAAGATCCCCTGAACTCCACCACTATGCTTCCGCCCTGGATGAGTTACTAAACCTGGGAGCTGATCATAAGATCCCCTGGGAAATGAATTTGAAAAAACAACTACAGAAAATTGGCTTGGTTGAATCTTGGGTGAGCCAGGCCCCTCCCTCTAAACCAATGATAAAAAAAATCTATTGGGATTGGGTCATGGCTGAAACCCTAAGAAAACAGGAGGGTGTGCTTAATGTGAACTTCCTGGATACGAAACCGGCTCCTAGTCTGGAGCCCTTCCTGGACTTTATCGAATTGCCTGAAGACAGATCATTATATCTCAAATTGCGATATGGCACACTTCCACTCCACGATTTTCAAACCAGTTGGAGCAAGGCAATTACGTCCTTAAAGGGCTGCCCAGGCTGTGCCTCGCCTACAGAGTCTATTGGCCACTTCATGTTTGCCTGTCAGGCCTACAGGCAACCCAGATTAAGGTGGCTAAAACCTGTCTGTAAAAATTTGGGTATAAGGTCTGCCAGGGAGGCACTGCGTATTCTGACCTTTGATACATCTGTTCCAAGTGTAACCTGCGGGACTGCTAAATATTTGGGTTGGGCTTGGAGGTTAAGACGCAGGCTAATCAAGGCGCAACTTCCATAAGTAAATCACCCCCATCCTTGATTCGACAGCCCATTATTGTTTACATTACTAATCATAGGGGATATTTGATTATGATATGTATATATATATATGTAGTTTTATCTCTTTTTTATCCTTTTTTTAATCTCAAATGGATTGAAACCGTCTGTTGTAGTATGTCTTTCTTAACTTGTTTTAAAAATATGCTGTACAGAACTTTTATGATATTTTTTTAAATGTCGAATAAAGTATTACAACAACAAATTCACCCAGTTTCATAGTCCTGTTTATCCCGTGCGTACTTATATGCTTTTCATGTTTTTATGATGTCTTCCTGTTTTTTTAAAAGTACTTGAATCTCTGATCTTGTTTTTTCAATCAATTCTTTATATTCCAGTTTGGCCAAACTCTCATTGATTTCGCTGATCTCTTTTATTATCAAATCCCGATCAATTCTGACGTATTTGATAAGGATATGGATCCTTCGCATGGAAGCCTCCAAATGACTGCTGGCCCATTCCTTCAACATTTCGGGATTTGAGTTTTCAAAACTAGGGGCAAGCAGAATCCGCAATCCCCGTGGCACGCTATTGACCTCTGCATATTTTTCCAGTGATTTCTGCTCCCACCATTTAGTCATTTCCAACCTCATTAATTTCTCCAATTTCTTTTAAAAGTGTCTTTACCTCTCCCTCAGGTTGGTTGTTAGTTGTTATTTTAATCCGTCCGTTGTTTTGGACTATGGGTAGGTTTTCAAATAAATCAGCAGCTGCTGCTTCCCGTTCTCTTATGGTCTCGTCAGCCGTGCCTGTAGCTTGTTATTGCTTATTGTTCCTTGTATTTAGAAAAAAAGAAATCTTAGACCAAACAAACGAGTCCTGCTAGCTATGGAGAGTAAGGATTGGTCCATTAACATTGTCACGGAGCCCCGGTCACTGTCCTTCGTTATGTAACCCCTGTTTGCTCTCCGCTAACCGTCCATTAGCCTGCACACCTCCCAACCTACATATGCTAGTGAAATGATGGCTGCAACTAATACAGCTTACCGGCCAGTACAGATCCTGGAATTGTCAGTCCTCCGACGGGCGGCTCCTGGTTCCTGTAGCTGGATCACCAAAACGAATTCCTTCCGGGAAGAGGTACGCAAAATTAGGCTGGAGTTGGTTGACCCTGCGAGGGAGGGGGTCCGTGTATTTGGGCACAGTCTGGTCCCGAAAAAATGATGAGGTACACCAGAGTTCCCGCAGCTTGCTCACGATCAAAACAAAAATGGGACATGGACTCTAGGTTAGTGCGCGATTCCTTTCTTTATTTAAAAAGGCAGACGCTTTGACATGGTGGATGACGCATTTTGCCCAACAAGTGGGCTTGTTCACATGACGAGACTCTCATCTCCCTCAGTTTTTAAACACATTTTTTCTCCACTCATTGCGTCACGTGATTTAGTGAACATAAAAGAAATACTTCATATGTATATCCATTTGGCAATCAGTAAATTTCCTTAATTATCTGTTTAGAAAAGCAATACAATTGGTATAATTTTTATAATTACTTGATCAATCCCAGATAAAATATGAATAACAAAATGCAACAGGGGGGAATAAAATCATGAAAAAATATATACTGCTGGTTTAAATACAGATATGAGTCAAGTGCAAAAAATAGGCGGCTCACTGACAGAATATCGATGCTGAAAATATCGACCTGACAAAATATCGAGGTCAAAATATCGAATACAGAAATATCAAATTCCTATCTTCAAACAGGTAAGTACAAAAATATTGAATCAAAAATATCGTTGTTAAAAATATAGTTAGTCAAAAACATCAAATTTTTTAAAATGTCTTAAAAGTAATTTAAAATTAATACATTTATAAATATAATTAACTAAAACATACTTAAAAATACTTAAATAACCTTAAAATTAATAAATAATTAATGTAAGTAAAAAAAAAATAAACACACATTTTTATTTTTTAATACATATATATATTAACGTAACATTAAGAAAAAATATTCAATATTTTTACCGTAGGATAGCGGGAGGGTAAAATTTACTATTCCCACTCCAGAAAGTGCAACAGTAGGGAAGGCGCTGGTTAGCTGGAGGGTAAAATTTACTATTCCCACTCCAGTGAGTGCAACAGTAGGGAAAGCGTTGGATAGCGGGAGGGTAAAATTTACAATTCCCACTCCAGTGAGTGCAACAGTAGGGAAAGCGTTGGATAGCGTAGAGGTAAAATTTACTATTCCCACTCCAGTCAATGCAACAGTAGGGAAAGCATTGGATAGAGGGAGGGTAAAATTTACTATTCCCACTCCAGAGCGTGCAACAGTAGGGAAAGCGTTGGATAGCGTAGGGGTAACAATTACTATTCCCACTGCAGAGAGTGCAACAGTAGGGAAAGCGTTGGATAGCGTAGGGGTAACAATTACTATTCCCACTCCAGAGAGTGCAACAGTAGGGAAAGCGTTGGATAGTGTAGGGGTAAAAATTACTATTCCCACCCCAGTGAGTGCAACAGTAGGGAAAGCGTTGGATAGCGGGAGGGTAAAAATTACTATTCCCACTGCAGAGAGTGCAACAGTAGGGAAAGCGTTGGATAGCCTAGGGGTAAAAATTACTATTCCCACTCAAGTGAGTGCAACAGTAGGGAAAGCGTTGGATAGCATAGGGGTAGAAATTACTATTCCCACTCCAGAAAGTGCAACAGTAGGGAAAGCCTTGGATAGCGGGAGGGTAAAAATTACTATTCCTACTCCAGAGAGTGCAACAGTAGGGAAAGAGTTGGATAGCGTAGGGGTAAAAATTACTATTCCCACTGCAGAGAGTGCAACAGTAGGGAAAGCGTTGGATAGCCTAGGGGTAAAAATTACTATTCCCACTCAAGTGAGTGCAACAGTAGGGAAAGTGTTGGATAGCTTAGGGGTAAAAATTACTATTCCCACTCCAGTGAGTGCAACAGTAGGGAAAGCGTTGGATAGCGTCTGGGGTAAACATTACTGTTCCCACTCCAGAGAGTGCAACAGTAGGGAAAGCGTTGGATAGCGGGAGGTTAAAAATTACTATTCCCACTCCAGATAGAGCAACAGTAGGGAAAGCGAAGGATAGCATAGGAGTAAAAATTACTATTCCCACTCCAGAGAGTGCAACAGTAGGGAAAGCATTGGAGAGCGTAGGGGTAACAATTACTATTCTCACTCCAGAGAGTGCAACAGTAGGGAAAGCGTTGGATAGCGTAGGGGTAAAAATTACTATTCTCACTCCAGTGAGTGCAACAGTAGGGAAAGCGTTGGATAGCGTAGGGGTAAAAATTACTATTCCCACTCCAGTGAGTGCAACAGTAGGGAAAGCGTTGGATAGCGTAGGGGTAAACATTACTATTCCCACTCCAGAGAGTGCAACAGTCGGGAAAGTGTTGGATAGCGGGAGGGTAAAAACTACTATTCCCACTCCAGTGAGTGCAACAGTAGGAAAAGCGTTGGATAGCGTAGGGGTAAACATTACTATTCCCACTCCAGTGAGTGCAACAGTAGGGAAAGCGTTGGATAGCGGGAGGGTAAAAACTACTATTCCCACTCCAGTGAGTGCAACAGTAGGGAAAGTAATGATTTAATATATTAATAAAAATAAATAAAATATGAATTAAAATTAATTTCCAATTACATATTATTTTATAATGAATCAATTATAAATACAAATAAATATGAATGATTACAAATTAATTATCTATTCACAATTAATTAACAACTAATTCATTTTCAATAACAAAAATTAATTAATAATAAAAAATACCAATTAATAATTCATTAACAGTAAATTAATTATCAATACACAAAAATAATGTTAATATGTAATTAATTACAATTAAATTACTTCCCACCCTATTCCCCTATAAACACTCAACCCGCTACAGAAAATAAATTTATAAAATTAACATAATTATCAATTAATCAATTAATAAAAATTAATTAACAATAAATTAGAAATCAATACCAATACATAAATAAAAATATTTACATTATTACAATTAACCCCTTCAGCGCGGCGCGGATTTCCGCGCCACGCTGAAGGTTCCGTGCGCGGGCGGGGCCATGACGGAACGGTTCCGTCATGCGCACAGCGCAACCGACGTGCATGACGGAACCGTTCCGTCATGCGCGTCGAAGGGGTTAAATTACTTCCCACCCTATTCCCCTATAAACCCACAACCCGCTACAGAACTAAAACGCAAAATTAAATTAAAAATAATTAATAATTCCTAAAAATTAATATTTACTTTCCTATAATTAAATTACTTCCCACCCTAATCCCCTATAAACTCACAACCCGCTACGGAATTAAATTACACAAATATTAAATAACATAAAATTCATTACTTTAAAAAAATTAAACATACATTACAAAAATAATATACACTTTTAACACATATACTAACATACTAAACACTTTAAAAAATTCGATGTTATTAAAAATTCAATATATTTTAATGCCTATATTTTATACTTCGATATTTTGACAATCCATATTACTTACCTTCAGTTCGATATTTTTAACCACTATATTATGTCCATTCGATATTTTGTTCATTCTATATTTTTACTTCGATATTATGTCCATTCGATATTATTTTTTCGATATTATGTCTAGTTACCAAAATAGGCATGTTTAAAAATAGTTATTAAAATACATTCATGTATGTACAAAATAGGCATATGATTATCATGAGTGTCACATACGTCAATTGACTATATGTACATATGTGCCTATAACCGCCCAAGGGAAATACTACATTACTGCAATGTGGTGTTACCCGCTGTATTTTTTGCAAAGGTGCCAAAAACTGTCAAGATTACTTTCTTGTTAGAGGTAACATGGTTAACCACAATAATTCATGAGAGTTTCCCTTGTATCTTGCTTATGACCTTCTATTTGAATCCATCATGACCATGTTGCTTTGATAATTGCTGATCTTTGTGTAAAAACCGTATTGGAATATACATTAAAGTGCTTCAAAAAGTGCTTTCTAAAGTGCATATGTGCTTCAAAACAAAAAAATAAGTAACTAATCACAATTGTACGTACAGTGACTATAAAGATCTAACAAAAATCTAAATTCATTTATTTAAAAAAAAAGAAAAAAGATTTTTAGGAGTATTGGGGGAAGATTAAGCAAGTTGCTGATTATGTAAATTGTCATAATTTTACTGATTAATGGAGAGAATTTCTTCGATCGATTTGACTTTCTTGGTTAGAAGGGGGCATGCATGATTTTGTTGTCACTGGTGGCTTGATTCACATTTTTATACATTTTTTATATATATATATATATATATGTACATGAACTTCAATGATTCCAGATAACCAATCCAAATTTAGAGATACAATCTCAGGGTGAAGTCCCTTGGGGACCTAGATAGAAAAAGGGGAAGTTTTAAGTATATGAGTATTTAAATATGAAAACATTGGTATCCCTGAATAAGGGATGTCTAAGCTTATGTATAGACTTTCATAATTACATTCCAAATATAATAAGTTGTTAATATTATGAAAATTATATTATATCTTAATGATTTCATAAATAGCCATTAAAAAATTTATAAATATAAATATATTATAGAGCAGTGTAAAATATTCAATTATCATAAAATACAAATATTCTAAAAAACAATCCATAAATATCTAAAAAGCAGTTTTCCTTATAGAAAGTTGTACAATTCTTCCCCATTATTGGTAGTGCGAGTATCTAGTTCAAGTATAAACTTTGCCTTCAATTGTCTAAAGACTTTTCCCTGTTCCCTCCCCTTCTCATTGGTGGAACTGCAGCTATGATATAATATTTGAGATCTTCTAGTTTGTTCCTATGTATTGCCTTAAAATGTCTAGCCACTCGGTAAGTCATATCTGAATTGACTATTGCTCTCAGATGCTGCAGAATGCGTTCATGAACCTGGAGCTTTGTGCTGCCTACGTATTGTAAGTTGCATGTCCAACTCAACACGTAGACAGCAAATTCAGTACGGCAGCTGTATCTAGCCTTGATTTGGTTGACTGAAGCACCATATACGGTAGTGTACTGTGATTTATTAATTCCAAATTTGCATGCTCTGCATGTATTGCACTTGATAAAACCGTTACGTTGTGCTACCCACATTGTACTGGGCTGGCTGGCTGGCTAGGGTTGTCAATTCAGTGATGTCATGAGTGATGTCACTGACCACGTCATGAGTGATGTAATATGTGACGTCATCAGCAGTGCATTGCGGGCGCGTGAGTTATAGTTAGCTGAACTAATTATAACGGGGGAATTTCTATGGTTTTGTACGAGTGAAATGTTCAGCTAACTATAACGCCCCTGAAACCTATGTTTTTTTCAGTGAATTTCTAAGGTTTTTTAAATGCTAATTTCTAACTATAACGTGCCGGAAACCTATGTTTTTTTTCAGTGAATTTCAAAGGTTTTTTAAATGCTAATTTCTAACTATAACGTGCCTGAAACCTATGGATTTTAAGTGAATTTCTAAGGCTTTTTAAATGCTAGTTTCTAACTATCCCCACAGAGGTAGGGCATGTGAAGAAAGAAGAAAAAACGCACAGAAAGAAGCAAAAGAAATGCAGAAAGAAGCAACAGAAGTCCTCAAGGACGAAGAAAAGTGCAGGAAGAAGCAAGACATGTGCAGAAAGAACCAACAGAGGAGCAGAAAGATGCCTTGTTACAAAATCATCCTGTGCTCATAACTTTTTCAGACGGGTACTGGTGTTAACTGACTCTGACTAACCAGGCCTAGAGCCAGTGGTATGCTAAAAGAGACTTAAAATTCAGTGAAAAAACCTACATACACTAGGGAACTCTGTGCGTTGGGGTACCCCTGTGATTAGCATGACCTCCTCTGTAAGCCCCTAGTACATAATAGGGCAGGGGGATTAAAACTACCTCTTAAAATGCGCCACGGGGTGCGTTTGCACACTGGTGAAGGGAGGGGGGGAGCCTGAGGTGACATGTGTGCATTTTAAATTGGGGGATAAAGTCCCCTTGAATCCTGAGGGTCCCTGGGGTCCAACTAGCCCACTAGGTACCTCCAGTAAGCACCACAGAGCTGCGTTGCAGAGATGTGTAAAAAGGGGCACGGCCTAGACCACCTCTCTGCAACGCAACGCAGTGGCGCTTATTGGAGGTACATGGTGGGCTATTTGGCCACAAGGGGACCTCGGGATTGAAGAGGAATTAATTCCCCAACTTAAAACGTGCCACAGGGCGTGTTTGCACACGTCACCTCAGGCCCGTCCCCTCCCTTCACCACTGTGTAAACACGCCCTGTGGTCGTTTTAAGTTAGGAGATTAAGTCCCCTTGAATCCTGAGGGTCCCTAGGGTCCAACTAGCCCACTAGGTACCTCCAGTAAGCGCCACAGAGCTGCGTTGCAGAGAGGTGTAAAAAGGGGCACGGCCTAGACCACCTCTCTGCAACGCAACGCAGTGGCGCTTATTGGAGGTACATGGTGGGCTATTTGGCCACAAGGGGACCTCGGGATTGAAGAGGAATTAATTCCCCAACTTAAAACGCGCCCCAGGGCGTGTTTGCACACGTCACCTCAGGCCCCATTCCCTCCCTTCACCACTGTGCAAACGCGCCCCGTGGCACGTTTTAAGTTAGGGGATTAAGTCCCCTTGAATCCTGAGGGTCCCTGGGGTGCAACTATCCCACCGGGTACCTACATTAAGCGCCACAGAGCTGCGTTGCAGAGAGGTGTACAAAGGGGCGTGGCCTCTGAACACCTCTCTGCAACGCAGCTCCCTGGCGCATACTGGAGGCTCCTGGTGGGCTAGTTGGCCCCCAGGGACCCCCAGTATTCAAGGGGAATTAGTTCCCCGTCTGCAAACACGCCAGGAGGCCTGTTTGCAGAGTGCTGCAGGGAGGGGGCGGGGCCTCAGGCGCGATGCTGGTCTTTTTTTTTTTTAAGAAGGGGGGCTGTGTGGCCCAGGGGACCCCATCCCCCAGGGCCTGACCCCTATTTTTTTCAATTTTAATAATTAGAGCCCCAGGGAGGTGGCAGTCCCTGGGGCGTGTGGGGGGTTCGAGCCCCCCCACACAGGCAGTGAATTTTTAAAAAAAACAAGCCCCGGGGTTGGCTGTCCGTGGGGCTGCTTGGGGGCCATGTACCCCCGCCAATATTTTATAAAAGCACCAGGGGGTGGCGGTTCCCGGGGCTTGGGGGGGCGTTTAAGCCCCCCACCCATTTACTGTTCAAGTCCCGGGGGTGGCGGTCCCCGGGGCTGTGGGGGGGCCATGAGCCCCCGTAAATACTTTTGAAAAGCTCCAGGGGTGGTGGTCCTCGGGGCTGGGGGGCACCTTTGGGCCCCCCATTATAATCTAAACATTGCCCCCGGGATTTGGCCCACCCGTGGCTAATTAAAAACGAAGCGCAGGAGCCTGCACTTCGTTTTTTTCATTTTCGCGGCCAGATCCGCGGATCCTCCGCGTATTCCGCGGGGTTTTAAAAAAAAATGTTTTTTTGTCCCTAGGGATCCTTGTGGGATCCCCTGAGCAGGCCTAGGGGGTCAGGGTGTTTTCTATCCTGCCCCCTTTTCGTGTTGTACACGATTGTTTTTTGCCTTTCTTGTGCCTCGGTAGAACACTTCCTGGTTTGGAGTGTTGACAGCCAATTAGCATGAAGCTTATGATCGGGAGGGTGCGCGGATCCTCCGTGCCTCTAGATATCACTATATTTATTTCTTAATTTCTCAAAAACTACTGAACGGATTTACACCATTTTTGAAAAGGTCGCTTTTTGCCAAATTTGGTGTCATTCCGTTCAGCAGTTTTTGCTATAACAGTGTCTAAAGTTTCCTATGGGAAAATGATTTTTTCACCACTATATTTTGATTTTCTCAGGAACTATTGAACGGATTTACACCATTAAAAAAAAAGGACGCTTTCTGAACCAAGGGCTACCTTTTTGCAACATTTGGTGTAATTACATTTAGCGGTTCGGGCTGTAGCCATGTCTAAAATTTCCTATGGGAAATAACATGGGGAAAACGCGTTTTGGGACCCCCTTTTTTCTCGGCCCCCGCTTGACGAATCACCCCCAAACTTTCAGGATAGGAGCTGACCGGAACGGGCCATTAATTTTGAAAATTTTGCGAAGATTCGTCAACCGGCGCCAAAGTTATTGGGAATAGAATGTTACGATTTTCCTATGGATAATAGGTCCTAACTATAACTACCTACCGGCGACCGCCAGTAGGTTTTATATATATATATATATATATATATATATATATATATAGTAGTTATGTGTGTATGTAGTTATAGTTACAACCTAGTTTCCATAGGATAAGCATTTTTTGATTTGCTAATAACGAATCTTTACGAAATTCTCCCAAAAAATAGTTTATCCAGGTCAGCTCCTATCCTGGAAGTTTGGGGATGATTCGTCAAGGGGGGGCTGAGAAAAAAGGGGGGTCCCAGAATGCGTTTTCCCCATGTTAATTTCCATGGGAAATTTGGCGATGAGCTACAGCTGAAACTACTGAACGGAATTACCCCAAATTTGGCAAAAAGGTAGTGCTTGGATGAGAAAGCAACCTTTTTTTTAAATGGCGTTAATCCGTTCAGTACTTGCTGAGAAATTGGGAAAATAAAAGTTTCGATATCTGGGCGGTACCTAAGTCCTGTGTACGAGCTTCACTGTGATTGGCTGTCAACACTCCAAACCAGGAAGTGTTGCCAGCCATCTTGTGACTCAGTAGAAGCGAGTCACCAGAAAATAGAGAAACAAAGATATAATCCAAGAGAAGGGGGCAGGGTAGAAACACCCTGACCCCCTAGGCCTGCTCAGGGGGTCCCAGAAGGACCCTCAGGGCGAAAGAAAGTATTTTTTTAAAAACAATATATCAGCGGAATTCACGCTGGGTTCGTGGGTTCCCGTGTTTTATTTTAATGAGACCCCGGGGTGGGCTAGGTCCTGGGAATTTCTTAAAAAATAATAGTGGGGGCTCGCTGGGGCTGCGGGGGCCCACTGTGGTCCCCGCAGACCCGGGGCTTCACTCATGTTGGGAGGGGGGCTGCGCGGCCCCCTTCCTGGAGCCGTCCATGTGCTTATAACTTTGGCGTCATTTGACGAATCTTTACTAAATTTTCCAGAAAGTGTCTCTTTTTTGATCAGCTCGTATCTTGAAAGTTTAGGGGTGTATTGAGGACGTACAAGGTTGGTTGTTGACTGAAAGCAAGTTTATTGCGAGATATTTGCACCCACGACCGGAGCCATCCAGCTGCAAAGACTTATTACAGGGTGATTGGTCAAGGGGGGGGGCTGAGAAAAAAGGGGGGTCCAAAAAGTGTTTTCTCAATGCATTTTCCATAGGAAACTTTAGACAAGGCTACAGGTCAAACTGCTGAACGGAATCACGCCAAATTTGGCAGGGAGAAAAGTCTTGGTCCAGAAAGCTCGCTTTGGTTAAAATGGTATAAATCCGTTCAGTAGTTTTTGAGATATTAAAGGAAAAAAAATATATATATATCTGGACGGTGCGTAACTCCCGAGCACGAGCTTGCCTCTGATTGGCTGCTAACACTTCAAACCAGGAAGTGTTAGCAGCCATCTTGTGCCTCGCATCGAGTGAAAATATAAAAGAAAGGTCCCGGGGCAATTTAATATGTGGGAGCTCTGTCTGTGCGAGATACCTCTTTCAGGCTGCGTCTCCCTACATCAGCAGTTAACGCACCCTTTTCCCCCATCAACAGCATACCTCCAACAACATTCTTGGGCCCGCAAGTCTCCCTCTGCGAACCTCTTGTCGGCTCACTACTCTTCGGGTGCGAGTTCTCGGGCCCACAGTTGTATCTGTGAAGCCAAGACTGGAAATATACCGCAGGTCTCTCTCTGCGAGATACCCCGTTCACGCTCCCTGTCCCCACATCACTGTTCCTCTGCTATCCCTTTGGAAGCTGACGGCCCGCACCTTTCCCTATACCAGTCGGCCCTCAGGTGTTCCTCTGCGAGCTGGCCCGCAGCTCTCCCTCTGCAAACTGACAGACCACTGTTCTCCCTCTATGAACCTGCCAGTCGGCTCGCAGCTCTTCATCTGCGAGCCAGCCCGCCAGCTCGTAAGTCTCTGAGAACAGATGCAATGGAGGCAACGATCATGCAGGTAGGACACCCAACACTGCTCCGACATCCCCTAGCAGGAGCTCCTTGTCCACCATCCCCCCTCACCCTCACCCTCACCCCCAAAAACAAATGTGACAGTCACGTTAGGTTGGACAAATAAGATTCTTAGTTATGTATGGATTTACATTTAAACATTTTATTAAAACAAAACAACAACAAATAAAACTATGTACAGCCATGTCGTGTCATCGCTGGACCATTTGTGAATCACAGGCTGCAAGACAAAAAGAAAGATAAGATGGTGCGTCATGCGTCCAGCAAAGGAGAAAGAGAAAGAGAGAACGAGTGAGGGAGAGAGAGAGAAACACAAAGAGTGAGAGAGAGAGGAAGACAAAGAAAGAGAGAAAGAGTGAGAGAGAGAAAGAGAGAAAGAGTGAGATACAAGGAAGAGAGAAAGAGAGAAACAGTTTAAGAGAGAGGAAGAGAGAGAGAGAAAGAGTGAGGGAGAGGAAGAGAGAGAGAGAAGGAGTGAGAGAGCGGAGAGAAAGAGTGAGAGAGAGGAAGACAGAGAAAGAGTAAGAGAGAGAGGAAGACAGAGAAAGAGAGAAAGAGTGAGATAGAGAAAGAAAGAAAGAGTAAGATACAAGGAAAAGCGAGAGAAAGAGGAAGAGAGAATAAGAAAGAATGAGCGAGAGGAAGAGATAGAGAAAGAGAGAAAGTGTGAGAGAGAGAAAGGAAGAGAAGGAGAGGGAGTGTTGACACTGGAGAAAATCTTCGCAGCTCACCTTTGTGCCACCGGTGTGTCTCCAACCACGTGCCCGGACATAGTGCACCCTCAAGTTTAGTCATCTGAAAGATAGTATAGAATTAGTAATTGCAGAGTACATACAACTGCATACGCCAAATTCTCTATTTCGGCAATGCGCACTCAGGCTGCTGCAGCCCATCTACTCCCACTTCTTGGAGGTGTCTGTGCCCTCTTGTGCACCCAGGCTGCTGCACACTATCCACTCCCACCACCCATAGGTGACTGCACGCTGCTGCGTAAAAAAGCCTCTCTGCTCAGCTTCTGCCACCGGCATGTGTGTAAGAGGGTGCACCATGTGTCGAAGCAACTTTCTGAGGCGTTGTCAGGATGGCCACACATCATCGCAGGTTGTACACATGTTCAGCTGTGGTGGTGTTGGGGGGGACGTCGGTTCGTGAATCACAGCCTGTTAGATAAAAAGCAAGATATGATTGTGCGTCATGCATCCATCAAAGGAGAGAGAAAGAGAGAGAGAGTGAGAGAAAGAAATAGTGAGAGGAAGACAGAGAGAAAAAAGAAAGAAAGAGTGAGAGGAAGACAGAGAGAAAGAGGGAAACAGTGGGAGTGAGAGGAAGAGAGAGAGAAAAAGAAAGAAAAAGTGAGAGAGACAAAGAGAGAGAGAGAAACAGTGAGAGAGGGAGAGAGAGTGAAAGAGTGAGGGAGAGGAAGAGAGAGAGAGAAAGAGCAAGAGAGAGGAAGAGAGAGAGAGAAAGAGTGAGAGAAAGGAAAAGAGCGAAAAAGAGTGAGAGTGAGGAAGAGAGAGAGAGAACAAGTGAGAGAGAGCAAGACAGAGAAAGAGAGAAAGAGTGAGATACAAGGATAAGAGAAAGAGAGAAACAGTGTAATAGAGGAAGAGAGAGAAAAACAGTGTGAGAGAGAGGAAGAGAGAGAGAGAGAAAGAGTGAGAGCGAGGAAGAGAGAGAAAGAAAGAATGAGAGAGAGGAAGAGACAGAAAAAGAGAGAAAGAGTGTGAGAGAGAGAAAGGAAGAGATAGGGAGTGGGAGAGAGAGAAAGAGTGTGAGTGACAGAAAGGAAGAGATGGAGAGGGAGAGTGAGTGTTGACACTGTGGAGAAAATCCTCACCGCTCACCTTTGTGCCACTGGCGTGTGTCGAAGAAGGTCCACCACGTGCCGAAGAAACCTCCTCACCCATGGTGTACACGCAGTGCAGCGGAGCTCCCAATTCAGTTTGAGTGTTGATTGCAGGATGGCCACGCATCATCGCAGGCCTGCTAGACAAAAAGCAAGATAAGATGGTGCGTCATGCGTCCATCAAAGGAGAGAGAAAGAGAGATAGAGAGAGAAAGAAAGAAAGAGTGAGAGGAAGACAGAGAGCAAAAGAAAGAAAGAGTGAGAGGAATACAGAGAGAAAGAGGGAAAGAGTGAGAGAGATGAAGAGAGAGAGAAAGAGTGAGAGAGAGGAAGAGAGAGAGAGAAAGTGTATGAGAAAGAGGAAGAGAGAGACAAAGAGTGTGAAGGGGAGAAAGGAAGAGGTGAAGAGGGACAGTGAGTGCCCATACTGTGGACAAAATCCTCACAGCTCGCCTTTACGCCACCGCTGTGTCTCCAACCATGTGCTGGGACCTAGTGGAGCCCTCAAGCTCCCACATCTGAAACAGAATCAGTGATGGCAGAGTATATATGACTGCGTACGTCTAAATCGCTGTGCCGCCGCTGTGCACCCAGGCTGCTGCACCCCATCCACTCCCGCCGCCCAGACGTATTTGCCCACCGCTGCGCACCCAGGCCTCACTGCTCACCTTTTCGCGGACAGGGCACCCTCCACATAATGCAGCCGCGCTTCGCAAGCCTACAAGTCTTACATTTGGAGCTGTGTCTTGATTTTTCCATGGCAGAGGACATACTAGTGCACCTATCATCATCGCAGGTTGCACACCTGCTCAGTCCTTGCGGTGCCACTAACTCAGTGACCAGTGAGACCACACATGTGGCGGTAGGCCCCCCTGTTCGATGGCTCAGGCCTACATGAGGTGTGCGGACATCTGGGACGGGCCATCATAGTGCATGCGGTGGGAGCAACTCTAAAATGGCATAGAGCACGTGTGCCCGATCTTATTTATTGGTAGGGTCACATGTCCTGTGACGCCTGTCTGGATGGATGTGGTGTGGGTGTATACCAGCCGTGAGGGAGTGGCTGTGGCATAATGACAACTAGACCTGTGACCAGCAGATCACTACAAAGACAATCTGGGCCATGTAGCGTTGTTGTCCTTTCCTGTAAGCAGGGTGGGCTGGCCTGGCGTATGCCAGTCCTGCGTGAGGCTGTGAAGAATGACTCCGGAGCTATGGGCGTGGCTCCTTATTGAGCTGTATGAGGTATCAACTCTCATGCAGGTGTTCTTGTTGTAGTGCTGCCGTCACCCGGGTCGCAAGCGTCAATGTGTCACTCTGTGAGCCAAGTCCCACAACATGGCCAACATGGAAGGTACAGGGAATTACTGACCCTACATTGATCCATAGTTCCACACAAGAAAGATGGTGGACATGACACATCTGTGTGGATGTGAATGTTTGTTGCACATTCAGTAGAGTATTGCAGCTGTAGCAATACAGGGCCATGCAAAGTCCAAATTTCAGTTTTTGGAACATGAAGGGCAGCCAATTAGAGACAAGCTCATTGTTGGAGTTAGGCTGAGCCAACATATGTACTTATACAATCACTCCGCCAATCCCCACACACTTATTTAAATTCACTATACACTCTCCTTGCAGTACTCTAATTATCCAGTCTCTACGTACGTACTTGTACAATGATCGAGACAAAGTTACATAACCAAAGTTTTCTCCCACTGTCAAAGGTAAGTTGGTTGCATACGCTGTCCAGAGCACAATGTAATGTGCTAGGGCCCAGGGGCATGTTGCATACATAATGAACACACGGTCACAGATAGTTAGTGGAACTGGGTATGGGCACGTGCTCTCAACTCCTTTTTATTACCAGGGTCACATGTCCAGTGACGTCTGTGCTGGATGCGTGTGAGGTGAGTGTAAGCCAGCCCTCCGGGAATGGTTGGTGCTGGCAACAAGTACATCAGTAATCATTGGATCAGACACAGAGATTCAATCATAAAGGGTCAATGATTTGTGCTGCACTAAGGTAGGGGCACCAGATGTGAAATTATACACAAAACATGTTGCCGTGGTTTTAGTAACTTTTATACTCTATGAGCTAGAAACATTTTTTTTTTAACATATGCAGATTATGCAGCAGATAATGGCTTACGTGGCAAATGCGGCACATATATAATTATGCTAAAAATGCCACTGATGCACAATTGTATTATTCCTGCTGGCCCTGCCTTTGCGACACCTATGGAAAACAGTGGGTGAGGGGAAAAACTGAATATTCCTTAACAAATTATTGCTGGTGTGCACCTATGGCCTATGAAACACCTATGGCAGGCACGGGATGCAGGGGAAAATAGAATAATTGGTAAAAAGACTATTGCTGGGCTGCACCTTTGGCTTCTGAGACATGTGTGGTAAAATCTCTCTTTATACCTGGAGGTACAGGGTATGTTTCATCCTACTCAAACTGGTTTCAGAGCAGGAAAGTGCCTTGTTGGCTGTGACTGACAAACACTAAAATATCTTAGATTCAGGCTGCTCAGCTGCAGTCAAGTTTCTAGATTTTAGTGCCGTATTTGACATGGTTTCCCAACCAGTACTTATTAAAAGATTAGAAGAAGCATTCTTAATCAACAGAAGTTTCCAAGTGTGTGAGGAAACATTCCATTCAGACCCCCTGACCTTGAAATACAGTGTGCCACAAGGCTCGTCTCTGAGTCCCACACTATTCAATGTTTATGTGCAACCATTGGCAGATATCATAACATTGATTTTCAATGGCATCATACGTGAATGATACCCAAATAATTATCCCTCTCATCTCAGACACAGCAGTACTCTCCATTTAATGTAACGCCTGCTTAAGAGACGTTACTGACTGGATGTCAAACAGTGATCTCAAATTAAACGGGGACAAAACCGAGGTCCTGGTGGTTGGCAACAACCCATCCCTCTGGACAGAGCTATGTTAGCCCGAGTACCTGAGAGACCTTCTCCCCCATAAAAATGATGTAAAAAGTCTAGGATTCTAGATTGACAGTCTGCTGACAATGGAGCCTCAAGTTAGAAAGCTGGTGACCAGTTGCTTTGGCATACTCAGGCTGCTAAGGAAAGCTTTGACCTGGCTCCCCCTTCCAACCGCAGAACTGTGGTTGAGGGCCTTGTACTGTCCCGGTTTGATTACTGGAACTCAATTTATTAGGGTTGCCCAGCATATGTAACTAAGCAACTAAGCGATTCCAAGTGGTTCAGAACACCGCAGTACGCATTCTGCAAAAACTACATGTGTATCATTCTGCCACACCTGCCTTCGTAGCCATTCACTAGCTACCAATATCTAAAAGAAGTAGATTTAAATCTCTCAGCCTGGCCCACCAGGAAATACATAGCAAGATCCCTCCATTACTACACCGGCTCCTGACCCTCTACATGGCCAACAAATCTTTATGATCTATTGAGCAGAAGCTTGTTACAGTACCCAGGATTAAGAAGGCTAGAAGTGGGGGCAGTTCCTTTTCAGAGTTGGTATCAAAACTTTGGAACACTCTTCCTCTTTCGCTGAGAATGATCAAGGATGAACCCAACTTCAGAAAACTACTTAAGACCCACCTATTAGACTAATCCCGCTGACTCCAGAGTACTATGCAATGGACATGACATTCAGTGCTGGGACGTCCGATGGGTAGCCATGCACTTTATAAATGCCTAGTATAACATAGTATAGTATGGTAGGCAGGGGCTGCAGGGTAAAATTGAATAATTCTTATGAAATGATAGCTGGTGTGTGCCTATGAAACCCCTATGGCAGACAGGGGATGCAGGGAAAAATCCAATAATTGACAAATACAAGAAATCCTATGAGAGGCAAGGAGATGCAGGGGAAAATAAAAAAAATGCATAAAAACACTGTACTACAAACATCCTCAAGCACATCAAACGCATATCAGGGAAAAAAAGAAAAACTGAAGAAAAAAAAATGCAGAAGCTTCTTCTACCAATGTTCCTAGAAAATGAATACCTTTGAAAAGTGGAAGGTTTTAACACACTGGCTACACAAAATGGCAGCATGTTCCAAACAACAAGGAAGAATGCATGGACAACAAGGAACACATGCAGGCCTATGACAAAAGCCTAGCACACTGGCTACACAAAATGGACGCCCTCCCACATGGCCACCAAGGATGAAGGCATGGACAACAAAGAACACATTCAGGCCTTGGGCAAAACACACTGACTGTGTAAAATGTCAGCTTCCCACATGTTCACAGCAACAAGCAAGAAGGCATGGACAACAAAGAACACATGGAGACCTATGGCTGAAGCACACTGTCTACACAAAAGGGCCACCCTGCCACTTGCCTTGTAGAACAAAGTAGGCCTAGAACAACGAGAAAATGGAAGCCTATGACAAACACACACACACCCACACTGGCCACACAAAATGGCCACTTGACCAGCAAAGAAAGGAGGCATGGTAAATAAAGAAGAAGACACTACTATTAATTCAGCAATGGCAAAAACGAAAATTAAGTCAACTTAAAAAATTCCCGATCTCAAACATCCCAAGGCATCAAAAATTCCCCCCACCTAAATACACCTTCACATTTTGCAGACAGAAGTCAAATAGAAAAAAAAACACATTTTGCATTTAATCCAGGGCCATCAATAAATCAATAGATGTTTCAAAAAGTACATCCAATGCCTAGTGCTGGCTGGCCGTGGCCTCTGGGCAGACTAGGCCCCACACACTAAACCGAGCAAAATAGTGCAAAATTCCCAAACAGCACACAAGAATATGGAGGAAAAGTAGTTTTAAAAAGCCCCCGGCCCTCCTAAAAATTTGCAATCCTTTTAGCTTAGAAAACACTATAAAAGTGAATGCAAAATAGGCCCCAAGTGCAAATCCAGGCCACCCACAATCACATTTAAAAATGTAAGCAAAAACGAAAAAAGTAAACACAAAGTGCTGGTGCATGCCCTCCTTCAAACAATAAACATATCCAAAAGTTCTTTAATTTACTGGATTTTGCACAAAAAAAACTTAAATCCAATGGTATATGAATGCAGCAGGGATTGCACACAAAGAGAGTGATACTTTCCCTCCAAATCCAAATGATAAGTGACCAAGGGATGGATAAAGCAGTGGGAGGAGCCTTATGGACAGGAAGAGGAAGTTGAAGTCTCTGTGGCACTTTCTTCCTGTTAAAAAAATTAAGTAAAATAAAAATATGTGTTTCGTCTAAAAAAACTACCTAACCCGTCCATTTGGGTAGGATACCTACTCCCAAAACTATTTTTGAGTTGATTTTGCTGCTTCTCAAGTAGGAAACCTACTTGTGACAGTCCTCTGACCACTCGCAACCTCCTGACTTAGAAAATCTCGCTGGAAGTCCTCCTATTGACTGGAAATCGCGCTAGGGGCGGCTAAATCTTTCTTGCGCTTACCAGTTTGCACAATGGAACCTTGTGTTGTTCCCATTGTCATAGTGTTGCTCATACGGGAAAACTAATACGCCACTCAGTGACTGGCGGAATTCGGCAGGAACTCCACATTACAAGAATAACATGGAGTTGACAAATTTATCCAATTCTGTGAACAAATGTAAAATTCTACCTGGGCCTAACATAAATGAATCAGTAAAAATATATAGTCCAACCAAGATCAAACGTTCCGTTATTCTCAAGCAATAATGATCTAATCTGGCACATGTTTTAGAGTGCAATACATTTTGCATTTTGTGACAGCAAACATTAAAAACTGTCAAAAAGAAAAGTAACTTATTTGTAAGTTCATTTTCTTTCATACCACTCTTTAAGCTCTTCCCGTTATACCCACCCCCACCCAAGCCACTATTTCTTTCACCCTCTCTTTCTCAAGTGTTTTTGGTTAGAAATCTTGAATCATGTGTAGTTTACCAACGGTAATTTACTTGACATCTTGCTCTTGAGTCGCTTTATAGTAGAGCTCTCATTTCGATTCCTCTAGAATATAAATTTCTGAGTCTTTAAAGTCTTGGCCAAAGTAGCCTAACAGAGGGTCTTATTGTTTCTTAAAATCACTTTCCCCTGGGTAGATCGAGACAGATTTTCCATCCCCAGTAGCCACCATAATTTTTCTAGCCATTTGTTTATAGTGGGTGGCGTCGGCTGAGCTCAACGGACTAAATAGTCTGTTAGTTGCTAGTAGCATGAGTGAAATAAATTTTCCCTTTCACCCTTGTAAAAAATATACTCCCATCAACGGTCTGCCCAGGATTACTTCTTGTCAAGCCGCCAACTCCAAACCTGTGCTCCCGTTGATCACTTGTAACACTTTCTACATGAAGTCATTACCAGCACTGATCAATCAGTTTCACCTTACATGTGCTAACCATGCAGATGACACACAAATACTCCTAAAACTGGAAAACCCCAAAGACATTGGACACTCACAAATTTTCAGTTGTCGATCAGTGGATAACATGGAGCCATCTCAAATTGAATGTTTCCAAAATGGAAATACTCACATGTGGCGATTAGATAAATTATGACCCACTTGTCCCCTGACCTGATGACCTGGGAACACTGCCTAAAGTATCAAAGGAAGTGAGAAACCCTGCAATTACCATGGACTTCAAACTATAAATGAATGCCACAGTGGACAAACTAGTAAGACCAAGT
Organism: Triturus cristatus; assembly: GCF_964204655.1. Classification (NCBI taxonomy): domain Eukaryota; kingdom Metazoa; phylum Chordata; class Amphibia; order Caudata; family Salamandridae; genus Triturus; species Triturus cristatus. Next base: position 1,363,537,039 of record NC_140590.1, read on the forward strand.
TTCATTGCTATAAAAACTCTTTATGCTTCTTCCCCCCCTGGGTTTTCCACACAAGGTCCAGGCTACTATCGCTCTTGTTCTGTCTAAACTTGATTACACCAACAGCCTCAACAACGGATCATCTTAAACAACTACGAAAGACTACAAAGGATTCAGAACTCTGCTGCCAGACTACTCATACATATAAAGCCAAAATCCCACATCTCCCCTTGAAAGCCCTATATTGGTTGCTGGCTGCGAGAAGATCCACATTCAAGTTGCTTTGTATCACCCACAAAGCGATACATGGAACAGGACCAATCCTCATCAAGAATTAAATCACCAAATACATTCAACAAAGGAACCGCCCCTCTTTATTGGCACCTCGCCTCAAGATCCCACCATACAAGAAAAAAATCATAGGTGGCACATTCTTCTCTGTTCAAGCAGCTAAAATATGGAATTCCTAACCCCCAAATATAAGATCCATGGATAAGTACCTTACCTTTAGAAGACTACTCAAGAGTTGACTCTTACCCACATAACCACCATACTCAAGCATAAATATACAGTATATCCCTCTGTATATAAGCATTTATTTGAACTATAGATGTGTACCTACATATGTGTATAGCTTTGTAAAAACATGTATAATAAATATGTTTTTAAATATATAGATATTCGTTAGTTCTGCTTAACAAATGTACATATTACTTATGGTTATATTCTATGTTTACCATGTCTATAGGTGAATGCATAAACAACTAAATATGTTATCTTATAATAACTATTTATCTTCAATTGCATCAATATTGAATTACAAAACTAAAATTACAATACAGCAACACTTGAACGTCTGAGTTTATTAAATGCAAATCTACATATATTTCCTTCCTTATACATATATACCTTTCATGGACTTATGTATCTTTATAATTATTTCTTCACATCTAATTCAGCATCTCCAATGCACTACCCTATATCTCACCCCATACCTCTTGCAATATATCCTCTACCTCTTCTCTGACCCATCTCAAAGCACATTCTACTACTCTCTCATAATATATCCTCTACCTCCTCTATGACTCATCTCTTACCACATTCTACTACTCTCTCCAATGCACTATCCTATTTCTCACACTATACCTCTCTCAATATATCCTCTACTTTCACTCTCTTATTCATCTGAAACTTCATTCTACTACACTTTTCAATGCACTATCCTATTTCTCACTCTATACCTCTCTCAATATATCCTCTACCTCCACTCTCTCACTCATCCCAAACCCCATTCTACTACTATGATCCACAAAATAACCTTTTCTAGAATCTCACCTATTCCTCACCCTCTACCACTCTCATTAAATCCTCTCCCTCACTCTTCCAAAACCCCATTCTACTACTACGATCCCTAAAAAACCCCTTACTAGACTCTTCCCTCCTCTAACCCTCCTTGCATTATCTCATACCTCTTTTACTATTCAGATCTCCCAAACAAGCTTTTCTAAACCCTTCCCTTTGACTCTTCTCCCTCCACCTCCCCTTTACTCACCCCAAACCTCCTCCTACTGCTATGAGCTCCAAAAACAAAAAACATCTAATTCCTTCCCTCTTCTATCCCTCCACTATCCTTTTAAATCCAAATAACAGACTAACAGGTCCACCGCTTAAATTCATTTAATATTTCCCTATACTAATTCCCCAGTAATCCTGTTTGGGTTCCAGGGTAGTGTGCTATCCGCCGATGAGCGCTTCGACACCTCATCAGGGGTAGCAAGCGCTATAGAAATGCAAACCCTTCCCTCTCCTATCCTTTTCAATCCAAATAACAGACTAACATGTCCACCACTCAAATTAATTTCATATTTTCCTATACAAATTCTCCAAAAATCCGGTTTGGGTTCTGGAGTAATGTTCTACCTACCGATGAGCGCTTCAACACCTCATCAGGGGTAGCAAGCGCTATATAAATGCAAACCCTTCCCACTTCTATCCCTTCACAATCCTTTTTCATTCCAAATAACGAACTAACATGTCCAAAGCTCAAATAATTTCATATTTCTCTGTACTAATTCTCCACTAATCCTTTTAGGGTTCCGGAGACGATTGCTACCCACCGAAAAGTGCTTCAACACCACATCAGGGCTAGCAAGCACTATGTAAATGCAAAGCCTTCCCACTTCTATCCCTCCGCTATCATTTTTTAATACAAATAACAAACTTGCATGTTCACCGCTCAAATAATTTCATACTCCCCTAGAGTAATTTCCCCACTAATCTTTTTTGGGTTCCAGAGTAGCATGCTACCAGCCAAAAAGCACTTCAACACCTCATCAGGGGTAGCAAGCGCAATTTAAATGCCAACCCTTCCCTCTTCTATCCCTCCAATATCCTTTTCAATCCAAATAACAGACTAACATGTCTACCGCTCAAATAATTTCATATTGCCCTATACTAATTCACCACTAATCCGTTTTGGGTTCCAGAGAGTGTTCTACTTGCCGAAAAAACCCTTCAACACCTTGTCTGGGGTAGTAAGCGCTATATATATGCAATTACTATTACAACTCCTTCAAAAAGGTTCTACCTGGGAAAAAGACTAGATAATATGTGTGAGTGTGCAACTTTCACCACACACCATGCAAAATTCTTTCCCTTTCGAATTTCCTATTATTGCTAGTCTTTAGGGGCTGTGGTGTCATCTATAGAGCAGTTTCATCATGGTCTTCCTGCTGCCTGGTTTAGTGGTGAAATTACATTTCCTTTCATCCAGGGATACTTGTAACTCTTTGTTCCATGTTTTTTGAAAAGGGAATTTACCGTTCTTCTCAGATATTGTGTAACATTTTGCATAACCAGAAAATGAGCATGTGCACAATATTATGATTTAAATCTTTTGATTGTATGTTCAATGCAAGAATGCAATGCTTATTTTATCAGTATTATGTATTTGTATTGTATTTTAGGAAATTAACTGCAACAAATGTAATGAATACTTTTTCATTGCAAAACAATTTAATTATGTGAGAAATCAATTAACAGGCTATTAAAATAAAGGAAAAGTGGTAAAGCGAAAAAGGATTTTGTGGGTGAGCGAGAGGTAGGGATTGTACAGTACAGCAACCCAAATTTCTGCCACTGAAATACACTAAACGGGCATGTGGCATCAGCAGGCAAGGAAACCCTAACGAGTTCCGAGGTCACTCTTTGGATTTGTACTATTTTATCCAGGGAATTTTCTGGAGGGAAATAGGCAATTATTGGCGGAACTGGGAGTGGAACTACCGATTCCTTTAGTAAATTCCATTTCAGAGGATACCCTCAGGGTGCACCTTTTAAATCCCAGTAATAATTCCCCCAATATGGAATCACCAATGCCTTCAGTATCTGTATTTATTGGCGGAATGGAACAAACCCATGGGCTCTTGTAATTAGGCCCTAAATGTTAACCTCGCAGGAGGTGCAGTGAGCTGGAGGCAATGTCTGGGCAATCTCTGCTATCACATTTATTGCCAACACGCTTTAGCCTTGCTGCTGCTGAAGTCCCTGGGTGCACAAATAGTACCTAATACTAAAGAGAGGCGGGGTGGCAGGAGTACCGAGGTATGAAGTAGTGTCCAGGCAGTGTGGAACAAGGCTGAGCCGTAGAAGGGATTGTTAAGAGATACAGGTGGGTCAGTGGTGAAGTATAAATAAGGATCAATAAGCAATGGCAAAGCCAATATGGCTCACTACTCTCAAACATAAAGCAGCAGCAATTAGATCTGACTTTTTATTAGGTGAAGTGTTTGGGAACAGTTGGGCAACTTTGTGTGTGTTGCTGCCAGCAGTCCTAGAATGTAGGGTGACCAGATTTTGAGAAGCAAAAACCAGACAGGTCAGACATAAAAGTAGGACTAAAGCCTTTATTCCTGCTTCTATATGTGGACTGTCCCATTTTATGCGAAGCCTTGTAAATCTGTTGCTGCACTCATCTTTTGGGTGCACCACCACCTTCCCTGCATGTTGGCAGCAGGCCTGGTGGGTGTTAATTCTTACAGGAGCGTAAGGTGCTCTGGGGGTAAGTGCGGCACTGTATGCGCCGCACCACCTGTGTTCAGTACACCCAGCAGCAGCTGATGACTCTGCTGGGTAGACATCATTGATCATGAACAGGACCTGCTCAACCTGCTATACATCGAGATTGAGTAATATTTTTGTTGAAAAAAAATTCTAATATTGTTACTTTTTCCAAGCAAATGATCACAGGTAAGTTACATTTACCTGATTTTATATATAGAGAGTCTGCTGTTGCTCGCGACTGCATCCACCTTGCGAAATCGGTGCTGAGCAGCGGTTGTAGGACCTACTTGCAATCCACAAAGTTCCTTGCTCTGGTACGTATGTACGCTCAAGAAGAAAGTACGCACTCCAGTTCTCAAAATAAAAAAGTTTTATTTAACTTTGGCGGATGCGTTTCGACCGGATGGTCTTTGACAGAGCCATGCATAATGTTGAGTGCATTACCACCTTTAAAAACAATATGTCATTGCTGACACATCATGGAAACAGTAAAAAGACTTTACAAAAGTCACTCGGGAAATGAATCGATGTCATTTTAAATATTACTGCATGTAATATGGCAAGATGTATTCCTTCATACGATCACATCTCATAATTTAAATATGCATTTTTGAAGTTCCACAAAAAAAGAAAATGCAGAGAAATTAGTACTGAGAAACTGAAATTAGTTAGTTAGAAATCTCATCAGCTGTCACTCCTCTTTAGTAGAAAGGAAAATTACAACATTAACAGACCTACACATTTCTTATGTGCCAATTGTCATAAATTCATGAAGGTATTATTAGCCAAGTGGCAAGATAGCTTCAAGGGAGTAAAAAGACATAAAAATATGAAGTCCCAGTTTAAATTGCCAATTGGAATTACATTACATTATTCAAATGAAAAATATACTTCAAAAAACGACAATTTGATTGAGATTTTCAGTGGTTACACTTCAAAAATTACTACCGTTACAAATTCTTGCAAATAATAATTTACAAAAATTACTAGTTACATGAATCAAAAAGAGTGTACATCAAAATGAAGGGATGCATATAAAAAAGAGGGGAAGGGTACCAGACACACTACACAGTTAAAATTAGGGTTTGGGCAAAATCTCATTCATAAACCATTAGCCAATGGTAGAGGCATCTATTTTACACAAAAAACAAATAACGTACAAAAAGGGGTTTGATGAGCTAGTTAACAGTCAGGTGGGATTACCCCAACACCCCTTTTTCCATAACCCAGTGTCCGTATCCTAAACTAACCCCTGAGGTTAGGAAGGAGGTAGAAGAGAAAAAAAGAGAAGAAAAAGAGAGATGCTCAGGGCTCAGATGCTCAATCAAAAGGCATGTGTAGCTCCTTGTCCTGATTGAGGCCCCCGGGTGTCTGCTGTTGAGCAAAAGGATATGTTTTGTCTCCTTACTTCTCATAATGTGCTCTCTGTCACCGCCTCGCATGTGATTTCTGACCCTGTCAATTCCAAAGAATGAAATTAGGTGTGAGCCCGTAGCATACAGCAAATGAACATAGTGTGCAACAGGATAGTTGGGACTCCGTATTGTACCCAGTATCTGTTTCTTTACTGGAAAAATAGTACTGCCCAGATACTGTAACCCACATGGCAGATCAATACATAGATCACAAAGTCAATGTTACCGTTGATGAACTTTTGGATCTTGACTTCCCTAACCTTTGGTAATGTGTATGTTTTCTTATTGGTGCTGTGGGAACAGGCCTTGCATCTGCCACACTTAAAGAACTCATGTTGCTCCTTAAGGCACAATCCTGATTGTCCCTGTTGTCTCAAGGGGAAGCTGTGAAACAGCATGTCTTCCTCTAGCTTTAACTTTTGCCACCATTTTGGGATGTTCTATCTTGAATCTTTCAGGGGTGCTGTTGTTTCTTTTGGCTCTGATAATCTCACCAGAGTGACTGCTCCATTTCAGTTTCAGTTTGGATGTGTGGTGGTTTCCAGAGTGTAAAACACTGTTGCCAGCCATGCTCTTTCTAAAGAGTCTTGTCTGATGGCACCTTCCTTCACTGTCACAAGTAAATCCAGGAATTCCATGTTAGTATTGTGTGTCTTATGTGTGAATTTGAGGTTCAAATCATTATCTCCAATCCAGAAGAGAAATGCATCCAATATCTCCTGCGAACCTTCCCAAATGAAAAAGAGATTGTCAATGTATAGTGTCCAGAAAGGCAGGTGTTGGGTCCAATTCTCATTAGGCTTTGTCCAGATCTACTGGGCCTCCCACCACCCCACATAAATGTCAGTGTAACTGTGAGCAAAGCAAATTCCGATGGCAGTCCTGGTCAGTTGCGTAAACCACTGGTCTTCAAAGAGGAAAATGTTGTGTTCTACGCAAAGTCGAAGCTTGCTTAGAAGCATCATAGAATGATCGTACACAAATATAGATTTGTCTCTGAAGAAGTATTTGGAGGCTCATATCTTTAAGATCATGTTCAATACAGGTGTACAGAGACTCCACAACTATGGTAACTATGATATAGCCCGACTGCCATGGAATGTTTTGTATCTTATTAAAGTCCATACTGTCTCTAGAGTAGGACAGAAAGTTGAGGATGTAGGGACAGCAGACAAAATTCAGGCACATGGAGGTGTTCTCTAAAAGGCTGTTATTAGCAAATATAATGGCCTGCCTGGTGGGTCTCTGTCATGTTTATGAATTTTTGGCAATATATAAAAACACGGTGCCATGGGTTTCCTGATCATAAGTATTTGGAATTCTTCCCCACTAACAAGTCTTGTTCATGCCAGTTGGAAAGAAAAGTGTGGTATTGAATAATATTTTGTACTTATAATGTTATGGCAGTCTTTTCATAACTTCCTGACATCTCTAACTGCCTTCTGGCATCTTGTTTGTACTTTTCCACATCCCACAGGACAACATTACCAACCTTGTCAGTGGGCTTAATGAGAACTGCAGTTGCTTTACTCAAAGTGTCCAGAGCTAGCTGTTGCCCTGGTGTCAGATTCTTAGCATAATCATTGTTGCTATTCTTCCACACTCGCAAAAGCTCGTGGGTCACAATCATATGGAATGTGTCAATGTTGTCATGTGGGGTTATAGGATTACATTTTGATTTTGGTCTGAAATCATTCCTACTAGTTCTGTCTATTTCAAGGCCCAAATTACATAACAGCTCTCGCCCAATCGCCCAATCTTTACCACCATACTCATATTCTCTCAATATAGCCAGGCCTTCATTATCACCAATTCAAAGGTTATCATGAGTAGAATCTCTCACAGTGCCAACAACATTTTCACCTCCTATCCTGCCCTGCTCCTTTTGTAGAGTAAAAACGTCCATTTCCTGATGAATAGGAACAGATCTATATGGGTTCTAGAATAGCTAAAATTTGTTATACGGCAGACAGATAACCCTAGCTGTAAAAGAGAAACATACATCATTACTGAGTTCGTGGATGGATACACTGATAACTGTTCTCACCCATTATTTGTTCCTCTTGTTTTGCTATTTATTTCTCCCATGCGGTATACTTATTTTGTGCTAGTGCCTCCCCTCCTAATTTTCCTCTGTTGTTGCCGCCTCCTCTTCCTCTTGTTGGTCTTCCCCAAGGTCTTTTACTTTTTTGTAAAAAACTTTATTCCTCCAATGTTGTAAACAGTAGAGCGTTGGGGTTGGTAGAGCCCTGTGCAATTTTCCAAATCCAAAAAGGTATCTAAGCTGGATTCAGATGTTGCAATTTACTGTTATAATTAACTCACTTGTCTGAACTCTTTCCTTGCAGCCTCAAATTTTCTCCCACATGCAGAAATCTGGCTTGTTGCATAATCTATTTTACCTCTCAGGAATCTGCGTTTCTTCTTAGCCTTCTTTCCCAAGTCCTGTATCCAAGTCATTCGCGAAAGCCTTAATCTCTTCCTGTGACGGATGTTTGTCTAATAACTCTTTGAACTTCTTCAGCTCCTCAGTTACCTGATCCAACTCCATTGCAGCAAGCCTGTTCTCTGTATTATTGCTTACATGTCTGTAGCAAGACCTAAAAAGTAATTATCCATTGCATATATAAAGTGAGATATTAAAATATCAGAAAAATACCACACAGAATTGAGAAGCCTTTAACATACAAATAATGAATTAACTTTCCTGAAACAGTATTGCTTGGTAAAGGAAACAATCAAAACAAATAGACGCATGGATCATGGCAACGCATTGTGTCTTGGCTAGCTTGAGTACTTTTTAGGAAAACTAACAGTGGCTAAAACATTCTGGGGTGCTGTTGAAGCACCTCCGATGGCACTCAATACAAGCCAGGATGCATTTTGAGAGACTTTTTATAACTTATTGGGCTACCTGTTGACCAGCCCCCATATTGTAAGAGAAACATTGACATTTCACAGAACAATTAGTGCTGTTTACTGTAAAAATCCATCATTCTTGATCAAACTTCATTTATTTTAGAAAAAATAACAATACTCTGTTATGCAGACATATAATATGTGTTTGTTTTCCCATTATTTTTATCACCAGGAAACATTTGATGTTGGTGAGCTCTTCATATATCATAACTAGAGATTTATCAGGACTTAGGGTCCGATTTATATCTAGGTGGAAGGAGTATTATCCCTTGGTAAGGCGGAGTACGGTACAACTGCCATGCCTAGGTAACTCCGCCCACCATATTTAGATATGGCCAGCGGACATAGCTAGCAGTTCCACCGTTGTGGCGGTTCCTGTAAATGCAATGAAATTTTGATGGATGGCTCTGTCAATAAGATGGAGACGTCTGTCAGACTTTCAAGCTTTTTGACTTTCAACCCGAAGGGAGATTTTGTTTTTGAAAAAAAAAAAAACAATGCCTCCCCTCTCCATGGGAAGTATCTCCCATGGCGAGGGCGCATTTTTTTTAAACATCTTTTTATTTCTTTGATTAACATATCACAGTTGTTTTTGAAAGGTATTGTACATGACAGTCAAGACAGAAACTAAAATTCCCACAATCTATATCTTTGTGGTTCAATTTTTTATTGAAATTTACAAAAGAATACATATAGTATAATAACTGTTTGCATTATCATACAATAAATATATAAGAAAATTGTTATATATAAGCATATAATAAAACTTTCTGAATAATTAATCATATTATATAATTTAATAAATACATAAACAGATCCATGCAAAAACAAATATTTGACTTTATATTGAGGCCATAAAAGATGGAATTACGGGAAGGGGGGGAGGAGAGAGAAAGGGAAGGCAAAGAAGGGAACACAAAAGAAAACGATAAATGAAAATGTACACAAATATAAGACATAATGCTATATAAAGCTATATAAATATGTTCCTGAGAAAAGAAGACACTCTAGAAAACCAATAAGAATAGAGAAAAGATGAATATAAGGGATAATAATTTCACTTGATGTATAAATATATATATTAAAAGATACAGAATTATATGTAAGTGTTCTGGTGAGTAGCTATTAAAAACAACAACAAAGAGGTAGACACAATATGTATTAAGATTTATTAACCACCAATAATGAATGATGAATGAGAATGAAAAGGGATAAGAATTAAATTACTGTGTAGATGGGTCATTAATATTAGCATCGGTATTTAAAGCTAGAAAAGGTGACCATACTCGAAGAAAGAGATCAGATTGATCCTGTATGTTGTATATAATACGTTCGTAGGAAGCTGTTTGAATCATGGCCACCATCCATATTTCTTGTGATGGTGGTTGAGGTGACTTCCATTGCCGTAGTATACAAATTTTGGCTGTAGCTAAGGCTGTGTGTAAGAGTCGGGCTTGTGGTTTAGAGAGTGATTGTGATTGACGTGTATCATGCAGAAGAATGGTAGCATGCGAAAGTGGAGTTTGTAGAGGCATCGTGGAATGTAAGGTTTTACCTATATAATTCCAAAAGGGTTGGGTCACTGGACATCCGCAAATGACATGAGAAATGTTACAAGACGTACTATCACATCTCCAGCAGTTTGAATGGGGAAGCAAGCCAGCTTTATGCAGTTTTGTTGGTGACCAGTGCCAATCATGTAAGATCTTGAATAAGCAAAATTTCAATCGTGCTTCACGTGCACCCTTCTTGAGATTGTTAAGAATGTCAGACCATTCATTATCAGTATAAGAGACTGATAATAAGGTTTGCCATTTAGTACGTAAAGTTTGCGATAAGGGTTGAGAAAAAAGATGCGAAGTGAGAGTTTGGTAAAAGCCAGATGTAGCTCCTTTCATCTTACCCCAAGTGTGGAGATATGTTACAATTGGTGAGTCAGGCAAGAGCCATGGTGGAGGTCCTAGACTCCGCCGTAAGGATTGTCGTAACTGGTTGTATTTTGAGACTTGTATATCAGGCAAATGGAATTCTTCCTGCAGTTGGGCAAATGATTTAATATCTCCATTTGAAAAAAGTTGATCTAAGGTGGAAACACCTGCTGTTTCCCAAATAGGCCAAGATATTGATTGTCTATTAATACGAATTGCAGAATTATTCCATAATGGGGCTTTTCTATGAAGACGAGGATGTGAGCCCAGTAAGCGGTGTGCCCTTTGCCAAGCAGCACGCATAGCCGACAAAATAGGATTAGTGGTGGAGTCTCGGGGACGAAATTCCGAGCCGTATAAAACAGAAAGACCTGCGTTTGTTAATGAAAGGTGGCGTTCAAGATGTACCCACTGTGGTGTATCCGATGAATGTGAAAGCATATATGACATTTGAGAAAGCTGTAATGCCAAAGCATAATGCTCCACTGAGGGTAGACCTATTCCTCCATAGGAGCGATGAGCCTTTAGTTTTGAAGCTGAGACACGGGGTTTGGCAGAGTTCCATATAAAGGATTTTATCTTAGAATCAATTGAACGTAGCGTGGTTAAAGGGATTTGAATAGGAAGCATCCCGAGGACATAAAGAAAACGGGAAAGAGTAACCATTTTCACGGCTTGAACCCTTCCCCACATTGAGAGACCCAGTGCCTTCCATTTTTCAAAATCACGTTGCATTTGAGCGATGAGGGGATTGAGATTATCCGTAACCATACTCTCTAGGCCTTTGTTCACTAGTATGCCCAAATACTTGAGATGAGAAGATTTCCATTGAAAAGGAAAACCTTGAATGGCCGCTATTGTGGTCCCATTCGAGATGGGCAGTGCTTCGCTTTTGTTCCAATTAATTTTGTACCCAGAAATGGAGGAGAAGTCATCTATTATTGGTAACACAGATGGTAAAGAGATGGAGAGATCTGTGAGTGTAAGGAGAATATCATCTGCGTAGAGATACATTTTGGATTCTCCTGTCGGAAGAGAAATGCCCTTAATATGAGTACATTGTCTTAAGGAGGCAGCCAACGGTTCCATGGCTAGAAGAAAGAGTAACGGGTAGAGGGGGCAACCCTGACGAGTACCTCGATTGATAGAAAATGGATCTGAGATAAAGCCCCCACAATTTACCTGTGCCGAAGGATTTTTGTACAACAAGCGTATTTTGTTTATGAATTGATCTCCCAGGCCGAATTTTTGTAACACCCTAAAAAGATAATCCCATTCAATTCGATCAAACGCCTTTTCCGCGTCAAGCGACAAGGCCAAAGTGTCATCCGGAAGATTCTTGGCATACCATAGTGTGTGGGCAAGAGTGCGAAGATGGTTCCTAGAGGAACGCCCCGGAACAAATCCTACTTGGGTATGATGTATGAGAGATGGGATAACCTTACGCAAGCGAGAGGCCAGAATGCTAGCTAGAATTTTGATGTCACAATTCAATAACGATATGGGTCGATAGCTGCTACAGAATAAAGGGTCTTTGCCAGGTTTAGGTAACACAGCAATAATAGCTTTATTAGATATAAGGCCCAAGGAGGCCTCACCCTCTGCCTCTTGGAACGCGAGTAAAAGAGAGTCAAGCACATGCACTCCTGCCCAACGATAAAACTCTGCAGGAAAGCCATCCTCTCCTGGGGCCTTATGAGATGGCAAGCCAGCAACTGCATGCGATATTTCTTCCCTGGTAATTTCACCTTCCAATAAGATTCTACCTTCATCTGACAAACAGGGTAAGTTTACATTTGTAAGAAAAGAATCCAATTTGTCAGTATCAAGTTGAGTTTCAGCAGTGTAAAGAGACTGATAATACTGGGCAAATTCGTTAACAATATCTTGGGGTTTAGTTAGAGTAACACCGTTCATTGACTTAATGGCCGGTATGGCCATAGCTGCTTGCTGCTGACGTAGCTGGGCTGCTAATAATCTTCCCGCTTTTTCCCCCTGCTCATAATGTCTCCCTTTCATTCTATGCAAGGCGTATTCTGCCTTAGAGGTAAAAAGGTTATTTAAAGCCATACAAGCTTTTTCCAGTGATTTACGATGTGGTATCGTTGGATTAAGTGTATATAATCGAGTGTAAGACACAATATCTTGCTCCAATTATTTTTGCCTCTTAGCATTTTGTTTATTTAACTGCGCTGCATCTCTCATAAGCTGCCCGCGGATATTAGCTTTTGCCGCCGCCCAAAGAGTTCTGTTGGAGTCAACGGACCCTTGATTGACTGACATAAAGTCTTGAAAATGGGATTGTAATAACATTTTGTTTTTGGGTATCCTATAACGTTGAATGTTTAGACGCCAGGGTTTGCGACCTGGCTTAGATAAACCAGTTTGTAAGGAAAGTAGAACTGGAGAATGATCAGAGATCGCTGCCTCCAGTATCTGAGAGTCCTGTGTTATTTGAACTACATTATGGGAGATTAAAAAGTAGTCCAAACGAGAGAGCGTGCCATGCGTAGGGGAAGTGAAGGTATAGTCCTTATCCATCGGGTGAGAAAGTCGCCAATGGTCTACCAAACCATTATCTGCCACCACATCGTTCATTAGAGCTCTATCTGCCGCATTTGTCTTATCTAGAGGGCCTGTCTTGTCAAGGACTGGATCACGTACTAGGTTCCAATCTCCACCGATGAGAAACTGGGAAGCACCTATTTCAGTTAAAAGGCGGTTTAGTTGAAGGAGAAATGATCGTTTTGCCCCCGTGGGAGCGTAAATTGAGCCAACACATATATGTGTTTCACCAATGCGAAGTTTGGCAAATACATATCGTCCATCTGGATCTATCCAGGATTTCAAGACTATCACTGGTAAGGATTTACGGATAAGAATCGCAACTCCACATTTGCGGGTAGGTGTCGCATCTGGATCTGTTCTCTTCTGTATGCTGCTGTGTATAACCTTTCCCACCCAGTCTCTTCTTAATTTTTCAGACTCTTTAGCGTCAAGGTGGGTTTCTTGAAGGAGAGCTATATCCACATGTTTGGACTGTAAATAAGAGAGTGTCTTTTTTCTTTTAATATAATGTGTCAATCCATGAACATTCCATGTTATTACTCGGAGATCGTGTGAAGTGGCCATGTCAGATAAGAATAGGAAAGATTAGCGATACGAATTTAATAAAAATGCCAGAATGTGATATAGTAAATTAAGAAATTGATATAATGGTGCTGTATAAGTGAAAGGAGTGAAGTAAGATATGAAGAAAGGAAAAAACAAGAAAAAGGAGGGAAAGGAAAATAGAAGAGGGGAAATAAAGGAGAAGAAAAAGAAAAGAGAGGTAAGGGGATAAAAAGAGGAATAAAGAGAGAAGAAGAAAAAAAAAAAAAAAAAAAAAAGGAGAAAGGACCTTGGACCGTAACAAAGATCAGGTAAATAATAAATGAACCAAATGGGTAATGCTGTTTGATGATGAGAGAATATATGTGTGGAGATAACTAGAGGTGTGTTCAACAGAAAGAATAGTATGTAGTATAAATGACAAAGGGAGAGGTAGGGAGGAAAGAGTGCCAAATATAAAAAATGGCACAAGGGACCTCAGGACTTTTAACCACGGGTCCAAACACTAATGGACTGCTGCCACGAGGAGGGGCCCCATCAGGAGAGTGAAACAGTGGTTGACAAATATAGATCCAAATATGTCCTTAAAACGTATATAATAACAGATATTCTTATTATGAATAAGAAATATAACAATATATTGTAATATTGTAACATTAAAAGCTATGGATGATCTCTTGAATTAAGGAGGCACATTCTATATCTAACAGTTTTGACACAGTGGTTTGCGCAGACGTTCTCGTTCATTATGTCCTCATGCAAACCAGGACCATTCCTGTGTGTGAGGGGAGGAGCGCAAATATTTCCTCTGTGGGCGTTCCATTGCCCCACACTTTGTCCCACTTCCGAGGCAGCCCCTGAGTTCAAAGACCGCTTTCTCAGCCAACATCCACCAGTCCATGTCTCGCCTCCACTCCTCTGCCGACGGAGGATCTGATGCACCCCATTTGCGGGCAATGTTACGCTTTGCAATTGTTATCCCCAAAGTCACCCAAACCTGCTCCATGCGGGTGATGTCTGTCGCTTCCCACACATTTAGGAGGCACTTTTTAGGCTGTAGAGTGAGATTCTTCCCGCATACCCGTCATAGCTCTGATACCACCCCTTCCCAATACTGGTGGATTACCAGGCATTCCCTTAACATATGATAGAACGTGCCCACCTGAGTACATAAACGGTTACAATATGCATTTTCCCTCTTCCCCATTTTAACCAATGTTTCACATGAGTAATATATATTACATGGAGTACAGCTGTATCAGCCTAAGTCGTGCTGTGATGGCAGTTTCTCGGGGGGAAGAAAGCGCCTCTTGCCATTCCCAGTCATCTGGCCTCCCTAAATCTGTTTGCTATTGTGAGCGCAGTCATATGAGGGGGCCGGGCAAGTCATTGCTTATTTTTTGGTAGGTCATGGAGATGGCTTTTCGAGTCATGTGGTCTGTCAATAATCTGTCTTCCAGAGGGGAGGCCTCGGGAGGTCTTGATCAGCTGGGATAGCTGCTGTCAATGCATTATGTATTTGTAGGTATCTATATGTTTCAGTTGCTGACATTTCATATTCTTTCAAATTCTGTGAATGTGAGTATTTTCCCCTTGACGGACAGGTTGCCCACCCTTGAGATGCCGATGGTATCCCAGTTGTGAAATCCCACATAGGAGCAGAGTCTTTCCAGTTTCTCAGCCTCCAATAGGGGGTAGGCTGCGTAACTTTGTTGTGCCATCCCAGTTTCTTTGTCACTCGATGCCACAGTGAGACTGTTTGAGCTGTTGGGCCTGTCAGGTATTGATAGCTTGGGTTTGTTTACAGGGCGGCTTTATAGCCCTTGGGTCCCATGAGCCATCTATCCATCTGACACAACAGTTCATCAAGGGGGCAAATAAAAAAATAAAAAAAACAGATGGTACGATTGGGCCCTGAGTGTGATACAGGGTGCAATTCGGACATTTAGGGGAAAAGGTTTAGATCTCGAAACTAGGTGTGGCCAAGAGGGGACTGTGTTCTCGAGTTATTCCCTTTTTTCCACAAACTATTTCCATTTCCTTTGTCCAGGAGCTGATATTGGCAGACTATCAGGTTCACTTAGTTCCGTGTACCTCGCAGAGCTTCCCCTGGAAAGCATGCGCTAGGATCGAGCTAAGAGGTTTTGACAAAGTCATAATTTTTGCAGTCAGTTTTTGTTGAGATTGGTGTAATGTATAAGTAAGTGATGCCATGGTGCTGTTAATTATTGCAAATTATATGGTGTACAAAAGCTGATCATAAATTGCCCTAAATGTTAAAAAAAAAAACCTGTTCATCAAGGGGGCAGTGAACCCATTGGTTTATACCCGCCCACCCAGTAATATTATCGGCTATCCGGTAGCACAATTTCCCCATTGTACCTAGTTTGTGGCTAGTTTGTGAATCACGATGCGAGGGGGCCGCCCGTTCCATAGTAATGTCCTTATTTCTCCTTCTATCATGTTGAAATAGTTGTCGGGAATTTTGTATGACATATTTTGTAAGATGTAGAGGAATCTGGGAAGTGCCATAATTTTGAAAAGGGCCAACTGGCCCAGTAGGGACAGAGGTAGCGACCTCCAATGTCGCACGTCATTTTGTAAGCTTGTGAGTGGACCCATAAGATTATGTGTGAAGAAGAGGTCAAGATCAGCTGTTACATACACCCCTAGGTATCGGAAGCCCTCCGTCGCAATTGCTATCTTGCAGTTTGGAGGCAAGCTTAGGGCAGGTCCATTTAATAAGTATACTTCTGGTTTTGACCAGTTTATAGAGTATCCTGAATATCTACCGAAGTTGGTGCATATGTGGAGTATCCTGTTGATGGAGGCCCGCAGCGATGCCATGTAGACGAGAACATCGTCAACATACAAGGATATTTTGTCTTCCCACCCTTCCGTCCATTTTAATCCACAGGCCAGTGGGTCCCCGCGGATCCACGCGGATCCACATTGCCAAGGGCTCCAAAACTATGGCGAATAGTTTGGGTGACAAGGGGCATCCTTCTCTTGTTCCCCGCCTGAGAGAAAAGGTCTGCGAGGTGGGACTATTTACCACTACTTGCGCCAACGGGTTCGCATACAAGAAGTGGACCCATGCCATAAAGTTGGACCCTAATCCTAAATGTTCTGGTACCAAAAACATTTAAGGCCATTTGATTGTATTGTAGGCCATGCAGGCATCTAGAGACAGTGTAGCTGCACATTCTTTGATCGTGTCCGTGCGTCCCAGCACACCGTGAAGGCGACGCAGGTTAAGGGCTGTATTGTGTCCCGGCATGAACCCCGATTGATCAGGGTGCACCAGTTTGGTGACTACCTGAAGCAACAGCCCTGCCAGTATATTGGCTAGTATTTTAACCTCCATGTAGAGTAGGGATATAGGGCAAGAGCTCCTGTCCTCCACTGGTTTTCCTTTTTGTGGATTACTTCGATGGAGGCTAATCTCTGGTCTCTGGGCAGACTGCCTTCTGCCTGCTTTGGACATACATTTGTTGCAGATGCGGGGTTACTTTGGTTTTATGCAATTCAATGGGCAGGACATTTGGCCCCATCGCCTTTCCAGATTGTATACTGTGGATTGCTGTAGTGATTTCATCCTCTGTAGGGTCGTCCTCAAGTAGTTGCTGCACCTCCCAGGAGAGCCTTGACATGGGGAGATCTACCAGAAATTCCTTTGACTCATCAGCTGTGGCTGAGGCCCTGGGGGAATGCAGAGCAGAGAAATAGGTCGCAAAGGCATCCGCTATTGCTTGGGGTTCCCTCAATAGCTTGCCGTCTATAATTAATGTAGTAACCAGCGATTTGCCGCCGGTCAAGCCATGCAAGAAGTTTCCCCCCCTTGTCCCTGTGTTCATATATTTCATATTTTATTGCGAGATGTTTAGCCCTGGCTGTCTCTTTGAGTAAATTGTTGTATTCTCGTCGTTTAACGTCAAGTGAGTGTTTGAGTGCTTTGTCTGGGATGAGCGCAAGTAGGTCTTTCTCCAGCGTTTCGAGCTGCTTCATCTTTTTCTTTTTTATGGCCTGTTGTTAGGGAAAGTGCATGCCCTTTTACTACTGTTTTGAAGGCTTCCCAGTGTACCTGGGGCGAGTCCAATGAGCCAACGTTATCTTTGAAGAAGTTATCTGTGTATTGGATGAGGCCAGCTCTGATACTCATGATCTTTAGGTACCGTGGATTGAGTGAGATGGTCTTTTGTGTGGCAGGTGTCCCTAGTGTGTACTGTGCCCAAATCGGGGAGTGGTCTGAAATACCCCTGGCTAGATGCCGTACTTCTGTGAAGTTTTGCGATTGGTCAGCTGGTATGATGATTTGATCTATTCGGGAAAGGCTGTTGTGGGCCCCTGAATGGAATGGGTATTTCAGTGCGAGAGGGTGGAGCCTGCGCCATACATCTATCAGTCAAGAAGCAGTCATAAAGTCAGCCAGGTTTGTTCTAGAATGAAGGGAACTCCGAGGGGGA
This sequence comes from Triturus cristatus, assembly GCF_964204655.1. Lineage (NCBI taxonomy): Eukaryota > Metazoa > Chordata > Amphibia > Caudata > Salamandridae > Triturus > Triturus cristatus. The sequence continues at coordinate 1,363,554,919 of NC_140590.1, forward strand.
TAGTGGTCTGTTTTTTACATAACATAACATATTATTACATATCTGTGAGAGCCGGCCTGTGTAGTGCTAGGGGAACATATACCGATACAATATTGAAACCTCTTCCCTCCCAGCTGCCAGACATGATCGCCAAGCGGCCTTGATCATCTGTATGGGTATGGTCTACGATAAAGGGGAAGCTCTTATGTAGAAGTATGCCTGTTCCTCCAGCCCCCGAAGTAAAGGCCAAGTGGACGATTAGTCTATACCCTCAGCGGTCCAGTGCCTTGCAAGTGTTCCTGACCAGATGGGTCTCCTGGAGAAGGACGACATCAGCCATGTGTCTTTTTATATATTGGACCACAATATCCCTTTTGATCTTGCTGGGGAGATAAATGGTCTCTCTAGTTGAACATGCCTAGGTTGCCCCTTTTTGAGATTTGTTTGATCTGAAAGTCTCTGACGGCCAGTGAGGTTCAATGAACATTTGAGTAAGATGTTGCTCTGCCTTAGAAGCGTATATAAAAACATTTCGACATAGGTCCTTGCTAATACAACAGTAACTATAATTGTTTCTTACAACTAGAAACTCCCCACCCATACTTCCTCCCTGCATGATAGAATTTGAACTTCCTGCCCCCCAATTCTGCAGAGTGCCTGTCACCCCCGTTACCTAGTGACAGGGGTGTGGTTCCCCTAAACCCGCCCTCAATCCCCAATGAAAAAGCGGTATATGAAAACAAGGTATGTATACGTTACAGTGATCATTCCATTATCCTCTTGCTGTAGGTCACTCCTCGTCATGGTTAACTATCCAGGAGGGATAGCCCAACTATTCAGACTGGTGTTTGATGGTATTTGGCTGTGAGTGCTGCAAAAATGGTTGGGTAAAATAAAGCCAATTACCCCCTTCTGCTGAAGGGGCCTAATGATTCTGATGTGTCAGTTTTATAGGCTCTTCGGGCTGCGCATCCTCTGGAGTGGGGAAGAACCATGTTTTGCCTTCTACTTCTACCCTCAGTTTGGCGGAAAACAGCATGGCATACTTCAAGTCTTTATCTCTTTGTGCTTTTTTAATGTCAATGAAGCTGCTTCTCTGCTTTTGTACTTTAGGGTGAAATCCGGAACGAAGGTGATAGTGTTGTTCTCATACTTGACTGGTGGGGCAGTGCGAGATGTCTGTAATATGATGTCTCTGTCCCTTAAGTTGAATACCCGGGCCAGCAGTAGTCTCGGCGGCGCTCCGGGCTTAGGTTTGCCTCCTGGCACTCTGTGCTCTCTTTCTATTGAAAAATAGTTAGAGAGATTGTGCGGTTGTAGATAGTTTGTGACCAAGTTCTCCACAAATAGATCTGCTGCTGGTCCCTCAGCTCTCTCCAGGACTCCTAGAATACAGACATTGATCTGCCTGGATCTTCCTTCGTAGTCGTCTAGTTGCTCCCCGAGCAGCTGACTGGTGGCTTGCAGTTCAAGCTTTGTGAGAGCTGTGGTGTCTGCCATGAGGGTGAGCATTGTCTCTTCAACTTTCTTCACTCTGGTGTCCATATTACGTAGATCTGCTCTTATAAGGGATACTGCTGTTGAGACTGAGTCTATTCTTGAGTCCAGAGAGGCACGTACATTGGTGATGGCCGCCATTATATCATGCAGTGTAAGGTCACCCTGCTCTGCCTCTACCTGCGACTGGGGTTGCGCCAGCTCCTCGTCGCTGTCTGTCTCCTCCTGGTGCTTCTGCCATGAAAATATATCCAATTTGGATTGGTGGAAGGCACGTCCCCCCTTTACGCCTGTCATTGTGTCGGAGGAGTGTTGTGGGCTATCGGGTACTCACTGCTGCCTGCCATGGGGGGATCACTCCCCCTGTTGGCCTGTCAGGTTCCCCTGAAAGCCCTCTTGTGGACTTGAGCACTCCCACTTCACTCAGTGTTCATATGGGGTCAGCGTACCTTTGGTCATCGGGGGGGATTCTAGGAGTTTATAACATGGCCTTCCTTGCACCACGAGAGTAGCGTTACAATGCTTATATACCGTAGTGTATTGGCCTTCATGGGATCTGCTCCATTGTTGCTCACCTCTCTTGTCACGCCTTATGAAATACGTGAAGCGGCTATGATGACCATACAGCCATACGTGGATCAGTCTGATTGTCCCTTTGGGTGTGTACCGCTTGTGGTGCACCACTGCGTTGTTGATGCCGCTTTGTTTTGGGACTAGTGCAGTCACCCCCTCTGTCTGCTCTGTAGAGGTGTTATGAGTGTTTCTTGCCGTTTTGCGTATGTTGCTTAGCATCATGCTATTGCGTTAGGTGCTCACTTGCCTTGCTGGCCTGGGGGTGCCTCTTCACCTCAGTCTCACGCTGCCGGTGCACCCATCGGCGGGAGGCCCACTCTTCACGGCCTCACCCGCCGCCAGAACAGGTCTCCCAGAGGGGCAGCATCGGGTGTGGGCAGTGCTTTTCTATGGCCTTTCCTCCTATTGGGCCTTGGCCCCGTCACTCCAGGCACGAGAGGCTCCCACCCGGCGATGATCATTGTGGAAGTGGTCTGTGGCCGGGGGCCTCCGCTTCTCGGTCTTGCTCTGTGATGGTGCCGGTCTCTCTGAGGTGGCAACGAGGGATCCACAACCTCTGACGATGGACACCTCTCGCTTCAGTGACAGAACGCCACTTTTAAATGGCCCGGAGTCACTGCCTCATCAAGCTTTTTGGCGTTGCCCTGGCCAGACCTCGCTGCAGCTACAGTTAAAGCCAGGAAGGGTGTTCTGTTCCACCGGTTAGAGCATGAGACGTCTCAAGGTAGGCTCACCCAGCGATAAGTGCCTTTGTAACGGATAATTTACGGATTTTGGGGTGATTATCGGGACAGGTTGCCAGAGCCTCGTTAGAGTGTGGCCATCTTCCTCGGCTGCTGGCCATGCCCCCCGGTGAGGGTGCATTTTTTATATTTTTACTGTGTCTTACTGCCTGGGTTAGCCTGATAGTCTCAGGCAGTAAAAAAACGGCTCTGTATCTGGCCATTTAATTTGATTGGGTGTATGTATACCTAATTCTCCAACAATCCGTACTCTGTTGAGCCATTGGGAAGTTTGGCCACTGTGGAGTCGTCTCCGTCGAGGCCAAACTATGGGTGTCTGCATTTAATTTAGGCAGGCAGACCATCATCTTGACGGTAAGGATACTCCATCACTTTTGTGATGGAGTATCCTTACCACAAAGATATAAATCAGGCACTTTGTATTTTTTGTGAATATGCAATATTATAAAGTTTTGTTTAGGTTATTCTAAATATTGTAAATTGAATAACGCAAACTGGAAAGTTATTTATAACAAAAGCGGAACTATATATGCAGCTCTGTATAAAGGAAGATACCAAAGGTAAGAGAAAATTTAATTTATTTCTGCTTTTGTTTCAAAGTGAAACCACACTTCAAAGTGCACTTCCCTTAGTCTGGCTTTAATATGTTTTCTGCATAAACTGCACAGGCACAGTGACGTAACGATACTTGAGGAGGCCCCTCTGCAAAATGCATGGAGGGGGCCCCAAGTTCCTGATCCAGTTAGGAGCTCTCAGGCCTGACTGTGCATTGTGCTGGAGGGTGCACCCTGGAACTCAGCCCGCCCCCGGCACCCCCGGGGCTGCGGGGCTATTGTTATGCCACTGTACAGGCATGGACTAATGCTTACTTGTGCAAGCCTATGTTTACGCGTTTCATCAAAGCCATATGAACGGACTTCTCCAATGTTTGTTTTTAGAATAGCAAAGCAACAACAGGCAAGCTGACTGCGCATTTCAATATGGTGCAGGTTGGGTAAGTTTTCCATTTCACAGACCATGGTCTCAAATAAGCAAAGTCATGCATCAGTCCTTGATATGATAGGGTAGTTTCCTGCACTGCCTATCCAAAAATCACAGAACCTGTCAAGTGATTTTACCTAAAAGGTTAGGAAAATAACAATTATGTCTCATTAGGTGTTCATAAACCCCTATGCCTTCGAAATTTAGAGCTTTGAAGATGTTTTTGTATGAATCACAAGCCCGTGGAAAGCCTTAGTTGGCTTGAAGTTTTCAGTGATAATTTGCTAATGGAAAGATAATACTCCCTTTCTAGATTTCTCTTTCTCAATTGTGGGAATGAAAAGATAAACATAGTGAGGTACATGGACAAAGAAATCAAGTCAGTTTGTTCCTTCAGTAACAATGGGTATAGATTCTAAAATGGTCAGGGACTCTCTTCACCTACTTGATTGCTGCCCAGTCTATTCGGAACTTAGAGTAACAAACACAAATTTTGTAGGGAGCATGATGAAACAATCTTCAACTATAACTTTTGCATTAAAGTTTTTTATTCTAAATCACTAATAGCAAATGTTGGCAACCACATTTTCTCTGATAGAAACATTTTAAACCAAATCAGCACAATGTGTCCACATGAATGACATATCTTTCTTCCCCAGTATCGTTTTCTTGAACACAATACTCACTCCAAGTCTACATAAGGTTTCCACACAATAACTTTAACATTCGTAATGAGTTCAACACATGGTTTTTGGCCACATCTAATTGTGTTCCGCAAATGGTTGTTCAGCCAACACATGTTTCACAGCTCTAAACGCCGCTTCTTCAGGGCTGAAAGAACGAAAACTAAAATTGTGCATATGCATTTGTAACATCAATCATAAAAGACATCTTTACACCTACTAACAAGCTTAAATGGTGCAGCTGTAAGTTTGTTGTTATAAAGTTACTTATTGAACAGATCAATGCATTGTGTATGAACTTTACCAGTGAACAATCAACATTTCTAGCTGATAAAGACAAAGATCATAAAAAAAGGGAAAATAAGAAGAAAAAGGTAAGACGCCTCTTATAATCATGTGCAATACAATAAGCGAATGGCAAAGGTTTCTTTGCAGAGAGTTAAAATGGCCAGAGTCCTATGCACACTTACCCTATTTGAATAGCAACCGTAAAACGTGACCAAGATCAGTCCTGAATAATTGTCTTAACCATAATGGAACGTTTCTCTGAGAATATCTAGTTGAATCACATTCACATCTACAAGTGAAAAAAGAAAAACATATATAACTGTGTTGAGCTAACTTTTCGTACATGTATATGGCAACCCTAAACTTTAGTTGAACTCTCAGTAAGACTTACCCAATTAAGTTTTTATAGCTATGAAGCTTAACTAAGGTAGGTCGTGGGTAGTTGTTTTAATAGTGTAAAGAGGTTTCCCTGAGTGCCCCATATTAGACTGTAGTTCCATCTAAAAATCTGAATAATGAAAACAACCATGAGGACCTAATCTTACCAACAACTCTACAGTAACTCATGCACTTCGAAAAATACTCAAGAGAACCGTTTTATAGACTTGCAAGCAAAATCCTCTAATCACACACTTCACATCCATGCATGATACAACAAAATAGCACACATCTTAGCAGCGTGTAATATTGCATCTGGTTACAAATATTACCTGTACATGTGCACTGAAAATCAAAGAGAAATCCTCAAAAGCACAGTAATTTTAGATCTCATACCAAAGCCTTTGGTACCTTGCTGCTCAACAGAACCCCCCAACAATAATGGAACATGTCCCAAAGCGTCAAAAGTCCTACTATGATTAAACAGTTACATGAGTTTAACAGCGTATAACAAAGTATTGTGTACTACCCATGTTATTATTTGGAACTCATTTGTAATACTGTTAAGCTCTTTCTATACTTGGTGATACATTATACGGTGGTTAAGCCTTCTCTCTCCCCGGTATAACAACAAACCTCCTCATCTCACAGCTATAGGAGAAAAAATAAAAGAGACACATACCCAGCACCAACCATATGTAGGACAGTAAATGAAGATGGGCCACTGAAAACTCAAAGGAACGATCAATTTAGTAGGAGAAGAAGAGAGTTACAAAGTGGTACTCTCTATTCCTGATGACCAATTGGGCATATTAAATACTCTAGGGAATCATCAAGGGCCTTCCACTGCAATACCGATAATAACAGAAACGTCCAATACAACATACATCAAACATAAATCACCCACCAAACTCAAAATTATCTCTTGGAATGTGGCAGGATTACGTAAAGCACTCAAACACGAAACAGCAATAAAAATACTGCAGGAATATAGATATCGTATGCCTCCAAGAGACTTGGGCCACAGATTATGTACACCTTGAAGGCTATGCTGGCTTCCATAAATTAGCAACCAAACAGAATCGGTTTGGTAGACCCTCAGGGGGAATCTCAATTTATGTAAAACATACAAAAGAGATAACAGTAAAAAGGGTAAAAATCGAGTCTGACGTGTTACAGGCGCTTGTAATAGAGGGAGAGAGGGACAGAGATGATAGTGCCTCAATCCTAGTTATAAACTTGTACTTAAACGCATACGGTCAGGAAAGATTGGAAGCCATAAAAAATACTATAACATTAATAAAGGAAATCATCCATAGCAAACCTCTACTGGCCAAAGTGATTGTAGGAGATTTTAATCTGCACCACCTGGGAACACACAAGAATGAAAGGCCGTGTGTAACTACTTCGGAAAGAGCTTTTAATTCCTTTTTGCAAAACTATGACCTAAAGTCCGCAAATGAAATCTGGAAAAGTTTGAATCCCAAACACCTGGGCATACCCACATTTAAAAACTGTTCCACAATTGACTATATCTTTTTATGCAGCCTTGTTGCTCAAAAAATAGTCAATTTTGAAGTAAAATCTCACAAAACTAGTGACCACAAATTGTTACAGGTGGAATTAACCTTCAGCATTACACAGAGGGAACCAGTAACTGTAGTATCACACTCAACAGGGACTGAAGAACATACACTAGTTAAAAGGCTAAAATGGAACAAGCATCAGGTCAGGCTATTCAACGTATGGAAAGAAAAACAAGAGCGTAAAGACAAGCATCCTGGAACTCAACCCAGTTTGGACAATTGGACAAGCTGGATTGGTACTCTAAAATCTATACTTGTCAACAGACATCAAGTCAGTCCATATGGAACGACAACGCATACCTCTCAATTCAGTTTCAATAACACAAAACTAAACACAATAACACGTAAACTAAAGAAGGCTAAAAGAGCACAAAGAATGGTAGGAACTCAAGCAACAAGGGATTTGTGTAAAGACTTATCCAAAAAGCGTAGACATTTGCTATGGTCACGTAAGCAAAATAAAATAGAGAAAGACTGGGTAACAATACATGAGCTTTCAAAACCACATAAACAACGTCAGCTCTGGCAATTCATAGCTAGCCTGGAGAAAGGAAAAGTAGACAGGCGTAATTCCGTACACGCAGATGCATGGCTGAGACACGTCGCGACTATCTATATCGAAAAAGTAAGCTCTACAGCCTTTGAAAGCTCCGAGATTTGTCCCTCAATCAGTGCAAATAGAGACGAGGAGAACTCAGTGGAATGCCTGGGCAAAGAACAAATCTGTACCACAGTCATACAAGTAATAAAAAAGATAAGAAAAGATGGGGCACCCGGGCCCAATGGTCTTCCAGGAGCTATCTTTAGAGAAGACCCAGCTTATTGGGGGAAAATTTTATCAGAACTTTTCATCGAATGTCGGCTGAAAGCAAAGGTGCCTGACTCATGGAGAGGGTCATTTTTACACCCAATTTTCAAGAGAGGAGACAATACAGACCCAAAAAACTATAGATTAATCGCCCTCTTGGATATCGAAGGAAAAGCCTATGCTAGCACCTTACTGAATGAATTAAACACATGGATTAAAGAGAACGAAATCCTCCCCCCCTACCAGACCGGATTCCGTAAAGGTTGCTCCACAACCAATAACATTGTGGCCATGTCGTATCTAAGTCAGCAAGCAAATGGCAGAAACAACAAACCAGTTTTTGCTTGCTTTGTTGACTATTCAGCAGCCTTTGATGGGGTGCCCCGACACAAGCTTTGGATCAAACTGCGTAACTGGCACATCCCTGTAGGTCTCCTCAACGCCATTATCTCATTATACAGTAATACCTGGATTAAAGTGAAGTTAGCTGATAACACCACAACGAAGAAGTGCTTGACAAACCGAGGACTAAAACAGGGATGTGTACTTGCCCCTACAGTGTTTAACCTATATACCGCAGACCTGGGGAAGAACCTTCACAATGCCAGCTTGATAACTCCTAAAATTGGAACTAACAAACTCCAAATATTACAATACGCAGATGATTTAGTGGTAATGGACCACACAAAAATTGGGCTACAAAGGGGCCTAGACGCCCTCAATAATTATAACAAAATAAATGAGCTTGTCATCAATGCTCAAAAAACAAAAGTGGTCATTTTTGGCAATCTCCCTAAAAAAGCCTTACTAAAATGGCACGTGGGCAAAGAAATTATTGCCACTGCAAAATCTTACAACTACCTCGGGTGCTGGTTAAGTGAAACAGGCAAAGCAACTTTACATCTCCACAAAATGAAGGCCAGGGCACAGTCAACAACTTATGCCCTATGCAAGCTAAATGAGTTAATGCATAGTCCAACAACAGTCCCTATCAGAAAAGTAATACAAGCCAAAATTAGGGCAACGGCAGGCTATGCACAGCAGGCATTCCCGGGAAAAATGGAAGCAATGTTGGACAAAGTACAATGCCTGGCCTACAAACGCATCTTCAAACTGCCCAAATACACTCGCAACAGCCTAATTCGTTTGGAATTCGGACTGAACCAACAAAGCAAAGAATGTTTGGGAATGCACGCAAAATACTACTATCAAGTTCTGACAGCCCCACCCGGAAGTTTAAAAAGCATTCTGAAGCCTATTTATGGAGGATCAATCAACCCGTGGCAATGCTATATGGAAAAAGCAGTGGCAACACTGAGTTTGGCAATTGAAAATTGGGACAAAGAATCTATAAATTATCTGGCCATTAAAAACTCAATTAACAAACAATGTTACCAACTGTCCCATACAAACGACCTAGCGGCACATGTCACGAGAATAGGTTCTCTTGGGCTGTCAACATCATATGCAGGGCACAAAATCCAGCCCTACCTCAAGCAAGCCTTGGGAAGGAAAGCACTCAAAAACATCGTATGGGCCAGACTAGTGCCCCTCCCAATCAAAGAACTAAATCCTGGGTGGAAGTCCCTTGAACATATAATCAGATGTAGAATTTACAATTTCAAACATGAATCCCTGCTACACCTGATCTGTTGTTGTCCCGGTATGCTTCAGCTCCGTCAGATCCTTTTAAAACAAATATGGCTGCGTAACGGGGCTCGGACAGTAAAAGAAGCTGCCTCGGCACTTTTCTCCTGTACGCTAATGGAAGACTTGGCCAGGTTTGGGAGATACATGGCTGCGCTTCGACTCAGGCTTATGGTGGAAGATGGGCCAGGCAACACGAAAGACAATCTGGTTCATTAAACAATTAGTCTCCAGACGTCATTTTTAACTATTAAACTATAGAACCTGCATTAAACTTGCAAAAGATTGCATTGGCAAATCTCTTGCCGTTTTTATGTTTTAATAATGTTGTATGTAAACGCATTTTACAGGGTTCTTTTTACTCTCTTTTAATCTGTTTGTAAATTATATTGCAAATGGTTTTAAGTAACTGTGCAATAAATAAATAAAAAAAAAAAAATTAATTCATACCCTGCACCATTCCTGCTCGTATTTATCCAATTAAAGATAATGAATGATCTACAAAAGAAACACAGGGACCCTGCATCTACTAAAAATTATAAAGCTTTTCTAGTATGACAAAAGACAATATGTTACATGCATACCATGATTACTCTGATTTTCATCGTCCTACAATGAACTGCGTGAACCAACCCTATCAAGTAACACTCCACTATATATGTGCCTCGTCATTAATTGCTTCTCCATTCAGATGGCACGACAATTATTTTCAAATGTAACAAAAGCAAAACGTAAAGCCTGAAATGGAGTCCAAGCTCAACATCTATCAACAAAGATTTTATGGTATACTCCCACGGCTCACATAGTCCCAATGCTCAAATCAGCTTCATATTAAAAATTTAGACAAATGATGGTCCAACCTGAAGTTCAACATATTATTGAAAAATATGTTTTCCACTGTCACTATCAAATTGAAGACATCCAATATGAAACATTTATAAAATAGCAAGTTAACTTATCATCATACACTCTGATTCAAACCATATTCGGGTGTATAACCAATACGGTACACTAGTCCCTGAAATTACCATTCCACCGGCAGCCCCTGGTGCTTATTCATACTATTTTGGTTATATGAGCCTGGGATCATACCCTATTGTGACCGTTCCTAGGTATTCTCATGTGAACCATTCTGCTACAGTCCAGTACGCATCATATCTTTGACACACACCCTATCAAACACTGCGAGTTCCAGAAAAGTGTTGAGTCGAATATTCATATTATTTGCATTATTTACATGTTCTTGAAACCTCTTGTGACGGCTTCCCCGTATGACTTATCCATACACATTTAGATCAAATTTATTCTGAATTCCCTTAAGAGCAAATAAATAATTTATAATTCACAGCTTTCCAATTATTGTATTGTGAACTTGGAATTGAACCCTGTTGTGACTGATATTAAGTATTTTTGTGTGAACCATTATGCTACTGTCCAATACGTACCTCGTATTTTGACACACAACCTATGAAGCACTGAAAATTCTAGAATTGTGTTCCGATAAATAATGTTTGCACATTCATGGACTCTCTGTAATGAACAGCTTCTGTCTCTATGGCTGTAGTCAAAGCGAAAAGAAAAACAATTGCTATAATCCTACCTCATGGTGTTAGTTACTCTACTGTGTATGTTGCGTACTTCCCAGTTTCAAATATGCACAACCATCAATTCCATTTCCTAAAGTTATCATCATTATAACTAGATGTGTGTTCTTCTACACCAACTTGAAAAACACCTAGTTGTACGCTTACAACGGAACCCGAAACTCCATCCTTAACCTGCTGTAAAAATGGGAGTGTAACCATTCTGCGTCTCAATTCGTGATTCTACGAGGAACGCCTGCAAGAGTAAGAATCCAAGAGAAGGGAGACAGAAAAGAACTCATGAGTGCACATCATAACGTGGTATGAAATTCTCTATCCAAATTGTGACAAAAAGTCAGCAGTCGATAGTATGTCAATCCACCATGTTTTTTTCATTCTTAATCTCAAAGTTCTATTGCCTCCTCTATGATGTTGTTTCAATTCCTGTAACCATGATTTTAGGCAGATCATTACAGCTACATGTACTTATTTGAAATGTTTGTCATGGGGAGACCTTTTATCACATTCCTGATGGCATAGATATGTCCCTTGATTCTTCCTTTCAGCCGTCTAATAGCAGAACCCACATAATGTTTATTACAACAACAAATGATAAGTGAAATGTAAACATGGTATTATAGTTAATGGATCCTCTGATATAAAAGTCTTAACGTCTATCAAAATTCTCAAATGTTTTCCTTTTATCTGTGATAAATTTGCAATACACACACCCTTGGCATCGATAGCATCCATCCAGCTTAGTTTTTAACCATGTACCTTGTTTCTTTAAACCATACTTGTGTGTGTCACTCTGACTTAAAATGTTTTTATGATTTCTGCTCTCCTGTATGTAATCATATGGTGTGGACTGATCATTTCTTGGAGGTCTTTGTCTAGATTCAAAATACCCCGATTCTTCCTCAAAATATTAAATATCGCACCAATCTCTGCAAACTTTAGTCACAAATCTGATCTGTTGTTTATTTATGACCTGTTTCTGTCTTCCCATTTGTTTCAATAACATTTCTCGTGGTATACTGTTCATCCTTTAGGCGGATTGTAAAAGGGTCCCAGTATGATAACCCCTCATTGATAATCTTACCAGAGCTTTTTATTAAAGTTCATAATCTTCTGAGTTTGAACAATTTCTCTTATGCCTGATTAGCTTCCAGAAGGGGATATTCCTTGTCTGATTCACGGATGGCCAGATTGAAAGTGTAAAATACCGTTACTGCCTGTTCTCTTGCTAAATGAAAGAGTTTGGAGATTATTATCCTTAACATAAAATTCCTAGACTAAAAAGGTAATACTGGATCTGCTATGCTCTAGTGATAACTCAACATTCACTGTATTATTGTTCAACTTTCTGTGAAATGAGATTCGTTGGTCTTCAGTACCTTCCGATAGTAATAGTATTTCATCTAAGTATTGGATCCATAGGGTCACGTACTGAGAGCTCTCATGTGCTCCCTCATTCAAGGCATGCTCCCTCTCATACCAGCCCATGAACAGGTTGGCATAAGAAGTGAACCTGGCACCCATTGCAGACCCACAAATGTGATGGTATAGGGTATCCTTATACAAAAATAAATTGTTATTCAAAACAAACTCCACTAGTTCCAAGAGCATCTTAGAATGGACTATAAAAAGATGCTGATTTCATCCTAAAAAAATATTTCAGAGCTAGAAGACCATCTTTGTGTCTAATGCTTGTATAAAGATATTTTATGTCCATAGTGACCAATAAAAATGTGTCATTCTATGGAACGATCTGTAATTTTTGCAGCAGATCTTTGGTATCCTTGATATAGGATGCTAAGTTAAGTACAATGGGAGCCAAAAACACATCAATATATTCTGATATCTTCTCAGTGGCCAACCTAATGCCTGCAATAATGGCCCTGAATGGTATATTCCTGCCCTGTTGTTTGTAAATTTTGGGAAGAAAGTATATGATCGGAATGGTAGGATTCTTTTCAGCGAGGTATTTGTATTCCTCATGGTCCAAAAAGCCCTTGTCAACCCAGGTTTGTAACACCTTGGCCTCCTTCAATTGTACCCTTTCATATTTTATACCTTTCCTTATCACATAGTCTGTTATACATGATAATTGTCTTATAGCTTCTACATTTTTATCTTCAAAATTCAAAATGACACCTTTGCACCCCTTGTCTGCTTGTCTTATTATGATGCTCAAATCATTCTTGAGGGAATGTATAGCTTTTCTTTCTTTTATTTTCAAACAATTTTCATTCATATTTCTAGGCATACAATCAATGTGCTTACACACAAGATCAAAAGAAATAACAATGACATTGTTCTTAGGTAACAAAGGAATACAACTTGATTTGTTAGTTAGACAGCTCCCATCAATCACACTTTCCTCAATCCCCATGGTGTGTATCAAGTCTTCAATATCTAGGACTGAGTCTTCACTCAAATGATTAAGAATCTGTGTGTCCTCCAGATTATTGATTGTGATACTGCTGATTTGCGTTTGTTGTACAATGGGGGTGAGAGTTCTGGATTTGTGAGGAAATAATTTTGTTAGTTTAAGTATTCTAACAAATGTATTTACATCTGTTTTTAATTCAAATTTGTCATAGTGCTGAGTTGGGGAAAATGACAAGCCTTTGTTCATTATACTCTCTTCATCAGTAAGTAACCTGTCAGATAAGCTAACAACAAGAGTATGTTTTATTTCTGAAGTCCCTTCACTTGAGATCGTGTTTTGACCCCTGGTTGTTCTCCTCCTTGTACGTTTTCTACCACCTCTTTTCCCTCTGATCCTTCTTTTGTCTGTTGTAATCTGCGCTCTCTGTTCAGCGCTGTTTCTGCCAGACCCAGACACATTTTTTGAGTTCCACTATAAAATAGCTAGATCTTGCTCATTTCACTCATGTTCCCATCGGTGGCAGTCTCTCGACCCTAAACTTGACACAGTTGAGGAATCAACACATTCAGTAGATACAGTTCTTTGCATTGACTTCTGATTTCTAAAGGTCCTATCATACTTTCTGGCATATGAATATATTCTACAAGATTTGTAATCTTTTTCATCTCTCTGTATTTTTGACTTTTTACGCTCTTTTATCTCTTCTTGATACTTTTCCAAGACTTGAACTAAAATCTCATAATTCTTGCGTATACCTTCTTCCAGTTTTAGATTTGTTATTTCGGACTTGGTGGCCTCTGTTTATTTATTTATTTGCAGGTTTTTATAGCGCTAGAATCGACTCCAGCTGGAGTATCTCTGCGCTTCTGACGGGATAGTCCTTTATCAAGAGTGGAACATGCGGAAGTCACTAGATCGCATTTGTGAACAACAAGGTTTTAAGTTGTTTCCTAAACCTCAAGTGTTCGGAGCAGGAACGAATAGCTACAGGGAGACAATTCCACAATTTAGGTCCCAACACTGATAGTGCCTTACTTCCGTGCCTGGCCTTCTTGGCACGCGGCACTACCAGTAAATGCCCATTGCTGGATCTAAGCATTCTGGATGGAATATATGGAATAAATTTCTTTTCCAGATATAGTGGACCTTGTCTATTTAGGCTCTTGTGTATTAGGCAGCAAGTTTTAAATTTTATCCTTTGGCGGATAGAGAGCCAGTGGAGTTCTTCTAAAAGTGGCTTTGATGCTGTTCTTAGAGGGGCATTAAGAACAAGGCGAGCCGCAGTATTTTGTATTACCTGAAGTCTATTCAATACTCCCTCATTTGCAGAGAGCAGGAGACCGTTGCAGTAGTCGATCCGACTCATAACAAGGGCCTGCACCAGCGTCTTCCTGAATTGGTCAGGCAGCAATGGAAAGACTTTACGTAGCAGGCTAATAGTATGGAAACATACGCCTGCGACATAATTCGTATGTTGTTTTAGTGACAAATCCTGGTCAAGGCGAATCCCCAAGTTTTTAACGATCTGTTTGGGCTCAGGTGCTACGCCTAGACCAGGAGGCCACCAGTCTGGAGTCCAGAGTATTTTCGCTTCAACGAACAGCATGACCTCCGTTTTACTAACGATACACTGTAAGTAGTTGGTGGACATCCAACTTGCTACAGCTTCCATGCCTGCAGAGAAAGAGCTCCTCAATTCCGAGGTTCTAATTTTATACTGTCTATTTTGATTTCCATCTGCCGTATTAGCATGATCATAAGATCTCTTGAGGTCTGAGATAAAAAAAATTCACACCATTCTGCTTGAGTTGAATCTAGGTCCTCAACTGCAGGGAAAATATTGATTCTAAGACATCTTGGGATTCTATTCATTTCGAGATACTGCCTAAGTGTCACTGTGTCCCACCACTTCTGTGACTCTTTCTTCATTAGTCTCTTAGGTTTATAGAAACATATTCCTCAACCCTTTTGATATGTCCCTACTGTCCTCTTTCTTTCCCCCATTATGTTTAAAAAGGCTATCAGCCAGTTCTTCAAATTATAATTGGCCATTTTGAACAAGCTTAATGTTAACAACTCTACTTCCAAGAAAATATGGAATACTTAATGCCACGTTAGCAAGCACTCTTAAAACATAAACTGTTATGGGTAATAAACCTATTTACAGCCTGTCCAGAATTTTAACATCCTACAGTTACAATGGGCTTAGATTCTAAAACGGCTCAGCGCTCGCTCCATCTACTTGATTGGTGCCCAGCCAATTCGGTACTTAGAGTAGCAAATTTTGTAAGGAGAGTGATTAAACAATCTTCAAGAATCTCCTTTGTACTAATTCAAGTTTTTTATTTTAAATCACTAATAGCAAATGTAAACAACCTGCGCTCATTTTTTCAACACCAAATCAGCACAATGTGTCCACATGAATGACTTCCACATATCATTCTTCCACAGTATCATTTTCTTGAATACAATACACACCCCAAGTCTCCATAATGTTTCCACACAATAACTTTAACATTCATAATAAGTTCAACACATGGTTTTCAGTCACATCTAATTGTGTTCTGCACGTGGTTGTTCAGCCAATACATGTTTCACTGCTCTAAACGGTGCATCTTCAGGGTTGAAAGGACAAAAACTAAAGGTGTGTTTTCACATGTGCAACATCAATCAAAAAAAAAACATCTTTACACCTACTAACAAGCTTAAGTAGTGCGGCTGTAAGTTTGTTGTCGTTTTATAGTTACTTATTGAACAGATCTATACTTTGTGTATGACCTTTACCAGTTAACAATCAAAATTTCTAGTTGAAAAAGACAAAGATCAGGAAAAAAGGGAAAATATTTAGAAAAAATGAACAGACGCCTCGTATAATCATGTACAATGCAATAAGCAAATGGCAAAGGATTCCTTGCCCAGAGTTTTTAAAACAAAATCTTTATTTATGGCAGTTTATATCAGCAGTAACATAACAAGAAATAGAAAAAAAGTACAAGGGGTGTCAAGTATATTGAGAAGAATACAGTGTAGTACACGCCAGTATATATAGCACATGCAAATTGCACTATATTGAGACATTTCCATATAAGAAATCAAGAAGGAGAGATAGACGGATAGGTGAGTGTGCACATCAGAAAATAAAAGGTACATGTGCATAAGTCACAATACAATACAAAGTGGGGTTAACTCACAAACGCATCTATACACCAGTCCCCCAGACATAGTTCTCCAAGGTGCAAGTCAATCCTCCTTGGTGTCATCTGCGTCAGTACATGAAAGCAATAAATAGAATCTCAATGGTTGCCATATGTCCTTTGGCCTAGAGGCAGATGGTTGTAGTGATGCATATATTTTACTTGTGGTATCACAGTATATCAAGCCCTGAAACCAAGCTTAAACTGTCGGGCTGGTGGTGTCCCACTAGTGTAGAGACACCTTGCATTTGGCCAATAGGAATGCAAGAGCAGTATAGTGGCGGACCCCTGCTGGCAACAGCTTAACATAACCCAGCAGGGCCACCAATGGGGTCAGGGTAAATGGAAGGCCTATCATGCGTGATAAAGTGGAATAGACTGCCTCCTAGTAAGAGAATATAGGTGCGCAGTTCCATGCTAAATGAGCAAAATCGGCATGTTCCGTGGGGCTCCTAGGGTAACAATGTGACCTAGTAGGGTTGGTCCTAGCCATAAGCCGAGGGGTAGAAGGCCCGATGTACGTATTTAAAATGTAGCAACTTAGGTCTATGGTTATTGGAAACGTGTCTGTTCACAATAATAATACCACATCGTGTCCGGTAAGGGGCTCCCCAAGTCCCTCTCCCAGGCGACCCTCGCCGATAGGTCTCAGACAGATAGGAGTGTGATATAGATGGGAAGCCAGGTGAGAGTTGTCCGGGGCTGTGATTACCATAGTAAGAGGGGGAAAGTCGGCAGGCTTTGCAGGGAAGGAGGGAAGCGCAGTGCGTATAGTAAGTGAGGACACAAACCACAGTTTGGCGTCAGTATAGAGATCTCCCAGAAAATGGAGCTGATATGCAGCCAGTATGCGCTTAGTTAATGTTTCCCCAGTCACTGGAAGCCAGGGATTATTGGGAGGAGGGATATGAGGGAGTACAAAAATTCAAAGCCCAAATAGCACCAGAGTCTTATCCAGGCCCAGTATGTAATGGGAAGTGTCTGTATTTCCGTGAGGGACCTAGGTAAGCCTTGTGGCATAATAGTCAAGCGAGAGAGTGGGCGGGCCTGAGTCCATTTTGGCTTAAGATATTGCAATCAAGCATCAGGTTGGTACCAATAATACGTGAAATGCGCTATAAGATAATAAAGGTAGAAGTCGGAGACTTCAAAACTGCCACGGGCATAGGGCAGAGTCAACACTTACCTGCAAATTCTTCGGTGTTTGCCCGCCCAGACTAGCCACATGAGCATACCACGCAAGGTATCTAAAAAGCTACTGGTAAGGACTATAGGGATATTAGTAAATAAATATAAGAATCGGGGTAGCACTACCATCTTAATAATAGCAATTCTACCGGTAGTGGACAGAAGGGGCCTAATCTAGCGATCAATCTGGGAAGATAGTCTGTCAATAGCAGGACCGTAGTTGAGGCGAATGACCTCCGAGCTGCTTCTATGTAGGTATATGCCCAGATAATTTGGGGATTCAATGTACCACTGCAGTGGGAATTCAAAAGGACATGGTACTATGACATCTGTTAACCGAAAAATCTCAGATTTATCCCGGTTAATAGCGAATCCAGAGAAAACCCCAAAACTGGAAGATTTACCGGAGTAGGAAGTGGGGGATAGATTAGTCTCAGTATCCCTGACAAATAGCATGATATTGTCAGCCTATAAAGAGGCAAGAAGGGGGCCCAATGAAACCTCAATCCGCAAGTTAGGTGTCTCTCCTGAAAATGGCGAACCAAGGGGTCCATTGCAATAATAAATAACACGGGGGAAAGTGGACACCCCTGTCTGGTACCCTGAGTCAGTATTATTTGATCTGTTAAGATACCATTTAATCTAAAGCGAGCCTTCGGAGACGTGTAGAACAGCCGAACTATGTCCCGCAAGCCCTTAGGAACATGCAAATTCAGCAGAGTGGCATGCAAGAAGGACCACTCAAGAGAATCAAACACTTTCTCGGCATCCAGTAGCACAGCAGCAGCTGGGAGGTCTGGAGCAATCTGATTAAGGATGGCGAAAAATGTGCAAAGATTAACAGAAATGGAGCAGTTCGGGACAAACCCAGATTGTAATGGAGATATTATACTGCCCATGAGCAGGGGAAGACATGTGGCAAGAACCTTAGCTAGAATTTTATTGTCATGGTTTAAAAGTGATAAGGGCCTGTAGGTGGTACAGAGTTGTGGAGATTTTGCCTGGTTTAAGTAAGAGAGTTATAACTGCCTCTCACTGTGTGGGGGGAGAGAGTTCCCTGTGCTAGAGATTCTGCATAGACTTCAAGTAAGTGGGGAACCAACAGTGGCTTGTAGGCCTTATAAAAGTCACCTGTGAAGCCATCCAGCTCTGGCACTAATACCACCTCTGGTGTCAATGGCCTGTGAAATCTCTTCACAAGAGATGGGTGAGGCCAGAAACTGCTGGTGTCCCCCATACCATTGCTATCTCAGCCAGATAGTCAGCAAGCGCCCAGTCCGTAGTTGCACATCGTGATGTGTATAAGCGAGTATAATATGAGACGAAGGCAGTACTATCCGTGGTTAAGGAGCCGTCATCAAGTTGTAAGGCTGTGATATAGGAGACCTAATATGTTGGGCAGAGGACCCTAGTCATTGTACGCCTGGGACTCTTCCCTTCTCCATAAACCCATACAATTTCATATTTGCTCATGTACATTACCTTGCGAGCCGCCAGGTCATGAAATTTATGTAGCAGAGTGGCACGCAGATGTAATGCTGGAGTGGATCCTGGTGTCATATCCTGCAAATCAAGATCTCTCAGTCTCCCCTCAATAACCGCCAGCTCACCCCTAATGGTGATAGAATTGAAACGAAATATGGTCACCTTATTCGTGTTTTACTCAAATTTATGTTAGCATGTATATGGCTAATACGTTATATCCGCATACTGTGTGTAGACGCAACCAGTAAGTACAGATGTTGCATTAGTTAGGTTGACATCTGTACCACCATTTTAGCTCTCGAACACACCATTTTCTTTCTCATCGAAACTGTTATTTGCTCGTTTACGAGAAATGGTCCTTGGTAAGTTTTGTATCTCCAATGCTGAAACTAGCTCATTAACATATGCCTTTCCTGTTACATAGAGGCCTTCTCCCACCTGTTCTGTGCGCCCATTGTATTACGACAGCTACCAGTACTTTTCCATATAGGCGGGTCTTCGTGGGCTCCGCAACCTACATAATGTAACTTTATGCTTGTTAGAGTCAGCCCCTTGTCAGCCATCATAGGCGGCTGGTCAGACCGGACTCCTCTGCAATGTACTTTATTAATAAACTAGTTTGCTTGTATTCACTACTGCGTCATCGACTCGTCATTGTTTGGAAGGCAAGAGGAGGTTGAGAGTGACCCGGGTTACCCTAGTGGGTCACTTCCTTCAGTTGGTGCCTGAACAGGGACCCTACCAGGTGACCCATCCTGCCTGTAAACGGGTCGAGTTGCGCCTGGTTGGATGGGCGGATCGGGGATCCCCATATGATAGAGCTTGGTTCTCGCAGCTGCCCTGCCTGTCTGATCGGGCGGCTACTCGTCTAGTGGTCATCTCGGCTGGGGTCCTGAAAAACCAAAACCCTTGGATCTGACCGTTTGATCTGAAGAGTTGGCAGTGGAGAATAATCTTGTTGGACCCGTGTGCACCGGGTGAGTTTTGGTAAGTGCGGCGCCGTCTTGATTAACTTAGTGGGTCTGTGGACCCTTGTGATACAGAGCGTTCTGAACGTTCTGCCAGGCCACTTGCTGAATTTGGTTTAATATTGAAAAGGCCTGGGGCTAGAGCCTATCTTGTCTTGGTGCAGTCCGAGGACTGACTTGGAGAGCTCTTTTGTTTGGGTGTTCTTGTTATGTGTACGTGTGTTGATTTAGGTGGAGAGTGAATGCGTCTGATGCTGGAATGCCTTGTTGGAGTAAAGTGTTGTGCTTGGGGTGCCGCTGTTTTTCTGCTGAGCATTGGCTGGAGGAAAGGCAGCCTGCGCCTCCGGAAGGCACTCTGAGTTTTGAGATGTATGGGAAGCATGGTATTGGCCCTACTATGTTTCGTGCATTGTGACACAAGTATACGAGGGACAATATTGAGCTTCAATGGACACTGGAAGGTACCTTTGATGAACAAAAAATGAATTATTTCCAGGACAAATTATTTGCTAGGAGAAGTAGGCAGTCGATGTTTGATACTTTGCAGGTACGGCAGAAAGAAGCTAAACAGAAGCGTATACGTGCCGAAAAGGAGTCTAGGAAGAAGGCGATGCAAACAGTGGTCCAGAAAGCAGTAGCTTATGATAAGGAGCAAACTGAAAAGGGTATTGAGTATGCAGATAGTAAGTTTCGACTGCAATGTAATAAGTCCTATGTTGTTAGAGAGGATGAGGATCCTTTTGTAGAGGACCTATTGGACACTCGTCCCCTGTATCCTGTTATTCCATTGCTTCAGCCCTCCGTTGCCCCACCACCCCCTTCTGGTCTTTCGGCAGACTTAACAGCTTCTGCTCCAGCCCCCTCTGTCTCCCCTCCAGTATCGCAACATGCGAGTGTGGTGACTGCAGGCACCCTTGCAGTGTCTGATGCTTCCCTTCATGCTCTCACACCCACTACACAGCCATTGCTGACATTGTTGCCTATATCTGCACCTCTTTTGTCTTTCCCAGGTACTGCATCCGTGGGTTTAGGAAGTTTTGGAATACTAGTGAGAGGGTCAGATGGAGGGGATTGGGCGACGGCACGGGAGCGAATGGGGAGGGCATTGATTCGGGTCCATGTGGGTGAAGAAGAAAAGAAGATGCTTGCAAATCAGGCAGCACAATGGGTTCGGAATACGATTTATAATGGGGAAGATATATGGAGTGTGATGAAAGATTTTGATCCGTTTGTACAGCAGGATGCCCTTCAGCATATGTCGGCTACATTGATTGGTTTGTGGGAACAGTGTATTGGAGGTACAGCTCCTCAGGTTATTTATGATATTCTAGATCGTGTATATTCAGTTGGTATGGTCCCTGCACAAGTTTTTGGGAATTTTGGGACGCTTATCAGTTATCGATAAAGATTGCATAATCGTACTCCAACTACAGTGTCCCAATTTCCAATGTGAGAGGTGCACCCTGTTTTTTATCCTGAGATCCCAAAACAGCGTAACCAGAATGGAGATGTAGTTCAGCAACGGGTGGAGGCTAATTTTTGGGAACAATGGGTCTATACCCCATGGAAGAGAAGTGAGGTGCTTGCTCTTAAAAGTCAGCTACCGGATCCTAGGAAAAATCCTACCGCATACTATAAAGAATTAACAGAGGCTGCCTCCTCATCAGTTATGACTTTAGCTTTTTTGGGGGGCTTTTGGTGCCAGTGCACATTTGACGGCAGGTGCATACACAGGATCAAGCGGCGGAGCTGGGTGGCACTTGGAATGAGATTAGGGCATGGGATAAGGAGAGAAAGGCTGGTGAGAAGCAAAAAGCTGAACTTTTGGCCATGCCGAGCCGCATTATTACCTATATGCATTCTCTTATCCCACCTAGGAAGGTGCATCAGGACAAGTTAACGGCATGTCAGAAGAAAGAGGAGAGTGTGTCAGATTTTTTTCACTCGTTTTGAAGGGGTATTTTTAGATTTTAGTGAGCAGGATTTGTCAGTTGAAGGAGGTGTTCGGTTATTTTTTAACAGGTTTGTTACAAATTTGCTTCCTGAAATTGCGGCTCGCCTCGAAGCTTCAGAGAGTACTTGGACTACTTCCTCCCCTTCAGTGATTTTGAGTTGAGCTCAATATTATGAATCAAAAAACGGAAGAGGGACCCTGAAATATTAAATAGGTGGGGAAGTAGTCAGGGAAAATACAAGCAAAAGAGACAAGAAAAACACTTCCCTCACACTAATGCATCATTAATAGGCTATTAGTCCATTAAATTAAAT
The DNA here is from genome assembly GCF_964204655.1 of Triturus cristatus. Lineage (NCBI taxonomy): Eukaryota > Metazoa > Chordata > Amphibia > Caudata > Salamandridae > Triturus > Triturus cristatus. Next base: position 1,363,577,163 of record NC_140590.1, read on the forward strand.
ATGCCTACAGACCAAGAGTAAGTTTATAAAATGTTTTTTTGCTTAATTTATTTATCAAAAATATATCCATATATCCATTTTTTGTACAATTTCATTCATAGCACATAATATAACACAAGCACTAAAAGGGAACACGTCATAAGCCCGACAAGAACGTAAATTAACCAATCAAACAAATTAATTACTCATCCAAATCAATATAAATATGAAAAAGAACCACAAAAATAAATAACAAAAAAAGACTCAATGAGACAATGAATAACACAATACAATGAAGAATTCATGATGTACAAATACAATAAACAACACAAAAAGCGCTGACGCACGTTTAGGAGATCCCATGAAGTTCTGTGAGCTCCTTCTTCAGGGCGCAATTAGTATTTCTTAAATGTAGAAACAACCAAATTATATACTTAAAGCCATGATTTAATCAAAAAGTGCCAGGCATCACTCAAGTTTTAAAACTGTTGGTCTGTGGGAAAAAAACATGTAATGAGTAATTCAATATATACAAAAAGTGGAACAAGAGCACACGACCATTCCATAAGTAGACGAAGAGAAATCCATCACCAAACGAAAGTGCAGATAATACATATATAGTATTGGGATAAAAAGAGATACAAGAACCCAAGAAAATATGAGGTATATAAAGAACCAGGTAAGTGGGAAAGAATAAAAAGATAGGGTCAAGCATAAAAAAAAGATAAAGCGCCATCTCTAAAAGCTCTAAGTAAAAAGACTGAACGAAAAAGAAAGCATGATCCACATACTTGTCAGAAGAATCCAAAAATAAATTGCAGTTCCATAGGGCAAACGAAGTCAATTCAACAACCGCGATGAATCGCTAAGTATACTTGACAATCCTTTAACATGAAGCACAGGCTTAGACAGACGGCACAGGCTCACTAAAGATAGGCGGAAACTAGAAAAAATATAAACACAAAAACCATCTAAGGGAAGTATCAAGATTACAGCCTAAATATCAGAAGTCAGTGCCCAGAGCATAGTTTACATACGTTTATGGTGTATGTTGAGAAAAACATACTCCAATGGTTAGCGACAGACACGTACACGCAAGCAGCATATAGAAGTCAATAGATAAAAACTATCTAGAAGCTTGGCTGGAAACAAATAACCTAAGGAACAAAAGAATACTAAGTAAGAAAAAAGAACAACAAACTAACTGGGAAATTAGAAGCTCGACTATTAAGCCGTAAAGGTTAAACTTACAGAAAATATATGAAGGTTGACGAACAATGCCAGTTGATAGAAAAAGCGAAATAAAGCAATGTAGTGAATTATGTGTGAACAGGTAGGAACCAACTACTAGGAGCCATCACATAACCTCCAGCCAGGGGGCAACAGGGTACGGAATAGACGAGTAACCCAGGCGGCAGGAAGTATGATACTTATAGCCGAGTGTCACTAGGATTCAGGTGAGGCGAAACGGACCCCAAAATGGAAAGCGGACTGCATGAGGAAAGCGGCAGCAGTACTGAGGAAATAATATGCTTACAGTATAGACCTAGAGAGCGGACTAAGTACAAAAGAAACGTCCGCCATGATGGAACGATAGAACGCAAATCAAAATACAATTGACAGAAAAAGGTACTAAGAAAAAATAAGCGAAACTAAGTAAATCATACTGTCGCCAACACAAAACTAAAAAGGGCTGAAAAGAATACAAAACAAAACTAGAGAACTAAAAAATACAAACCATATATACAATCAGAAATAGATCAAGAACAAATAAAGAATGATAAAGTCAATAGAGGATATAAGGAATAACAATGAGGCAAGGAAAAGATGTAACTAAATACAAAATGAAGTAGCCACATAAGATAGCAATAACAAGAGTCCCTAAGACTAGAGATGCTGGAAGACTCATATCACGAAGGGGTTTAAAAGAAATGGAAAGTGCAACGGTGAATGGCCCCTAGAAATAGCACTAACAGAAATCCCAAAAACCTGAAATACTGAAAGGGAGTCAGGCCACAAAGGGACTATACAGATCCGAGTTCAGATGATAGCATTCTCCCAAGGGAGGGACTCTTTGAGTCCTTTCTCATATGTCTGAAGAGTAAAAATCCAAAATACCTCCCTCTTTCATCTAAGGGCATCGATGTTATTGTCCTTAGGGGGGTGTATGTGTTCAAGTATGATCCAGCGTAGATCTTTAACAGATTGACCACAATCAACCCAATGGGTCACCATAGGGGCTCCAAAGCGTTTATTATGTATTGCTGATTTGTGTTCACTGAATCTGACTCTGAACTCCCTGCCTGTCTCACCCACATAGCCTTTATGGCAGGGGCACAGAATGAGGTACACTACATTGCTAGTGCGGCAGTTAGTCATACTTTTAAAGGTGAAGGTCCTCTTACCCCAGGTGAGTTTATTCGTTACAAAAGCGGAATGGAATGCTATCCTTTTGATTACGAGGATAGGTTTCATTCTATACTAAGCCCACAGCACGAAACACTCTGCTACAATATACTAGCTATCATCCTCGTAACCAAAAGGATAGCATCCCATTTAGTCAATTCCTGCGCTTGCTCATGAATTGTACTACTATGCAGAACTTCGAGCTGCATGCGGATCAATTGAAGATCAAACTTCTGGACCGAGGGTACCCGCACAGACTGGTCAAAGACTCTTACAAAAGTGCAAAATATTAAGATAGAATGGCCCTACTGCAGACTAAGAAGACTAAACTAGATAACAAACTTGTCTGTGTCACCACTCATTCTAACATTAATCACAAAGTACGTCAGATAATCAATACTCAATGGCACATCCTCAATTCTGACTCACACAAAAGCACTCTTCCTAAACCTATCTTTGCGTTTCGTCGCAATAATAACTTTAGGAATGCTTTGGTTAAAGCGAAGGTACCTCAGCGGCACAGATTCGTCCAGAAATCAATTTCAGGCATCAATCCTGTTATGGGCACCCACAAATGTGGACATTGCCATGCCTGTGATTCCGCTATTGTAACGAATAAACTCACCTGGGGTAAGAGGACCTTCACCTTTAAAAGTATGACTAACTGCCACACTTGCAATGTAGTGTACCTCATTCTGTGCCCCTGCCATAAAGGCTATGTTGGTGAGACAGGCAGGGAGTTCAGAGTCAGTTTCAGTGAACACAATTCAGCAATACATAATAAACGCTTTGGAGCCCCTATGGTGACCCATTGGGTTGATTGTGGTCATTCAGTTAAAGATCTACGCTGCATCATACTTGAACACATACACCCCCCTAAGGACAATAACATTGATGCCTTTAGACGTAAGAGGGAGGTATTTTGGATTTTTACTCTTCAGGCATATGAGAAAGGACTCAATGAGTCCCTCCCTTGGGAGAATGTTATCATCTGAACTCGGTTCTGTATAGTCTCTTTGCGGCCTGACTCCCTTTCAGTATTTTAGGTTTTTGGGATTTCTGTTAGTGCTATTTCTTGGGGCCATTCACTGTTGCACTTTCCATTTCTTTTAAACCCCTTCGTGATATGAGTTTTTTCCAGCATCTCTAGTATTAGCGACTCTTGTTATTGCAATCTTATGTGGCTACTTCATTTTGTATTTAGTTACATCTTTTCCTTGCCTCATTGTTATTCCTTATATCCTCTATTGACTTTATCATTCTTTATTTGTTCTTGATCTGTTTCTGTTTGTATATATGGTTTGTATTTTTTAGTTCTCTAGTTTTGTTTTGTATTCTTTTCAGCCCTTTTTAGTTTTTTGTTGGCGACAGTATGATTTACTTAGTTTCGCTTATTTTTTCTTAGTACCTTTTTCTGTCAGTTGTATTTTGATTCGTGTTCTACCATTCCAACATGGCGGACGTTTCTTTTGTACTTAGTCCGCTCTCTAGGTCTATACTGTAAGCGTATTATTTCCTCAGTACTGCTGCCGCTTTCCCCATGCAGTCGGCTTTCCATTTCGGGGTCCGTTTCGCCTCACCTGAATCCTAGTGAAACTCGGCTATAAGTATCACACTTCCTGCCGCCTGGGTTACTCGTCTATTCCGTACCCTGTTGCCCCCTGGCTGGAGGTTACCTGATGGCTCCTAGTTGGTAAGTACGCACCGCGCCACTTTTTCTCCTGTGTAAAGTCTTCTTGTATTTAGCTCCCTACCTTTTCACACATAATTCACTACATTGCTTTATTTCGCTTTTTCAGATTGCCCGCTTAATGTGGGACTTTGTTTTGCGGTTTTTGATGTCCCAAATTTTTTTTCTTTCTATCAACTGGCATTGTTCGTCAACCTTCATATATTTTCTGTAAGTTTAACCTTTACGGCTTAATAGTCGAGCTTCTAATTCCCCAGTTAGTTTGTTGTTCTTTTTTCTTACTTAGTATTCTTTTGTTCCTTAGGTTATTTGTTTTCAGCCAAGCTTCTAGATAGTTTTTATCTATTGACTTCTATATGCTGCTTGAGTGTATGTGTCTGTCGCTAACCATTGGAGTATGTTTTTCTCAACATACACCATAAACGTATTTAAACTATGCTCTGGGCACTGACTTCTGATATTTAGGCTGTAATTTTGATACTTCCCTTAGATGGTTTTTGTGTTTATATTTTTTCTGGTTTCCGCCTATCTTTAGTGAGCCTGTGCCGTCTGTCTAAGCCTGTGCTTCATGTTAAAGGATTGTCAAGTATACTTAGCGATTCATCGCGGTTGTTGAATTGACTTCGTTTGCCCTATGGAACTGCAATTTATTTTTGGATTCTTCCGACAAATATGTGGATTATGCTTTCTTTTTCTTTCAGTCTTTGTACTTAGAGCTTTTAGAGATGGCGCTTTATCTGTTTTTTTATTCTTGATCCTATCTTTTTATTCTTTCCCACTTACCTGGTTCTTTATATACCTTATATTTTCTTGGGTTCTTGTATCTCTTTTTATCCCAATACTATATATGTATTGTCTGCACTTTCGTTTGGTGATGGATTTCTCTTTGTCTACTTATGGAATGGTCATGTGCTCTTGTTCCACTATTTGTATATTTTGAATTACTCATTACATGTGTTTTTCCCACAGGCCAACAGTTTTAAAACTTGAGTGATGCCCGACACTTTTTGATTAAATCATGGCTTTAAGTATATAATTTGTTTGTTTCTACATTTAAGAAATACTTGTTGCGCCCTGAAGAAGGAGCTCACAGAACTTCATGGGATCTCCGAAACGCGTGTCGGCGCTTTTTGTGTTGTGTATTGTATTTGTACTTCATGTATTCTTCATTGTATTGTGTTATTCATTGTCTCATTGAGTCTTTTTTTGTTATTTATTTTTGTGGTTCTTTTTCATATATGTATTGATTTGGATGAGTAAGTAATTAATTTGTTTGATTGGTTCATTTACGTTCTTGTCGGGCTTATGACATGTGTTCCCTTTTAGTGCTTGTGTTATATTATGTTTTATGAATGAAACTGTACAAAAAATAGATATATGAATATATTTTTGATAAATAAATGAAGCAAAAAAACATTTTATAAACTTACTCTTGGTCTGTGGGTATATTTAATGTAATGGACTAATAGCCTATTAATGATGCACTAGTGTGAGGGCTCAATATTATGAGCATTGAGAGAATGAGGAAAAGGATAAAGTGGAGAAAAAGAGTAAGGATTTGAAAACGTAGATGTTGTTACAGTAGCTTACGAGTGGGTCTGGAAGGGGCCGAGGCTTTGGTTCAGCTCAAAGGTCACTGGGTGCCGGTCGAGGTGTTGCGCCCTCAGGGCTGAATCAGTGTGCATATTGTAAAAAGGAGGGAAATTTGGGAAGTGAGTGTCCGGAACTGTTACAGAAACTTGCAGTACCCAGAGGGCGGGGTCCAGGAGGAAGGGGCCGTGGACAGGTTGGTCAGGATGAAGATCAGGTTGGTACTGTTCCAGCCCCACTCACCTGAATCACAGGTACTGTGGAAACAAAGAGAGTCCCATTCATCCCTACCCTGTGCCTTGACCCTCCGTGCTCATACAAATGAAAGCACGAGCGGAGAACGCACCAGGGGGGAGACAGGAATGAAAGGAGAACAATGATGGGCATATGAACACTGAACAGCTGTCCTCAGGACCTCACCAGGACTTCAGGCATACCAACAACCCATACCGGGTCACACTGCAGAAAGAGAAAACACAAACAATCAGTAGAAAAAAAAACCAGAAAAGAACAAAGCAGTGAAATACAAAAGCACCCAGAAAACAAAAAAAATCCCTTGCTCACCCCTTTCTCAATTAGGGATTAGTTTGCCACATAAACAGGAAATCAGCGTTCTCCCGAGCTATTGCTGTAGGAAAATAATGTGGTGAAGTTCCAAGATTCCATAATAGTGTTCAGGCACCAATCAGAGGATATACACTGAGGAATATTGGAGATGCGGGAAAAAACACATGAGGTAAAAAACCCGCCTTTGTTCCTCAGTACAATCAGAGTCAAGGAAGTCCATATACAAATTAAGTCTGCAGTGCACTGGGAAAAACAGAACTTACGGTAACGAGGATGAAGCTCCTCACTGACTTGACAACTAGTAGGAAGTCCCCACATCCAAGGACCCAAAGGAAGGGGAGGAGGTTGTTTGCTCCAGCTGGAACAAACAAACGCTTTTGAAAGAAACAATGAAGAAGTTCACTCCAAGCTGCGGGAACTCCGTACAACGGATGGGTGCCAGGAAAGCCGCCGGCCAGAATCCTTCCGGGGGCAAGGAACCAGAAGCGAACCCAAGCAAGGAGGAACAGGGAGGCTGCTCTCATATATGCCCCGTCCCACCTTAACAACCAACTGCGGCTGCGCAGCTGAAGCAAAAGTCCAATGCTGCATGCGGAGACAAAACAAGGAGAACCCACCCATAGAAACAGAAATGGGACAACAACGAGCATACCAAGGATGTGGAAAACAAAAGAAACCATACACACAGGAACAAGGTAGGGGAAAAAAGAAATCAGACCATAACAGGTACATCTTCAGGGAGTCATTCAGATCAAAATTATTTCGATGACCCCAGGGAAAGGCAGTGTAACCATGATGATTATGTTATGGATGAGGTTACTGGGATGTCCTATAGCTAGGGCAGCAACGGACAGGGTGAGGGACCAGTCCAAATTCCTGTAGATCAGCGTGGTTCTTATGTCACAGCAGATTTGCATGGTTCATCACTGAATTGTTTTGTGGATACAGGTGCAATGAATAGCTATGTTTCTCATTCGCTGGTCCCCGGGGCGGCCCTGTCTGGCCATAACAATGTCTTGGTAGGCTTCTCAGGCGTACTGGTTGTGTGCCCCAAATACCGACCTCTTGCTTTTACTGTTGGTCCCTTTACCGTGGACCCCCCCATTTCTCTTGACGGTAAATTGTGGGGAAAATGTATTAGGATTGTATTTGTTGAAAAAATTCCATGCCACCATCCATTGTTCCCCGGATGGTGTTTATCTGACTTTTGAACCTAATGTGGTTAATACAAAACAGTGTTTTGCGAAAGATGCACAGCTTCCTGGTGAATTTAAGGCTGTACCGTCCTCATTATGGGCCACAGGGGATGCGGATGTGGGGTTGTTACAGATACCACCAGTTTCAATATCAGTTGAAGATACTGTTGTACTTCCTCGTATTCCCCAATACAAAATATCACAGGCTGGGGAACAGGCTTTGATGCGATTATACAGGACCTCATCTAATCAGAGGTGGTAGAGGAGACAGTATCAAATGTGTGCAATAGGCCCATTCTCCCTGTTCTTAAAAAGACACCTGTAGATTCCCCTGGTCCACATCCTGATGTCTATCGTTTTGTGATTGATCTATGGGAAATAAACAAGATTGTTATTCCTCAGTTTCCAGTAGTCCCTGATATTACTGTCCTTTTGACAATGATTCCTTCCACAGCTAAATTCTTTTCTGGTATTGATTTGAAAAATGCTTTCTTTAGCATTCCAGTCCATCCAGGTAGCCGCTATTTGTTCGGCTTCGCTTTAGCTGGCAGAGGTTTCCAATTCTGAAGGGTTCCTCAGGGGTATACTGAAAGTCCTAGTATTTATAGCCAAGCTTTGAAAAGTCAATTGAATTCTCTCTCTCTTCTCACAGGTAATGTATTATTGCAGTACGTAGATGACCTTCTGATAGCCTCTGATACCGAAGAGGGTTGTCGGGTTGCCACTGTACAAGTATTAATGCATTTGGCGAAAAATGGACATAAAGTGACCTTTTCTAAATTCCAGTATTGTCAACGGCAGGTCACCTGCTGTCGAAGGAGGGCCGGAGGCTAACACCTGAGCGAGTTGATGCCATTGTCAAGATGCCTGTCCCTGGGACTCAAAGGGATGTGCATGCTTTTATAGGCATCACCTCGTACTGCCAGCACTGGATTCCTGCTTACTCTTTATTATTACAGCCTCTGCCTCGCTTGATAACTAAGGATGTGCATGAACCCTTGCTTGGACGCATGAATGCCAGCATGCTTTTGAACAATTAAAAGTCACGCTTTGCTCTGCACCTGTGCTTGGCACGCCTGATTATAAGAAGCCCTTTGTGTTGTACATACACGAAGCTGCTGGATGTGCGCTTTCTGTTTTAACACATGCCTTTGGAGGTAAGCAGAGGCTGTGTGCTTATTTTTCCGCTACGCTTGACCCTGTCCCCAGAGCCCTCCGGAGTTGTTTAAGAGCTGCCGCCGCTGCGGTGGTCTCTATTCGACAATTGGCAGGGCTAATTTTCAATCATATTCTTATAGTAAAGGTACCACATCCTGTGGATGTACTTTTGAACAAAATAGAGATGCAGCACCTTACCAGTGCTTGTATAACTGGGTACGAATTGAAATTACCACCAAAAGATGCGCCACACTGAATCCAGCCATGTTACTACCCCTCTCTTCAGAAGAAGAGGAGAAGGATGTCTATGATTGTCTGTTTAGTACAGAGGAGGAGACGAAGGGACGGGTAGACCTGACTTATGTTCCCTTATCTGATCCTCAAGGGGAACTATATGTCAATGGCTCTTGTTTCAAATTGTCAGATGGCACCACTAGAGAGGAGAGGAGTTGGCCTAACGGCTAGGGCAGTCGACCTCGAATCCGGGGAACTGGGTTCGAATCTCGGCAGTGACGCTGAACATCCTGTGATTCTGGGCAAATCACTTAATCTCCCCGTGCCTAACAAAAAAATACATATATATCTCCTCATGTACTGCAAGTGGTGCTATGTAAAGCCCTCTAATACCCGATTTGGGTCAAGTTCGCTCTATATAAAACTCTGAGAGAAAAATAAATACTACAGCGGCATATGCTATTACCACGCTGTGCACTGTAGTTGAGACGTCACGTGTTCCTCACCAATCAGTGCAAGCTGCAGCACTAATAGCTCTTTGAAAAGCAAGTGAATTAAGTGAAGGACTGACTGTCAATATTTATACTGACAGCCAGTATGCCTTCGGGGTGGACCATAATTGTGGACGCCTCTGGGCAGAGAGAGGATTCTTGACTCCACATAGGATCACAATTCAACATGGTCCGTTGATAGAGAGACTTCTGACAGCTTTGACTCTCCCCAAACTATTGGCAAAAGTCAAATGTAGTGCTCATAAAGCAATTACGGATGATACGGAGAGGGGTAAATACCTTCGCAGACCAGATAGCGAAAGAAACAGCCAGGTCAAGAACGAAGAAAATCTTTGTGGCAGGCCCTGCCAGATGGGTACCAGACGTTGGTATGTTTGAGAATTTGCTGGAAAGTTTTAGAGAGATACAGAGTGAGGCAATAGTAGAGGAGTTTGTCAGTGTGGCAAGAGAGTACAGGGTGTCTAGATGACGAAGGATGTTGGACTGATAAGCACGAGAAACAGAGATGGATGCTGCCAGATGCATATGTCCTTCCTGTAGTTACTATGGCACATGGACCGGCCTATATTAGCACCAAAGGTATTTGCAAACAGCTAGCACCAGTGTGGCAGAATGACAATATTCCAATAGTTGCTGCTCATCTAGTGAAGCACTGCATGATTTGTCTGAGACACAATCCTGTTAAGGGTATCCCTACACCTTCTGGTAATTTTGCACCCCCTTCTTTCCCTTTTGAGGTACTTCAGATGGACTATATAGAGCTACAGGAGTTAATAATTTGAAGTATGTGTTAGTGGTAGTGTGTGCGTTTAGTAAATGGATTGAAGCTTATCCAACAAAAGAGAATACTGCCATGGCGACGGAGAGTTTGTCCCGCACTACGGCTTGCCCCATTTGATCTGGAGTGACAACAGAAGTCACTTCAATGTGAAGGTGATTCAATTGGTGTGCGATGGTTTGCATATCAAACAAAAATCCCATGCGACTAATCACCCTCAGTCAGCAGATTTAGTTGAGAAGTACAATGGATTCTCAAACTAAAATTGGCAAAAATTAAGAAAGTACTGGGTTGCAATGGCCAAATGCTTTACCTCTTGCCCTAATGTCTACCAGAATGACTGCCCATTCTAGAACAGGATTACTGGTTTGGAGCCTAGATGGAAGGGACCTTATTTGGTCCTCATCACAACGAGGACGGCAGTGAGAGTGGAAGGTCGGAAGCACTGGATCCATGCTTCACACTGTAGACGGGTGCCGCTTCCGCTTCCCTACGACGCCTGGGTGCGTGATGACATTGGAGACCACGAAACTGAAAATGTCCCGAGATTCCTTCCATTCTCCGACGCCCAACCAGTTTGGACGCAGACAGAGGAGGAAAATGAGGCTGGTTTGAATGCGGCAGTTCCCCCACAAATTAGAGCTGCTCAGGGTTCCGCTGCATCTCAGTCCCCGGGGGCCCCTGAATTTCAGATTCTTCTTCGAGATGAGACCGTGCCTAGAGTAGAAAGGTACAATTTGCATCCTCGAAGGAAAGATAGTGCACCGAAAGAGAAGTGAGTGTAGTTAGGTATGGACTTTATTGGATAAGATTAGTGCCAATGCCTCCTTGTTTCTGCACTTTGCCAAATTTACCGGCCTATGTACTCCAACACTGCTTCATAATCAGACTGCATCATGTTCATAGCATCAGGATGATAATGCATGTACACCATAGAAAACAACTGGAACCAGGCCTCTCAGCTACCTAAATATGACAGGGGCAATGACACCAGCAAATCATTCTAGTGCACAATGGAGGGGAGTAACACACACACACAACAATTCGTAGCATTAGTGGTACTGTGTACCTGATGAAGCATCTGCAGGAAAGCGTTCTTGGTATAAGTCTGTCTATGTCTCTCTTTATGTGGGGCCAGTGTAATGAACAGGTGCTCAGGTGGAACTGGGGTAGTCCTTACCAGAGTGTACACAGGATGCTGTTCTTCTAAATACCAGACGACCCCAAATAGTGTTAGCGTTACTATGAGGATGACTACTACCACTACTACCCTACTCCCAGTAGACCAACTAGACCACACAGGACCATTCTGCTGTAATGAAGAGGCCACCAGGGGCTGTTCCTCCTTCATGACTGCACAGCCAAATGGGTACATAGAAAGAAACCTTAGGAATTGGAGCCACAAAAATACAACCATCTTCAGTGTCCGAAGCCACAAGGAGGTCGTCAACATACTGCAACAGCACATTACCAGGGGGAAGAGTCCAATTGAGCTTTCAAAGCTTGGTTATAGATACTAGGACTTTCTGTATAGCCTTGTGGAGCACAGCAGAATCTAAAGCTCCTGTCGGCTATTGCAAATCCAAACAGATACTATCTGTATGGACTGGAATGCAGAAGAAAGCATTCTTTAAATCGATCACGGAAAATAATTTTGCTGACGGGGGAATCATTGGCAAAATCGCGGTAATGTCTGGAACCACAGGGTACTGGGGAACCACTGTTTTGTTTACCGCTCTAAGGTCAATTACAAAGCGGTAAACATCAGGGTGGGCCTCAGACGAATCCAAGGGTATCTTTTTAAGAATAGGAAGAATAGGGCTATTACACACATTTACCACTGTCTCTTCAACCACACCAGATTTAATCACATCCTGTATTATATGCAATAAGGCCTTTTCTCCTGCCTGGGATATCTTGTACTGGGGAATACATGGCAATACAGAATTGTCCTTAATCTGTATAGAGACTGGTGGGATCTGGAGTAACTCCACATCCGTGTCTCCTGTAGCCCACAGTGTACGTGGCATATCTTTAAACTCAGCAGGGAGGGGGCCATCCTTTGCAAGGCATTGCTTGGTGCGGACCACTTGCGGTCAACTAGTCATGTAAACACTGTCTGGAGAACAAAAAATTGTCGCATGTAACCTTTTTAATAAATCCAATCCCAACAAATTCTCTCCACAATTTGACGTTAATAAAAATGGTGAATCAACCATAAAGGGGCCAATAGTGAGACCAAGGGGCTTGGAAATGGGGCTAACATCCAGCACGTCTGAGAAACCCACCAAAACATTGTTTTGGCCAGACAGCTGCCCCCCGTACCAGTGAACGGGAAACAGAGCTATTCATAGCCCCTGTATCAACTAAAAATTTCTTGGTCGTACCTTGCAAATCCGCAGTGACATAGGATCCGCGCTGATCTACAGGCACCGGGACTGGTCCCTTGACCTGGATCTGGCTATCCTAGCTGTGAGACAACCCCATCCATGTCATAGTCATCATGATAGTACTGCCTCCCTCGGGTTTGTCAAAATAGTTCCCGCTCTGTCTATTAGATGATGTGTTCTCTGACCGCATCTCTCCATGGCCTCCTCCTCCTCTTCCACGTCCTCTAAACCCCCGACCTCTCGGGCCTCACCTTTCTGCAATAACTCTGGGCACTCATTCCGTCAATGTCCCTCCAGCTTGCAATATGCATATTGGTTTAGCCCAATGGGTGCACTCAAAGTACCACCCCTGTTAGACCGGGGCAGCCGCTGGGCCGAACTTGAACCTCTTCCTCTTCCCCTCGCAACTTGCTGCATCGAGACCCTCGTCTTCAAATCCTTTGACTTTTTCTCCACCTTTTCTTTGTCCTCATTCTCTCTATGTCCGTAGTACTGTGCCATAGTCAAAATCACTGATGGGGATGAGGTCATCCAAATACTTTGCGGGGAGCCTGCAACCTAGTTGCAATCTCGGGAAGCAAGTTAATGACAAATCTGTTGACAAACAAAAAAAACTCCACCCTCCTGTGATAGGTCCTGACCACAAAAGTCTAAAAGCACCCCTTCAAATCTAGTAAAGAAATCAGACACACTTTCATCCTTCTTCTGAATACACGCAGTCAATTTATCCCAATCTACTCGCCTTGGCGGGATAGGGGAGTGCATGTAAGTGATAATATGCCCGGCAAAGCTAGGAGCTCGGCTTTCGGCTTCTCGCCGGGCTAACGCTCCTATCCCAAGCCTTAATCTCATCCCATGTGCCACCCAACTCCAGTGCATGATCCTGTATATGAACCTGCCTCCATATATCTGCCCGTACCAGCAGGCCGAAAAATAGAAAAATAACTCTATATTAGCTAATGTCATCACTGTGGAGGAGGCCGCCTTCGTCAACCCTTTATAATATGCAATAGGGTTTTACTGAGGGTCCGGCAACTGGCTCTTTAGGGATAAGACCTCGCTCCTCTTCCAAGGAGTATAGATCCATTGTTCCTGAAACCGAGTGTTGACTCGTGGTCTAATGACAGTGTCCATGGAGTCGCGCAGTTCTGGTAGTTTAAGATGGAAAATGGGATGGGCCTCCCTCATGGGATGCTGTGTCCCTATCGTCGGAACCTTTTGGAGCAATCTGCCCCGGTAACCCACCAATGTCATTCCATTACTAAAAACCTCATTGGGAGCCACAATGGTAGCATATACCCTGTCCCGTATTTCATAGATGATCTGCGGTGCAACACCCTGAAAACACTGCTCTCACAATCCTATCAACGTAGCCGACATATGCTTAAGAGCATGCTGCTGTATGAAGAGCTCATAATCTTTCATCACACTCCACACATCTTCCACACTATAAATTGCATTCCGGGCCCACTGAGCTGCATGATTTGCCACCATTTGCTTTTCCTCATCACCCACAGCAGAAGGCACCAACATTTTCTCCATACGGTCTTGTGCTGCTGCCCGATTCCCTTCATGTATCCCACGTACAGGGGTCTCGCCAATCGGCAATGCTTGGGGTGTCATACTTGAGGGAGAAAGGGCAGACGAGGAGACAGGTATCATCATGAAAGGGGACAGTATTGTAGGAGTGAAAGGGGGTGTAGTGGTAGATGCAGAGTCAATAGACAGAATAGGAGCGCTATCGGCTCCCGCCCATGTTACTTGCGTGAGCAGAGAGGAAGCAGGCAGGGCTGAGGCCGAAGCAGTTTGGCCGGAGGCGGAAATACTAGAGAGAGTGGCACCAGGGGCCAGGGACTGGGATGTTGAAACCTGTGGGCATAGTCGCTCAGAAGCATAAGGTGGAGGAGGGTGAGAATCCAATAACTCTTCAACAAAATCATCACCTTCCTCTCCAGTAACATAACATTTATCAGTCTGTAATCGAAACTTTCTATCTGCACATTCTATGCTCTGCTCTACCTTTTCCCTTTCATAGGCCACTGCTTTCTGCGCTATCGTTTGCGTCTGTCTCTACCAGGCCTCTTTCTCTGCTCTCATACTCCATTGCTTTGCTTCCTTCCGCCATACTCTTAGAGAATCTAACATCGACTGCCTGCTCTTTTTGGCGAACAATTTGTCCTGCAAGAAATTCAATTTTTGTTAATCAAACGAGCCAGTAAGTGGCCAATGTAACTTAGCACTGTCCCTCGTATATGTATTCCACAATGGGCTAAACATAATAGGGCCAATACCATGCTTGATGACATCGAAATTTGGGGAACCCCCCGGAGGCGCAGGCTAGCTCTCTTCCAGTCGGGCATCAGTAGAACAACATCGACATCCAAAACATCCTAACTTACTTAAACAAGGCATCTTAATATAAGACACATACGCTGTCCCCAACGGACAAGTATGACACCAACAAAAATAATAAAAGGAAAAATAAACAAGAGAAAAATTGTTCAAGTACCAAACCAAAACTGTCCAAAAACCGCCCACTGCAGTCTGGAGACTGTACCAAGTTCAAGAAGATAGGCTCTAGCCCCAGACCTTTTCAAGAGAAGACTAAATTACCAGTTGGCCTGGCAGATTGTTCACAAACACTCTGTGTCTTTTAAAAGGGTCCGCAGACCCACCAAGTTCAAACTAAGACAGCCGTTCAAGAATGACGCCATTTTTCCAAGAATAAAATCACTCACCTGGTGCACACAGGTCAAGTCAAGTTATTCTCCACTGCCGACTCTTTGGACCAAATGGTCAACTCCAAGGTTTCGCCTTCTCAGAACTCCAGCCGGTGACCACTAGAGGTGGAGTAGCCCAATCAGAAGGGCGGGGCAGCTGTGAGAACCAAGCTCGATCGTGTGGGGTACCCCTATCCGCCCAACCGACCGGATGCAACCCCGACTCTGCAACCCATTTGCGGGTGAGTCGGGTCACCTTGTGGGGTCCCTGTTTGGGCGCCAACTGAAGGAAGTGGTC
This sequence comes from Triturus cristatus, assembly GCF_964204655.1. Taxonomy (NCBI): domain Eukaryota; kingdom Metazoa; phylum Chordata; class Amphibia; order Caudata; family Salamandridae; genus Triturus; species Triturus cristatus. The sequence continues at coordinate 1,363,592,681 of NC_140590.1, forward strand.
CTTGGGGGCCATCCGGGTTACTTACAACCACCTGCTATGCCTTCCTAAGAATGAAGAGTCGGTCAGACAGTAGAGAATACAAACAAGCTTTATTAGCAATACTCTGCAGAGGAGTCCAATCTGACCTGCACCCTAAGATGTCTGCCGAGGGACTGACCCCCCAACAGTCTGCAACACGTAATGATTCTTCCCAAGACCCTCCAACCATGCCCACAGTGGAAAGTTACCAGCCTGGGCCGAATATGAACAAAAGAGGCACAGAAAGACGGACTACCACCTGACAGATGGGTTCATGCTTTCTGCAACTCAAGGTTACCACGCTGAGTCTCAGCGTCTCCTAACATGGGAGCAAAGCTACACACTCAGATAGGTATGCGAGGGCAGAATAGCCTATTTATCAGTAAGTCGGGAAGCAGCCTTGAACAGAAGAGAAAATAATAACGAAGTACAGTGTTCTGCTGAGGCTAGCAATACGAATAATGAGGCCTAGTTCAGGTACACCCTAAGCATCCTAATGAGGGTTACGAAATACAAAATGGAGTCACACTCGCTAACTGAAGCCTGCACATTACGGGGATAACTCATTGGGTTGCATAACATGAATACAAATGGTGTCTATTTAGCTACACACTTCTAGCCTAATATAACATGAGACAAGTGCATTGCAGGAATGGGATTTTCAAACCTAACACTGAAGTTACTTCATCATGCGTTCAGACTAGCTCTTCAGATCGTAGCAAAAGAGCCACATATTTTAATGTATTTTTAGACACACATTGTACATTTTTGGGGGATAACACAGCTTGTTACCCCACTGATTCAGTCACAAGTTTATGGACAGCCTACCCCTTGTCATTGGTGAATTATACATATGTTCGTCCTCCTCAATTTGTAGAAGTAAAGAGTGAATTCGGTCTGGGATATCCTGCACCTTCCCTATATTATAGAAAGCCGAGAGGAACAGGGTACCCTGGATGCATGTTTGAAATGTATTGTGGTGATTTGTACCTTGGTAAAAAAGAATATCACCCTGACAGGTTGGCACTATCAAGATCTGACTGTTACACAAGAGGCTGGTTTTTATCCTACGTGTTGCCCTGAAATAAACAGTCCTGACTCTTATTTGTATCTAAATAGTTCTGGAGAAGTAGTGTATAAACATTTACTGCGTTTAGGACAAAAGGATGATCCTAGTATGAAAGGAATGAATACTAGATATGCCCCATTAGATTATCAAGGTCCACTTTATGCACACCCGGGTTTTTATTTTTTATCAAATGGCACATATTCTAATATGTACAACGGTACAGAGGATGTAGCTTTAGGAATGGTGTTACCTCTTGGGGTACCTTGTAGGTACAGCAGACCAAATATAAGATGGGTAAAAAGAACATTGACCAAGGAATTCTGTGAGGGAGTTACCGATTTGGAAGTGAATAATTATAGTAACGGTATCACTTTTGGATATATTCTTTCCTCTATTATTACCTATTATCTAACTGTACAGTGGCAGCCGTACGGGAAATCACGCCTCAGTTGGCAAGTATGAGCATTTACTCTGAACAGATGAGCTATGCAGTTGATTTTATTCTAGCCAAAACCGGTGGTGCATGTACAATAATAGGAGAATAGTGTGTGGTCGGTATTACGAATATGACAAAAAATATTACACAGCATATTTTAGACATTTTGGAAAATGTAAAAGGAATGGGGAGCAGAAATTGGAGCTGGTCTCTGTTCGGTGATTGTGGATAGATTTTAGAAAAGGTGATATATTTAATTGTCCTTTTAATATGCTGCTGTGTTTTGATTCAATGCCTTCCCTTATGTTGGTCATTTTGTACTACTTATCTCACTCCCAAAAGAGTTTCAATTCATGATACAAATGCAACCATATTGCTTCAAAAGGAGCTTGATACCTTCATGCAGCTGGACGAGGGGGTATTTGGTTCAACTACATCCCTCGCAGGTTCTGTCCCTGATGCAACTTGTACTGAAAATGTGTAGTGTTATATTTTTCTTTATTTTGGTTATATTCATATACATATTCGTATCTGATATATTGTCTGTATAGCTATATTTTCCTGTCCTCTGCTAGAATTGTAAAGACCCTTACCTGATAGCAAGAATAAAGGTCATCCGTATTAGCATAACATGCTAAAATGAGGGCCTGATAGAATTGAAATGAAATATGCTCACCTTATTCGTGTTTTACTCAAATTTATGTTAGCATGTATATGGCTAATACGTTATATCTGTATACTGTGTGTAGACGCAACCAGTAAATACAGATGTTGCGTTAGTTAGGTTGACATCTGTGCCACCATTTTAACTCTCGAAGATGCCATTTTCTTTCCCAGACGACCTTGGATAGTAGATAGCTTGTGCCAGGCTGTGGAATCGAAACTTATGTTCTGTGCCCCCACTGAGACTAACCACTCCTGAGGCGAGATAGCCGGGAGACGTACCTGATTTTAAAAAAATACTTTTAAAATTGTGGTGTTTTGTTAAAGGGTTGCACTGTTTTTAGAAAGATAGCGTTTTTAACCGAAAATCGCATTTTTTAAACTGTTGCACAATACCCCAGAGCACTCCCCCACCTCACCTGTTGAGAACTCCCCGCGCTGCCGATTTCAGGGCTGCGGCGGGTCGGAGTTCTTGGCGCCAAAATCGGAGCGAGCACAAGCCACGCCCACCGACGCAGGCCACGCCCCCTTCGCTAGACCTTAAGAGCGAGAGGAACACAGGGCGCTGCCAGAGACTAACCACTCCTGAGGCGAGATAGCCGGGAGACGTACTTGATTTTAAAAAAATACTTTTAAAATTGTGGTGTTTTGTTAAAGGGTTGCACTGTTTTTAGAAAGATAGCGTTTTTAACCGAAAATCGCATTTTTTAAACTGTTGCACAATACCCCAGAGCACTCCCCCACCTCACCTGTTGAGAACTCCCCGCGCTGCCGATTTCAGGGCTGCGGCGGGTCGGAGTTCTTGGCGCCAAAATCGGAGCGAGCACAAGCCACGCCCACCGACGCAGGCCACGCCCCCTTCGCTAGACCTTAAGAGCAAGAGGAACACAGGGCGCTGCCAGAGACTAACCACTCCTGAGGCGAGATAGCCGGGAGACGTACTTGATTTTAAAAAAATACTTTTAAAATTGTGGTGTTTTGTTAAAGGGTTGCACTGTTTTTAGAAAGATAGCGTTTTTAACCGAAAATCGCATTTTTTAAACTGTTGCACAATACCCCAGAGCACTCCCCCACCTCACCTGTTGAGAACTCCCCGCGCTGCCGATTTCAGGGCTGCGGCGGGTCGGAGTTCTTGGCGCCAAAATCGGAGCGAGCACAAGCCACGCCCACCGACGCAGGCCACGCCCCCTTCGCTAGACCTTAAGAGCGAGAGGAACACAGGGCGCTGCCAGAGACTAACCACTCCTGAGGCGAGATAGCCGGGAGACGTACTTGATTTTAAAAAAATACTTTTAAAATTGTGGTGTTTTGTTAAAGGGTTGCACTGTTTTTAGAAAGATAGCGTTTTTAACCGAAAATCGCATTTTTTAAACTGTTGCACAATACCCCAGAGCACTCCCCCACCTCACCTGTTGAGAACTCCCCGCGCTGCCGATTTCAGGGCTGCGGCGGGTCGGAGTTCTTGGCGCCAAAATCGGAGCGAGCACAAGCCACGCCCACCGACGCAGGCCACGCCCCCTTCGCTAGACCTTAAGAGCGAGAGGAACACAGGGCGCTGCCAGAGACTAACCACTCCTGAGGCGAGATAGCCGGGAGACGTACTTGATTTTAAAAAAATACTTTTAAAATTGTGGTGTTTTGTTAAAGGGTTGCACTGTTTTTAGAAAGATAGCGTTTTTAACCGAAAATCGCATTTTTTAAACTGTTGCACAATACCCCAGAGCACTCCCCCACCTCACCTGTTGAGAACTCCCCGCGCTGCCGATTTCAGGGCTGCGGCGGGTCGGAGTTCTTGGCGCCAAAATCGGAGCGAGCACAAGCCACGCCCACCGACGCAGGCCACGCCCCCTTCGCTAGACCTTAAGAGCAAGAGGAACACAGGGCGCTGCCAGAGACTAACCACTCCTGAGGCGAGATAGCCGGGAGACGTACTTGATTTTAAAAAAATACTTTTAAAATTGTGGTGTTTTGTTAAAGGGTTGCACTGTTTTTAGAAAGATAGCGTTTTTAACCGAAAATCGCATTTTTTAAACTGTTGCACAATACCCCAGAGCACTCCCCCACCTCACCTGTTGAGAACTCCCCGCGCTGCCGATTTCAGGGCTGCGGCGGGTCGGAGTTCTTGGCGCCAAAATCGGAGCGAGCACAAGCCACGCCCACCGACGCAGGCCACGCCCCCTTCGCTAGACCTTAAGAGCAAGAGGAACACAGGGCGCTGCCAGAGACTAACCACTCCTGAGGCGAGATAGCCGGGAGACGTACTTGATTTTAAAAAAATACTTTTAAAATTGTGGTGTTTTGTTAAAGGGTTGCACTGTTTTTAGAAAGATAGCGTTTTTAACCGAAAATCGCATTTTTTAAACTGTTGCACAATACCCCAGAGCACTCCCCCACCTCACCTGTTGAGAACTCCCCGCGCTGCCGATTTCAGGGCTGCGGCGGGTCGGAGTTCTTGGCGCCAAAATCGGAGCGAGCACAAGCCACGCCCACCGACGCAGGCCACGCCCCCTTCGCTAGACCTTAAGAGCGAGAGGAACACAGGGCGCTGCCAGAGACTAACCACTCCTGAGGCGAGATAGCCGGGAGACGTACTTGATTTTAAAAAAATACTTTTAAAATTGTGGTGTTTTGTTAAAGGGTTGCACTGTTTTTAGAAAGATAGCGTTTTTAACCGAAAATCGCATTTTTTAAACTGTTGCACAATACCCCAGAGCACTCCCCCACCTCACCTGTTGAGAACTCCCCGCGCTGCCGATTTCAGGGCTGCGGCGGGTCGGAGTTCTTGGCGCCAAAATCGGAGCGAGCACAAGCCACGCCCACCGACGCAGGCCACGCCCCCTTCGCTAGACCTTAAGAGCGAGAGGAACACAGGGCGCTGCCAGAGACTAACCACTCCTGAGGCGAGATAGCCGGGAGACGTACTTGATTTTAAAAAAATACTTTTAAAATTGTGGTGTTTTGTTAAAGGGTTGCACTGTTTTTAGAAAGATAGCGTTTTTAACCGAAAATCGCATTTTTTAAACTGTTGCACAATACCCCAGAGCACTCCCCCACCTCACCTGTTGAGAACTCCCCGCGCTGCCGATTTCAGGGCTGCGGCGGGTCGGAGTTCTTGGCGCCAAAATCGGAGCGAGCACAAGCCACGCCCACCGACGCAGGCCACGCCCCCTTCGCTAGACCTTAAGAGCAAGAGGAACACAGGGCGCTGCCAGAGACTAACCACTCCTGAGGCGAGATAGCCGGGAGACGTACTTGATTTTAAAAAAATACTTTTAAAATTGTGGTGTTTTGTTAAAGGGTTGCACTGTTTTTAGAAAGATAGCGTTTTTAACCGAAAATCGCATTTTTTAAACTGTTGCACAATACCCCAGAGCACTCCCCCACCTCACCTGTTGAGAACTCCCCGCGCTGCCGATTTCAGGGCTGCGGCGGGTCGGAGTTCTTGGCGCCAAAATCGGAGCGAGCACAAGCCACGCCCACCGACGCAGGCCACGCCCCCTTCGCTAGACCTTAAGAGCAAGAGGAACACAGGGCGCTGCCAGAGACTAACCACTCCTGAGGCGAGATAGCCGGGAGACGTACTTGATTTTAAAAAAATACTTTTAAAATTGTGGTGTTTTGTTAAAGGGTTGCACTGTTTTTAGAAAGATAGCGTTTTTAACCGAAAATCGCATTTTTTAAACTGTTGCACAATACCCCAGAGCACTCCCCCACCTCACCTGTTGAGAACTCCCCGCGCTGCCGATTTCAGGGCTGCGGTGGGTCGGAGTTCTTGGCGCCAAAATCGGAGCGAGCACAAGCCACGCCCACCGACGCAGGCCACGCCCCCTTCGCTAGACCTTAAGAGCGAGAGGAACACAGGGCGCTGCCAGAGACTAACCACTCCTGAGGCGAGATAGCCGGGAGACGTACTTGATTTTAAAAAAATACTTTTAAAATTGTGGTGTTTTGTTAAAGGGTTGCACTGTTTTTAGAAAGATAGCGTTTTTAACCGAAAATCGCATTTTTTAAACTGTTGCACAATACCCCAGAGCACTCCCCCACCTCACCTGTTGAGAACTCCCCGCGCTGCCGATTTCAGGGCTGCGGCGGGTCGGAGTTCTTGGCGCCAAAATCGGAGCGAGCACAAGCCACGCCCACCGACGCAGGCCACGCCCCCTTCGCTAGACCTTAAGAGCGAGAGGAACACAGGGCGCTGCCAGAGACTAACCACTCCTGAGGCGAGATAGCCGGGAGACGTACTTGATTTTAAAAAAATACTTTTAAAATTGTGGTGTTTTGTTAAAGGGTTGCACTGTTTTTAGAAAGATAGCGTTTTTAACCGAAAATCGCATTTTTTAAACTGTTGCACAATACCCCAGAGCACTCCCCCACCTCACCTGTTGAGAACTCCCCGCGCTGCCGATTTCAGGGCTGCGGCGGGTCGGAGTTCTTGGCGCCAAAATCGGAGCGAGCACAAGCCACGCCCACCGACGCAGGCCACGCCCCCTTCGCTAGACCTTAAGAGCAACAGAACACAGGGCGCTGCCAGAGACTAACCACTCCTGAGGCGAGATAGCCGGGAGACGTACTTGATTTTAAAAAAATACTTTTAAAATTGTGGTGTTTTGTTAAAGGGTTGCACTGTTTTTAGAAAGATAGCGTTTTTAACCGAAAATCGCATTTTTTAAACTGTTGCACAATACCCCAGAGCACTCCCCCACCTCACCTGTTGAGAACTCCCCGCGCTGCCGATTTCAGGGCTGCGGCGGGTCGGAGTTCTTGGCGCCAAAATCGGAGCGAGCACAAGCCACGCCCACCGACGCAGGCCACGCCCCCTCCCTCCCACTAGAAAATGTGCCCTCCACAAACGCGCAGCGGACGCGCGCAGCGGGCGCGACGATGGCGCGCCGAAGGCGAGCCCGTCTGCGCCCGTCCGCGCCAAGACCGGGCCTAGGGCCATATCCCCTATTCAAAATAACCCCGACAAAATACTGTGGAAATACTCCAGCCAGGAACTTAGAGGGATGAGAACAAACATCACATGCGATCAAATGGAGCCACACAAAGAAGGTAAGAAATGTCTGTCTTGCCCACTCACATTCGACTTTCTTCCTGTTAGAAATATGGATAAAGCCCAGATTCCAAGATATAGAAACCATATTTTGAAAACAGGTTTGATTAATGCCAGGTCATTGGTCAAACATAATATTCAGACAGCCGAACTATTAGATGAACAAAATATTGATATAATGTTCATTACCGAAACATGGGCAGACGAGGCATCAGACGCTGATCTGGCCTTAGCAATTCCGGAGGGATACTCTTTCTATAGAGCTGACAGAAAAATAAAACGGGGAGGAGGGTTAGCAATCATAGCAAAGGAAGGTTTCAGAATTAAAACCTCGCATAAAGGTAGCACCCCAGACTGCGAAACGTTAACCTTCCAAATAAAAATTACAAACAATTACACGTTTAATGGAATACTAATATATAGACCACCTAGTGCAAAAACTCCCTTAATAGACTTGTTAAGTCCATTTCTTGAATCTAGTGTGTCATGCCCAGACTATACCATCTTGGGTGATTTCAATTTGCATCTAGAGAAAAATTTAGATCCTAAGATAGCAGCATTCATTGATGCAATGGCAAATTTCGACCTGAAACAGAAAGTAGAATTAGGTACCCACAATGCCGGACATACGATAGATGGTATCTTCACATCATGTCAGAACTTTACCAAAATTGACACTCTCCCAATCCCATGGTCAGACCACAAACTAGTAAGATTTACTCTAGAAGTTAAAGAAGACACTGGAAGACCGGTGGAACATATTAAACAAGTAACCTACCGTGACTGGTCTAAAATTGACAACCAAGCATTCATAGAAAAACTTCAAATATCCCAACCCACATTTGACGATAACAGTAATTTAGCCTGCAAACAATTTAATGAATGGATAGACAAGGCAGTCAATCTGACAGTCCCACAAAAAAAGGCTACTCTTAAAAGAAAAACCCCCTCACAACCATGGTTCTCAGAAGCCCTAAAAACACAAAAACAAACATGTAGAAGAGCCGAGAAAAAATGGAGAAATAATTATGATACGCAACTCAGACAAGAATACAAAAATACCCTAAACAGCTACAAAAAACTAATAATAGTAGAAAAAAGTAAATACTTCGTTAAAAAGATCAACGAGTCAAAAAACTCCAGCAAAACCCTTTTTGACACCGTCAAAAAACTATCAAAGTTCGAAAACAACAACCCAGAAGCACTGTCATCAGACTTCTGTAATATACTAGGAGATTTCTTCGTGAATAAAGTCTCATCAGTATACGAATCCTTCAAAAATCAGAACACTGAGACAATAGAAGGGGACACATCACAGCCACTAACTCAACGAAATCAATCAGTTTTTAGATTTACACCACCTACAGCTGAACAGATTGAGAAAGAGATCCACACTACCAACTCGGGCAGCCCAATGGACCCCTGTCCACCCAAAATAATGCAGGTATGTTCCATACAACTAAGCCTAGTATTAGAAAAATTATTCGCCAAAATTATTAATACCAATATCTTCCCAGATGACTGGAAGATGATATCTATCAGGCCACTGCTGAAAAAACCCAACCTAGATTACGAAGATCCCAGCAATTATAGACCCATAGCCAGGATCCCTTTTGCCGCAAAAATCTTGGAGAAACTGTTAAATAAACAGCTATCGCAACATCTGACGGACGGAGATTGGCTGGATCACTCCCAGTTCGGTTTCCGGGCAGAACACGGGACGGAGACAGCCCTGATTACAGCAGTGGAAGAGCTTAGGCAAATAATGGACAATGGATCGAAGGCCGCCTTGATATTACTCGACCTATCGGCGGCCTTCGACACGGTCAGCCACGAAATCCTCATCACACGGTTAAAAACAGCACACATACATGACACAGCATGCGCTCTCACAGCCTCCTACCTAGAGAACAGAACTTTCTCAGTAGAATTAGGAGAAGCGAAATCCAAGCTGTTCAAGCTACCATGCGGAGTCCCGCAGGGCTCATCGATGAGCCCTACCCTCTTTAATTTATATGTAGCCCCACTGGCACAAATAATAAGGAACAACGGCTTCACTCCTATATCCTACGCCGATGACACCCAAATTGTGGTGTCAATAAGCAAGGAGGTACAGGACACAGCAGAAAAATTTCAAATCTGCATGACAAAAATCAGTCAATGGATGAGAATGAACTGCTTGAAGCTAAACGGGGACAAGAGTGAGGTCATGATACTAGGAAGAGACACAAACATTTGGTCCCCCTTATGGTGGCCTAAAGATATGGGAAGATGCCCAGAGTCGTCAGAAAAGGTAAAAAACCTAGGGGTCTTGTTAGACAATAACCTTTCTTTCGACGCTCAAGCCAGCAAACTAGCTTCGTCACTATGGTACATTCTAAAAATGATTAAAAAAATTCTACCATACTTACCGTATGATTCACGCAAGACAGTGGTAACGGCACTAGCCTTGTCCAGATTGGATTACGGGAACGGCTTATATGCCGGAGCAAGGAAGAAAATTCTAATTAAGCTGCAACGCCTGCAGAATGCAGCAGCCAGGCTGATATTAGGAATACCAAAATTCGAACAAGTAAGCCATAAACTAAAAAGCCTGCACTGGCTACCAATTGCAAGTAGGATACATTTTAAATCATTATGCTTGGCATATAAGGCACTAAACGGAACTGGATCACAATTTCTAAAATCACATCTGCAACTATATGAGCCAAACAGACTACTTCGATCCAGCCAAATGAAATGCATCAGGGTCCCTAGAGTTCGGAAAACCAACTGGGGTGGAAGAAGCTTCTTGTTACACGCAGCAAGAATATGGAACAAACTACCACTAGACATAAAAACCAGCCCATCCCTGATATCCTTCAGAAAGGAAGTCAAAACATGGCTTTTCTCCACACAGCCTTAGTCATCATCATCAGACCCAGTGGTATATCTCAGCGCCAAGACGCCCTCGGGCAATCGCGCGCTATACAAATAGATAAATCAAATCAAATCAAATCAAATCATTGTGTTACAACAGCTACCAGTACTTTTCCATAATAGGCAGGTCTTTGTGGGCTCCGCAACCTACATAATGTAACTTTATGCTTGTTAGAGTCAGTCCCTCGTCAGCCATCATAGGAGGCTGGTCAGACTGGACTCCACTGCAGTGTACTTTATTAATAAACTAGTTTGCTTGTATGCTTGTATTCTCTACTGGGTCATCGACTCTTCATTGTTTGGAAGGCAAGAGGAGGTCAAGAGTGACCCGGGTGACCCTAGTAGGTCACTTCCTTCAGTAGAACGAAGCACCCCCACATTCTTGGTGATACAGACCCCCCTAATGTAGGACTTAAATGCCTCCCAGAGCATCAAGTGTTAGGAGACAGATCCAGTATTCAATGAAAGTATTCTACGATAGCATCTCAAACTTCTATCCAAAACACCTCCTCTTGCAGTGCATTATTTGGGAACCACAAGGACTTCAAGGGTGGTGTAAAGTGGGGGGCTCTTCAGAGACAGCAAGATTAGTGAGTTGTCTGATTATGTACGAGGGAAATTATCAACATTAGAAACCATGAGTAACAGGTCAGGGGTGAGATACCAATGGTCTATACATGACCATGTACCGTGAGAGGCGGAATTAAAAAGTGTAGCCTCTACCGAGCGAATTTCTGGATCGCCAGGCATCAGCGAGGTGAAAGGATCTCAAAATGGTGGACAACGCTTGTATTGCACAGGGTTTGTATACGTGGCCTGTGCCAGTGGAGTCCAGGGAGGGACAGAGGGTCAAATTGAAGTCACCACCCATAAGAATACAGTCATAGTGCAAGCGAGTAATGTGTGTGGAAATATTTTTGAAAGAAATCATGTGCGTTCACATTTGGGGCATAAACATTGACCTGTGTTAAGACTTTAGCAGCTAAAGTGCCGAAAACCAATAGGTAGCTGCCACCGGTATCCACTCACACCTACCGCATGACAAATGGGACCCTTCTGTGGATTAGAATGCAAACACCTCTAGAATAGGTGCTATAGCTAGCAAAGCGGATATTCCCCCAGGTTGAGGCTTGGGGGTTGGAGGAGTTCGGTGCACAATGGGTCTCCTGAATAAATGCCAGTTGGATGTCATGTCTGGACAGGAATGACAACACTTGCCTCCTCTTGCGGGGTTAGTCAATCCCCTGGCATTCTAAGTCATACATCTTACGGCCAACACCCCATCCCCACTAGTCGGCGGTCTCATGAGTGTGAAGGTAAATGTATGGCAGTAAACATGCATCAACGATATAACATTTCATGGTGTGCAGAGTAGTACATCCTTTGTAAGAAAAAGGGGGGAACAGTGCAACAAAAGAATGGAAAAAAACATACCTCCTCCAACACAGAATAGTAAACAAACAACATTCGGAGAAACCCATAAGCATCCCAACAACAAGGAAGAAAATGTAAGCAATCAAGCTGAGTACTCCTAGGGGAGTGGCAACACTCTGAAGGAGAAATGCCAATAGTCAGTAATCTTAGCACAGTATATACCGGCCTGTCAAGCTATATGAGCAATGGTAAGAGTATAATAGCGCCTCAGCATAGGGCGTCCAGGCACTGGAAACGATGTGGGTCATTGTGCCCCAATACAGTTCCAATGTTTATGTATCCACGAGAAGGCAGCCTACGGGTTCTCGGAAACTTGGGCAGGCGAGAAGGAGGACAGTCTGTCACCAGGCACTCTAGTCCCAACAACATGTTTCTTGCAAAAAGTGGCGACATCTGCAGGAGGCTCAGAAATATGATGTTTACCATTCATCTGGACCTGCAAGCGGGCAGGGTACAGCATGGCATATTGCACATTAGCTTTCTGAAGTGTGCGCTTGACATAAGCAAGTTTGCGGCGTGCCTCCTGCACTAGTTGTGTAAAATCAGGGAAGAGGGACACAGCCATACCCTGGTATTGTAGTGGTCCCTTGTCGTGGGAGAGGCAAAGTGCAATGTCTTGGTCGTGGTAACGGAGGAGTCTGGCGATGATAAGCCGAGGTTGCCCTCCAGGCACCGGTCTTGGGCCGGGAGTTCTGTGAGCCCTCGCTACCGTGAACATAGTGGAAAATGCCTCCCTATCGAACAACTCCAGAAGTAGAGTCACAACAAAAGTGTCAATACGCCCAGTGTTAGTGGACTTCACCACCCCAGCTATGCAAATATTGTTCCAACGAGAGTGCTCCTCTAAGTCATCGGCCTTGGCAGCCATAGTTTTGAGAAACCTCTCTACCATCTCGAGGCGCTTATCATTAGTGGAACAGTTATCTTCAATGTCAGTTATGTGCTGCTCAGTAGTGTCTGGTCGCGCCTCATGCTTGTCCATGTGTTAATGCATTCCATCCAAACGAGCAGATAGTACATCAAAACGGAAGTCAATGGGCTTGAACCCTGCCTTCAGCACGACCATGATCACTCCAGTACAAAGGCATCAGTCGTAGTAGATCCGGAGTCACCCTTTACAAGGCCCTCGGCTCCAATTCGCCAGGGGGTTCTAGCAGGGTCAAATCAGAGTTCCCACTGTTTAGGGCCGGGTTGCCCCATTATGGAGCAGGAGTAATCCAATAGGTAGGCCTGCATCGCTGGGTCGAAACGGCGAACCACCCCATACAGGCAGGTCTCAACAAGGGGCCCACCGCAGAGCCTAGCGTCAGTAGGACCAGCCAGTCTGGTTGGTGTACGGGGATCAGCCCGGTCGTCGAATTGTCAGAACAGCAGGCAGGCAGGTCCCAAGAGTGCTAGGTAGCATCATAAAGGGGAAATACAGCAAGCCACTGACGAGCCAAGAACTGCTCAAGTAGTAGAAGTAGATAAGGGTCGGGGTGCACTAAACCATTTACACAGCAGCCCTTCGGGCTTGTTATCGTGAACAATGGACCCCCGTATAGTAGGCGCCGACCATGCCCAGTCCAGACTCCCATGCAAACTTACCCTATTTGAACCGCAACCTAAAAACTTGACGAAGATAAACTTTGAAAAGTTGTCTTTTATCATAATTGAACTTTTCCCTGAAAATATCTTGTTGAATCATAGTTACACCTACAAGTGTAAAAAAGACAAACATTTATAACTTTGTTGAGCTAACCTTTCCTTCATGGATCCGGCAACCCTACACTTTAGTTGAATTCTCAGTAACTATTATCCAATTAATTTTTATAGCTGTGAAGCTTAACCCAGGTAAGTTGTGGGTAGTTGTTTTAATAGCGCTTAGTAGTTTCCCTGAGTGCACATTATTAGATCGTAGTTCCATCTAAAAATCTGAATAATAAAAACAGCCATGAGAACCTAATATTACCAACAACTGTACAGCAACTCATGCACTTCGAAAAATGCTCAAGAGATCCGTTTTATGGACTCGCAAGAAAAATCCTCAAAGCACACACTTCACATCCGTGCGTTATAACAAAATAGCACACATCTTAGCAGCGTGTCATATTGCGTTTGATTACGCACATTAACTCAGTTCATGTCGCCCTTGTTACAAATATTACTGGTAAATGTGCACTGAAATAAAATTAAAAAACGATTAAAAGCCCTGTATGCTTAGATCTCATGCCAAAGCCTCTGATAACTTTCTGCTCAACGGAACCCCCCAGCAATAATGGCACACATCCCAAAGGTTGTTCCTTGCACTTGAACGCACAAAAACACAATAGTACAGAAAAGTAAATAAATAAATAAATGCTCATTTTGACTTCACTGTTGTGAGCAGCATTCACAGCTGCCGATTTGCCACTCCATTTGATTAACAGAGAAGGGTTTCATGAGTGATTGGTGAGCTGTGCAAGGTTTGGTGAGTGGTGAAGTGCAAATATGAGTCAGTGGGTGGGTGAATGGATGAATGAGTGCATTGATAGATAAAATAATGTATTAATTATTGCATGGATGGAGAAATGAGCGGCTGAGTACATAGACTGATGGCTATACGAATAAGGGAGTGCATGGATTAATGTGGATGAATGGGTTTCATAGTGTATAGATGGATCTATGGATGAGTGGGGGCACAGATTGATAAATCTTTGACTGAGTACATGGATAAATGTGTGAGTGAATAAAAGGAGTGAATTAATGAGCTAATGCATGAATGTATGAAAGAGTGGGTGAATGAGGGCATGAAGGGGTTGTTGATTGAGTGAATGAAATGAATAAAGGGTGAATAAGAGAGTGCAAAGATGGATGAATGGTGGATGAGTAAATGCCTGGATTAATTACTGGTAATCTTCATTACTCTAAGTCACAGTCTTCCTTGCCATAGTCCTTACCATAATGAAGTATGTTGCAGACAAGGTCCAGCTTCCACCCATACTAAGAAAGGAAAAAAGGGTCTAGTCCCCACCAACATGGCCAACCATAAGCTGTGTCATACCCCTGAAAAGTGGGGCTGAATGTATTTGCTTCCTGATGCCTAAGCCAGTAATTAAAAAGCAAGCTACAATTTAAATACCTTGTGTAGAAAGGAAGACTAAACTCTTCCTTACTTCTTCTCCCCCAACCCAGAAAAATAGGACTTTGATGAGGAGGACTATAACTTGATGTAATGAAGATTACTGGTAAGTAGCATAGGCATTTCCTACCTCATCCTTCTTCCTTGTGCCAGTCGTTACCATAATGATTGTATACCTATGCAAAGAAACTACAATTTTTATCATTTTAGGATGCAAAATCACAATAGACACATATTCTGCTACAAACAATAACGTTTTAGAAAAAAGGGGAAAACACCGAGGTCATATTACTAGACAGAATTCAAAACTGCTTTCTCAAAGGTAGAGGAACTAACTGCCCCATTCATTTAAGGAGAGGCCCAAGTAGAGGCTGCACAATTATCTTGAAGAGAAGTGCCATTAAACACAGACTAAAAAGAAGCCATTCACCTCGTGGAGCCACCCTGAACAAAAGTGGAAAGAGGAATGTTAGCTTTTAGATAACACATGGAAATACTTGTCATAATCCAACTACTCAAAGTGGATGTAAAAGGATGTTAACCCATGTTGGCTAAGCCAAAGGTAACAAACAAAGAATTCCCTTTACAAAAGGATGCTATTCTTGCTGTATACACAGAAATGGCCCTACAAAGATCCAAAGAATGCCACAAAGATTCAAACTCTGAAGAAGGAAAGGGATAGAAAACCAGAAAAATCTAATCCTGAGAAAGGTGAAAAGAAAAGAAGCAGCTAGCTTTGGCAAAAAAGAGGGGTATACCTTAAAACCACCTTATCATCAATAAACCTATTGAAAGGATTGACCATTTTCATCCAAACTGTTCCCTAGAAAACATCCACCAGCACAAATAATTTAAAAGTCAGGAATTTTAAAATGATTGACTCCAAAGGCTCAAATATTTCAGCTTCCAGAATAGTCAGTAAAAAAAGAGGCTGATCCCAAGAATGGCCAGGGAAGTGAATGGCCAGTCTCATTTTAATGAAGCTCCTAACAAGACAAGAAGCCCGGGAGTCAAATAGGAAATACTGTCTCATTTAATAATTTGAATGGCTGCCCATTGAATATGAATAGTAGATACAGAAACACTACCCCAAAAACAACAAGAAAAATTCCAAGATCCTCCCCAACTCACAAGCTTTTGGAGAGACTCCTCTAGGAACAGGCCAAGAACTAAAGTTTCTCCAATACCTGGCATATACTTTTAATGTACTGTGACTCCTGAAATGTATTGATGGATTGTGCTACCTCAGAATAACAGCCTATGGTCTATAGCCTCCGCTGCTCATTTTATAAACTCCCAGGGACACATGGAGAAGGTTTCCTCTGACAGTAGATGGAGGCTCAGGAGGTAAGGGTGAACTGGAAATAGCCATAGAGTCTGAACAGACAACTGTTGCAACATAGAAAACCATAGTCTGAAGCACCAGGAAGGAGCTATCACCAGAACTCCCCCCTTTAATCTCTGATCTTGTGAAGGACCCTGCCCAACAATGGGGAAAATCATAAAGTAGACCCTTTGACCACTAGATGCTTAATGCATCCATCGCCAAAGTGTTAGGACAAGCAGGTAGAGAACCAAAATTCCCCAGTAGAGAGTTCTTCCCGTACATGAACAGATTGAGCCACTGTGCTGTGAATCTCCCCTTAATTCTCTGAAGAAGCAGAGGGCAAAGGTTATCGTCAACAAGAATGGGAACACATGTCTCAATCTGTCTATACTCTTATTCTCTATCCTTGAGAGAGAGACTGCCATCAAAGAAAGAAGATTGCTCTCTGCCCAGGTTCATACTTGTTCCGCCGGATGAGCCAGCCTGGGAATCATAGCAATACCAAAATGATTCACATGTGACCTCATTGCCTGGTTGTCTGTCTGGATCTGCACTGCATGGTCTTTTAAAAGGGGAGCTACAAATAACAGGGCTTTGTAACGTCAGCTCCTTCCAGTCAGATAAAGTACCCTGTTCTCTGATTGACCAATGACTCTTGACTGCTTAATCCTCCCATTTGGCTCCCTGTCCACTCAAGCTGATGTGCATAGTTACCACTAACGGAAGAGGTGGGACAATGGAAATTCCCTTGCCGGAGGAGTGGGATCCAGGTACCACTGAAGTTTTCTCAACACAGTCTGAGATAGTATTATGAGCATGTCATAGTCCTTCATCTATGGATCTAAACGGGACGGGAGATAGTAATGTAGCTTAGATTTAACCTAGATTCATGCATTGCTTTGTTTTTGTGTTTCAGACAGACTGCATTTTAAAAATGGCACGCAGATTTTTTGTGCAAATAAAAACACATGGCACGTGACACATAAATGAGGCCCGATCAAAATGCTTTCAATCTGAAATGCTTTCATTTAAAACCCATGCTCAATTAATTAATCCAGGGTGGTGAAAAGGTGTTTAGTTTAGATTTAACCTCACTATAGAATGTACATTTAATTTAAGAAATGTTTTTTTTTTACTTTTAAAGTAGCACATAATTGTGCTGAAATAACAGGTATTTTGCAGTGTAGAGAAGCATGTGACTTCTGTTTGCTTTAAGCAGCAGTTCACTAACCTTGAGATAACGAATGGAATGTTTCCTCCCATCTCCTCTCCATGAAAAACCTTTGTTCCTCTGTTCCCATCTCAAGAGACCTTGGCTTTGTTGCATATTTAGACAATGCATATTCAGTTCATAACACATCTTTCTTATAATATGTATTAATTAATCAACCATGCACCAACACTACACTTGGAGCCAACACATTCTGTGTGAAAAGCTATTTAAAACATTGGAGCATGTTGCTATGAGCATGTATTAACTGTTTGCGCTTTGAAAATTTGCACTGGTGCATGTTTATGCTATGTTGTACATTGCACATTTTGCATGTTGTGCACAAATAATAGAAAGGCTGTTTTAAATTAATAGCTTTTTCTAGGTAATAATTAATACAGGGTATTAGAATGGTGGGAGGTGAACATAATGGGTTTTACTTAATAAATTAATATTATTTTGTGTTTGTTTTACTTTAGTATACATTTGGGCCCACAATAAAATGGCTTCCTAAGAATCCAGCATGGCTGAGAATTGTTAGCAGTGTGCTGAATGAGAGACACATGCACAGAAGAATGTGCCAGCTGCGTGAACTGCCAAGTGCCTCAAGTGAAGACACATAGGTCAAGGCCACAATGATCTGCACACTCGTGCCACCGTGCCAACGTACCAGTGTTCATGGGAGAGTGTCATCCCTGTGTGCTATGTGAAAGCGAGACGGAAATTGATTGATACATTTTGTCGCTTAAAATGTTGCAAGAAATGTTCTTATTGGTACATGTTATGTATATTGTTCTTAGCATTAAGCCCCTATTGTCAGAACCGGTATGGGTTGGACTTGCAATGAGAACAGGATGCTAAGATCCCAATGGCACCTGTGCCAACCAATCACAGTGCGAGTTTCTACTGAAACTGCAATATTGTTAGTATAGTCAACCAAGAATTAGGGTATAAATAATGACTCCTTAGGGGGCGTGTGAGGAGCAGATCTGACCAGACATCATTTGGGTTAGGTACGTGAACGTCGCAGTGTGGAAATGTGCTTTTTAATGAGCACACCGGTGCAGGGGTCACCCTTCTCTGTCCACGGGTCCATAGACCAACAAAATAGAGGTTGGCACTGAAGCTGGAATTCAAATAACAAGTTTATTAATCACTCATGAGTGGGACTATGTCCACACAGCACTCTCAAGTGCTGCCTGAGGTAGTACATTGAAGTCACAGAACACAGGCCTTATATACAGCTTTTTCTGCTCTGGTAAGCATGTGGATACAAATAGAAGGTACAGGCCTACACAGGAATAGTTGCCGACAAACATGGGCAGATGGGAGATCACTTAGTCAGCAAAGCGGGAGGGGGCAGGAGTGCTAATGGCAGCAGTAAGAGTTTGACAGTTGAGTCTGAGACCAGGTTTTCTGGCGGCTACAAACTCTTAGCATGCATATTGCTTTTAGCTGAGTCAGGAAATCAACTAAAATAGACAGCACAGGCAGGGAAAAAGACGCGCAGCAGAGGATGGGAGAATTACAAAGTCAACAAAATGGATGCCACAACCAAGATGGCTTCAGCTTATGCTAACAGAAATTATTTCAGATTTCCACAGATGACCCTTTTAGCATATGCTGCAGACATTTTCTTATGCTTTTGAGGGAATACGAAAAATATTGTTTATATCGATCTGCATCATTTCATCAATTTCTTGATCACTTGCTAATCGGGCATTTACATTCTTAACATTTTGTAAAGTCGGTATACATGAGGTGCAAGTAGAAACACATAAGGAACAAAGCATCGGGCCGCATTGATTATATAGGCAACAAGTAAAAAGAATCGCAAAAATTATACATAGGGCTGACAATAATTTCCATCCCCATACAGTAAACATGTTCCATAGCCATCCAGTCAAAGTCCAAGTCCCTGAGGTGGATTTCAGTTTAAAGTCAATATACTGCTGTCGTGCAGTATCAGTTTGATCCACCTCATCATTGTTTATTGTCCTCTTGAATTGACTCTTAGAAATGTCATTATTCAGTTTATAGTCTTTATGCTAAGATGCAGGTGCCAAAAACACAGGTGGAAGCAAAAAAGGACACATAGCAGATGCCGGACCAACCAATAGGTAGATGATAATAACCTTTACTTCCGCAAATGAAAAAGGGATTATGTGAGGACAAAAAACTGCTATTGTTCATTCCAGTAATATTTAACACTAAAGTACAGTCACTTTTTCTCACGGGAATATTGCAAATACTGCTCACACAGAGATCCGCTCGAGCTCTAGTAACAGCGATAACAGGAGGTCCATTACCCTTGATGGTTCGAGTGTTGGGGAAAACATAGTGTGTGGAGGAATTTCCTCGGCGATACTCCTCCATTTCCCATATAGTTTCTTTGGCTTGTGGGTCCCCATCTTCATTGGGGTAACAGACATTGTTAATTAGAGGCATATAGAAGTTTGAACCAAGCTGGGCATGAGCCATTGTGAGAGAATGGCAGCTGTGACAACGGGATTCCTTTTATGTTTGGATGAGGAGGAATCTTGCCACAAACCCAACAGTTAGTAGCATTGCTTAGCTGGTGTGTCTGATGGAACATTTAAAGAAATTAATTGTTTCTCAGATTTTGCCGGTATCCCTGTTCATGTTGCGGCAAATCAAAATGATAGTGCTCTTTTGCAGCAAGTGATGTAACAATAATGTTAAGTAAGGAGGCTCCAGGCATTACTTCCTCCACTACCCAAATTATTACAGTAGCGATGATGGCAGTAGTCAAAGTCAGACCAAGGATGCAGATTGTACAGCCATTGCACGTTTTTGCAGCGATCTCCTTCTTCTTAGGCGAGCTCATTTTCATCAGCAAACAACAAAACCGATGGTGCCCTAAGGTCCTGGGCAGGCGTTGGCTTCTTCACTAACATTGAGACGAGTAGTCACTAAAAGGCTACCCCCCTTTGTAGTCAGTCTTTAACCACCCAGGACAGTGGCTCAAACAGTCTCTTTCTGCGATGAAATGTCTTTCTTCCTGGATTGAAGCAGATATCTAGATGTACGAGGGATCGTGTGGTCCGGGAAGACTTCCTCAGGTCTTTCAGGTGACACAGCTTGTCCTCTCTCGGTGACCAAACTGTCACGATGATCTGTCAGCACAGCAGGGCTCACGAAGGAAGAGCTTCCTGCACCTGCTGATAAATAGAAGACAAGTTGTCAGTTAACTGGGACAAATAGTCACTCATCAACATGTCTGGGATACCTAATACTGGTGCAGAACAAAGAGCTTGGCGTAACTGTTGGAAGGCGCTCTGACACTCAGCAGTCCATGGGAGGGGCATCGAAGAGTCTTTAGTCAAAAGGGTCAACAAGGGTTTAATAATGTACGAAAATCTAGGGATCCACTGCCT
Source organism: Triturus cristatus (assembly GCF_964204655.1). Lineage (NCBI taxonomy): Eukaryota > Metazoa > Chordata > Amphibia > Caudata > Salamandridae > Triturus > Triturus cristatus. Next base: position 1,363,613,308 of record NC_140590.1, read on the forward strand.
ACAAAAAGAAGTAAGGCCAATCAGTGCACGAACATCCTTCTGACTATGGGGCACAGGAGTATCTAAAATGGTCTGAATGCGGTCTGGTGTGAGTGCACGTCCCTACTTAGACAGGAGGTGACCTAAATATGTAACCTGCTGTCTACAAAATTGCAATTTTTTCCGAGAGACTTTGTGATGATGAGAGGCAAGGAATGATAATAATGACAGTGTTCCTTCTTTACACTGTTCAGGGGTATCGGCAGCCAACAAGATGTCATCGACATATTGAATAAGAGCCACCCCTTTTGGCACATGAAAATAATAAAGCTGCCTTTTAAATGCCTGACTATAAATGCTAGGACTCTCTGTATACCCTTGTGGAGCTCTACAGAATCTGTATGATCTATTATTAAAAGTGAAGCCGAAGAAATAACGGCTGTCAGGGTGAATAGGTGTTGAAAAAAATGCATTTTTTAAATCAGTGACACTAAATGGAGTGGCAGTAGGAGGAACCATAGTAAGGAGTGTCGTGATGTCAGAGACTACCGGGTATTGGGGCACCACGATTTTATTAACCTCCCGTAAATCAATAATGAATCTATAAATTTTAGTGTCAGTGTCTCTTTTCAAAATAGGAAGGATAGGGCTTTTACAAATGTTATAAGGGACTTCTTCCACGACCCCCACCTTGATCAAATCCTGAACAATGTGCGTCAATGCTTCTTCGCCTTCCCGAGATATTTGATATTGGGGCGATCGAGGCAATGAAACACCTTCCTTCACTTGAATATGCACTGGTGGAATAACCATTTGTCCCACATCGGTATCTGATGTAGCCCATAAAATACTAGGTAATGATGCCAAAGCGATATCTTCTTTAATGAGACAAGACCTCTCAACCATTGGATAGTTATCATTAAAGATAACACGCACACCTTCTGGAGAACAACTTATTGTAGCATGAAAATGTTTAAGCATATCGATACCCACAATATTATCCGGCGTGGTAGGGGTGCGCAAAAATGAACATGCTGCAGTGAATTTATCAAGACTAAATGCAAGTGGCTGTGACAGTGGGCTAGATGTAGGTGTCCCATTGAATCCTATCAATGTTATCATTGCGCCAGACAGGGGAGCCCTAGGAACCAGTTTTTAGACAGAGTACTATGAGTAGCTCGTGTATCAACCAGAAACCGATCAGTAAAGCCCAAGACATTTGAATCAACGTAAGGACCTTTCTGATATACGGTTCCTTACCCCATCCTAGGCATTCCATTGCATAATCAGAATCCCCAAGACCATCAGCCGAATAATCTGACCTTTGATATTGATTTCGTCTATCAAAAGTACTAGAATAATTTGGCCCATGTTCAACTGCCTCAAACCTGGCATGAGTTCCTATTCCTCCCCTATTTCCTGAATTCCCTGGGCGTCCTCTCATACTTCCTCTACTCCGTTGATACTGCTGACCCCGCAAAAGGGGGCACTCAGAACACCAATGTCCAATCTCTTTACAATAAGTGCACTGATCAGAAGACAAAGTTGATCGAAAGAAAGGGGGGTACACCAGGGGTATATACTGCACGTCCGCCTCTACCACCACCGCTGAATGGTGGACCATATACTTGGTCCAACATTACTTTCGTTTTTAACTCCTTTACCCTCTTATCCTCTTTGCCTTTTGCTTCCAATTCCTGACACTCATAATACTGGGTCATAATCAAAAAGGGAGACTGGGGAAGACGTAGTCCATGAACTCTCGCTGGCCTTTAGGCGACTAGCTATTTCTGGCAACATGTTAGCGACAAATTTGTTGACGAACAAATGCTTACCCGTGTCATCTGTCAATGAATGTCCACTAAAGTCATGGAAAGTCTCTTCAAATCGTGTAAAGAAATCAGAAACTGACTTATCCGCTTTCTGTTTACAAGACACTAACGTTGTCCAATCTATTTTCTTAGGGGGTATGAGAGTTTTCAACTTAGTCACAATAGCTTTGGGAAGATCTAATATCTCCTGTTGTGGTTTCTGCGCAGGCTCTCTAGCCGCATCTATTTCTTCTAAATGCACCCAAGTATCACCATATGCTACATTATCATCTATTTTACGAATTTTTCTCCACATATGAGGGGGCAAAATAAGTCCAAAAACATATCAATAATGGCAAGGTCACAGTGCAAGAGCTTATGGCGCCTTCCACTTCTACATAGAAAGTGGCCGGATTTTTCCGCGGGTGAGGCAAAGCAGCTTTAAGAGCCATAACATCTGCTCTACTCCAAGGAGTATAGACCCAATTATAAACAAAATATCCCCTTGCATCATCTGAAGTTTTATCAGCACTTTTTCCCGTACCCTTCGGAGGACAAAGGCGCAGCTTCACACATCGGTTTTACAGTAACTACAGTATCACTAGGGTCATTGTCTGTCCCCAAAACTTCTTCTTTCTGCACTGGGGTCTGAACTGTTTGTGCAGTTTTAAATGTACTAGCTGATTTTTGCTCCACTTTTAAACGTAGTGTATCATGTCGTAATTTAACTACTCGCCTAATTAGATCAGGTATATTTGAAAAAAGAAAAGTTCCATCATTAAATTGTTTATAATCAGAATTGATATCAGTGGGCTCTAAGTTTTAAGAAACGTTTCTAAAACCAAGAATTACCTCCCAGATGAACTTCTCTGCAAAATATAACTGCTCTAAATCCTTCCACTGCTGAACCATCACTACAAGGTCTGGAGCAGAAGTAGTCCCACAAGCTTCTTTGCGAGCAGTGGAATTGATAGTGGCTTTTTCATCAGTAGTCAAAGTAGAGCGAGTCTGCCGCCCATCCTGCTTATCTAAGTCTTTATCGTCTGAGGAAAAATTTTCTTCTTCAGAAAGATCATTCTCAGGGGCAGAGGGAAATTTATACGGTGGCGGAGGTCGATCTAACAATATGGAATCATCCTGAGGTTTATTAAGTATGGGATAAATGGGGCGCCTAGCAGGGTGCTGGCCAGTTACCTCTAAACAACGCTCCCTTTCCTCTTTTTCTCTTTATTTTTTAATTCCAATGCTTTTTGATATATCGTTTTTCGCTGTTCTTTTTCTGCTATAGCTTCTTCTTTCCTCACTCTCTCTTGCACTTCTTTCTCCCATATTCGTACACAATCAAACATGTCTTGTCGACTTTTTCTCTTGAATAAACACTGCTCAACATATTGAATCTTTTTAAAGTCAAATGACCCATTCACTGGCCATTGTAGATCAGGATCCTTTTTCGTATATTGGTTCCACAGTGTACTATACATTATGGAAGAAATACCGTATTTGACATACATATGTCTATTAGGTGTCCCCTCTGGGGGAGCTGGCTGACTTCTTTCTAAATCCGTTTTGGTACCACTAAGATAGAAACACAGCCCACGGAGTGTGCTGAAACAGGCATGCTACCAAGTTTTTGTAAAATATTACTTTTCAAAATATTCCAAAGTAGAGAAAGATCTCCACATTACCTGCCTTTATTTTTTTGCAAAAAATAAATCAAACAAAAAAAAAACAAATCTTGGCCAAGCAAACAAGAGTGCAGCTTCAGCGACCTTACCAAACAAGAGTCTCCAACCTCCAACTGCCAATCTCTTGGTCGACCTAATGGTCACTGCAAAAATAACGCCAAAGTATACTTCAGTCCGGACCGGCCAACACCTGGAGGGTGAAATCAAGAAAACCGGAAAAATCACTTTGGCTGCAAAGACAAGGGTCCCCTCATGCAGGACGTCTCCTCAGCAATATTCCACTATTCCGTCAAGACCACTACTTCGGATGACCGCGTCTCCGATGAGGACCCACGTGTCGGGCACCAACTGTGGAAATGTGCCTTTTAATGAGCACACCGGTGCAGGGGTCACCCTTCTCTGTCCACGGGTCCATAGACCAACAAAATAGAGATTGTCACTGAAGCTGGAATTCAAATAACAAGTTTATTAATCACTCATGAGTGGGAACACGTCCACACAGCACTCTCAAGTGCTGCCTGAGGTAGTACATTGAAGTCACAGAAAGCAGGCCTTATATACAGCTTTTTCTGCACTGATAAGCATGTGGATACAAATAGAAGGTACAGGCCTACACAGGAATAGTTACCGACAAACATGGGCAGATGGGAGATCACTTAGTCAGCAAAGTGGGAGGGGGAGCAGGAGTTCTTATGGCAGCAGTAAGAGATTGACAGTTGAGACTGAGACCAGGTGTTCTGGCAGCTACAAACTCTTAGCATGCATATTGCTTTTAGCTGAGTCAGGAAGTCAACTAAAATAGACAGCACAGGCAGGGACAAAAATGAGCAGCAGAGGATGGGAGAATTACAATGCCAGCAAAATGGATGCCACAACCAAGATGGCTTCAGCTTATGCTAACAGAAAATATTTCAGGTTTGCCCAGCGGGTGCAGACTGGGTGGAGATTGCGTCCAATGTGACACAGAGGGAGGAGGGGGCCTTGTTCACATATTTTAGGGAAGTGTGGCTGGACTTGCCTTTTGGCAGATCACGGCTTTTGTGGTCTTGTGAAGGAAAGGCCATTCAAGGAGCAGAGATGAACAGACGAGTGCAGAGAAGAGCATCAGAGAGAACTGGACCGAATTTGATGCTAAAACTTTAAGTTTTATGCTTTTGACTAACTGGCTTTGAAAAGATTTAGTTGTCTTATGCATTTATTTCTCTGTATGGGAGATTTTTGCCTATTATTAATTATTGATTAGCCTTGCAAAACTCACTCTTGAATTATATTTATCCTGAAACTCTTTAAAGAGTTTTGACTGACATTTTATGGCTCATTCCTTTTCCTTTATGAAGTGCTTTGTATGCAATCTATAATATGTTCTGTATTAATTCTATTTTTCCTATTTTTCAATTATGTAACCTGATTGAAAATTGATTAATGAATAAAGGGTCAGAGAACCTTAACTTTTAACTAGAAAATAAAACCCTTTAAAACTACTCACTACTCTCTTTATTGCCTTAAATATTATTTGCATTTGATTTGTCATGTTCATGTAAAGTCTCCTGATGATGATACATGGTGGCCAAGATCCATCACCTTAAAGCGGTAAACAAGACGTAAATGAGGTTTTGCATTGAGAAATTACCATGAAATTACCGCTGGATCAATAGTTTGCAAGTGGATAAAAGTGGAGACGAGCCCAAGGTAGCAGCCATTTCCCCATAGACACTGTCTCGCAGGGGCCTTCTCGTGAAGGAGGAGAGATCTGAGACTTGATATCAGCTACTTATTTTGCATATTTGGAAGAAAACCATAGTCCAGATCTTTACTGAACAAAGCTTCTATCAAGTGGAAACTCTGCACAAGCCACCGGGTGAGATTTTGATCTCTTCAAAAGGAGTCTGTAGTTCCCCCAGAGTCTCACAGGCCAACTGAATTGCTTCCACATCCTTAGAAAAAGAAGGTGTGCAGAGTAATTTATAATCCAAAAAAGGCGAAATTGATAATCTCTGAGATTGAAAATCATCCACCAGAAGAGCCAAAACCTTTGTGAAAACCCTTGAGCCAGGCTTACCAAAATGCCGCGCAACACAGCATGACAACTTGATGCATTTGCTGCGTGACAGGGAGAGAGCAGGAATATGCCATGTCTACTAAGATATGACACATTCCTGCTCTCTTCCTGAAGAGGCGCACTGAGTGCTGCCTACCGCCAATGCTGGCACCCTTACGCCAGGTGGGGGAAACCTCCTCTACAAAATAATCCTTAGAGGCATTTTTATCTTTCTATGAGTGTTGCAGACAATGCAGCACACCTAGAAAGAGGAAATAACAAGGAAGAACAACGCTATTTCACCTTGTTAAACCTCTGTTGGAAAAGCATATCATTTTGATGCAATCCCATGTTTACTACTCTGGTAAATCTGGGATTGCCATAGACACCTTCCCAACACAGAGAAATGCAAGGTAACAATTTTCTGTACCTTGCGTTACTTTGCATTTGCAAAGTCATGCAGGGCCATGTCAGGTGGGTTTGCGTGGCTTCATAAATCTCACTTAAGCCCTTGTGTTGCCTTGTTTCACCTTGTGTCACACAAGGGGAATGCAAGGACGTTGAAAATATGGGCCTTGATGTGGATGCCAGACCAAACTGAACTGGAGATTTTAGCCTATAACGAAAAATCGTAGGCATTTTTAGGAACTCTGTTGGACAGAGAAGTGAAGGTAAGCATCTGAAAGATGCAATGGCGCTAGAAACATTCCTGCTGTCCTATAGAAATAATGTTCGGAGGGCAACAATCTTGAATTTTGATCTAGGATGAACAAGTTCAAGTTCTTTAAATCCAGAACTGATCGAACGTACCCTGACGCTTACTGCCCTTTGAAGAGTAAAGATTAGCACCGTTGGCCTTTTTCCTCCTCTGGAACTGGAAGTACTGCCCCCTGTTCAACAAATCTTAGATTTCCTTCTTTAACCAAAGATGACATGCTGGGTAAGCAGGAGTTGGAGTATTGATACTAAAAGTCCTCCAGTGGCTTCACAAGGTCTATTCAATACCCTCTTTCTACTATTGTAGAACCCCAAAGTCCGATATGGAGTTTTGCCAGATGATAAAGAATTTCAACAGCCTCCCTCCTACTTTACCAGCATAGTCAGCCTGGAGTATTTGAGAGGAGATGAAGGTTTTCTGACAGCATTTGTCAGGGAGTGAAGAACCACGGCCATGAGCCAAGCCTGGAAAGAGCTGATCGACTCCTCTTAATGTAGAAACCTGGTCACCAAAGGCTCACTGAAAACAAAAACCTCTACCCCTTGGAAGCTGATGAACTGGACACAGTAATTTGCAGTCTTCAGACCATTTTTATTTACTAGATCTTTCAACTGGGGACCAAACATCTTCCAGACAGGAAATGGAAGAAGCATCAATAATGCTTTATGCAACCCTATCCAGATATGATGGGGCTAAAGGGTGCATGAAAGGAGTTGTCTTCAATAGTTAGAGTGTACCTTGGGGTGGTAGTGTTATTCCCAGAACATATAAAATATATTCTACTGTTACCTTAGCCTCAATGGTGACTTCTGTGGATCTGTGTCCATATTAAATTACTCTAGGATGGTTGGGTCCTGTTGGTGTTTAGATAGGAGAATGTGATATACGTAGTGTCTCTATACAAGTATGTAGTTGGGTAGGTGGCACTCATTTATATACTCCAGGGTAATCTTATTGAAGGTGTTGAAATATATATATTAGAGGTCGGATCAAAATGAGTATATAGACAGATAAGGCGTGTATATCACGCCTTATATGTGGAGAAGTGTGGCTCAATGGTTAGAGCGGCAGACCTCGATGCAGAGCACTGGTCCAGGACCAGGGTTCGATTCCCGTTGCGACAGGGTCTCGGGCTATAAATTCCGCGGACTGGATATTCTTGCCTCAGTGCCTATTCTAATCATGGGTCCCACGCTGCAACTCTGGGCAATAGCTTGCTTAATCTCCACAACGGCCCCAACAGCGCTGGGATGCCTGGCTTCACCCTGGGGATGCCCAGGAGTAGACATTTCACAGGGAAAAAGCCAGGATGGGTTCCCTAGCGGTATGAGTACAGCGCCGGGAAACCCCGAACTGGGGTAGCTGTGCGCTATATAAGTACAAGCACATTTACATTTATCACAATTTAATGACTTTATGAATGGTGTAACAGGGAGGCTATTCTTAACAGGTAGAATGCATTATGGGTCGTTAATGTTGACTGTAGGATTGATATAATGTCCTCTGCCGTATTAGTGTAAATAGGGACTGATAAGGAATAGTGTTGTGAGTTTTTAATGATCAGGCAAATGGAGTCATGAAGGTGGTTGATTGTGGGTATTGACACAGATGTGATGTCACAAAACATGAGGATGAATTTGATTTAAACTGATGCTGTAAATTTAGTGGCTGCATAATCAGGAGGATATATACTCATAGCCTTTCCTATTTATAACAATGATGAATGTAAAATGGAGGCATAATGGGAATTCTGTACATTATTTAGTTTTGAATTATTAATTTTTATATCAACATTCATTCTGTAATATTGATTGGCCTCTAGATATTATAAAATCAAAACTATGCCTTGGACATGATCGGAAGGCTGAATATAAGTAATGAGACTGCTTAAATCTTGAGCATGTAAAAAGAAAAAAAGAAGGGCATAAAAGATTTATTACATGAAATAATTGGTTCAGTCCATAGGATAATTTGTATATCCAGTTTGATGTGTTGTTGACATGTATGTAATGTCTTGTATGTTCATTGTTTTGAATGTATTAATTTTTTTTTTTCGTGTGCTGCTTTTGAATGTATCAGATTAAGCTGTTGATTTACAGTCAGGTTTTGTCTTTAACAATGTATCAATGTATTTTTCTGTTTTGCATGTAAATATGACACTGTGCTAATTCTAGTGTTCCTTTTATGGACAAAATGTTTCATACAGCCAATCTACATGGCATATGAGTAAAGGAGAGGCCGCCGCCAGGTCGCTTGGACGGAGCCGTCCCCGGGTGTTGACCGCGGCCCTGCTGTGTGCCTGGACTGTGAGGTGGAGCTGTCCGGGACATTTAGCGCTCCGGTCTCTGTCCAGTGCAGAGTACCAGCCCCATAGTGAGTTCCACGGTGCACGGATGCCTTACTGATACTGAAGTGCAACCAGCTGAGGCGGGAGCTTGAGGAGACAAATCCAAGCTGCCGCCAACAGAGTCCGACAGAATCTTTGAGTTTGGATGGCCGCTGTACATTCGCGCTGACGGAAAGAAGAATTGCTGAGGAGGCGAGGAGATTCTATGCACCTATGCACCGACAGCAGGGACAGCAGGGTCAAGAATGATGCCGGTTCTGCCTGCTTTGTCTGGGTTCTACCGCTAACCGGCTCTACGGCTCTCGAAGGTAGCATACGAGCTATTGTGGCTGTTGGCTGTATTTTGAATAAGCTGAGGAGGAGCTGAGCTTACCTTACCTGGTGTTTTGTATTTCCTTCGCTGCCGCCACCGCCAAGAGAGTCATCTGGGTGTTTGAAAGGTTCCGGTCCCAGCCGTGAGCGAGGTAGGGGACCACAAGCCCTAGCACCTCCAGGGGACCACAAGCCCAGCACCCCCATGCCGCCCACGTTATTTGGAGTGCTGGGAGGCGCTTAAGAAGTGTGCAGGGCTCCCACGGCGCGGGACGCAGCAGGGAGAGGCTGGGCTGGGCAACATCCCTTGGCTCTTGACAACGGACGTATAACGCACATAAAAGTAAGGAGCGGGGGGTGGAAAAGTCTGGGGGAAAAGCCGTAAGCTGTAACATTGTTTGGTGACATTAGTGTGGTGAAATGGGAAGGAAATAAACTACCCCCGTGCCGAAATGCACTGATTCTACTTTACATGGCTTCTTGCAAAAAGCCATGGGGGCGCTAAATAAAGAGATTGAACTAGCGGAGCGTAGATTATCGCTGGCCCCACAATCTGTTACTGAAGACGTTAATACGCACCTTGCCCAGATTGTCACCCTAGTAACTACAGAGGACCCCGAACAAACAGTAAATGTTGACCCCCCTACTGGGAATAACGAAGCTCCAATTGTCCTCTCACCTACAGCTATGACCCGGAGTCAGGGCCTCCTGGGTGATGAGCCTAAAGCCTTGGAGACTGTAATACCTTTGACAAAGGGAGACCAAAACTCAGTTGGGGGAAAAAGGAAGCGCATTGATCTATCTGAACCTGAACAGCGGACTTTGGGACAGTTGCCCAGGAATAATTGGACAAAGCAAAATCCCCCGGGCTCTATGGGAAAAAGCAGAGGGGGAGGTCCGGAAAAGTCAAAATGCCCACCTGATGTAGATATGTTGGTAGCTCAAATTAGGAAAATAGTGGCAGATTTTTTAGAGCCTATTTTACTTCATTTAGGCCGTATTGAGGACCATCTGAGCCAACTGCTGCCACCATTAGGGTGTCTGGGGGCAACAGGGTGTTTGGTTAAGCAAGTTGGGCGGGAGGTAGGATGCCCAATGGGCAATTGCCCAACAGAAAGAGGCGAGGATGTTGCCTCCAATGCCACTCCATGTGGTGATGTGAGTGAGAGATTAGCAAAAGATAGATCCACAAACCCTAGAGCAGAACCTAACATACCAGGTAACTATCATGATAATGCTAGTCACACAGACACCCAAACTGGCTGGCAAATTCGGGCAGGTGGGTTGGGTGGTACAGGGTGGGGGGCCATTAATGCCCTGGGGGACCTTAATGCCCCGAGCATCGAAAGGGACTTGTGACGCGTGCTGGCTTGCCTGTGCGAAGCCTGGGCCAAGGGTGGGCCCGTCCGTGCCCGTCAGCGGCTGACAGAGGCTGGGCAATCCCCCTGTCCCATGGTCACCAGTATGGGTAAGCGCAAGTCTACATGCTTAAACGACCTGCCTAAAACTAAAGCGAAAATACCTCGAAATTGTGCGTCCATAATGTCATATTTAACGAATGCTGTTGGTGCTATTACGACGGAGATCCACAATGTTGAAGCCCAACTGGGGATGGGAGATTCGATTGAGCTGGTTGGTACTTCCCCCTTGTTTACACCTTGTACTATTAGGTCGGCCAATCTTAATAATTCTATGGAGGCCCAAGTTCTTGACAATGATGGTATGTTAGGAGAAACCTCTGTGTTGCCCCCTCTTTGGATATGACATCGGGGACTATTACTAACAATATGCCAGGGCCCACCCTAGTTGAACAGCCCTGGACTATAGCAAAGGCTAAAAGAAAGAAAGGTGTCAAGGGAACCAAAGGTGGTGCCATGAAAAAAACTCCTGTCACCCAGGCGACGCTTGACAGTGACTTAAATACCGCAGTTCGGCCCTCTGTCACTTCTGGAGCTATCACCACGGATAATTCAATGGACATAATATTGACTCATATTGACACTTTGTATGAGACATTAAGACTTGAATTGGTTAAATGTATGAAACATGGGGTAGATGGCATTATGAATAAATTATCATCTCTTGAGAAAACATGGACGGGGGGCCTGCAGGAATATCTCTCAACAAAATGAGAGAGATAAGGGTCAGAAAAGTTGGAGTGAACAACCTTTAGGAATTAGTAACCCAAATAGATCAAATGTGGTTAGTGGGCACTTTGGAGGAACAGAGTGTTCTACTATTTCTGGTTCTGGTACTGATCCCCGGAAATCTACATCTTGTACTCAGGAAGGGAGTACTAGTGGTAACTCAAATAGGCAAGGAAACATTGAATCTTGTGAGAAAGAGGATATAATTACGAAGGTTAATTTGCCTAGGTTGCGCAGTGAGATGAGCCAGACTAGAGTTAATTTGCCCCTAGAAGCGACCCCACTAGTTGCGATAGGGTTCCACACCTTAAGTTAAATCATAAAGAAACCACAGAAGAGCTAATCCGCAAAGCAAGATACTGGTGCTCGAGACACTCTGAGGGAGGTTTATTAGCATCTAATCACATTATAATGGCAAGACGCATTGGCTGGGTCGGCCAAGGTCCTAAGAGTATTGAGGGGGATTGTGTGGTAATCAATTTTAATAGGAATAATGTAGCAAGCTGGCTTTTTGATGACAATAAGTTAGGTAGTTTGGAGGGAATCAGAGCTTTTCCGTTGGGAGCATTTTACCCACTGAGGTTACCTGAAAGATCTTGTAATTCAGAAAGGCTCACTGCTCAGCTTTTGGATATGAATAAGCAAAGCATAACGACCGGATCTATTCCTGATGAGAACCATCGCCTTTGGGATGGTATCACTGCAACCACCCCACTCTTGAGGGATACTAGTTGAGCGAGTATGATGATTAGAGGGTTGGAAACATCAAACAGGTATGAGGTACTTTCTCAATTAGATAAAAATGATTGACTAACTACCGTCTCACCTGCTCAGGGGCTGGAGATGGAGATATTAAACATGCAGATTAATGATTCGCCATTACTACCGCCTCATGAAGGTTTAATTAAAATACTTAGCTGGAATATTGCGGGTTTGAGAAACAAAGTGGAGGATGTAAATTGGATTACCTTTTAAAAAAAGTATGATATCATTGGCCTCCAGGAATCCTAGGAAGTCGAAAATTCATTGTGGATAGATGTTTTTTCCTCTTATTTCGAACCTGCCAGACCATCTACTATGGGTAGACCAAAAGGGGGTTTGATCACTTTGATTTCCCTAAAAGTCGCTGGGAACTATCGTAAGTTAGAAACAGGTTTGGTAAATTGTCTAGTTGTTGAGGTTACAGCTACAGATTCAACCAGAGTTTTAATTGTGAATTTTTATAATTCTTTTGATAGAATTACAGTCGTTGAACATCTGGTTAACCTAAAAACCTACATAGAGGGCTATAAGGAGACGTATTCTTCGCCTTGTTTGGTTATAATTTTAGGAGATTTTAACATACATTTATGTCACAAGCATTGCAGTGCTTCGGATTGTTTGGGGCTTGATAGGTTTTTAGAGAGTCATTTTGAGCATACCCCACAAGGTGTATACCTGGAGCAAATTATGGCAGATTTGGGACTCTTTTATCCAACTAACCCAAGTGAGGCATCTCCTTCAAAGGGAGGGGATGCCACACAACCATTGACTACATTCTCATAAACACAACCCTGAAAGTATATGTTAAGGAATACACAGCCCTATGGTCTCAGTTCAGTGATCATAATCCTACACATTTGATATTGAGGGGGGGATCACCCTTAAGTCTGAAGTTAATACATGGACTCCCTCAGCAGCAATCAAGAATATAGACAAGGGCCGTAGATTAAAATGGAGTATGGTTATTCCAGAAGATTTTTGTAATGAATTGGTCAATCAAGTTGTTCCTGAAATGGAGCTGTGCTGCGATAGTAGGGTAGGTGATAATAGGGTCCTAAAAACCTATGATACAATTAGTAAGCAGGTAGATAAAGATCTCTCGTACTCCTGTAAAGAACGCACACAAGGAGGAGAAAGATGGTTTGATCACAGGTGCTCAGTGGCACATCAGAACTTAATGGGTGCTTTAAAAGCTAGTCCACAAGATAAGGCCAGGATTGCTGCCTGTAGGAAAGAGTATAAACTGGCAATAAAGACTCGTAAAACAGATATAAAGAATGATGCTTTTAACGATTTAACTTTCATTGACGTGTTAAAAAATAGTTCAAACTTTTGGAGTCTTGTTAACAGACCTTTTTTCTCAGAGGATAAAGGAACTACATTGGAATGTAATATAAGTGAAAAGGATTGGGTTAGCCATTTTAAATTTATATATGGGGGAACTGAATCCAAGCATCCTATATATGTGGGCAAAAAATATTCTCTTATTTTCACAGATAGTGAAATAGCAAATGCCATAGCCCAAATGTCTAAAAATAAAGCCCCGGGGCCAGATGGGGTTGCAGTTGACCTTTTTAAAATGAATATATCTCTATGGTCTAAATTGTTGGCTAATGTTTTAACAGTGCCTGTAAAGTGGGTTTGCCACAGTCCTGGTCGTTATCAGTAATAGTACCAGTTTTTACATTTTTTTAAATCCCACATTATGATTAAGGGACCCAAGCCTAAGAAATATAAGACTCACTATTGTGAGGGGAATGAACTTACTCGGGTAACGTCATTCCCATATCTTGGTGTCCTATTTGACGAAAGGGGGTCTTGGATCCCACAAATGCAGGCCAATTGAAACATTATGGCTAGATCATCTATTGCTGTTTTAAATTTTGCACGTAGATTGGGCTCTAGACCCATCCAAGCTATGTTAAGCATTTATAAGGCCAAATGTCTTGCTATTGCGAGTTATGGATCTGACCTTTGAGGTTATAGGTGTACCAAGGATATCCAAATCGTGGAAAACACATTTTTACGAATTTGCTGTCTGTTCCATCCTCGACTGCAACTTATATCATTCATCAAGAGCTAGGCATTGGTTTCATTTCAGATATTATAGAAGTGGCTCCCCTGCTGAAATGGATCAGTATTTGGACTAACTCTGAGCTCGTGATGAATCGTGATATTATTCGTGATTGTTTATCTCTCGATATGGTTGGTTGTATTCCATGGTTAAATTATGTAAAAAGTGTTGCTACATATTTAGGGAGGCCTGAATTATTTAGCTCTCCGGAAAAAATGGTTAAGGCAGACATATTGTGGGCTAAAAATATGTATGCCCAAATATCCCAATCTGATCGAGAGCGAAAAGAACTAAATAAGCCTCTTGTACGAGCACACCAGTTGATATGTACAACATTAACGATTGAGCCGTATTTGACTATAGTGTCAAATCAGCAGCATAGTTTTCTCCTGGTTCGATTCAGATTGAATCAATTGCACCTGCTCTTTGCTGAACCCAAGGGATGGAAAAAGTTGGAGGATTTAAATGTATGCACTTGCGACAACTTTTCCACTCAGGACTCCATGCACTTTGTTCTATTTTGTGAGCACTCTTTACATATTCGGAAACGATTTATAATTCCGATTTTAAAAGGTAAAAGTTTTATCCAGGCAAGACCGGCCCTCATTTATCTCCAAATGTTTAAATAATGCGTGGGAAATTTTTAGTATTGCTAGCTTTTTAATTGCTGCAGTCAGAATAAAGAAGAAAGTAGGGTATGATCATAATGTGTGTTCACTGATAGTTACTTGATGAGATTTCTTTTAATGTGTATATTGATGAATTGGATTGTATTTTATGATATCTCTTGGATATTTTTATTGTATATTTATAGTATGCTTTTATGGTTTTAACTAACCGAATAAAGTGAATTTGACTGACTGACTGAATTGGATGGTTATTATTCCCTTAATGTGCACGTAATCGCCTCGCCTGCCGGAAGAGCGAAAGGAGGCCTGGCGACTTTCATCTCTGTAAAGTATGGTTCTATTAATGTCAAATCTGTAGTTAACTCACCGTGGTACCAATTGATTTTGATCTCAAATCTGTTACAGGTAAAAATTATTTTAATAAACTGGTACTATAATGTCTTCAATTCAAATAGATGTGACATTATTGTAAATCTCAAAGAGGAAATAGAGAAAACTGTGGGGATGTGGCAACCCTTGTGCATCTATTGGGTCAGGGATTTTAACTGCACTCTGTGCAGGCACAGTGCAGAAAAAGTATGTGGGTTAACAGATACTGAGGGTCAACCCTTAACCCATTTTTTACATACACCTCAGGGAGAAGCCTTAAATGATATTATTGTTACAAATGATTTGTGTTTTATGGATACACTGGTTAGCAATCCCGAAACTCCCTTTCCCACCTATATGGCTAGAAAGTGTTATTGATTTTATGCTAATATCTAAAAACTCGGCCTCCTTGGTAGATGGTTGTGAGGTGGTGCCAAATAACACTATCGACCACAATCCGCTCACTGCCTCATTATATGTAGTTGCTCAAAAAAAGGAGGGTGATGGTCGCACCCTTCACTACAGCTCAAATCAAGGCGTGAGATTAAAATGGAATAAGACAAATTCCAGGCAAACTTAAACCAAATTTAAATTACGGTATAAAACATTATTTTATTAAACAACCGATAATATATAATATAAGACATAAAATCACAAATTTATACACAACTCCAGTACACATAAAATATGTTCCCATTCAGGGGAACACAAGCTGATCAAACCACAGCAAACCATCGAGTTTGATAATATGATTACTAAACTCGATGGTTTGCTGTGGTTTGATCAGCTTGTGTTCCCCTGAATGGGAACATATTTTATGTGTACTGAAGTTGTGTATCAATTTGTGATTTTATGTCTTAAATTATATATTATCGGTTGTTTAATAAAATAATGTTTTATACCGTAATTTGAATTTGGTTTAAGTTTTTTCATTGTTGTTTTCAGCCCTGAAAAATCTCTCTTTGGCAAGTGTAAAACATGTTGGCCTAACTTTGAAATATGTCCAGGAATATTGATTAGAAATTAAAAATATTATTTTGAATGCAGAAGTGTTTGTTTTGAACATTTCTTGATGTCAGACAGGGAGGACTGAATGATAATATATGAACTACCTAATGATTAGTTAGTGCCTTTCCTATTATTTATCTATCCGGATTTGATGCCTCGCTGAGTTAGTTGAACCTGCTACTGAGGTTGCCGCACACAAACCATCAAAAGAGGCATGCAAAGAGGGGGAGTGGCCAACTACTGGAGAAGATGGCCACACTTTAACAAGGCTCCGACCCGATCCCCTTAAAACCCCCAGTATCCGTATAATTATCCGTGTCTAGCGGGTATGTCTCCACCGAACTTGGCGGTGAAGAAATCAGCAACAGCACTCTGGCATCAAATATAAGCTGACAAGTGTTTTTGTTGCCCTGCTGCATCTCGCGGCCTATCTGAAGCGGCGCAGCCATGAGGTCACGTAATTGTGTGGCCGGGCGGTGGCTGCCATCAAAACCGAAAGTCAGCACTCCAACCAGGACTGAGAAGCAAGAAGCTGGCAGTCGGCAGGACTCACTGTGGCAAAGTGCTAAAAGTTAAGTCAGTGAGTGGAAGACGGCGTGGGTGAGGCTGTGTGGAGGACCCGCCGGTCCCGTGATGAGTGACGCAGTGAGGGGGCAGAAGAATGGTGCCCCGGGCTGAACCTCGGAACATCTGAAACGACTTAAGCAATATTGCGCTGCTAAGTGCATTGGTGCGGCGGTGCTCAGTCTGGCTCGGACCGATGAGAGAGGCGCTACTGTTGTTGGTCCCCGGTCCCATGGCCGACCGTATATCACCAAGCTGCACAGCCCATATTGATGTTAGACTACATGCGCATGGTGGCACAGAAGACATAGGCGGGTGGCAGAGCCTAGACTTGCCAAACAGATCAGCCTGGCGGAGCCCTACTGTGTTGAGAGGGCCCCCCCCCACGCATATCAGCATAATAGACTGAGCACAGTTGTGGGGTCCTGATTTGCACAACACACACGAATATTGGGAAGAACGGGGATGCACCCGGCAGCTGCAAAGCCACACCAATAGACAGCGCCATAACATTGTCAGTGCAGGGAGAGGGGTGTCCTAGTGGGATAAGCCAACAGACCAACAGGGAATCTTACCCGGGCAGGCAGTCGTGAGGCCCCAAGACGCCTGCCTTCAGATTTCCCCCCGCATATGAATACCCGGACTCCCTGTGGACCTCGCCATGTCCAACAACAAGGGAAGTCGTGGACTACACCAGCCTAAACTAGACAAGATACCATGGCGTAAGTCTCAGGATAGACCCGATGCACTGATAGATAAGGCATCAGAATCTCGCACCATGCCGCCAGTGCAGACTGATCCTACGCTACAAGATATCCTCACAGCGGTTACAGCGGTATGCACCTTGTGGAAATATGGATTTTTCTGGTCAGTTATGTCCCCTATCTTGGACCCCAACGGTTCTATGTGCATGTTACAAGTACATGTATGTTCCCTCCAGTTCCAGTTATGAAGACGCAAATACATGTGCGTCCACCGTTAACATGTCCTCTTTCAGATCCGCCATGAATAGGCTGGATATTCCATTCCCAAGTACGAAAGGCCACCGCCTTTATATGGTTCACTTATGCCATTTTACAGTTCAGACGAGTAGGCCCTGATTCTGTCATCAAGCTTTTCTTGCTTTCTATCTCTGAAGCTCCAGTCCGAGCCTGCATCTGTGACCATGAACTTTGTCTCATCCTCTGCGCGGCTCGTGGTGCCTGACATCAGCTTGCTGCCTGCCAAGAACTGTATTTCACCTTCGAAATTATCTGCTCCGCTCCCTGCCCAATGAATTCCTGTCTAGTAGTTTAAGTAAACATTCTGCCAGCTACCGAGCAAAGGCCCGGCTTTTCTGTCTTTATGCAAGTAATTCATAGCCCTGTTACTATGGAAGATTCCTGCCCTCGCATCTAGTGTAGACACTTAGACGCTTGTACACGCACTAACAGTCAGTATAGTCAGTATAGAATAAGATTCTACTCCAAGAAGGCCTCTCTTTTGGATAACATAGTTCTTTAAACATAGGATGTTAGATATGATTTGGGATTAGGTTGACTTGACCCTCCAGACATCTGTCGCCACATGTAGAGCTAAATGTCAAGTCCCCTTCACCCCCTAGCTGCACGTCAATCACACGTCATGCTGCTGTGCGCGCATCTCTGCCAAGTATTTCTGCTGACATTGCGAAATTCTTTCATGGAACCACCCCATTATGACATCATGCCTGATGACGTTCCTTTGTTACGCCCAATCACGCCCATTTTTCATTACGCATGTATAATGTTATCTTCCTTATCAATTGTTACGCCTCTCGCATTTGCTTCACTGTAATGTCTATTGTATAAAAGTGATTAATTATCAATAATGTATGTACTTCACTTCCTGAACCTCCGTGGTGATGGAACCTGGAGGCCACGATTCCGAATCGTCCATTGGAATAAAGCCCATTCCGAACCTCTAATACCACGGATTCTGCCTCTTATTTATTGAGCTATTTTTATTATGTTCTGTATCAAATTAAGTCCCGGTAATTAAATTATTTACCACATAAATGGCGCCCGAACAGGGACACTTTCTCATCTCACGCGCCGGCGGTGCGTTGCAGGCCCGGTCTCCTGCCACAGCTGGACGGACAACAACGCGTACCAGCAGGATTTCCTGTATCTCCCTCCGGTCAAGCGGGGGCGACTGAGGCTGCGATCAACACCCAGACGAGGCGGTGAGAAGTGCGAAGTATCCCGACCAGAGCCTAGCTGAGAGAGCAAGATCCGAGGTATACAGAGGCCCACCAGGTTTCCGATGTCCTGAAGTGTCCGAAGTTTTCGAGTCGAGTCCAGTCCGGTCCAGTTCAGTTCAGTTCCGTTCCGAGGCCTTCCGTTCCGAGCTACCCGGTGAGTACCATTACTGGGGAGGCGTTCTGGCGTGCACATAAGTTGTGCCGGTCCAGACGGGTTTGGGTACACAAATCCGGTCTGCACTGTTTTAGCAGTGTATCTGTACTGTTTAGCAGTATATCTAGTATATCAAGTATATAAATTCAGAATAATTCAGTTAATGCCGAGTATTATGTTTAGTGATTAAGTTTTCTTAGATCATCGTCATCATCATCGTTGCTCATTTAAATGTTAAATGTTAAATGTATTAATATGTCCTGCATATTGTGGTATGAATGACTGTTCATTATCGTGGTTTATTGTATTAAGTTTGTTCAAGATCAAGTATCAGACCAGTTCTCAATATGCCGCTCTTTTCGAAACTAAGACAGATCACAACTAGAAAAGGGGTACTCGAAGAAGCTGTTCCCATTCCTCCTAGGGACACTCCAGGGTACTTCATGTATCATAAACACGGCCTAGACGCTATATTATTTCTTGATCTATGGGTAGACTACACTAAGGAATTACCAGAAAGTCAGAGGTGGCCCGCAGCTGGGACCTGGGATGCAGATTGCATCGTTAAAGTAGAGGAAGAGTTATGGAAAAGGAAAGCCAGACAGTCACAGAAAGAAGCCATTGAATTATGGCGTAAAGAATCGTATAGACGTACAGAAAAAGCACGTAGACAGAGACCCAGCGGGTTTCCACCGAGAAATTAAAGACATGTTACTCATGGGAGAGTATACCTATCCCGACATTATGACAATATTAAAGGTATTAATGCCTGCTGGCATTTATGAAAAACTCAAGGAAAAAGAGTGGGAGGTAGGAGACCAAAAGATAGATTGGACAGCATTAGAAAATGAAGAAAAGGCCCGAGGTCCAGGTTCGGGGCTTGGGGACAAAACTAAAGCACTACCAGGTTTACTAGTACAGGTACTGCCACGTTTATTAACCACGAAAAAGGAAGACTGGGGTGCAATTTCAGCCTGTAAACAAAAGCAAGATGAAGACACTAGTGATTTCTATGCCCGATTCGAAAAATGTTTTGGTATAAATAGTGGTATAAAAGCAAGTAGCGAGTCATACCCACATCTGTTTGTGACAAAATTAGTTGAAAATTCCTTGCCCCAAGTGAAGAATAGAGTATTAAAATTCGAGAGTACCTGGCAAGGTAATACCCCATCACAAATGTTACAAATGTTACAGTACCATTACAATAGAATTAGAGAGGAACAAGAACATGAGCAGAGACGCATGAAAGACACGAAAATGAAAATGCTAGTCTCCCAGACAGTTCCAGCTGAAGGTCATAAAAAGGGTACGACACAGTCCGGTGATTCAGCAGGACCTGTAAAAGGGACATGCAACTATTGTAAACAGCCAGGACATTACATACACGATTGCCCAGTCCTGAAGCGTAATATCGCCACAGGTATTACAAAAGAAAGACCACGGCCACCTAGACAGGATCAGAATGAACAAGGAGCACCGCAGCATGCACAGTCCATGCCAGCTCCACAACAGTCTATACAGTTTGTGCCAGCCGCACCAGCGTTGCCTGCTGCTGCCACACAAACCACGACACGACAGCTGTACCAGACCGCACAGTATGACTATCCTGATTATCAACGATATGCATGAACCAGCCTAGAGAGGGAAGTTGACTTACCCCTTATCGAGGTCCCTGTAGACCAAGAAGGACCTTATGTACATAGTGAATTATTAGGCCAAGATAGAAAATTTTTACTTGATACAGGGGCAAGTCGAACAACTATAAAACGTAGTGAAGTTCCAGGGGCACCCCTCTCAGGCTCACAGAATATTTCCCTTGGTTTTTCAGGAAAACCTATTGTTAATGAAGTATCACAGCCTCTTCCACTTACGATAGGACCCTTGACCAGAACTACAGATTTATTGCTTACTAAATCATGTCCAGAAAACTTGTTAGGTATAAAAACACTGAAAGCTCTAGGAGCTATAATATGTTGTTCTCCGGAAGGAGTAAGATTGTTTTTACGTGATTTCAAAGGTCACTATGTGTCTCGAGACATGGATTCCCGACTGCAGACTTTACCCACACATTTATGGGCACAAGGCCCTACAGATGTTGGTTGCATGAACATTACACCATATCGAGTCACACTAAAGGCAGGAGTGGTACTACCACGAATGCGACAATATAAGTTACCCCCAGATGCTGTAATGGCTTTACTGCAAATCATTGACGAGCTTATTGGCCAAGGAGTGGTTGTGGAGACCGACTCCAATGTATGTAATTCACCGATAATTCCGATTCTTAAACGAACTGATCCAAAGGCTCCCCCAGTATATCGATTGGTTATTGATCTGCGCGAATTAAATAAATGTATTGTACCACAATACCCCGTAGTTCCAGACATCTCTTCATTACTGACAGCTATTGATTCCGAAGCAACGTTCTTTACTGTAATTGATCTCAAGAATGCCTTTTTCAGCGTCCCAATAGATCCGGAAAGCCAATACTTGTTCGGATTTAGTTTAAATGGACGTAGCTTTAAATTCACACGCGCACCTCAAGGATTTACAGAAAGCCCCAGCATCTATAGCCAAGCACTGAAACGAGAACTTGACAGTATACACATGCCAGTCAACACTGCTCTGCTCCAATATGTCGATGATCTGCTGATCACCACCCGAAGCGAACCTGAATGTGAAAAAGCATCACTGACGGTTTTACAATTTCTAGCCGAAAAGGGGCACAAGGTGTCCCCTTCTAAGCTGCAATTCTGTGTCCAGCGAGTTATTTACCTTGGTCACTCGCTGTCCAAGGAGGGAAGGCAGCTTACACCAGATCGTATCCAGCTAATTGCAAATATGCCAATACCCAAGACACAAAAGGAGGTGCGGGCTTTCATAGGCCTCACTTCATATTGTAGGCAGTGGATCCCTCAGTATGCATTTCTAGCAAAACCACTCATTCAATTGACAACACAGGAGGCAGCCACATCGACTGTCCTCCCTTGGACTCAGGAACACACACTAGCTTTTGAAAGCTTAAAGAAAGCTCTATGCCAAGCACCTGTTTTAGCAACACCATGTTACAGAAAACATTTTACACTCTTTGTTACAGAACGAGAAGGTACTGCCTTATCAGTACTCACACAGGAACAAGCAGGATCACACAAACCGTGTGCTTATTTTTCTAGTACATTAGATCCCGTAGCTCAGGCTCTGCCTGCGTGCCTGAAATCAGTGGCAGCGACAGCTTTAGCAATCAGACAAAGCGATGCCATAGTGTTAGGACATCCATTGACAGTCCAAGTACCACATGCAGTAGAGGTTCTTGTGAATCGAACGCAAACACAACACTTGACCATAGCAAGACTTACAGGTTACGAATTAACATTGTTTCAGCCACATATAGAAATCAGACGTTGTAACACATTGAATCCTGCCACACTTTTACCTGTAAATGGAACAGACCCACTAGCTCATGATTGTATTGAAGTTATTACAATAACGACGAAACCCAGACAAGACTTGACAGATGTCCCATTGTCAGACCCAGACCTGACTTGTATGTAGATGGTTCATGTATGAGAACAGGTACAGGAGAGTTAGTGGCCGCTTATGCAGTCACAACAGACACTGAAATTATTGAAACCAAGTGTATAAATACCTTGTCCGCTCAAGCAGCAGAGCTCGTCGCTCTGACACAGGCCTGTATTCAAGCCACAAATAAAAGAGTCAACATATACACTGATTCACGTTATGCATTCGGAGTTGTACATGACTTCGGCGTGCTGTGGCGAGAGAGAGGTTATTTAACTTCTCACGGTGCCCACATTCAGCACGGACCCCTCATTCATGCCTTATTAGATGCAATACATCTACCCATTGCAATATCGATTATGAAATGCAAAGCTCATACGAAAATTACTGATATCATTTCTCAAGGCAATGATCTAGCTGACAGAACAGCTAAACAGACTGCTCAAACTCAAACATCCGACATGACAAAGACAATAGTCCAGACACCAACACATTGCATGATGGTTAAGGATCCCGCTCTTGATGTAATTGACATACAGACACATGCTACTCCAGACGAAATAAGGAAATGGACTGAATTAGGAGGGATCCAAACGGATCAAGGATGGATGACGAAGGAAAAATCTGTGTGGTTCCTTCCTGATTCAATGGTCCAAGTCATTATTAACACTATCCACAGTCCAGCGCATCTAGGAGAGAAAGCTATGCTAGACAGCATTCAACATATTTGGTTCAACAAGCATTTACGAGCAGCAGCGAAACAAAAAGTTCGTACCTGTATGATCTGTTGTCAGTTCAACCCAGGAAAAAGCATTCCCGTAGAGCAGGGTGGATTTCAGCCTCCTGATCACCCTTTTGAAATCCTCCAGATGGATTATATCCAGATGGAACGATGTCGAGGATTCAAATATGTTCTCGTAGTAGTCTGTGCTCTTTCCCGTTGGACAGAGGCATACCCGGTTTCAGATTACACTGCCCCGACTACTGCCAAACAGTTAGTTCGAGAATTCTTCCCACGATACGGTTTACCACGTGCTGTCTACTCAGATAACGGCCAGCCGTTCTCATCCGAACTAATGAAACACGTTTCACTTTTGTTAGGCTATCAGTGGAAATTCCACTGTGTCCGACACCCCGAGGCAGCAGGTCTCGTGGAAAGACATAATCAGACCCTGAAAATTAGATTGTCCAAAATATGCAGGGAGAAAGGTGTCGACTGGGTAGTAGCATTACCAGTTGCACTCTTTTACATGAGAATGGTAGCACACTCTCGAACAGGGCTATCCCCGTATGAGGTGATCTTTGGCAGACCACCAAATATGTGGGGGACGCCTATACCACGTAAAATAACTGATATTGACTGTAATATGCTGACAGATTATTTGGCTTCCTTGATGTCTGCACTACAATCTTGTCGTTCACAGGTAGCTGCAGCTTTTCCTGACAACACTGAGGTGAAACCCCATGACGTAATTCCGGGGGATCTCGTTTTAGTGAGGAACTTTGATCGAAAGACTCAGCTGGATCCTAGGTGGAGGTCGCCGCAATTGGTCTTGCTCACCACAAGGACAGCCGTGAAGATCGAAGGCAGGAAAGGCTGGGTACATTCAAGTCACATCAAGAAATTTTATGGACTACCATCAGATGTAAAACCTACACCTCGCGTGTCTTCACCCATTGACTCAAAACTTCCTTTGGTTGAATCAAGTCGTCACGAACACTATAAACTAAAACTCAGATCTAATCAGTCGGGCAATTTGATTGTTTAAGTCCTCTCCAAGGTGAAGCGGTTGAATTTGTCTCTGACATGTATCCCTTAGATCTGAATAGAGAAAAAACCCGAAAAATGTTGAAACGACATGCATACTGTAAATCACTGCGTAGTCATTGCACAGTGACGTTATTAATTTTGTTTTTCTTAAATCTTTTAATAATTATTGCAAGTATATTGTTGCACATATATTATCCTATTTCTAGACATGTTTATAATGTTACTGCTGAACATTCTTTTAGTGAATTACCTCCGCATGAATTGTCATACAGATTTGCGCTGCGCAATAACACTTTTATTAGTATGTTACATCATTCCCATCAGGTTAGCAATGCTACCAATTGTTGGATATGTGGCCGACTCCCTCCCTATCAGAACTATAAAGGAATTCTACCTCTTTTTCCATACCCGTTCACACACAACGGCTCCTG
The DNA here is from genome assembly GCF_964204655.1 of Triturus cristatus. Classification (NCBI taxonomy): domain Eukaryota; kingdom Metazoa; phylum Chordata; class Amphibia; order Caudata; family Salamandridae; genus Triturus; species Triturus cristatus. The sequence continues at coordinate 1,363,637,847 of NC_140590.1, forward strand.
TGGAGCATGGTTTAGTTTAATTAACTCCTTAGATTCAATTTCTGCAGTTTATCAAGACAACTGGGTATGGGGAAATCTGAACTTAGTTTTACTTAAAGTCTGCCACCCCAACAAGGAGGGACTTCCCAAAAGAACAGGAACTGATCTAGAAAATGAAGTATATGGATTAGGTAACTTTACGCTTAATCTTATGATCCTAAATATCGAATCCGAAGCTACTCCAATTTTGCCCGCCATGTCAGTATTCCCAGTAAAAGGTGAACTATGTGTAAGAAAGAATGGTTCCATAAATATGGGCCATAGTAGATGCACCACTGTAATAGAATTCAGTGATCAAGGCAAGTCGACATTTAGAGCTTCCCGCCATTCCTATTTTATATGTGGTCAGACGGCATATGTACGTTTGCCTCTAGATTGGGAAGGTACCTGCTACATTGGATTCCTTTTGCCACCTGTTTTTCTAGCTCCTCCTGATTATCACAGAAATACTCATTTAGTACACAATAGAGAAAGGAGAGATCTCCCAATAGTCGATTACACTGAAACAGCATGGGAAAAATACACAGATTTCAATAAAGGTCTCTTTCCCTATATAGGTACCGTTACTAATAGTAAGCTGATACGTAGATTAACTAGAACCCTTGAAGCAGTAGTGAACGAAACTATTTCCGCCTTAGGCAATTTAACAGAAGAGCAGTCTGCTATGCGGATTGTTGTGCTTCAAAATCTTCTTGTCCTTGACGTCATCCTGGCCGATAGGGGCGGAGCTTGTAGGGTCATCGGATCAAGCTGTTGCATTTTCATACCAGAAAATTCGCCATCTGTATATAAAGCTATAACCCGCCTTCATAAGATTGTGAGCCAGATACACCAGAATCCAGGCACCTGGACTTGGTCCGGTTGGTTTTGGAGCGTGTTATCAGCCTGGGGATGGAGAGTTCTATCCTTCCTAGGTATTGGCCTTCTCATACTATTCAGTTGCTGTCTATGCCTGCAATGTGGACCAGCGATTTGTGGTCTGTGTGCCACATCGTGTATTCCACATCAAGATTTTCGTTCAAGATCCCGGAAGAAGAAAGAAGAACAAATGATGCTATATGAACAGATCAATGGATTAATGAAGATTGATATCTCTTGACGGGCAAGTAGGGGACAAGGAGGGAATGTGGAAATATGGATTTTTCTGGTCAGTTATGTCCCCTATCTTGGACCCCAACGGTTCTATGTGCATGTTACAAGTACATGTATGTTCCCTCCAGTTCCAGTTATGAAGACGCAAATACATGTGCGTCCACCGTTAACATGTCCTCTTTCAGATCCGCCATGAATAGGCTGGATATTCCATTCCCAAGTACGAAAGGCCACCGCCTTTATATGGTTCACTTATGCCATTTTACAGTTCAGACGAGTAGGCCCTGATTCTGTCATCAAGCTTTTCTTGCTTTCTATCTCTGAAGCTCCAGTCCGAGCCTGCATCTGTGACCATGAACTTTGTCTCATCCTCTGCGCGGCTCGCGGTGCCTGACATCAGCTTGCTGCCTGCCAAGAACTGTATTTCACCTTCGAAATTATCTGCTCCGCTCCCTGCCCAATGCATTCCTGTCTAGTAGTTTAAGTAAACATTCTGCCAGCTACCGAGCAAAGGCCCGGCTTTTCTGTCTTTATGCAAGTAATTCATAGCCCTGTTACTATGGAAGATTCCTGCCCTCGCATCTAGTGTAGACACTTAGACGCTTGTACACGCACTAACAGTCAGTATAGTCAGTATAGAATAAGATTCTACTCCAAGAAGGCCTCTCTTTTGGATAACATAGTTCTTTAAACATAGGATGTTAGATATGATTTGGGATTAGGTTGACTTGACCCTCCAGACATCTGTCGCCACATGTAGAGCTAAATGTCAAGTCCCCTCCACCCCCTAGCTGCACGTCAATCACACGTCATGCTGCTGTGCGCGCATCTCTGCCAAGTATTTCTGCTGACATTGCGAAATTCTTTCATGGAACCACCCCATTATGACATCATGCCTGATGACGTTCCTTTGTTACGCCCAATCACGCCCATTTTTCATTACGCATGTATAATGTTATCTTCCTTATCAATTGTTACGCCTCTCGCATTTGCTTCACTGTAATGTCTATTGTATAAAAGTGATTAATTATCAATAATGTATGTACTTCACTTCCTGAACCTCCGTGGTGATGGAACCTGGAGGCCACGATTCCGAATCGTCCATTGGAATAAAGCCCATTCCGAACCTCTAATACCACGGATTCTGCCTCTTATTTATTGAGCTATTTTTATTATGTTCTGTATCAAATTAAGTCCCGGTAATTAAATTATTTACCACAACCTCACTAGAATCACGTATAGATTCCGTCTCTATGGAGGTGGGCGTCATCCGGGCAGGCTTCCGCAAAATGAACGAACATGTCTCCGAAGTTGAAGAGGCAACTTGGGGGCTTGCTACCACATCCAAAAGCCTGGAGAGGAAGGTTCAAGGCTTACAAAAAAACACCCAGACACTCACATACCAACTCGATAACTATGAAGGAAGAGTCAGGCGAAACAACGTGTAAATCATCGGAGTTCCCGAGAAGGCAGAGGGCCAGACAATGGATTTATTCGTGGAGGAATTAATTACACAACGGCTACAGCCCAAGTTCCTCTCTAACTATTTTTCAATTGAACGCGCACATCGAGTACCAGGGGGAAAACCCAAGCCGGGACAGCCCCCCAGGCCAATAGGGGCTTGAGTTTTTAATTTTCGCGATAGAGACATAATCCTGCAAACTGCTCGATGTGCCCCACAGATTAAAATTGATAACAGCACCATCATGTTTTTTCCAGACTTCACAATAAAAGTCCAAAGACAGCATAGAAGCTTCTTGGAGGTCAAGAAGGCCCTGAGGGATAGAGAATTACCGTATGCGATGTTCTTCCCAGTGAAACTCAGAGTGATCGCTGAAGGCAAGAAATGGCTTTTAACTGAGCCAGAGGCAGCTTGGGAGTGGCTGGACGGCTGGCGTCTGGCTGCTGGCCCGAGTAACTCAGAAAGGTGTCGGAGAAGGACTGGAAAGGATTGTGATGGAAATATGATGGAACGTGAAGGAGGTGATTCCACGGACGCCGAATGAACTGAGACTGGCCGAGCCGGTGTTGCATAAGTAATGGGGGCTGAAACGATCCTACAGTTGCCAGGCCGAGACAGGGCTGTTAAAAGGATGAATTACATGGTTCACTGCCTGATTTGCTGTAAGTTGAACCTATGCAGATGACCATGGTGGCAGGACGATGAAGAGCCAGAATGGCGATACGCCGGACTGATCTAGCTGAGTACATGCTTTAAATAAGCCATACCTATAGACTGTTTGCGAGATATATGGTTGAGAATAAAATGGGGGTGGGGGTCTGGATTTGGGATGGGTGGGCGACGGGCGCTCTGCAATGTTTGGGTGGCGGGTAGTTTGAAGTTCGTCTTGCAGGGAGGCAGGTGGTTAAAGGGTGTTTAATATTGTTTAAGTGCGTCACAATGATCATAACTGTGCTACAAGTTACAATCACTGCTAGATCCATCCAATTATATCAGAGATATATAGGCCCACACACATGACACCCACATTATCGATTTGCCGGGAATCCCAGCGTATGAGGTGCCTCAAGGATACTGAGGCGGACGAGGCCCCTAAATGACTACAATGGCAACGTCTGACACCCCAGGCAACATGAGTCTCGAACCGATATTAACTTTACTCTCCTAGAACGTGAATGGGCTGGGGGATACGATCAAGAGGGGAGTCGTATGTCAATACATCAAAAGACAGGCAACAGATATAATTCTGCTGCACAAAACACACCTAGTGGGACACACCTGTAAGGCACTATATAGATGGGGGTACAAGCTGGTGGTCCATGCAGGATTTACTACTGGTTCCAGAGGGGTGGGGATACTAATGAAGAAAAATCTCCCATTTATTGTAAGTCATACACACATAGACGATTACGGACAGATTGCTGTCATGTCAGGGACTTGGGAGGGTAGGAGTATGAGTGTCCTTTCGGTGTATATACCCCCTGCTCTACATACAATTGCTCTGCCGGAGGTGAGTAAGATCATTCTCACCTTACCGGCAGGTGAAATAATATTGACCTCATTATGACGCTTTGCGACCAGACTGACAGAGACCCACCAAGAAGCATTGCACGATCACAAACCACACTGGCTGAATTCGCAGCAGCGCTCGGCCTGGTTGATATATGGTGCACAGCGCCGCACATAAGAGCCCCTCCCGTATTGACGACATATTAACTTTAGCTGACATAGCAAGTCAAATTACTGAAGTTCAACATCTCGTGAGGGACATCTCTGACCATGCTCCCATAAAGGCACGATATGCCATAGAGGCTACCCCCAGACGCAGGACGCTGACCATTAGTTCACACTGCCTTCTAGTTCCCCACATCAGAGACACACTGATCAAAGACACAGACAATTATTTTGCCGAAAATGTGGGGACAGTACAATTGTCACAGATTCCATGGGAGGCTTATAAAGTGGTAATCAAGGGTCACGCCTTCTCACTTACCATAGGCCATAGGAGAGAGAAAGACAGGCAACTAGTTGAATTGTAACAGGATATCCTAACACGAGAACAGGACTTGAGGGACAAACAAGACGAGTCCGCAAACCATGAGTTAGAACTCAAGCGAAAAGAATACAAAGATCTAGCTAAAAGTAAACACTGCGCTAAAATACACAAAATATATGAGCAGGGAGACAGAGCCAGTAAATTATTAAAATGGTTGGACAGGAGAGAAAGGGCACACCGTTGGATCAGAAGAATCCTTGGACATAACGGGACCTATTTGCGCGACCCCCAGGAAATAGCGGATGGGTGCGCAGAACACTATAGGCACCTCTACTCACCGGTGGCGACAGCCACTATTGAGGAAGCATGGGAGGTAATAACTGACATACAAACCCCGACATTGCTCGCTGAAGACCAATAGCTGCATAAAAAAGAAATTACGGTGGAGGAAATCACAGCTGCTGTCCTTTCCATACAGTCAGGGAAAGCGGGGGCCCAATGGTCTCCTGATTGCACTCCTCAAAGTGATGGCCTCTAGGGTAGCACCACACCTACTTGAAATGTACCTTGAGAGTAAGTCAATTGCTACATTACCCAAAGAACAGGGACTGGCATCCATTGTGGTATTACACAAGGCTGGGAAACCAGCTGAAGAATTTGCCTCATATCGACCAATATCCATGATAAATGTCGAAGCAAAAATTCTTGCAAAACTACTGGCCAACAGATTACTCCCTATAATTACAAAATTGGTCCAGCCAGACCAATCCGGGTTTATGCCTGGTCGTAACACCACCATGAACCTACGCCGGCTAAATGGAGTGCTTGCTAGGAAGCATACTGTTGAAGAGAATGCAGCCATACTTTCTTTGGATGCGCGTATGGCAATCGATACAGTGGAATGGGCACATATGTTCGCAGTCCTCGAGCATATGGGCATGGGGAAAACATATCTTGAATGGATAAACCTCCTGTATGCAGAGCCGCTTGCCCAGGTGGTAGTGAATGGCCATGTGTCCACCACATTTGCCCTAGGTCGAGGGACAAGACAGGGATGCCCACTATCCCCTCTTATATTCGCTCTCGTCCTCGAGCCCCTCGCATGCTGGATACGTGGAATCACAGTGATACGGGGACTAACGTGGGCAAATGAATGGGAGGACAGAATCTCGCTCTATGCGGATGACATTCTACTTTATGTCACCTCTCCTGATGCCTCCATCAGTAGAATCCTCCAACTATGTTCTAACCATGGCAAATACTCGGGATATATAATAAATTGGTCCAAGTCTGTCATATATTTACTCCACGGACCAGCGCCAGCCCTTCCAGCCACCTGTGAAGCCATAATAGTTGAGGACGGGTTTCGATACCTAGGGGTCTACGCAACAGCTGATCCTCTGTTCTCGTTTAAACGTAACCTTCTGGGTCCCCTGACCCGTCTGCAGAGTGATATCCACCATTGGCGAATGCTGCCTGTGTTGCTATCGGGACGCGCTATACTCTATAAAATTATGGCTCTCCCCCGGCTCCTATATCCGCTGCAGGGCCTAAACTAGTCTGAGGGTGGTATGTTGGAGGAATTGCTCTACCGGACATCCATAGCTATTACTGGGCCGCACATCTGGCTTTTATAAACAGATGGGTGTTCGGACCACAGCAGGATCCAGCATACCGGATGGATAAATGGCTGATGGGCCAGGGGGATATAGAGAGGCACTGTATACAAAGGTGCGAGGACAATAGCTTACCGGGCCTACTGCCACAAATGACGCCCCTGTGGCATGCTGCACTACTGGGTAATTTGAGTAGATGCAGAGGGTTTGATAAATGGGATACCATCGGAATACCGCAGGTTAGCGACTTGATGAAGAAGGGGAAAATATTGACGTTAATAGAATTGCAAAAAGAGTATAATTTATCCAGGGGAGAAACTTTTCGATACTTACAAATCCACTATGCATTACGGGAAGCGACAAAAACAATGGAGGGGATCCCGGATTCTACCCCACTTGAGGACAGATTATTAGTAGACCCCATGGAGAATAAGGCAATATCACTCACATATCGAAAAATAAGCAACAACACACCTGATCCACTGACACACCTACATAAACAATGGCAGCCAGACTTGGGTGACTTAGAGGAAGAAGACTGCAGGATGCGCTGTCCTCCCCGCGTGAGGTGGCCATACCGAGCATACATCGCATGCACGACACTGGTCAAAATGGGTCGTAGTGTTTCTGTGGACTGTCGAAGAGGTTATGGGGGAATAGGTACGTTCTACCATACAATCTGGGAATGTCCAGCTATTCAGAGGTCCTGGGAAAAGGTCAACCGAGTAGTGAGTAACGTAGATGGGATTGTCCTAACACTCTCCCCTAAAATCTGCTTCCTCAATGTCTGGGAAACCACCGACTTTAAACACATGGACCAACTATGGGCAGCTAACAGGTTCATGAAAGCAAAACTTAATATCGCCCGTAAATGGGGCGTCCCAGACCCACAAACAATGGTGTAATGGAAACGTGATGTTGACTGGTGTATGCTGGCAAAACGAACAGTCTACACAAACAGGGGTTGCCCCAAAAATGGGATAATATATGGGGGAAATGGAATACATATAGAGGTAATATCTGCACATCTCCCTCAGAGCAAAGTCATGGATCACCAAGGCCACACACATGACGCAGGTTTACAGACGGGGAGGGGGTGGGATTGATGTTTGGGATGCTAATATCGAACTATAATCTCTTATTTCTGATCAGAGGTGATACACATGATTGTATTGTGTTATGTGATTTTCTAAGTTTGCAAATCAAAAGATTTTTTTTTTTAAAAAGAGGCATGCAGAACAAGCCTTACTTGTTCCATCATTGAAAAGTGAGAAGTACAGTTCTTCTTTTGCTACATCTCAACTGTTAATGACTGGAAATCCTACAAAAGGGATTGCACTGGTTAGTGGGAATATGTCCCTGCCCTTAGAGCAAACTTTGATGTCATTTAAGATCTTTTGAGAGCCCCTTCACCCTTCTGTTCCGTGGCATCAGAATGGATAGCCTGCTCAGAAATTATTGTCCCTTGTGAATACAGGCCAGCCATTAGCAATATCACTTTCACTCATGCAGGAAACTCCTCTTAGAATCCCTCCAATGGACACCTCTTGCATAGGAATGTAAGGAATCTGGAATTCTTAACCATTCAAGAGAGAGCACACTTCTGATGGCCTTATGCACAGGAAGAGAACCAGTTTATTTGCGCCTATATTGAGAGAAGAAGTCCTCTTCTTCCTCCTTTACTTCTGGTTGTGGAAGGGACAGATTCTTGTGTCGGTACTGGATCACTTTGGGTAGCTAGACTACTTGAATATATCTTCCTGTAGGTTCTACCTCTTCCTTGGAGGGATCAGTGTCTGGGTCCAGATCTTGAAAAGAAGAATCCACTCTAGGATTCCTTGCAGGGCCTCTCTCTCTTGCTAGAAAAATGGCTTCAACAGCTAAGTTTATCATAAACTTTAGAAGCTCTAAACAAAGCTGGATAGACTGGTTTGGATTCCTAGAATTGTGGGAACTTCTTCACCAAAAGAATCAGATTGTACCTGCTTCTTCTTACTGGAGCACTTTTTCTGCACCATCTTTCAATCACAGGCCTGCAAACTGCTGAAACACCCTGACTAGAAGAAATGCTAAACAGTTGCAACTAAGTAATGCTTAGTTCTCCAAGGTTGGGTTGCTAAAAGAATAGTGAGAGCTTCCTTCTTCATTGTTTCTATAACAATCAGACTTGATGCCAAAAAATTCAAGCATTGTTAGGCCGGCACCATTGCTAAATCAAGTGCTTTCCATTAACTCCTTTTTTCTTTGTTAGCATGGGTGAAATTTGTATAATCTGTGTGATAGAGGTCATTATGATAAGGACTGGGACAAGGAAGACAAAAGAGGCAGGTAATGGATGAGTGTGTGTGTAGATCTATATTCAGTGAGGTTCATTAGTCCTTCAGACAGACGTTCTGTACGGTAGATGCTTGTAAGGTTGAAAGTTCATAGAACAGTAGTCCTTGGACACCCACCATTTCTGTCAAACCTGGCATGTTTTCCTGTGTGTACATCTTATATCATGAATCTCCTGAGAGGTGCTCTATATATTTTTTACATTAGTTACTTTCTAGCTGAGTGCTGAACTCTGCTGGTGTTTAGGTTCACGTAGAGTGAACCACTTTTTAACATGGGCATACCCATGACTAGCAATTGTTGGCAGTTTATTGACAGTCTTCGGTTACAGGCCTTCTTTCCAACATCCTAACTGGAAAGGCTGCCTGCTTGCGCTCTTTGCTAAATCTTTGTAGTCTGTGATGATGGCCCATGAGTGTGTGAGGTATGTGTATAGATCAGGGGTGGAGGTACCCCAGGCTTTCGGTGACAACAGTGCATTATAGTTTTCAGATTGCTATGTTTAGATAAGGGGCTGAGGTACCCCAGGTTTATAGGGTATCAAAATGTGGTATAATTTCCAGATACAGTTTCACCCCATTTTCATTCTCCTATATGCTCCTGAAATGCTTCTCCAGCTCCCCTTTTTACACATATCTTTAAAGGTAGGTGGGTGTGTGTCTAGGTCACATCAACACAACCTTCAATGGGCAGGAACCCTTCTTACTATAAGACCTTACTGGACCTATCCAGTTCGTACATGTCAGCCTTTGGCCTGAGAGAAGAAATAAGTGGTATCCTTGGCATGCACCTGTAGTGACATCTGAGCATCCAATTCTGCAACAGCTGTAGAGTTGCTAAGTGATTGGAATATGTTGGTTTGAATGCTGAGGAGGATTGAACATTCATAATGAACTTGCGATTGCTGGTGGGTTGCTGATGAATGAGGTTTATGGTGTACAGCATTTACTAACCCTTATTGATCATGTTTTATGTGTGAAGACTCACTTTTACACAGTACACTACAAAAACGTTGGCCAAACGTGGCCACTGTTACAAATTGGGCAAAAGAGATGTGCTTATTGGCCATTCTCTTCCTTTTTTATCAGCTCAGTCACTACAGAGATGAATACCAACTCGCTGGATGAGGAACTGTCCAGAAATGATCGACTTCCAGTGCTTTATGGGATACCTACCATTAGGAAGAAACGGTATGACTGTGTTCATTATGATGTACTGATTGCCAATGAACTGCACTGTACCCGTGTGTAGGCACTCTAAGCATTGATTGGAGCCCTCAAAAATATCAAGTGCTACACAAATTCCAGTCGGCTAGTTGACCGGATATCGACTACCACTATTGGGATCAGCAAGAGATTCTGACAACAAACAAGCACTCATCTTATATTTGGTGCACATAAGAGCACCCTTGGCATTCCGATATATTAAGTTGTGAAATTTCAACAGTATATTATTGTTCAAGTAAAGGGACTTGAGTGGAGAATGTACCACAAAGTGATTTGAAAAAAATCCTTAAATTTTTCAGTAAATATTTGCAGTTTCAATTGTCCTTGGAAATACATGGCCATAATTCTTTCAGGACTCCTATCTATGTGATTCTCACCTGATCATTCTGTGAGTTTTGGTGACTTTATTTAATAAAACATTACTAGTGGAAGGTTCAGGGCGAGTTTCTTCCCAACAGCATTTCGATCACAACCATAACATTAGCATAATAATATGCAGAAAAATCCAGGAGCACATCTTAGTGGAATATGGGCCCCTTACCAAGTTCCTTCTAAAACTCTTTGGAATACAGATTGAAAAGGAGCAGGGCAAGGAGATATCTCGGATGCATCTGCTGTCCTTATTCCCAAAGGTTCAGGACAAACTTTCAACATTGTTCAAGTATTTCCATGAAGTTCACTATTAATAATAAAAGATCACAGGGAGCATCCCATCTTAACAACTTCTACCACCAGACATTGTGATCAAGTTTGTCAAACGGAGTCCTCTGACCCACAAAATCACAATGGCACATCAGCCTTAATGGAATGATTATCCAGTAAAATAAGAGTCACTGCATTTCACATTGTGCACATACCATTTCTGGATCCCAATTCAGCTTCTGTGATAACATCTGTCCTTTCTGTCCAGGTGAGTAATTCACCTGTCACACATTCATTTTCAGTGCGGGACTTAACATGGAAAGTAACCAGTAGTTCAACAGTTGTTACAAATTGCTGTTGTTTGTAATATAAATTAAATAAGATACATGCCAACACTTTGGCAATAACCCCATTTGCATGCTCTGACATCATGTAACTTTAAACAGTGAGGCTCCAGTGCTTAATTCGTAAAAGAATAAGTGGCGGTCCCACTCGGCTGTTGCTGGAGAATGTTAGGGCACCAAATATGAAAGGTGCCTAGGCTTGATTCCAACTCATGCCTCTTTCATGCACCACCAGACACCCCCTGCTCTTTTATCTCAATCTTGCAGTTTCTTATTCATCCCTGGTTTCTCCCTTTGTCACTGCTTTTCTGTCTTTCTCCTCCCCCTTTTGTGTGTTTCTCTCTCTCTTGCTTTGGGTCAATGTCTGATAAGCAAAATGAAGTGCCAGTACCTCGAAATAAGTGCCAGTGGGCCCCACCAGCAACCGCTGGCTCAAATTAAGAACTGTGAGGTGGTTGTATGATGGAACAATGCATGCCATTACCAAGCATGCCTTTAGCACTCCGTCATTACAAGGAATGCGTCTTTACCACACATGCCTTTACTACGCAAGTCTTTACCACAAATATGGCTTTTCCACAAATGCCTTTACAAAGAACGTTTTTCATGGTAAAGGCATGTATGGTAAAGGCATATGAGTGGTAGAAAGTTAAAAGGTAAGTATAAGCCCGAACCCATATATGTGGGCAAACTTTGCCAAAATGCGTCATGCCACATCTCTTGTCAATAAATGGACTTTACTGATGTCCCCGCTGTGTCCTCCGTTTACTTTCTATTGAAGTGATGTGTTTTTGGATGTTTTACGTGCTTTCCAGTGGCACGGTAGAAGGACCCGCCCTGGGAGTGGAGAGACTCTTGACCGACGCGACCAAGGTATGCAAGGGACTGCTGCGATGCGCACTCTGTGACTTCACGGAGAAACGCGATCATTGTATCAGCGATTCACAGCTCTGTGTCTGTCTTGGAATGTAATAGTAGAAGGCCAACAAGGGATTTTGTTCTAGCAAGATTCAGTTCAATTATACTGTACAAAGTAACCATTACATAAGTACTAGATAGAAATTCGACCAAACGTAATTCAATTGAATACAGTAAATGATATAAAGCAACACACACGGGGTATTTTTTAAGTGAAAGAATCACTAATTTTTATCTAGAAACAATTCATAAAAAGGAGTACAGAAAACAAATAAATGTATAATGTAACATGAAGGGAAAGACAGCTCAATATTATCCACAAATCATGACATTACAAAAAATCCAATCCAATAACTTTAACAGAGATCTATCTCGTGTTTAGAGAACAATCAGCTGTGCAGCTATGCTGTGGAAATGGAAAATACAGTCGACGTTTCGGTCTGTTGAGGCGTCAGTCGGTCAGACCATCTTCAGGACAGATGAACAATACAAAAAGACTCTCGTAGTTTGTTGTAAGACTTTAGAGGAGTAATCACTTCCTCATTAGGGATAGATTGTGCTTCATCCGATCTTAGTTGGATAGGTGTATACCATGCGAGGCCCGTAGCAGGAAGGGCAACAATGGGCTTCAGAATGTTGACTATTCTGGTATTGTATGATTCAGAAGGCCAGATGGTCCTTCGTTGATAGATTTTGCACTCAAGGAAATGATTTTAATCTCTCGGAGCCGAGGAAAGGTCAGAGTACCATCCGTCTAGACGGATGGTACTCTGACCTTTCCTCGGCTCCGAGAGATTAAAATCATTTCCTTGAGTGCAAAATCTATCAACGAAGGACCATCTGGCCTTCTGAATCATACAATACCAGAATAGTCAACATTCTGAAGCCCATTGTTGCCCTTCCTGCTACGGGCCTCGCATGGTATACACCTATCCAACTAAGATCGGATGAAGCACAATCTATCCCTAATGAGGAAGTGATTACTCCTCTAAAGTCTTACAACAAACTACGAGAGTCTTTTTGTATTGTTCATCTGTCCTGAAGATGGTCTGACCGACTGACGCCTCAACAGACCGAAACGTCGACTGTATTTTCCATTTCCACAGCATAGCTGCACAGCTGATTGTTCTCTAAACACGAGATAGATCTCTGTTAAAGTTATTGGATTGGATTTTTTGTAATGTCATGATTTGTGGATAATATTGAGCTGTCTTTCCCTTCATGTTACATTATACATTTATTTGTTTTCTGTACTCCTTTTTATGAATTGTTTCTAGATAAAAATTAGTGATTCTTTCACTTAAAAAATACCCCGTGTGTGTTGCTTTATATCATTTACTGTATTCAATTGAATTACGTTTGGTCGAATTTCTATCTAGTACTTATGTAATGGTTACTTTGTACAGTATAATTGAACTGAATCTTGCTAGAACAAAATCCCTTGTTGGCCTTCTACTATTACATTCTATTTGCCCAAGCCCTCAAGGGTATATTGGGTGTTACCCCTTAATTTAAATGTCTTGGAATGTGGCAGGGCATCTGGGGACCCAGGCTAAGTCCGTGGCAAAGATTTTATCGGGATCTATAAACAGACATAAACTCTTTTTGACAGAAACACCAGCGCTCACTGTGATTCTATTCATGCCCCATAGGAGATACTTACCCAGTGTTGTTGCCTGCTGGGAACTGTAGTTCATCATCCAGAGCTACAGAAATACTCAATTGAAAAATCAGGGCCAGTTGGACTCTCACCAATGGGAGTACTTCAACACATTCAAAAAGAGGGAGGAGGCAAATTTCTGGTATCTACGGCATTTGAGAAAGGCAAACTTCACCGAAACGCGTCATGCTGCATCTGTTGTCAATAAATGGACTTTGCTGATGTCCCCGCTGTGTCCTCCGGTTACTTTCTAGTGAAGTGATCTGTTTTTGGATATATATATATATATATATATATATATATATATATATATATATATGTAGTTTTGCTGTGGAAGCTGGAGTGCTTGTTCATATATGTACATATATATATGTACATATATAGGTATGTCTGTGTGCATATATATATATATTTATTCACAGAAAAAAACACAGGTTTCACGGATGTTATAGTTAGGAATTCGCATTTTAAAAACCTTAGAAATTCACGGAAAAAACAAAGGTTAGAGGGACATTATAGTTAGTCTGACATTTCACTCGTACAAAACCAGAGAAATTCAGCCGTTATAGTTAGCTGAGCTAACTATAACTTTCGCTCTCGTAATGCACTGCTTATGACCACATATTGCATCACCCATGACATGGTCAGTAACATCACTGATGACATCTCAAATGACATCACTGATGACATCAGTGATGACATCATCCAGTGACTGTGAGCGTTTTTAAAAGGTTTGTGAGTGTTAAATATATATACCAAGGTGTATTGGTGAATCAGTGGGTTTATGAGTGACTGTATGGATGACTCAGTGGGTACGTGACTGACTGTATAATGAGTGATTAGGTATCTCAGTGAATGTATGAGTGAGCGACTGGTTGTATGAATGTGTGTATCTGTCTGTTAGTTAATGTCTAAGTGGGTGTATGAGTGTGTTAGTGGGTAAACCAATGGCTATATGGGTGATTGACTGGTTGTCTGCCTACATCTATGGTTGCCTGGGTGTCTGTGTTTGTGGCTGATGAGGTGTGTAACTGCCTGTATGGCTCAGTGAGTGGGAGAGTCAGTGGCTGTATGGTTTACTGCTGCATGTGTGAAAAGTTGTATGAGTGAGTGAGTGTCTCTATGGCTGCATTGGTGATTGAGTGCATGTGTCAGTATGGGTGGGTAACTGAGTATGTGAAAGGCAGTATACATGAGTGATGAAGTACTGGGTATTTTAGTCCCAGCGGTGCAGGGGCACACACCCTATGACTTCTGGGTTTCACCCTGTTCCGGACCTACAGAAACACAGAGTCTTCTGGGTGAAGTCAAAGAATCGTTTATTGGCTGCAGACCAATGACAGATATCCTAGAAGTACAACAGCGTGTATGTTCTCAGGAGACTGCTGAAAATCATAGGAACGGACTTCTCCTTAAGTACAAAATATCATGCTCCAGGCACACATTCCTTGGTTTACGATATGGTCATATAAAGGCATACATTACAAACGAAAAAGCAGAGTCATGATGACCATCCCACATTCCAGTTCGGCCAGCCCATAATGATTTACACAGGAAGGTTCAGATCCCATGTTTGAAGTAAATAGACCCCCCAATAAACATGAGCATCTCCTGTTTTGGGAAACAAGTCATAAAGCAAGAACAAGCAGGTGTGGAAGAGATTAGCCGGGGGATTGTGTAGAATGAAAGGGTTTTATGACGGGTCAAGCCCTGATACGAATCACAGGTGGAGAGAGGAAGGGGAGCTCGTGAGACCGGTTTGACCCGGGGCAGCAGAGCCAGCTGCCCAGGTCACAGAGAAGTCAGAGGGAAAGCCCATGTACTGTGAGGCCCGTATTAACTCCATCATAGCCTATGTGAGGGCAATGACAAGATGGCCACTGCTTCCAAAATGGAACCCGCGTAGTTGAGCAGAATACGCGTACACAGTGCATTCGTAGCTAGAACGGCACATAAAGCACTCGTACGTGCCGCATTTACCATTTGCGGTTCGCTAATACCAAGATAGACAGACGTAGGGCCCTGTCCCCTACGCGGTTCCGAATATCCAAGTACGACAGACCCTCCTTTTGCCCTTACATAGGCAATCACTATACTCATCTTAGTCCGAGTCTAGGTCAATGTTCACGAAGTCATGGAGATGTTGCTGTAGCATCATCCTATTACTTAGCTCGTCCCTCGATACAGGTTTCCTTACACATAAGGTAGCACAGAGGCCACATATCGCAGGAGCACATTGTATGCATAGACAGAACAGGAAAAGAATGGCTAAGATCATTCCAATGACCATCAGAACTTTCCAACCCCAGGCAGATATCAATTCCCAGAACCATCCCATCAGTGACCAATCTCCCTTATCCACGTGTATGGCTTCAGATATTTTATGGAGTTTGGAGATGGCTTGATACACTGTTGGAGCATTATCTGGTATGAAAATGCAGCAACTGGATTGGATGACCTTGCATACCCCACCGCGGTCTGCAAGAATAACGTCTAGGACCATGCGGTTCTGCAAAGTCATAAGGCGATCCGCTTGGAGCTCAGCTGTCAAATTACTAAGGGCACCAGCCGTTACATTGACGGTGGATTCAACCACACGAGTCAGCTGTCTCAGGTTCCTACTATTGACCATAGGTCCCCAAAACGGCAGGAAACCCAAGAAGAAGTCTCCTGCTTCCTGACCGGCAGTGTCCTCCTTACTAATCACACCTCTCACAACTCTGGTCTTGTGATAGTCAGAGGCGGCAGTAAATGTCGGCGGTAGCAAGTTCGCAATATAACATGTGCCCGAGAAATCAGAGGGCAACCATGTATATGCTCGGTCATGACAGATGAAATATGTGCCCTTAGCAGCCAAAAACGCAGGGGAAAACTGTGACGGGAAAGTGTACGTTTCAGTACAGTCACTTCTTCCCAGTTGAGCCCTTGGATTCTGACCATTACCCTGTAAGCAGAACCGACCCATGTGGGGTACGACCCAGATTGGAGATGAGATTTTTCGCTGTCTTTCACCCAGACTGATACTATACCCCGTCGCGTTCCATCCTACATAGGGTCTCAGCTCTTCTTTGGGAATGGATGAGTATGCATCAATATCTCTACTCATATCGGCAACTCCTTTCATCAAAGCCTTATTATTGGTGATGGGTCTGATAGAACGCGGTGGGCGAGGGGAGTATGTATCTAGAGCGTAGAGAAACATGGTTTGGAATGCCCATGACGATCCATTGTAACTGTACGGTAGCACCAGGTAGGGAATACCCTTGTTAATGGTATGTGGCATTAACCCACAGACCCAGCAATTGGTCGTATTCATTACCAGTTGGTGCTGGTGCAAGAGTTGGATAAACGAGTTATTTACGAACTCTGATCGTCTGGTCTGTTCGTGCTCAGGCAAAGGGTGAAAAGAGTGAGAGGAGGCAGTAGAAAGAGATATAGGCTGTTGAGTGGGTGCAATGGGTTTTTGAGCAGAGAAAAACACACATCCTACAATAAACATCATGATACTACACAGTGTAAAAAAGCACAAAAAGACAAAACATTTACTTTTGACAATTCTACACATCCTTGTTTTAGAGTTCATTTCCTCAATCGGTCTCTCCATCTTACAAAACTCCATCCTCTACTCGGGCCGCTCGCGGTGGATGAGTTTCTTCTGCTAAGGAGTACGCCTGTCAGTCCAGGGAAACGCCCTAGACCAACCAGAACCGTTGACCTAGCGTCTTCGGCCTGTACCCCAAAGTCTTGGCACCGCGACCCTGCGGCAGAACCCGGATGGTGGTTCGAAAAACAAAAATCAAGAAAGTCCTTCAGATGGGAGAGCAAAATATGTCAAGAGGGAAATAATGAGGAAATCTTTATTTGTCCATGGGCCTAGGTCTCAAATTATAGCGGAGACGGCCAGGTGTTGTTTGGTCTTGAAACAAAAGTTCAGGCTCAGTGGTGTCCAGTCGACTTGATGGCGGCACAGCTTCCTGCAGAATATTGTCACTCTCTTGGTTTGAAACTGTGTCTCTTATGCGTGCGTCACTGAATGGTACAAAACGAGGTACAATGTCTGTCTCAGTGTCAGCGATACCCTCCTTGACCCACTGGTCATATGGCAGAGGCAAGGGAACTACCTTGCAGTGAGTACCATGAATCCAGTGTTTCTTCCCTTTCACTCGCACTGCTGATCTTGTCGAAAGAAGAACAAGATGAGGGCCGATCCAGCGAGGCTCGTCGTTGCCCTTGCGCTGGAAATTCCGGACCAGGACCCACGAGCCAGGGTTGATGGGGTATCCAGGAGGTTCAGAGGCTTGGGGAAGAGTATCATGTACCTGTTGGTGCAAAACACGCAGTTTAACAGTCAAATCATACAGGTAATCGAGCAGCACTGGATGCTCAATCTCACTGAACTTTGTAGGCCTTGGCACACCCCATACGTTGGCCGGGCGGCCAAAGACTACTTCATAAGGACTAAGTCCCACTCGTGAGTGTATCGTCATTCTGGTGGACAAGAGTGCTAGGGGCAGAGCGTCAGGCCATTTAAGACCAGTGCTCGCCTGGATTTTAGCCAACTTGAGTTTTAAGGCTCCATTGTAGCGTTCAACTAGTCCAGCTGATTGGGGGTGATTTGCAGCGTGGAATTTCTGCCTTATGCCTAAACCTTCACATACATTCTTCATCACTTTACCCACAAACTCACTTCCATTATCACTCCACACCATTCTCGGCATTCCAAACCTGGGGAAAAATTCCTTCACAAGGGCTTTGGCTGTGGATAGGGCAGTGTTATCTTTCAGAGGATAAGCCTCTACCCATTTGGAGAAAGCACAAACAACCACCAATACATATTTTAGGTTGTTGCATCTGTCCATGTGAATAAAGTCCAGCTGCAAAACTTCGAATGGACATGATGGGGGTGCAAAGTGACCAGCCGGAGTTGGCGTTCCCCTACCAGGGTTGTACTTCAAGCATACCATGCAATTCTTGACCACATTCTCTGCACACTTGGGAATCCCAACATTCTGCCATACTGGAGCCAACAACTTACAGATACCTTTCGTACTGATATGTGCCATTCCATGCGCCATAGTAACCACTGGAAGCACATATGCATCAGGCAACAACCATCGCCTATGTTCTGTCAGGTCAATCCAACAACCATTCTCATCCAACTTACCCATACTCTCTCTCCACTTGCTTAATTCTTCTTCTGTAGCTTCAGCTTGAAGCGACTTCACACTCTCTATTGTGTTTTCGCACATTCCCACATCATTAACCCATCTTGCGGGGCCTGCAACATACATTCTAGTCTTCACATTCTGTGCTGTTTCTTTCGCGGTCTCATCAGCAAACGCATTCCCACGTCCAACATCATCTGTGACTTTCCTGTGCGCACTGCATTTCATGATCGCAACTTGCAAAGGTAGGGTCAGTGACTCAAGGAGATCATTCACCAACTTGCCATTCTGAATTTTAGCTCCATGCGACGTCAGGAACCCACGCTCTTTCCACAGTCGCCCAAAATTATGAGCCACGCCAAAGGCGTACTGGCTATCTGTGTATATGTTCACTTTCATTCCTTCAGACAACACACATGCTCTCGTGAGGGCGATTAATTCTGCTGCTTGGGCCGAATTATGTGGCACTCGTGCAGTTTCCACGACCGTATGTAAAGTCGTGATGGCATATGCAGCAGTCGTGTCACCATTAGGGAGCTTGAAACATGACCCATCTACCCATAAAGTGCCATCACATTCAGTCAGGGGAGTATCTTTGAGATCTACTCTTCCTTTCGTCTCTTCTTCTGTTCTGAACAGACAGTCATGTTGCTCAATCTCATCTGAGTCTGCTGGAATCGGCAATAATGTGGCTGGATTCAGCGTATTGCATCTTTTTATGTGTATGTGATTCGCTAACAGTGTGAGTTCATACCCTGATAATCGCGCACTAGTCAAGTGTTGTGTCTTGGTTCTATTTAATAATGTGTCTACAGCGTGTGGAACCATGACAATCAATGTGTTGTCCATTACCAGACCAGCAGATTGTCGGATAGACATTGCTGCAGCAGCTGTCGCTCTCAGACAGCTTGGCAATGCCCTCGCTACAGGGTCCAAGGTGGATGAAAAATATGCGCATGGGCGCGGTCTGTCGCCAAAAGGCTGTGTTAACACTGACAACGCACATCCATCTTTCTCGTGAACATACAATGTAAAAGGCTTGCTATAGTCAGGAGTGCCCAACACAGGAGCTGAACATAATGCATTACGCAATTCCACAAAACTTTTCTGGCACTCTTCAGACCATGGGATAGGATTCGGTGTGTCTTTGCATGTTAATGCTAATAAAGGTTTTGCCAACAAAGAAAAACTTGGGATCCAATGCCTACAGTATGAGGTAATGCCCAAGAAAGCACGCACTTCTCTCTGTGTCTTTGGCACACTCAACTGTGCAATGGCTTGAATTCTTTCTGGGGTCAGTTTCCTTCCCTCCTTCGATAAGAGATGACCTAAGTAGGTCACTTCTTGTCGACAATATTGCAGCTTAGAGAGAGACACTTTGTGATGGTAAGCGGATAAATGGCGCAACAGTGACAATGTGGCTTCTTTACAGATCTTCTCAGTATCCGCGGCGATCAGTAAATCGTCCACGTACTGAATCAGGATAGCGCCACTAGGTAAAACAAGTGCATCAAGCTGCGCTTTCAAAGCTTGACTGTATATGGATGGACTCTCGCAGTAGCCTTGGGGAGCGCGTTTGAAGCGGAAGCTTCGGCCTCCCAGACTAAAACCAAAAATGTCTCTGCTCTCTTCTGCAATTGGGATACTAAAGAAAGCATTCTTTAAATCGATCACTGAAAACCATGCAGCAGAGGCTGGAATCATCGTTAACAAAGCAGTTATATCGGGGACAACCGGAAACTGAGGCACAACAATCTTATTAACCTCTCTAAGATCAATCACAAATCTGTAAACAGGTGGCTGTGAAGAGTCCGTTCGTTTTAAGACAGGTAAAATCGGACTATTGCAAACGTTGCCTCTTGTCTCTTCAATCACACCCTTATTAATCAAGTCGCTGACAATGTCTAACAATGCTTTCTGCCCTTCATTAGAGATCTTGTACTGGGAAATACGTGGTAGTCTGACATTAGCCTTTAGAGTCACCACATATGGTGGTATTTCCAAGAGGCCCACATCATTGGGACCAGTAGCCCAAAGGGCATCCGGAAGGGATGACAATTCAGGTGGCATCGTGTTTTTAGACAAATACATTGGGGAAACCACTTTCTTGCCTAATGTAAGTTGTACTCCTGAAGGAGAACAATACAGTGTAGCGTGCAATCTTTTCAACAAATCTAATCCCAGCAAATTCTCACCACAACCTGTTGTCAGGATCAGGGGCGCTTTCAGCTCGCAAGGTCCAACAGAAAGTGACATGGGACTGGAAATCGGGTTCCTAACTGGGGCGCCAGAAAAACCTACTGAAACATTTATATTGCCAGACAAAGGTGCGCCAGGGAGTTTTGAATGCATGATTGAACTCTTTGCAGCACCAGTGTCTAGCAGAAAAGGCTCCGTTACATTTGCTGTAGTCACCTCAACATACGGTCCACTCTGATCCACTGGCACTGAAACAACTCCCTCTCTCTGTCTACGGCTGTCCTAGTAATCATTATTTTCTGCATCACCATCCTCTGCATAATAATCATTATTGTAATACTGTGCCGTATTACCAGTCGCGTTAGCTTGCTGGTCAAAGCTATTGATTGCGCTTTGAGGCGGAAGAGGACGCGCGTTTTGGG
Source organism: Triturus cristatus (assembly GCF_964204655.1). Lineage (NCBI taxonomy): Eukaryota > Metazoa > Chordata > Amphibia > Caudata > Salamandridae > Triturus > Triturus cristatus. The sequence goes on from NC_140590.1 coordinate 1,363,658,962, forward strand.
GAACACTTCCACGCCCTCTGCCTCTAGGAGCTTGCTGACCACCTCTACCTCTGGCGCCATACGTATTACCGTTCCGTTGCATTAATTTAGGGCAACTATATTTAAAATGACCTTCCTCTTTGCAGTATGAACATTGGTTGGGACCTACAGGGACACGTGGTTGATAATACCCATTCATTTGCTGATTAGTCTGAAATTGTTGGGGTTGGTGATAGACACCTTGGGGTTGTCTATAATTATTACCACATCCACGTGGTGGATAGGCCTGCTGTAAAAGGCTTTAGTTCCTTCGTTTTCTTCTCCGTTCTATCTTTCTCGTCCTTATCTCTGTTTTCATAATACTGTGCAGTAGCCAGTATTTGCGCTGAAGAGGAAACGGCCCAAGAACTCTCTGAATCTTTCAACTTTTTACACAGGTCAGGGAGTAAATTCTGCACAAACTTATCCACAAACAACCGTTGGCCACCCTCAGTACTCATATCTTGCCCACTGTGGTCAATAAACGTTTCCTCAAACCTAGTAAAGAAGTCTGACACTGTCTCATCTTTCTTCTGCTTACATGCAGATAACTTGTCCCAATTTACGCGCATCGCAGGCATTATTGTCTTCATATACGTGATGATTCTACCAGGCAATTCAGCTACTAAAGGTTCTGGTTTCGCACCACCCGTTTGTCTAGCGTCAGCAGCAACAATGTTAGCCCATGTATCCCCTAGTTCTGCATTGTGATCTACATTACGAATTGATCCCCATAGAGGCTGTGGAACAACATTACCAAACAACATGTCTATGTCGGCCAGATTCATAATGCATGACCCTGCCGTCTGTGACAACTCTTTATAATAACCTGCTGGGTTTTTACGGGGATCAGGTAATGTCTGCTTAAGTGCTAACACCTCAGAGCGCTTCCATGGAACATGCACCCAAACACGTTGGAAATGCGCTGGCACAGCGGGGTTATTGCCGACAGCTGCAACTGCTTCCTTCCATACCGGGGGAACTTCTCTCATAGGGTATTGTCGCGCTTTTGCCTTTTTCCCCACAAGGACCTCTTGTTCAAACAATGACTGTTGGCAATCGTCATTCCTTAATGACAATACAACCGCAACTGCTTTATCTACTTCGCGGTCCACAATTATACCAGTTCCAAAATCGAACCTCACTCTACACAATTCCTGCGGGTTCGGATTTCTACCACTATCCTCCAATTCTCCACAGAGAATTTCGCACATTTTCTCAAATACATATCTCTGTTTCGGGGCATCCCATTGATGGAAAGTGTTAACAACCGATTCCACATCATACAGTGAAGGAAAAACGATCCATCTACGCGCCATGTGATCTATTACCTTTTTCTCATCGGGGTTAGGCAATTGGCTGCGCAACTGCTTACGCTGTACACCAGGAGTTGCACCAGATGACCCAAAGAGAGGCGACATTAATGTAGTAACCACATTAGCTAAACGCTGTCGCGCTGAAGGAGAAGCTGAGGCGAGAACAGGTGGAAAAACAGAGGGAAGAAAAGAGGATGTAGAGACAGGTACTGGAGTGGTGGAAGGAAGAGTGTTAGGGGAGGCAGTTACTGGATTAAGCAAAGTCGCAGGAAGTGCGGGGGTAGTCGGAAGCACTACTGGAGGCGCTTGAGAAGACTGCGCTACAGGAATAGGAACTGGTTGCAAAGCAACTGGCGGTTGCGGCAAGGCTTGCAGTATATGCACTGGAGGTGGCATATTTACAAGCTGGGGAGGCGCCGTGGCAGTTTGAGCATACGGGGGTGGCGAACTCAACAAATGTGACATCAAGGGATCTTTCTCCTTTTCTTCTGACTCATTCTGCTTAGAATATGGCAAAGCTGGGTAACATTTGTCAATCCCTAACTTACGCTGCCTGTGCAATTGCTCATTCATTTGCTCCTCTTCATTGTCTTTAAATTGTACAGCTGCTTGCATTACTGACATACCTCTCTCTCTCTTATTCTTTTTCGCTAGCTTAATTTCCTTCTGTTTGGCTTCCTTTCGCCATAAGCGGAAAGAGTCAAACATCGCCGGCCGGGCTTTCTTCTTAAACAATTTAATTTCCAGATTATCTAAAATATCGGTATCAAAACTACCATTTTGGGGCCATTTTAAAACACCATCTTTCCTGGTGTAGTGGATCCACACTTCGTTATATGCAATGGGGCCTACGCCATGTTTCACATAGAGCTCATAAGTTGGAGTTCCAACCGGAGGAACCGGACATGATTCCTCTAGCTGGAAATCTTTTCCACAACCCAAACAGAATAATCTACCAAATAGTCCAGAACCAGGCATCTTCGCTCACTAGTCTAGATCCAAACGTCAAAGGATTATCGATTACGATATTCTCGTGAATACACGAGTCCTCTGGCTTTGGGGTTTGCAAACACCAAATCACCAATTACCAAATCAAACCAAACGATCCCGAGGGATACCAAAACAAATGGGAGACGCTCCACTTATACTTAACTGAATATTGCTGATCGATGACGTCACCAGAAGACTCTCTCGATTGCTTCGCTCTCTCAAACTCGTCAAGGGTCCAAAACAGGTCGATTAATCAGGGCAGCAGTCCTTCGTAGCCGTCGGGACGCGGAGAACCTCGCAGAAAAGACTTTCGGACCACGTCGACATGCAGGGGTCGATGAAGTGGCGGCCTTCCTCCGGAATTTCCACACGAAGCTCCTCACGAACCTCTGGCTTGGACTGGTACCGCTGAAATCGGCCCGAGTTGGGCGCCAAACTGAAGTACTGGGTATTTTAGTCCCAGCGGTGCAGGGGCACACACCCTATGACTTCTGGGTTTCACCCTGTTCCGGACCTACAGAAACACAGAGTCTTCTGGGTGAAGTCAAAGAATCGTTTATTGGCTGCAGACCAATGACAGATATCCTAGAAGTACAACAGCGTGTATGTTCTCAGGAGACTGCTGAAAATCATAGGAACGGACTTCTCCTTAAGTACAAAATATCATGCTCCAGGCACACATTCCTTGGTTTACGATATGGTCATATAAAGGCATACATTACAAACGAAAAAGCAGAGTCATGATGACCATCCCACATTCCAGTTCGGCCAGCCCACAATGATTTACACAGGAAGGTTCAGATCCCATGTTTGAAGTAAATAGACCCCCCAATAAACATGAGCATCTCCTGTTTTGGGAAACAAGTCATAAAGCAAGAACAAGCAGGTGTGGAAGAGATTAGCCGGGGGATTGTGTAGAATGAAAGGGTTTTATGACGGGTCAAGCCCTGATACGAATCACAGGTGGAGAGAGGAAGGGGAGCTCGTGAGACCGGTTTGACCCGGGGCAGCAGAGCCAGCTGCCCAGGTCACAGAGAAGTCAGAGGGAAAGCCCATGTACTGTGAGGCCCGTATTAACTCCATCATAGCCTATGTGAGGGCAATGACAAGATGGCCACTGCTTCCAAAATGGAACCCGCGTAGTTGAGCAGAATACGCGTACACAGTGCATTCGTAGCTAGAACGGCACATAAAGCACTCGTACGTGCCGCATTTACCATTTGCGGTTCGCTAATACCAAGATAGACAGACGTAGGGCCCTGTCCCCTACGCGGTTCCGAATATCCAAGTACGACAGTGACGGGGTATAAGAGTGACTGTGAGTGAATGTGACAGTGGCTATATAGATGAGCGCATGCTTCTATCAGTGACTGTATAGCAGAGTGAGTATGTGTTCCTATTTGTATGAGTAAGAACGTGGGTGGGTGTGTAACTGTTTGGGTGAGTACGTTTCTGTATGATTGACTGTATGGGTGAGTTTCTATGTGTGTGAGTAGTTTTATGGGTGACTCACTCAGTGTGTCAGCCCCTGCATGCCTGTATGAATGGATATGTCAATGGCTGTATTAGTGAGTGAGTGGGTCTATGAGTGGCAGTATGGGTTAATAAGTAGATGTGCATATAGATCAATGAATCAGTGAATGGGTGTGTAAGTACTGGTATGGCTCTGTGAATGGGTTTGTGAATGGTTGTGTGGGAGCAACAGTGGGTGTATAAAAGATTGTACAGTGGTGTAAGTGGGTGCATCGGAGATGCTGTGGATGATGTCATCACTGATGTCATCCTTGATTTAATATGAGATGTCATGAGTGATGTAACATGTGAGGTCATAAGCAGTGCATTGTGGAGGCATGAGTTATAGTTAGCTCAGTTCACTATAACAGCTGTAGTTCTCTGGTTTTGTACGAGTGAAATGTCTGACTAACTATAACATCCCTCGAACCTTTGGTATAATGTCCCTGAAACCTGTCGTTTTTTCAGTGAATTTCTAAGGTTTTTAAAATGCTAATTCCTAACTATAATGTTCCTTAAACCTGTGTTTTTTTCAGTGAATTTCTAAGTTTCTTTATCCAGCAGTCATGTTTGCAGAGTGGTGGAGAAAGGGGGCTGGGCCACCAACCAGCTCTCAGGAATTCCCCTGTGTAGGACTTACAGGAGGTACCAGGAGGGCTTCTTGGCCCTCAAAGTCCCTCAGGAGCCAAGGGGACTTTATCCCCCAGCAAAGAGCGCACCAGGAGGCGCAATTGCAGATGGTGGAGAAAGGGGGCACGGTCTGCTATCAGAACTCAGCAATTCTGCTGTGTGGGACTTACTAGAGGTAATAGGAGGGGTACTTGGCCCCCAAGGACGTTCTTGGGGGCCAACTACCCCTCCTATTACCTCCACTAAGTCCCACACAGCAGGATTGCTGAGTTCTGATAGCAGGCCACACCCCATTTGTTCACCACTCTGCAAACGCGCTTCCTGGTGTGCTCTTGGTTGGGGGATGAAGTCCCCTTCGCTGCTAGGGATCCATAGGGGCCAACTAGCCTACCTGTTACCTCCAGTAAGCCCCACACAGTGGGATTGCTGAGTGGTGGTCGCAGGCCATGCCCCCTTTCTCCACCACTCTGCAAACTTGCCTCCTGGCACGCTCTTGGTAGGGGATGAAGTCCCCTTGCCGCTTGAGTGTCCCTGGGGGCCAACTAGTCCTTCTATTACCTCCAGTAAGCCTCACACAGCTGTATTGCTGAGAGGTGGTCCAAGGCCATGCCCCTTTCTCCATCACTCTGCAAACGCGCCTCCTGGCGCGCTGCTGCTTGGAGGATGAAGTCCACTTTAGTCCTGAGGTCCTCAGGACACAAGGGGACCTCATCCCCCACCAGCAGTGTGCCAAGAGGCACGTTTGCAGAGTGTTGTAAATGAGGGCGTGGCCTCGCACCACCTCTCAGCAGTCCCACTGTGTGGGGCTTACTGGAGGTACCTGGCGGGCCAGTTGGCCCCTAAGGACTCTCAGTAGTGATAGGGACTTCATCCCCCAACTAAGAGCATGCCATTTTGGGCCCCAGGACCCCATCCCCCAAGGCCAGGAAATAAAAAAAAAGGGAACGGGCCAAGTTGCCCCCCTCCTGGGCCACTTTCGACCCAGGGGCCCCACGGACCCCATCCCCCTGAGCATGGACACATGGTCAGGGGACTGTGGGTGGAGCCCCAAGGCACCCGCGGTCCATGCCAGCTCTCTGCATCCTGCGGGAGCCGACATTGCTTTTGGACAAGCTGGTAGCTACTAACATGCAGCTCCCTTAGCCCAAAAGCAATTTTGCTTCGCTTCATGGAAGCGAGAGCATCTTTCCTGCTCTCACTTCCATGAAGCAAAGCAGAGTTTGCTATGGTTTTGAAGTACCGGGTTTTTAGAACCCAGCGGTGCAGGGGACACACCCTAAGACTTCGGGTTCTTCCTGTTCCAGACCTACAGAAACACAGAGTCTTCTAGGTGAAATCAAAGATCAGATTTTATTGGCTGCAGACCGATCACAGGTATCCGAGAAGCACAACACGATGTATGTTCTCATGAGACTGCTCCCAACCAAAAACCCGTACTTTCTTATATACAAAATATTACGCTTCTGGGCAACACCGCCCCTATTTTACAAGTGGTCATTCACATATTTTCGTTTCAAAGGAAAAGCAGAGCCATAATGACAATCCCACATTTCATCTTGGTCAGCCTATAATTATTTACCCAGCAAGGCTCAGAACCCTCATCAGATAACATCAGACCCCAATAAAAACGGGCACCTCCTCCTCGTAAAACAAGCCATAAAGTAGGAAACAGAGTCAGGTGTGAAATAGCTTACTCAGAGATCGTGTGCGAACAAGGACTTTATGATGGGTCGAGCCCTGATGCTAATCACATTAGGCCGCAGTAAGAGGAACTGGCCGGACAGGATTGGCCTCGGGCAGCGGAGTCAGTTTGCACAGGTCAGAGAGAAGTCACAGAAGGTGTACGTGTCCTTTAGGCCTAGGCATGGCCTTAGTGTGCAGCCTATGTGAGGGCAACCACAAAATGGTTACTGTTTCAAAATGGAACCCAAGGGTTTAATACGTAGCTTTGCATACACGGTGCATTCATCGGCGAGAAGCGACGAAAACACTTATATATACCGCATTAATCATTTGCGGTCCGCTGATACCAAAATCGGCATGGTAGGGCCATGCTTCCAACACGGTTCCGAAATTTACAGTACCACAGACCCTCCTTTTGCCCTGACATAGGCAAAAACTATACTCATACTAATCTGAGTCCAGGTCTATATCTACAAAGTCATGGAGATGTTGCTGTAGCATCATCCTATTGCTTAGCTCGTCCCTTGATACAGGTTTCCTTACACATGATGTAACGCAGAGGCTACATATTACAGGAGCACACTGTACACATAGACAGAACAGGAAAAGAATGGCTAAGATCATCCCAGTGGCTATGAGGATCTTCCATCCCCAAGCTGATATCAATTCCCAGAACCACCCCATCATCGACCAATCTCCTTTATCCACATGAATGGATTCTGAAATTTTATGCAGTTTGGAAATGGCCTGATAGACTGTCGGAGCGTTATCTGGTATGAAAATACAACAGCTTGATTGGATAACCTTACATACCCCACCGCGGTCTGCAAGTATGACATCTAGAACCATACGGTTTTGCAACGTCATAAGGCGATCCGCTTGAAGCTCAGCTGTTAAATTACCAAGGGCACCGGCCGTTACATTAACAGTGGATTCAACTACACGAGTCAGTTGTCTCAGGTTCCTACTATTGTCCATAGGTCCCCAAAACGGCAGGAAACCTAAGAAAAAGTCTCCTGCTTCCTGACCGGCAGTATCCTCCTTACTAACAACGCCTCTCACAACTCTGGTCTTGTGATAATCAGAGGCAGCAGTAAATGTCGGCGGCAGTAAATTCGCAACATAACATGTGCCCGAGAAATCAGGGGGCAACCATGTATATGCTCGATCATTACAAACAAAATATGTACCCTTGGCAGCCAAAAACGCAGGGGAGAATTGTGACGGAAAAGTGTACGTTTCAGTACAGTTACCTTCCCTAGTTGAGCTTTTGGATTTTGTCCATTGCCTTGTAAACAAAGGCGACCCATGTGTGGTACAACCCAAATTGGGGATGAACTTTTGCGCTGTTTCTCGCCCAAACTAATGCTATACCCCGTCGCGTTCCAACCTACATAAGCTCGCAACTCATCCTTGGGAATAGATGTATATGCATCGATATCTCTACTCATATCTGTGACTCCTCTCACCAAGGCTTTATTGTTTGAGTTAAATCTAGTGGAACGCGGTGGTCGCGGGGAGTAGGTTTCAAGCGCAAAAAGAAACATAGTCTGGAATGCCCATGATGAACCATTATAGCTAAATGGCAGCACCAGATATGGGATACCCTTATCAATGGTATGCAGCATCAAACCACACACCCAGCAATTCGTTGTGTTCATAACTAGTTGGTGCTGGTGCAGGAGTTGAACAAATGAATTGTTTACAAATTCAGAACGTCTAGCTTGTTCGTGTTCCGGCAAAGGGTGAAAAGAGTGTGGAAAAATAGTAGGAGGAGGTGTGGGCTGTACAGTGGGTACAAATGGCACTTGGAAAGACAATAATACACAACCTACAGAAAACATCATTATGCTAGATAGTACAAACAGACATAATATTACAAAATGTGTGCTATTCATTATTTTACATATTCTGCTCTTAAAACTTATTTCCTCAGCGGGTCTCTTCATCTCGAGAAACTCCATCCTCTAATCGTGCTGTTCGCGGCGGATGAGTATCTTCTGCTAAGGAGTACACCTGTAAGTTCAGGGAACGCCCTAGACCAACCAGAACCGTTGACCTAACGTCTCCGGCTTGTACTCCAAAGTCTTGGCACCGCGACCCTACAGCTGAACCCGGATGGTGGTTCAAAAAATAACAAATAGAAAAGTTTCTCAGATGAGAGAACTGCGCTATCCAAAAATATCAAAGGAAAATAATTTTTATTTGTCCATAGTCCTTGGCCTCAAATTATACCTGTTTTTCCCAGGTACTGTCTGGTCTTGAAACAAGAGTTCAGGCTCTGTGGTGTCCAATCGAATTGACGGTGGCACAGCTTCTTGCAAAATGTCATCGCTTTCCTTCTCAGAAAGTGTTCCCTTCACCCGTGCATCGCTAAAGGGCAGGAAACGAGGCACAGTCTCAGTCTCTGAGTCAGCGATCCCTTTCTGGACCCACTGGTCGTAAGGCAAAGGCAAAGAAATCCTCTTACAATGAACGCCGTGGATCCAGTTCTTTTTCCCTTTCACTCGGACAGCTGATCTCGTAGAAAGAAAGACGAGATGGGGGCCGGTCCAGCGGGGCTCATCATTTTTCGTACGTTGAAAATTTCTAATCAGCACCCACGATCCCGGACTAATATGGTGTCTTGGAGCTTCAGAGGCCTGGGGCAGAGTATCGTGAACCTGTTGGTGTAAGACACGCAATTTAGCCGTCAATTCATACAGATATTCAAGCAGTACTGGATGTTCGATTTCACTAAATTTTGTTGGTCTTGGCAGACCCCATACATTGGCCGGGCGGCCAAATACTATTTCATAGGGACTAAGTCCCACTCGCGAATGCACAGTCATTCTTGTTGATAGCAAGGCTAAGGGCAGAGCGTCAGGCCATTTAAGACCGGAGCTCGTCTGAATTTTGGCCAACTTAAGTTTCAAAGTACCATTGTAGCACTCTACTAATCCAGCTGATTGGGGGTGATTTGCAGCATGGAACTTCTGCTTAATGCCTAGTCCCTCACACACATCCTTCATCACTCGACCTACAAATTCACTCCCATTATCACTCCATACCATCCTTGGCATTCCGAACCTGGGGAAAAATTCTTTGACAAGGGCTTTAGCTGTGGATAAGGCCGTATTGTCTTTTAGGGGATATGCTTCTATCCATCTTGAAAAGGCGCAAACAACAACCAGTACATATTTCAAATTGTTGCACCTTTCCATGTGGATGAAATCTAGTTACAGAACCTCAAATGGATATGATGGAGGCGCAAAATGACCAGCTGGAGTTGGGGTTCCCCTTCCAGGATTGTATTTCAAACATACCATGCAATTTTTGACCACATTCTCCGCACACTTGGGTATTCCAGCATTCTGCCATACTGGAGCCAACAACTTACAAATCCCTTTCACACTAATATGTGCCATTCCATGTGCCATTGTAACCACTGGAAGCACATATGCATCAGGTAACAACCATCGCCGGTGTTCTGACAAATCAACCCAACAACCATTTTCATCCAATTTACCCTTACTTTCTTTCCACATACTCAATTCTTTCTCTGTGGCTTCAGCTTGAAGGGACTTCACACTCTCTATCGTGTCTTCACACATTCCAACATCACCAATCCATCTTGCAGGACCTGCAACATACATTCGGGTTGTCACATCTTTTGCTGTTTCTTTCGCGGTTTCGTCAGCAAATGCATTACCACGACCAACATCATCAATAACCTTCTTGTGTGCGCTGCATTTCACAATCGCGACTTGTAACGGCAAGGTCAGTGACTCAAGGAGATCATTCACCAATTGACCATTCTGAATCTTAGCTCCATGCGAAGTCAGGAACCCACGTTCCTTCCATAAGCGCCCAAAACTATGGGCTACGCCAAAGGCGTACTGACTGTCAGTATATATATTCACTCTCATTCCTTTTGACAACACACATGCTCTTGTAAGTGCAATTAATTCTGCCGCTTGAGCCGAATTATGTGGTATACGTGCAGTTTCAACAATCGTGTGCAAAGTCGTGATAGCATATGCAGCAGGCGTATCACCATTCGGAAGTTTGAAGCACGAACCATCCACCCATAAGGTACCATCACATTCAACCAGGGGAGTATCTTTAAGATCCACTCTCCCTTTTGTTTCTTCTTCTGTTCTGAACAGACAATCATGCTGCTCAACCTCATCTGTATCTGCTGGAATTGGCAATAATGTAGCTGGATTAAGCGTGTTGCACCTTTTTATGTGCACATGGTTTGCTAACAGTGTTACTTCATATCCTGACAATCGAGCATTAGTTAAGTGCTGTGTCTTGGTCCTGTTTAACAATGTGTCCACTGCGTGGGGAACCATTACGATCAATGTGTTATTCATCACTAATCCAGCAGACTGTCGAATAGACGCAGCTGCTGCCGCTGCGGCTCTTAAACAACTTGGCAATGCCCTCGCTACCGGATCCAAAGTCGACGAAAAATACGCGCATGGACGCGGTCTGTTCCGAAAAGGCTGAGTTAACACTGACAATGCGCACCCTTCCTTCTCATGAACATACAATGTAAAAGGCTTACTATAGTCGGGGGTACCCAACACAGGAGCTGAACATAATGCCTTGCGTAATTCCCAAAAACTTTTCTGACACTCTTCAGACCATGGGACAAGACTCGGTGTATCTTTACATGTCAATGCTATTAACGGTTTTGCCAGCAAAGAAAAACTCGGAATCCAATGCCTACAGTATGAAGTAATGCCCAAGAAAGCACGCACTTCTCTCTGTGTCCTTGGCACGCTTAATTGTACAATGGCCTGGATTCTTTCTGGGGTCAGCTTCCTTCCCTCCTTCGATAAGAGATGACCTAAATAGGTCACCTCTTGTCGACAAAATTGCAGTTTAGAGAGAGACACTTTGTGATGAAAGGCAGACAAATGACGCAACAATGACGATGTAGCTCCTTTACAAATCTCCTCAGTATCTGCGGCGATTAATAAGTCGTCAACATTCTGAATAAGGGTAGCACCACTAGGTAAAACAAGTGCGTCAAGCTGCGCTTTCAAAGCCTGACTGTATATGGATGGACTTTCACAGTAGCCCTGTGGAGCGCGTTTAAAACGGAAACTTCGACCTCCTAAACAAAAGCCAAAAATATCCCTGCTCTCCTCTGCAATCGGGATACTAAAGAAAGCAGTCTTTAAATCGATCACTGAGAACCAAGCAGCGGAAGCTGGGATCATAGTTAGCAAGGCAGTTATATCAGGGACGACTGGAAACTGTGGCACGACCACCTTATTGACCTCTCTAAGATCGATCACAAACCTGTAAACAGGTGGCTGAGAAGGGTCAGTACGTTTTAACACAGGCAGAACCGGACTATTGCAAATGTTGCCTCTTGTCTCTTCAATTACATCCTTCTCAATTAAATCATGGATAATTGCTAACAACGCTTTTTCACCTTCATGAGAGATCTTGTACTGGGGAATGCGTGGCAATTTAACATTGGCTTTCAAAGTGACAACATACGGCGGTATTTCCAAGAGGCCCACATCATTTGGGCCAGTGGCCCAAAGGGCATCAGGAAGAGACGACAATTCAGCTGGCAGGCTATTCTTTGACAAATACATGGGAGAAATCACTTCTTTACCCAGTGTGAGTTGTACTCCCGAGGGGGAACAATACAATGTTGCATGTAATCTCTTTAACAAATCCAATCCTAACAGGTTTTCACCACATCCCGTCGTTAGGATAAGGGGTGCTTTCAGCTCACAAGGTCCAACCGAAAGGGCCATAGGACTTGAGATCGGATTCCTAACCGGGGCGCCAGAAAAACCTACTGAAACATTCATTTCGCCAGACAAAGGTGCGCCAGGGAGTTTTGAGTGCATAATAGAACTCTTTGCAGCACCAGTATCCAGCAGAAAGGGCTCTGTTACACCCGCTGTAGTCACCTTAACATACGGTCCGCTCTGATCCACTGGCACTGAAACAACTCCCTCTCTCTGTCTATGGCTGTCCTAGTAATCATTACATTCCGCATTATCATCTACAACATAATAGTCATTATTATAGTACTGCGCTGTCTTGCCAGTTGCATTGGCTTGCTGATCAAAACTATTTATCGTATTCTGGGGCGGAAGAGGACGCGCGTTCTGGGGAACATTTCCACGCCCTCTACCTCTTGGAGCTTGCTGGCCACCTCTACCTCTTACGCCATAAGCATTATTTGTGCGCTGCAACAATCTAATACAATTATTTTTAAAATGACCCTCCTCTTTGCAATATGAACACTGATTGGGACCTATCGGGACACGTGGTTGATAATACCCATACATTTGCTGATTATTCTGAAACTGTTGGGGTTGCTGATAGATACCCTGGGTTTTCCTATAATTATTCTGATCTCCACGTGGCGGATAAGCCTGCTGTAAAAGAACCTTAGTCTTTAATTCTTTTGTTTTCTTGTCTGTTCTATCCTTCTCATCTTGATCCCTATTTTCGTAATACTGTGCAGTAGCCAGTATTTGCGCTGAAGAGGAAACAGCCCAAGAGCTCTCTGAATCTTTTAATTTCTTACACAACTCGGGAAGCAAATTATGCACAAATTTATCAACAAATAATCGTTGGCCACCTTCTGTACTCATGTCTTGACCACTGTGGTCGATAAATGTTTCTTTAAACCTGGTGAAGAAATCGGACACTGTTTCATCTTTCTTCTGTTTGCATGCGGATAATTTATCCCAATTTACACGCATTGCGGGCATTAAAATCTTCATGTGGTTAATAATTCTACCGGGGAGTTCTGCCACTAAGGGCTCAGGTTTTGCACCACCAACTTGTGCAGTGTCTGTAGCAATGATATTAGCCCATGTGCCACCTAGTTCTACAACATGATCTGCATTACGTATCGCTCCCCATAAAGGCTGCGGAACAACATTCCCAAATAACATATCTATGTCAGCTAGGTTCATGATGCACGATTCTGCAGTCTGTGATAGTTCCTTATAATATCCTGCAGGGTTTTTACGGGGATCAGGCAATGTCTGCTTAAGCGCTAAAACTTCTGATCGCTTCCAGGGAACATGTACCCAAACACGCTGAAAATGAGCTGGGGCAGCAACAATACCATTAGCCGCATCAGCCGCAACTGCTTCCTTCCATACCGGAGGGACTTCTCTCATTGGGTATTGTCGCACTTTCTTCCTAACTGAGGAGTCGCGCTCAAACAGTGATTGGGAAAGATCCTTACTCCTAAAGGACAACAGCGTCGTGACTGCTTTCTCAACATCAGAACCCACAATCGTGCCCTTTGAAAACTCAAACCGTACACGGCACAATTCAGGCGGATTCACCTCCAAACCATTATCCTCCAATTCCTCACAAAGGAAAACACACATTTTCTCAAAAACGTATCTTTGTTTCGGTGCTTCCCACTGACGGAAAACATCCATAATAGACTCTACATCATATTTAAAAGGGAAAGTAACCCATTTACGCGCCATATGGTCAAATGCCTCTCTCAGGCAGTTGACCACGCGACTGCTTACGCTCTGAAACAGGGCTCAAACCAGATGACCCAAAGAGAGGAAATATAAGGCTAGAAACAGTATCAGTCATTCTCTGTCGGATAGAAGGAGAAGTTGACAAGAGAACAGGAGGTAAAACAGAGGGAGGCAAGGCAGACGCAGATGCAGACACAGAGGTCGTATCAGGAAGAACACCAGAAGAGGCAGTCGATGTAGTAGGCAAAGTCGTAGGAAGTACAGATGAAGCAGGTAGCAAAGTTGGCGGCCCTTGAGGGGGCTGCGCCATAGGAGTAGGAGCCAACTGAAGAGGAGCTGGCGGCTGTGGGGGAACCTGAGGCACAATAACCGGGAGTTGCACAACTATAGGTTGTGGTGGTGCTGTAGCACTCTCTGCATAACGGGGTGGTGAACTTAACAAGTGTGACATTAGGGGATCTTTCTCCTTTTCTTTTAACGCATTTTGCTGAAGGGGCGACAAAACTGGGTAACATTTATCAATCACCATTTGACGTTGCCTGTGCAACTGCTCACTTATCTGTTCCTCTTCATTATCTTTGAACTGTATAGCAGCTTGCATTATCGACATATCTTTCTCTTTTTTCTTTTTCTTTGCTAACTTAATTTCTTTTTGTTTGGCTTCCTTTCGCCATAGGCGGAAAGAATCAAACATCGCCGGCCGGACTTTCTTCTTGAATAATTTAACTTCTAAGTTATCTAGGATTTCTGTGTCGAAGCTACCATTTTGGGGCCATTTTAAAACACCATCCTTTCTGGTGTACCGGATCCATACTTCATTATACGCAATGGGGCCCACGCCATGTTTCACATAAAGCTCATGCGTTGGAGTTCCAAATGGAGGAACCGGACACGAATCCTCTAATCGGGAGTCCTTACTACAACCCAAACAAAACAAATTTCCAAATATACTAGAACCAGGCATCTTCGCTCACTAGTCTAGATTCAAACTTCAAAGGATTATCGAATACGATAGTCTCGTGAATACACGAGTCCTCTGGCTTTGGTACTTGCAAGTCCCAAATCAAAGCGATCCCGAAGGATACCAAAATCCCGAAGGATACCAAACAAATTTGGAGACGCTCCACTTATACTTAACTGAGGTATCGATGACTTCACCAGAAGACTCTCTCAATTGTTTCGCTTTACCAAATCGTCATGGGTCCAAAACAGGGCGATAGTCGGGGCAGCAGTCCTTCGTAGCCGTCGGGACGCGGAGAACCTCGCAAAAAAGACTTTCGGACCACGTCGACATGCAGGGGTCGATGAAGTGGCGGCCTTCCTCCAGAATTTCCGCACGAAGCTCCCCACGAACCTCTGGCTTGGACCAGTGCCGCTGAAATCGTCCCGAGTTGGGCGCCAACTGAAGTACCAGGTTTTTAGAACCCAGCGGTGCAGGGGACACACCCTAAGACTTCGGGTTCTTCCTGTTCCAGACCTACAGAAACACAGAGTCTTCTAGGTGAAATCAAAGATCAGATTTTATTGGCTGCAGACCAATCACAGGTATCCAAGAAGTACAACACGATGTATGTTCTCAGGAGACTGCTCCCAACCAAAAACCCGTACTTTCTTATATACAAAATATTACGCTTCTAGGCAACACCGCCCTTATTTTACAAGTGGTCATTCACATATTTTCGTTTCAAAGGAAAAGCAGAGCCATAATGACAATCCCACATTTCATCTTGGTCAGCCTATAATTATTTACCCAGCAAGGCTCAGAACCCTCATCAGATAACATCAGACCCCAATAAAAACGGGCACCTCCTCCTCGTAAAACAAGCCATAAAGTAGGAAACAGAGTCAGGTGTGAAATAGCTTACTCAGAGATCGTGTGCGAACAAGGACTTTATGATGGGTCGAGCCCTGATGCTAATCACATTAGGCCGCAGTAAGAGGAACTGGCCGGACAGGATTGGCCTCGGGCAGCGGAGTCAGTTTGCACAGGTCAGAGAGAAGTCACAGAAGGTGTACGTGTCCTTTAGGCCTAGGCATGGCCTTAGTGTGCAGCCTATGTGAGGGCAACCACAAAATGGTTACCGTTTCAAAATGGAACCCGAGGGTTTAATACGTAGCTTTGCATACACGGTGCATTCATCGGCGAGAAGCGACGAAAACACTTATATATACCGCATTAATCATTTGCGGTCCGCTGATACCAAAATCGGCATGGTAGGGCCATGCTTCCAACACGGTTCCGAAATTTACAGTACCACAGTTTGGCGAGAGCAGTGCTCCCACCATGCCATAGCAAACTGCATTGTCCCAGGGGTGGGCACCTGGGACATTGCTGGAGCCGGCCCTGGGTTTGGCGGTCCCCAGGACCATGGAGGGCTCCTTGAGGGGGGCCACGTGGCCCCTCTCCCATCTTCTATTTATCCCTGGGGAGGTGGTGGTCCCCGGGGCACCTCAACGGACCCACGCATTTTCTTAATTGGTGCCCCAGGTAGGTGGTGGTCCCCGGGGCTGTGTGGGAGAACTCGAACCCCCCACACTTCATTTTTAATAATTGCCCAGGGAGAAGGCGGTCCCCATGGCTGTGGCGGATCCGCGGACCCCGCATATCTATTTCCAATTTCCCCCAAGACCTGGCCCATCCGGGGACTTAAAAAAAATGAAGCGTGGGAGACCGCGCTTCGGTTTTAAAAACATTTTCAGCGGAATTCACGCACCCAGCACGACTCCGGCTGAATATATTTTTAAAAAAATGCTTTTTTGGCCCTGGGGGTCCCTGTGGGGCCCCCTGAGCAGGACTAGGGGGTCAAGGTGTTTGTACCCTGCCCCCTTTTCTTGTTTTTTTATTATCCTTTTTTGACCTTTTTCCTTGTGACTGGGTTCAACCGAGTCACAAGATGGATGCCAACACTTCCTGGTTGGAACTGTTGGCAGCCAATCAAATCTCAGGTTCGAAATCGGGAGGGTTTGTGGATCCTCCGCAGCCATATTTGTATATCTTAGAAATGTTTACATTTCTCAGGAACTACTGAACGGATTTACACCATTTAACAAAAAGAGTGCTTTCTGAACCAAGAGCTACCTTTTTGACATGTCTAAAGTTTCCTATTGAAATTAACATGGAGAAAAAGCATTTTGTGACCCCCCTTTTTTTCAGCCCCCGCTTGACAAAACCCTAAAATTTCCCTTGCCACCCAAAAACCCATACCCACCCTCAACCCTAAATCTACCCTTGAAACCCAAAAACTCATGTATGCATATATAATACACTTAACTGCAAAATCTATCTATCTATCTATCTATCTATCTATCTATCTATCTATCTATCTATCTATCTATCTATCTATCTATCTATCTATCTATCTAACACACTGCGAAATAATTACATGTAGAATTTCACAACGAATATGCCTTTACCACACATGCTTTTCCGTTATAAAGGCATGCGTGGTACAGGCATATTCATTGCACAATCCTGCGTGGTAAAGGCATGCGTGGTAAAGATGCATGTATTGTAAATTCTGCGTGGTAATGGCATGTGGGGTTCAGCTATCGTTGGAAAGGCTGTTTCCCCTGTGAGGCTCTCTACGTGGTAATGGCATGTGGGGGTTCAGCTTTCGTTGGAAAGGCTATTTCCTCTGTGAGGCTCTCTACTTAGGCTGAGACTTTGGTTCTAGATTACACAGACCAACTGGTCTGCTGCTCGGAGGATATAGATTTGCTGATGGCATCATTGATTTTTACTTTGGAGACATCTTGTCATATACATCAATAAGTGCATGGTATACTTGTGGTTGCACATGTGCACAGAGATCTGATATGTGCCATCTATACTTCATATGCAAAAACAACAGTTGATGGACAGAATGCAGAACAATGTCATACTTTCACCCCAGTACAGAGTTCTGGGCCTAAATCCATCGTTTTTTTGCTCACCATACCATTCCAGTCTGAACCCAGCCATATGCAAATCAGTCTTGACCCTGTGCCTCATGGTAACAGTCCAGCCTGAACTGCCAAGCCAGGTTCTCCCTGGACTGGAAACAAGCATCCTAGGACTGGTTTCGGGGTTTCACCCCCCTTCAGCCAGGATAGCTTGATTCCAGTGGCATAGAGAGCACGGGACCCACGTCTGGGCATACCCGTCTTACTCGGGGTGACAAATGCAAAAACAACAGTTGATGGACAGAATGCAGAACAATGTCATACATTCACAAGTACAGAGATATGGGCCTAAATCCATCGTTTTTTTGCTCACCATGCCATTCCAGTTTGAACCCAGCCATATGCAAATCAGTCTTGACCCTGTGCCTCATGTGAACAGTCCAGCCCGAACTGCCAAGCCAGGTCCTCCCTGGACTGGAAACAAGCATCCTAGGACCGGTTTGGGGTTTTCTCCCCTCTTTAGCCAGGATCGCTTGATTCCAGTGACATGGAGAGCACTTCATAGGCGGTATTATTATTATTTTTAGCCAAGACACTCATACCCTTGCATCTCATTGTCATAAGATTCCAGAAGAACTTGAGGCCTATTCAAAAGCTGCATTTTGTAGTATGTTTAGTAGTAATACAGTAATACTACTAAATGTACTACAAAATGCTCTTCACAAACCAAAGTGAGGTGGAATATACCTCAACATCTCCTATTCTTTCTGTGCAGAGATCTTCGCTTAGACTACTGAGATCTCTCCAAATGTATGACAACTTTTTAGTAGTAAATGTGGCAGGCACAAAGGGAATGGGTGGAAAATGGGGAATATTTATTACTAAATGGGAGGTGTTTGGGGAGAAGAAAGGAGGGGTTAAAGGAGGGTTGAGAGGAGGGGTTTAGTGAAGGACATGCCCTCACCACAAAAGAGTAATCCCATTCCTATTCACAAACTGTACTTCTATTATTATTACAGCTAAAAAGGACAAAAAGGAGCCAAAGCTAAACATGGCCAACCACTGGTTCTGTAGCACACTCCCATATAAAATATTGGGGGCAGGGACTTAAAATCACACCCCATAGGAAATAATGTTAATATAAATTATTTGATACTCTCAAAACACAGTCCGGGAGTCCGGGGCTCACAATGTGCGGTGGTCCTGGATGGGCTCCGGTGTCCCACAGTATTCCACAGCGATTTCTAACAGTGAAGAAAATACCAGAACTCTTCGGAATGCTTTGTTACTTTATTTAGCAAAAAATGCCTCTACACCAATGCTTTTCGCCTTTCGGCTTGATCGTGATCAAGCCGAAAGGTGAAACGCATTGGTGTAGAGGCATTTTTTGCCAATTAAAGTAACAGAGTATCCTGGAGAGTCCTGGTATTTTCTTCACTGTTGGAAATCGCTGTGGAATAAATTATTTTATTTAGACTTAAAAAAAATATGTAAGTATACAAATTATTTTAATGTTAAAAAAACGAAAGCTAAATAAAAATGAATATTTTATTATAACTTATTTTAATATTTTTTTATTTATTAATTAATGTAACTTAAAAAAAATGTAATTAATTTAAATTAATTCTACCTTTTAGTACCTAGCAAATGAATGTAAAAATTGTACTTTAGGTGAGAATATCTTGTCTCTTGAATCTTTAAAAAGTAATTTTGCTTCAGTTTAATGCATTTAAATTGATTTAATTTAAAATTATGTTTTTCAAGCTGTCGCTTTAAAAAAAATTCTATTCTATATTTAAAATAAATGTATAACATTTATATACATTAACATTTAACATAAAACTGCTTATTATATTTTTTATTAACTTTAATAAACTTTCATAAATGTCCCTATATGTTATGATACTGAGATCGCTGTCCCGATTTTGGAGGCCTCTGGCCAACTGTGCAGAACCTTAAAATAGGGTTACAAAGGTACTAGTAGAGTAACTTTATGGTCATATTTGAAGTTTTTTCAGACTGCATTCCATTTCAGGAGATGGAGTCATGTAAACCTACACTGTGTCGTAACTTTACCCTCAGAAATGGTGAATAGCTAAAAGTACTAAAGCGTTAATTTACATGAGTCTATTTAATCACCTTTGTGAGTAACATTATTGGTATTTTGTTCACATTACTTCTTGTAGTTCTACCCAACATTCCTTCCTTTTAATTTTTCCCTTTCTAAGGGTTTATGGCCCTGTTTAGGGTTGCACAACCCATTCGCTAACTACACTTTGATATACCCTGTGGAGCACATTGCAACCAATGTTTACACGTTTTTTTGTGTTTCCCTTGATTGTGAGGATTTATCATCACCCACTGGCACCTGGTGGTTTTTTTTTCAAAGTAGGTGTTGATGAGGAATAAACCACTCAGATACTTAACAAGAAATACTTCAGGCATTCATCAGCAAATAACCCTTGAAGAATGCTGATCATAGTGCATATATGTGCAGAGGGTCTGGAGAGGGAAATATCTCCAAGGCTCCTTGGTGTTGTGCAGTGGGAGTTACCATTTGAAACCTAAACAGAATTTCGGGAAACAGAGAAGCTTTTGCAGCTCTCACACATGGTAGTTCTCCTGCGTAGCGTATCTATTGAGTTGAAAGTGCAATTCTATTTGTCTTTAATGCAGAATTGCGATTATCCATATCTGCTGAGGTAACAACTTCAAGTTTTCAATTCACATAATATCATAATTTCCCACGATTCAGTCCTGGTTAGATAAACTCTACTCTTATTTGAACATATTTGTTTTGTTAAGGATAGAGCATGAGTGGTTCCCACCCATCACTCTGTCCCTCAAACGTTTTTGTTCGCTTTCCCCACATTTCCTTTCTTCTTTTCTCTTTGCATCTCTCCCTTTCTCAGAGGCTCTCTCAAGTTTCTATTAAAGGAACCACCAATATCAGTAGAGGCAACACCATAAGCCAAGGTGCTGAATTGCAAAATGTGAAGCCAGATAGCCTGGAATCAATACCAGCTTCCTGGCTGCTTCAAATTGTGTGATCACAGATCCTCCTTTTTCTTTACTTTCAAATACACGCACCTGTTTTAATGTTGCTCCATCTGCGATAAGAATCTAGGCCACGTTTACGGTTTACATGACTACTGACTTGCATTTTAGTTCAGTAGTGGCATTGTCATCGGGGGTGAGCTATGAATGTTTTCTAAAAACGATCACCTTTAATAATTGTCTGTCTATGCAGTGATATATTCTGATGCACTAAGGTGAAACACTTTTGCGTATTATAGAAATACCGTTTTTTGAAGTTTGAAGAGATTGTTTAATATTTTAACATTATGTTTGTAGCATGATATAAATCCCAAACGTTTTAATGGTAATCGATACGTACACAGGCTCATAGAGCCAAGCCTGACCCATGGCTCGACTTGCCCTATTAATTTGCCTGTGCGCACTCCTCTATTTGCGACTCGGTCTTAGTACATGGGGCCGAATGCAACTTTATAAAATTATTTGTAAAAGGCGAGGACAAGAAACATGGAGCCCTGCTTACATGCCGCAATTTGATAGCAGCAGAGACGAAGAAAAGGGCATGCAGTTAGAATACATTTAAAATAACTAACAGAGCAGGGACCCAAAACCTTTGTTTTATATGTGCCCTTGGTCATGAGTTCCCAGGGAGACCTACCAGCTAAGGTGAGATGGGCAGTGGCGAAGCTTCAGAGGGGGTGTTTGTGGTGCAATAACCCACAAATGCATTCTTAGTTTGGAAGTTTGGTCTGGGGCCCTGAGTCAGGTATGCTATGTCTGTGGTGTTGTTCTTATCGTTCTGATTTCACTATGAGTTTTCAACTTGTTCATTTTTTGATTTGGGATCCTAAATGCATATAATGACTGGTTTACTAGCAAAGTTGCAAATCTGCACCCACAGAAGTACAGCTTGAATGAGTGCAAATGTACTACTTTTTTGATTTCACAAACAATGGGTCTAGTAGGCTTGGAAAACTGTTCCAGTCTCAAGTTTCTGGGCATATTAATAGCATCAAACACCCAAAAGGTGAAGGAATAAATGCTTGCAAATAGTCTAACCAGTGGCAATCGCTCGACTTTCACTGACTAAACTACACCACTGCTTATTCTTTTACAAATTAAGCAATGATTGACTAAGGGCCTTAAGACGAGTTTGGTGGTCCTCCTGTCAGACTGTTACCACTGCTTCGCCGACAGGAGAACCGCCAAGCCTGTTGTGTGCCCGCCCACCAGATTACAAGTGTAACCCAGGGCGGGCGAGCGGTGCTGCAACGGTCACACGGTGGCGGCTGTGTAAGGCTAATAGGAGAGCCTTAACAGCAGACCGCCACCGCGTCAGCGCCTGCCGCACATTCCTGTGTGGCGTGGCATGCATGCCACATCACACAGGAACAAGGGTGAAATTCCAGGGGGGCACAACATGTGCCCCCCAAACAAGCACTCCCTGGCTCAGATCCGGCGGGGGTCCTGTTGGACCCCTCAGTTGCCTCTCCGGCACCCTTTTTATGGTGGGCTCACCGCCATGAAAAGGACAGTGGAAATCCAACTGGTAATATGCTCGGTGGTGCCGGCATATTGAGGCCGGTTGCAGACTGCCGGGACACCAGGATCCTTGATCCCAGTGGATTCGGTGGTCTTGTGGCAGTCTGACCGCCACACTCAGAATACCGGGGTCGGCCACAAAGTGGTCTGTCCGCCAATGCGAGTACAGCTGTCTGTACTCGTAGTAAGGCCCTCAGTGCTTGTATAAATCGACTATGCCAATGTACTTGTTGTTTGTATATATTTTAGGCGTCGACTCGATAGTTCATATTTTAAGATTGCTTGTTTTAAATGGACATTTTTTTAATGTACACTTGTATGATTTTCCTTGTAAGTCGAATAAAAGTTGATTGATGGATTGATTGACTAAGTTGCTGCCTGGCGATTTCTTTCAGTCCTCTCAAATGTGAACTCCCCTTCAGCACGTGAAAGAGAGACTATTGTTTTGGAAATTAGAAAAGATAGACCCGTGTAACATTCCGACCGCATTTGATGCTGTTTTTCTCTCGCTCTATAGTGAGTATTTCTGATGCCACAGGTTTGTGCCAAATATGCATTTGCACATTTGGTTATGTAGGTGTTTTCCAACTCTCACATTTAATCGTGGTCTTTCTTTTATCAATAAAGCTGTAATGTATACCAAGATTTAATTGAATTATCATTAATCGTAATGGACGCGAATCCACTGCAACAGCTGCCCGTTGCGGATGCACAGACAAAAACCATTTGCTTTTCACCTTCTCCTTAATCACCGCGAGAATCCAGAGACGACATTGACTGGCAATTATTTATTGAAATAGATTCAGAGCACAAGCGTACCTGTTATATGCAATGTACTGACACAGGCAAACTGTTCCAAAGCGTTTACAATCGCTGGAAAAATGTAGTATTTTCTCAAAGTTTGCCAAAAGGAACATCTCACAAGTGGCTAAGTGTACATTCTGGCGACGCTTTCTTAAAAACCATCACCGCTGACCTTTTCAGAAAAATTACTCCCAATTCACACACTGCCACTTCATAACTCCTAGTCATCTCCTTACGTTTAGGCTGAAGCGTTATGCTTTTCAAAGCGTCCTTATGTCCGTAAGAAAAAAAGCATTACAAGACATGATGACTGTCGTAAAAAAAGCTAAAGGAAAACGAACTGTGGCAGGAGTTATGTATTCCCTGAACGGGTACCTTTTGGGCCTCGCTATTGACAGATTTAGCTGTTTGGCAATACCTATTCCTGCCACTATGGCACCTCATACTACACGAAACATACACACACATACACATATACATAGAGTAAGGGAGTTTTGTAAACCCTTTTCAGCCGTTGGCTTGTTCGGGCGCGCTTTTTGAAACATTTAAAAATGACTAGCAGATGTTAAGATAGTTGAGTTTGGAAAACAATAAAAGAAAAATGCGCAAAAGAAAAATAACCAAAACAAGCACTCAGTATAAGGAAGAGAACATACACCTATTAGCACATATTATCTGCGTTATTAGCTTTTTCCCGACTTTTTCCCGACATATTGTTCTCATGTCCAAACATAATCCGCTCAGACATGGATGAAATCAAGACAGAAACGGATCAGGTAACAGGTGTGTGTGTGTGTTTTTGTGGTCTTTTTATACTTCTTTAAGCTTACCCAGACAACCTTGTGGTATATTTTCTTGTGAAGGTAAGGGGGTAACACAGACCCCTGCAGCCCCATGGAGTAGGGAGACACTCAATTCTTTAGGGCACCCCCGTGTCTTTCAGGGGTCCCCATTCAGAGGAAAGTCTATGAATGCTTGCGAGAACTGGAGACTCGGACTCATGATCCGCATGGGGGTGAGAGAGCGTCACTGGTGTTAAGATTTGTAGGGGTGCACCATATTCATTGTTAGTCAGCACCCATATATAATCCAAGAGTGTTTAGAATCATCATAGAAATATATTCATTGACATGGAGATGTAGAAATGTAATCAGGCCTCGAAAGAAATAGTGGCCATCAGTTATTATGAAATGTATTTGTATTACGTTTAATGTTTAAGTTCTGCAATGATGCGATGTATTAAGCAATTGTAGGTCATGTTAAAAGTTAGAATGTAGGTTACTCACGTATAAGTATGCTGAAATAATGATTGTAATGCGTTTATTTTTGCAAGGCCTAATTGTCAATGTTAAGGGAAAGGCCTCTTCGTTCCTTATTTTAGCTTTGCTTATTAGGCTGACAGGGTTTTAGTAAAGCTTAAATTGTAGTGAAATATCGAGCTTCATGATGTGTGGGGTTTTTCCATTCCCTGTTTTATTGCAGGTGCAAGGGAATTTATCTCGTTAAGTTAGAATAAGTCTTTGTTGAAGGAATCGAGACAGAAGGAGTAGACCGGAGGGGAGTGAATTGGAATGTGAAATCGCAACTCCTGGTACGGAAGGAGCCTGGGACCCAAAGTCAAATAAATGAACAAAGAGAGATGAAAAAGTCTGGATGGAAAATCACAGAAGGAAGACCTGCTTGAAGGGGTGTGCTGAAGGGCGTGTACTAAGTTTTTGGGGTTTCGTATTAGGGACAGTGCCCCGTGGGGTGGTCAGACGAGACTTAGGAGGGAGGCTAGAAGGAGCACCATAGATCGAGCTCTCATTAAGTGAAAACTTCTTAGGAAGTTTCACTGCTGACACATTTTTATGCTTTTCTCACCTGAAAGGGAATGTTATGTAGGGATGTCACTTTAGAATAGAGTAGGGACAGAAATGCTTTGATTAATGACTTGGAAATTTGACATCACGATAGCCATTTTGTACCTGATGCTTTTAGAAGCTGTAATCCTTTTTATCTTTAGTCGGATGCGGATACTTCGTAGAGTAGCATTTGTGTTAGTCCCCATTTATCTTTTATGCCTTGTATTGAGGTGCCTTTATATTCAGATGTTTTTGCTGATAATAAAAGGTCAACTTCCCAGACTTTGAGTCATCCTTTACAAGCAATGTCAAGCTGCAGTAAATACGTTCTGATAATTGTGTTTCTTCCCTCTACGCTATTAAGCAAGTAAAAAGATCCTGGCGACCTGAGTGGGTTCTTGTAGATAATTGGGCAGATACGAGAATCCGGCTCCATCAGTTGGTAGCAGAAACGGATGGTTTATTTCTGGTAGCGAGGGAAGATTTAGATTAGGATAAGTGATCTTCGAGGCCCATAAATGTTAAGTGACGGTGAACCATCAGAAGGTGGGCAGCAGACGACCTGGCGGACGGACATCGATGGCGAGTAGCAGTGCGGCAGAAAGCAGCGGTTCGAGGAGTGAGTATGAATAGGATGCGATGTTGTAGATTGCGGTGTTGATTTGTGTGAGATGTCTTGCGGAGTTGGTGTGAATGTTGAGTGATTGTGAGATCAGGCTGTGAGTGCGCGCAGCCCGGGAAAGTCTTAGGCGATGAGAAGTTTAAGCAGTTGGGTGTAGAATACACCCGGGGTAGATTTTGTTGACCACCCGAAGGGGATCGTGAGGTACCATCGATCACCTGGACCGAGATAGGGGGAGCAAATGTGTGAGTGTATGACAACTTGACGCTGGTCGTGGGTTGCTGTATGTGGATTTGAGTATTTGTAACCTATCAGAGGCGATCTGTCTGCCCAGACGGGGACAGACAGTTGCCAACCGAGGTCGACAATTTCTAGAGACTGTGGACGGACAGTCAGAGGCTGTGGACGGACAGCCAGAGAAGTAACTTGTTTGGGACAAACAGTTATTTCATTGTATGAATGGGACGAATGTAAGAGGACGGAGTGCGTCAGAACTAGGGAGAACAGCTGCGAGTGGAGAGAGAAGTGACGTCAAGAGGTGTCGCGCTGCGATAGGTTGGTTGGTGTGAGAGACGTTGTTATTGGTGGACAGTTACCAGGTATGGTTCATTCAGATTAGCAGTGTTGTATCAGCTGAAGTATGTGATGGCGGCTTTGCAACCTTTGCCAAGGCCGACACAGTTTGAAGCACTGCATGCTTGGATCAGAGCAGCGCCTGATAAGACGAGAGATAGACACCAGGAAAGGATGAAAAAGTCGATCAAGGCTTTTCAGGATGCTAGATGGGATGCAGCAGAGAAAAGATGGAGAGTACAGGCAATAGAGGGACACAAACTGTACCCCTTGCTAGTACAACCTGACAATACCAAAGAAAAGTTGAGAGAGGAGGAAGAGGACAGTGATACGGATGACAGCTTAGTGGAAAGGTTGTTATCCGAGAGACCACCTCCATATAACCCGGAGGCCTCAGAGGGAAACGAGACAAAGGAAGAAGAAAGTAGGGGAGTACTACCCCGTTCAGAAGTAAGGGTGGAAGGAAAGATCTCGTTAGGAACTGAGAGTGTGAGAAATAAGCCTGTGACTAGCTTTGAGGTTGAGAGGAGTGTGAGGTTACCGGATGCTTTGAAAATACCGGTTATTATCGGACCCATTGAGTCGATGTATGAACTAGAACCAGAGAAGGTGGAAAGCACAGAGCAGTCAGAGGTGGGAGTGAGGAGTGTGGTCGAAGAGAGGGGGTCGGTGAGGAGAATGGAGCAGACTCCGAAGCCTGTAGAATGGAGTACGCCGCTGCCAGCTACAGCCGACTCCTCGGAAGAGCAAGGAGAGTCGAGACCTGGTAGATCAAGGTCTTTAGCTGAGTCAAGATCAGACTTGAGAATGTGGACGCCACCAGTGAGAACCCAAAGTCAGGGCGTGTGTCAGGCCTCCGGAGTATCAAGTAACAACTGTGGGGGCAACACTGGCTAAGGCTGGTAGCCCAAAAACGAAAAGACTGACTGAAAAGAATCGGTGGACAGAGTTAATTAGACAATGGAATTCCAAGATGGCCGCCGCTGAAGAAGGTGCGACAGCGGTCTAGTCTTTCTCTCCACTGATGTCCAGAACCCAGGTGAAGCGCGCGCTCCGTCAAGAGAGCGCACTTCACTGAAGTAATTTTCGAGTGCGCAGCAAGAGTTAGAGTTCCTGAGTATTTCGTCGGGTGTTCGCCCGGTTACGTTCCGCTTCCCGTCGGGAGTAGGATTGAGTAGAGTTAGATTCTTGAGTATAGTTTTGTAGAGCAACACAGAATAAATTCCGAGAAGACGAACTTCTCGTTTTCGGTCTCCAGTATAGTCTCCAGTATCCAGTCAGCAGCTTGTACGAAGTCATCTCAACATCACCTATGAACTGAAGAACAGAAGTCCGAAGCTAAGTATAATTAATTATCAAAAAGTCGAGAGTAAACTAATGAATTCGAAAGAGTGTATTAGTATATTATAAGTATACTTACCAGACTAGAACTAGAAGCAGAACCTAAAAGAAAAGAAAAACAAAAGGGAGTAATATTACAAGGACAAGGTGTTCATCAAAAAATAGACCAATTAATTTCCAGAGATGGACACGAAGAAGTCATCCAATTTTACCTAATTGATGCACCCCAATTTCAGCTCATTTTAGGTCTCCCATGGCTCACAGAACACAACCCAACGGTGAATTGGAGTTCTAGAGTGATAGTGATGGATTCCGAGTACTGTAGAAAGAACTGTTATGGAACAAAAGAAAAAACTAGAGAGTGTAATCCAGCTCAAGCCTTGTGTACGACCGGAACATCAGTGAACGTCATAGATTCCCAGGAAATACCCACTGAGTACGAAGATTTTGCTGATGTTTTTAATGAAACGGAAGCAGAGCAATTGCCACCACATCGGGTGTACGATTGTAAAATAGATCTGGAACCAGGTTCTAATTTACCTTGCAGTCGAGTCTATGCTCTAACTGAAAAAGAACACCATCATTTGAAGGAATACTTGGACAAATATCTGGCAAATGGGTTTATCCGCCCATCCCAGTCTCCGGTATCTTCTCCCCTCTTCTTTGTGCCTAAGAAGGAAGGAGATCTTAGGACCTGTATTGACTATCGTGCAATCAACAAGATCACCAAGAAAAATCGATACCCGCTTCCTCTTATTTCCGTCCTACTAGATCATAGAAACTTAAAATTTCTGAAGTCAGCCAGGACTCTAACCCCAAGACAACTGCGATGGTCATTGTATTTTGCAGACTACGACTTTGTAATTACTTACCGGCCCGGCGCCCAGAATGGGAAGGCTGACGCTCTATCTAGAATAGGGACGAATGAACAAAAGAATCAAAAAGAAAATCAGACTATAATTCCAAGTACAAAAATAATTGGAGCTACGATCTCTTCAGATCTCAAAGAACAAATAATCAAAATTATGAGTCCCAAAGAAATGCAGAATTGGATAAGAGAAGAACCAGAGAGAGAAATACAACATCAATTACCTTATCATAAAGGAACTTTATACTTGCCTACCAAGGAGTTACAAAATCAAGTAATGGCGGAGTGTCATGATAATCTCTTGGCAGGACATAAAGGAGAAGCAAAAACCGAAGCACGAATTAAAAGACACTATTGGTGGCCACACATGACCAGAGACATTGAAAAGTACGTTAAGACCTGTGAAATCTGTGCTCAGGGAAAATCGGAACGACAAGCACCAAAAGGGCTACTCCAACCCTTACCCACACCACCTTACCCATGGCACACTGTCACACTAGACCTTATAGTAGACTTACCTTTAAGCCAAGGTTACAATACCATCCTAGTAATTGTGGATGCATTTACAAAATGGCACATTTTCTGGCCTTAAAAGGGGTTCCCACTGCTAAACAGTTAGCTAACCACTTTAGTACGCAAATAGTAAAGATTCATGGGGTACCCAAGGTGGTTATTTCAGACAGGGCACACAGTTCGTGTCCCATTTCTGGAAGGCATTTGCGGAAGGTCTAGGAATTGAGGCTAGATACTTGACTAGTTACCATCCCGAAACTGATGGGCAGACAGAGAGGGTGAACCAGGAATTGGAGCAATACTTAAGATTGTTCCTTTTGAAACAAGAAGGTGAATGGTCAGAATACCTATGGGCTGCAGAATTTGCACACAATAATGCCAGAAACGCCTCTACAGGTTATTCCCCGTTTTATCTGAATTATGGTAAACATCCAAATTCCACTCTCAGACAGACAGATATTTCAGTTCCAGCAGTAAAGGATTTGGTGACCCATTTAGAACGAGTCCACCAGACTGCTATGCAGAATTTAGAACAAGCCAAAAGAAAATATAAGATTTATGGAGATAAAAAGAGACGAAAGGGCCCTTCCCTAAAGATAGGGGATATTGTCTGGTTGAGCACAAAGAATCTTAGATTAAAAGGGAACCGAAAGTTCCAGCCCAGGTTTATAGGGCCTTACCTGATAGAGGAAAAAACTACTCCAGTTAACTATAGATTGAGATTACCCACTAAGTTAAAAATTCACCCAGTCTTTCATGTTTCCTTGTTAAAAAAGGCATCACCAGATCTGCGAAGGAATTTAGCACCAAGACCTATCCATTTAGAGTCAGGGGTGGAATTTGAAGTAAAAGAAATCCTAGATTCAAAGTTCGTCAAAAGTAAACTGTACTACTTAGTAGATTGGAAAGGTTATGGACCTGAGGAAAGATCTTGGGAATTGGAGTCAGATGTTCATGCACCCAGATTAGTGAAATTGTTTCATGAAAGATTCCCTATGAAACCGAGACTGAGAGGACCTCCTTTGTTGAGGGGTACTATCAGGCCTCCGGAGTATCAAGTAACAACTGTGGGGGCAACACTGGCTAAGGCTGGTAGCCCAAAAACGAAAAGACTGACTGAAAAGAATCGTTAGACAGAGTTAATTAGACAACGGAAATCCAAGATGGCCGCTGCTGCAGAAGGTGCGACAGCGGTCTAGTCTTTCTCTCCACTGATGTCCAGAACCAGGTGAAGCGCGCGCTCTGTGAAGAGAGCGCACTTCACTGAAGTAATTTTCGAGTGCGCAGCAAGAGTTAGAGTTCCTGAGTATTTTGTCGGGTGTTTGCCCGGTTACGTTCCGCTTCCCGTCGGGAGTAGGATTGAGTAGCGTTAGATTCTTGAGTATAGTTTTGTAGAGCAACACAGAATAAATTCCGAGAAGACGAACTTCTCGTTTTCGGTCTCCAGTATAGTTTCCAGTATCCAGTCAGCAGCTTGTACGAAGTCATCTCAACATCACCTATGAACCGAAGAACAGAAGTCCGAAGCTAAGTATAATTAATTATCAAAAAGTCGAGAGTAAACTAATGAATTCGGAAGAGTGTATTAGTATATTATAAGTATACTTACCAGACTAGAACTAGAAGCAGAACCTAAAAGAAAAGAAAAACAAAAGGGAGTAATATTACAAGGACAAGGTGTTCATCAAAAAATAGACGTAGATAAGGAAAATCTACTTACCGAAGAGCAGGAGCAGGAAGATACCAACACTTACCAGAGAGTAGTATTCAGTACCCAGTAGGAAGATATTAGAACTCTCGAACAATGTATTTGAAGAAAGAAATAATCTTGTAGAAACAGTTAAGAATTAAAGATTCATGGACAGCCTAGAGTGATGTAATCCCCAACACCGAAGCTACCTCAGAAAGTAAGTGAAGTAATAGAAATTAAACATAATATATACCATTCAGGCTAATTAGGCAGTGGTAGTGACTAAGATTCATTTTCTAGGTGATGACACAGTGAGGGGGCTTCCCAAGAAAGAAAGAAGTGATTAAAGGCCAAATACATACAGAGGAGAGGCGCAGTACTTGAAAATCTAGGGTGGGTAAGACAACAGATAATATAGAGAGAGTAGAAAAAGATAAGGAAAATCTACTTACCGAAGAGCAGGAGCAGGAAGATACCAACACTTACCAGAGAGTAGTATTCAGTACCCAGTAGGAAGATATTAGAACTCTCGAACAATGTATTTGAAGAAAGAAATAATCTTGTAGAAACAGTTAAGAATTAAAGATTCATGGACAGCCTAGAGTGATGTAATCCTCAACACCGAAGCTACCTCAGAAAGTAAGTGAAGTAATAGAAATTAAACATAATATATACCATTCAGGCTAATTAGGCAGTGGTAGTGACTAAGATTCATTTTCTAGGTGATGACACAGTGAGGGGGCTTCCCAAGAAAGAAAGAAGTGATTAAAGGCCAAATACATACAGAGGAGAGGCGCAGTACTTGAAAATCTAGGGTGGGTAAGACAACAGATAATATAGAGAGAGTAGAAAATTAGAGTAGAGTAGGTATTCACGTTGATGTGTTACTTGTTAAAGGTTCTCATAGAAGAAGTCTGCAGAATTGACGAATTGACGAAGACGAAGTAGACGAGCGAGAGAGAACCCAAGTTTTCAGGACCAGTCTCTTCTTGATTTATTATTTTATCCACTCCCCCTTCCCCCTTGAGGGTAACATTGGAGTCAAGGTATCAATTCATTGATCTCCGGTTTATCTTTGAGAGGGATTTGGGAAATAGCGTCTCTGTTCCTGTGCAAGCTCTGAGACAGTTAAGTATTACATTCTGACAGCGGGTTGCAAGCAGAGAGGGAACGAGGGACGATCGTAAATCGTTCTGTTCCTATGGGAAGGATAGGAGAGAGTAGGCCACAGGAACGAGAATGTGGGTACGACGACAGAGATGGTGCAGGTTGTAAGGAAGTCCTGAGAGGAGCCCTGAGAGGGAGGATGCTGGATGTCGTAAGACTAAAGGCAGAATTGGACGAGATAATATGTGGAAATTTACCCCTTGAGAGAATGTTAACGTACGAACAGGATGAATTGCTCTTTGTAGCGAAAGATGTGACTCGCAAAGCGAGGACAGCACATGAGAAGTTGTCAGAACTGGCAAAGAGATATGGGGTAGACTTGTCGAAGACTAAAGCATTGCAAGGAAACCACAGGTTATACTACAGTGAGCAGGAATTGGAAGAGAAAAGAGTCATTGGATTGAGAACCCATGTTAAAGATCTAATCTTAGCAATGAGGGCATGGATTATGCTTGATAAATGGGAAGAAAGGTGGTCAAAGAAGAAAAGCTCCAGGGGTGTAGTGGGAGAGACGCCACCTCCGGGTGGAGGCGTAACGGAGATAGGGAACTTCCCTTTACGAGAAGTACAGAATGGAGGGTACGTTCATGTACCTTGGAGTAGGGGTGATTTGGCTGCCTTTACGAATGATTTTCCCCGTTTAAGGGAAAAGCCTGTGGAGTGGTATAAGCAAGTTGATCGCTTTGTCAAAATCTCGAAAGTACTGTGGATTGATTTGAACACTTTGTTTGACATAGTGGTTCCGGGTGATCTGTGGGCGGCATGTAAAATTGCGGTTGAGTGGCCGACTTCGGAGCCCGACATGAACCCGATTAATAATGATCCGTCGCTGATAGTGATGAAAAAGTTTGAACAGGTAATCACATGGATGAAGTCGAAAATCTCGCCTCAAGACATTGACTGGGTGAATAAAGACAGGACAGTGCAAGAGCCTAAGGAGATGGTGCATGAGTTTTACGAGAGGCTTTTACAAGCTTTCAAGCAGTACAGTGGCTTGGAGACGTTGGATACCAAAGACATGGGACAGTTTGTTTCTAAATTTGTGTTGGGGTTGAGGCCAGAGGTTAGCCTCATGATACAGCAGCATTTGATTTGTTGGCAGAACAAGCCAGTGGATGAGATTCTACGGTATGCTAGATATTGTAGCGATGAGATAGAATCTAAACACAGGAAATTGAAAGACAACTTGCTACTGGTACAGATGCAGACAGCTCAGGGACAGCCGAATGGGGGAACCTTGGGAAGAAGGCAGGGAAATTATCAAGGAGGAGCACAGAATGCCCAGGGACAGGCAAGGCCAAGGGGAGTAGACCCTAGGACAGGGATAGATGTGGCGATATTGAAAAAGACCACAGCTTGTCATTTTTGTCATCAGATTGGACACTGGAGACGCGAGTGTCCTTTGAACCCGTTGAACCAGATGCAGCAAGAAGGGGAGATAGCTCAGGTCCCTGTGGCAGAACCAGTCTCTACAGTGACGCGACCTAGGATTAGGCCTGGGCGGTAAAATCCGTTCCGCTCGCGGAATTTGCGGAATTTGGGTAATTTCGCGTTCCGCGGAGAACGCGAAATTTACCAAAAATCTTCGTTCCGCGACTTCGCGAAATTTTTGGCTTGTTCGCGTTCTCAATGTGCGTGTTCGCGAGATATTTCACCCCGAGCACGCAAACAGCGATCGCGAACAGAAAAAAAGTATCGCGAACAAGCAATTCCGCGTGTTCGCGGAATTTCTGCGTGTTCGCAGAGATTTTTTACCGTTTCGCGGAGATTTGCGTAACGCGATTACGCAAATTCCGCCCACCCCTACCTAGGATGACAAAAGGGGGGACGGGTGCTCCGCGGGTGCAGGTTCCCCAACCGCCTAGGATACCGAATATGCAGCAGGGAGCTTGGACCTATGTGCAGATGCCCCTGTTCGAAGTGAATGGGGAAGATGACCCAGACCCAGTAGCGAGACCCTGCTGGGAAAGAGAGAATGATTGTACGCTTGGAGCTGTCCTAGAGGTAGATCAAAAGGGACCCTTTGTAGAAGCTGAGATAGATGGACACCCTACGACCTTTTTGGTTGATACGGGTGCTACGAGATCGACTGTAAGGTCTGCCGTGGTTCCGGATCTACCCCTTTCTGGACAAACGATCCAAATTATTGGTGTGGCAAATAAGAAACTGACAAGCCCACTGACGGAACCCATACCCCTCAGAATAGGGAATTTCAGGGATCGACACCAGTTTGTGGTGTGCGATTCTAGCCCAGTCTGCTTGTTAGGAAGAGATTTATTATGCAAACTTAACTGCACTATATATTGTACCCCGAAGGGAGTGGAAGTGCAGACGAGGGATGATGATGCGACCTTTAAGGTTGCGAACCAACGGTGGTGCGTGGAAATGTATCCAGCACTAACTGTGGAGGAACTCCCATTGTACCTGAGGGACTCCGTGTCAGTCAATGTATGGGACCTCAGTGGTGAAGAGATCGGACTAGTTAAAGGAGTAGATCCAGTGAAAATTCAGGTCAAACCAAACATAGAATACCCGAGAACACCCCAGTATAAGTTATCACCTGAAACTATCGAGGGAATGAGACCTGTAATCGAGTCCATGATTAAGCAGGGAATTTGAGAGAGATCATGGGTAGCCCATGTAACTCGCCCATTATGGGACTACAGAAACCGAGCGGAAAATTCAGGATAGTCCAAGATCTGCGAAAAATTAACGAGATAGTTGTCCCATGTTGTCCTCTGGTACCGAATCCATCTGTAATCCTGTTCCAAATTCCATGTGAAGCGGAATGGTTCACAGTGGTCGATCTGTGTCAAGTATTTTTCTCGATCCCTCTGCATGAGGAGAGCCAATTTCTTTTTGCGTTTCGGCTGGAAAATCGTGTGTTAACATGGTGTCGTATCCCACAGGGATATCAGAGAGCCCGTCTATTTTCAATCAGATTTTGAAAAGGAACCTTGAAGGTCTGGTGCTTCCACAGGAGTCTGTCCTTGTGCAGTACATTGATGACCTGCTTGTGGCGTCAAAAACTGAAGACGCCTGCAGGATTGATATGGTAGCGTTGTTGAACTACCTGGCAGAAAATGGGCATAAGGTGTCTCCGAATAAATTACAGTACTGTTTGAGCGAAGTACAGTATTTGGGTCACCGGATTGAAAAAGGTAAAAGGAAGGTGTCGCCAGATCGTATAGACGCTAACTTGAAAATGCCTGTTCCAACTACCCAGAGGGCAGTTCGAATGTTTTTGGGAATGGTTGGTTATTGCCGCCAATGGATCCCAAACTTTTCCTTTGAAGCGAAGCCCTTACAGCGGCTGACGCGCAAGGATGTGAGTGATCCGGTACCATGGGATAAAGACTGTTTAAGGTCCTTTTTGAGACTGAGAGAAGCCTTGTGTTGTGCCCCAGCTTTGGGGATGCCGGACTATAACAAGGCGTTCGCACTATTCTGTTGCGAAAGGGAAGGTAGCGCATTGGCAACTCAAGTTCATGGGAATGTCCGTAGACCAGTTGCCTACTTTTCGGCTACTCTAGATCCAGTAGCCTCTGCGTTGCCCGGATGTCTTAGATCCGTTGCTGCAACAGGTGTCAGATGTGAGAGTATTGTAATGGGTCACCCGCTTACTGTGCATGTACCACATTCTGTTGAACTATTGATGACCAGGACTAAAACACAGCACCTCACGAACAATAGGTTGACGCGTTATGAACAAGTCATCCTTGCAGCAGAGAATGTAACTTTGAAGAGGTGTTCTGTTTTGAATCCTGCCACATTGTTACCTACCCCAAATGTAGATGAAGATTATGAGGATCATGACTGTCTCGACGTGACTGCATGTGCACCAAACCTAGACCTGACATTGTCGATGAACCACTTCCAGAGTCAGACAGTGCTGGTCAGTTGAGAGCAGCGTTTGCTGTATGTACCATCACTGGAGTGGTCGAAGCCGCTTGCCTAGAAGGGGTATACTCCGCGCAGGTGGCTGAGCTTATTGCTTTGACTCGTGCCTGTTTGGCCGCTGACAAGATCCGTATAACGATTTATACGGATAGTCAGTATGGGTTTGGTGTCGTTCACGACTTCGGACAGCTATGGTCCCAGAGAGGGTTCATGACATCATCTGGGTCACCCATCAGAAATGGGGATTATGTGAGACAACTGTTGGAAGCGTTGCAAGGTTCAGATGAAATTGCAGTTGTAAAATGTTCTGCTCACACAAAGGGAAATGATTTTGTGTCACTAGGCAATAATTATGCGGATGAAGTTGCTCGAATTTGTGCAGAACAGGGATGTAATTTCACGGAAAGGCATGTTGAGGGAAGCCAAGAGAGTACTGATTTCAGTGTGATGCTAGCCATGGCTGATACATGGGAGGAGCTAAAACAGCTGCGAGACGAAGTGACTGATCAGGAACGGGATAGCTGGGTGCGAGCTGGATGTGAGAAAGGAGATGTGGATGTTTGGGTTTCCAATGATGGGAGAGCTGTGTTACCGGAATGTCTGTTGAATCCAATGGCAAGATTAATACATGGTGCTGTACTTCTTGGTAGAGATGCGATGGTATGAGTGTTTCGCCAAACATGGTATAATACGAAGTTTCGGGCAGTGGCCGAAGCTGTGTGCCAGACGTGTGTCACTTGTCAACAAATGAACGTAGGGAACAGAACAGCGGTAATGATGAGTCATATAGGAAGATCAGGTGGGCCTTTCAACAGGATGCAGTTGGATTTCATTGAGATGCCCAGGTGTAATAGGTTGAGGTACATATTAGTCATAGTATGTGTCTTTTCTAGACGGGTGGAGGCTTACCCAACACGTAGATGTGACACACTGACTGTAGCTAAGTTACTGCTGAGGGAGCTTATTCCGAGGTTCGGTCTTCCGACCTCTCTTGAATCGGACAGAGGAACGCATTTCCACAGCGAAATCATGAAATTGCTTTGTGCTGCCTTAAATGTAGACCAGAGGTTGCACTGCAGTTATCGACCTGAAGCTTCTGGGATTGTGGAACAACTTAATGGGACATTGAAGGCCCTGATGGCAAAAGTGTGCTCTTCGACTTCTTTGAAGTGGCCAGATGCGTTGCCTTTGGTTCTCATGAGTCTCCGGAGTGTGCCTGATAGAAGAACTGGATTGTCACCTCATGAGATCCTCATGGGGAGAGCGATGCGTGTGCCAGCAATACCTGCCTCTGCTTTGATAAATATCACTGATGATGTAATTCTCGACTACTGTAAAGGCCTGGCTGATGTGGTCCGTTCTGTGTCCCAGCAGGTGCAGGCAGTAGCTGTTCCAGCCGCAAGTGACCTGTGCCACGACTTGTGCCCAGGCGACTGGGTATTGGTGCGCAAACACGTGAGGAAGAGTTGCTTGGATGTTCGCTGGCGTGGGCCGTACCAAGTCATCCTGGTCACGAACACGGCAGTGAAGTGTGGGGGATTGCTGAACTGGGTGCATGCCTCCCATACCCGTAGAGTCCCAGCACCCCTGGAAGATACAGCCCCTCTCATGAATGAAAACCCAGCTGAGGTGGCAGAGCCATCTGAGAGGGCAAGTCAAGCTGTAGGGGTGGCTGACGCAGCTAGTTGTGCACTGGGCCGAGCTGAAAGGGGATGTGAAGGTAACCCTGAATCGGATTCAGAGGAAGGAGAAGTTGCAGTGGGCGGCAGTGAGTCAAATTCTGCCGAGGAAGGGAGCAGTGCACAGGTTATCAGAAGGGAGAGCAGTGGTGTCACAGAAGCAGAAAGAGTTTGGCCCGCGAGACAGAAACGGGTAAACTTGAGATTGGCACCAGGAAGAGATCTTGCCCCAGTGTCTGAAGTGACAGAGTCAGAGCAGAATGACGACGATCAAGCCCCAGATGCTCTGAGAAGATCGAGGAGAACAAGAGTGCCGTGTCAAAGGTACGCCTCGCCAGAGTGGACATACGTAGTGACAGATGCCAGGTTTGCAGAGTACGGGGAGGCTGAGATCGATCACGCTGGTCAGCAGTCATCCGACTCCGAGAGTGGAAGTGTTGCTGAAGATTCCATGGCTGGAAATCGAGGGAATATTGACCCTCAATATTCTGGATCCGCCGCTTCTGAGTAACGTCCGTGGTCTGATCTTGGATACGTTGGCTTTCCCAACCTTTGCTGTTATTCCCACTCCCCAAGTACTGATACATCTCAAACTTGAAATCTTACAGGGGGTCCTAGAGCTGTTGGGACCGGTAGTTACTTTGGACTAATGATGAACTTTGTAGAGTATAAGCTTCAGAAGAAGATAACCTAGGCCCGAGTGGAAGAAGAATAAATTTAGGGACCTTTCCGTTGGAGATATCGAAAAGGGTTAGGGAAGTCTTTTCTGGACTGTGTAATTAAGGAACTGAAATTGTTAGGGCTTTTCCAGCTTCAAGGTGGTGATTGAACTGATTTGACAAGCAATACTCGGATGAGGAGAAGACTTTTACTTGCTGCCGTTGAATTGGATCTGGAGAACTGTACGAAGATGGCAGGCTAAATTAGTGATAGGTACACTTTTAGGGGTAGTGATAGTTGCTATATTTGCAGTAGTTATAGCATCTTATGTAGTGGCACACACGCAGGAGGGGGAGGTTCAGGGGACACCTACACCTACCACTTCCAGTAATAAGGGGAATATCATAGGAGATAAAAGAGCTTCGATGTTAGAAAAAAGTTGTATGTTTCATATAGATTTGTCTAGAGGTGATTTCAAACTTAACGCTAATGCAAAGCTGTTGTATGAGTATGTTGATGCGATGGATGCGAAGGATTGCTATGTGTGTATGCAGCTGCCTGCTTCCGTAGACGAGGGTATTAGATACCATCACCTTCCATTGACATATGGGATTTCTTGCAGTTTATTGCTTAGCCTGTTTTATGAAAGGAAACAGTTCGAGTATTATTTTTCTAATTATGATACAGTGCTTCCAGACGTACCGGCATTTAAGCATTTGAATAAGTATGATTATTATAAGTCAGAAGAAAGACTTCGGACTTATTTCATACCGACTACCAGTTTAGATACAGCGTATGCGCATAGACATAATCTGACGTGTTTGTTATCAGACACTGAAAAGAAATTTATTGGCCAAGTTGAAGATAGGTATCTCAGAACCAGGATGGAGGAAAGAAGTCAGTAGATTGGACTGATGAGGAAAAACTACATAAGTCTAAAGGAATTTATGGACCCATAGCTATAGACCAGGTACAGAAGGGGAATTTGTGTGTTGCTCGTCCTCAGTCTAGCAAGGATAAGACATGGGTTGGACATAGTACGTGTGCTCATACCTTTACGATGGAAGATTCTGCCAGGAATTTCTTGCAAGGTCCGGTGCAAGTGATTCCAACAGTGTATAATGTATGCGGAAAGAATACATACGTGAGATTGCCTGCGCAGTGGTATGGTGCTTGTTATTTGGCTGTTATTTTCCCAAAGATATATCATGCAGAGGATTTGAATCTACTAGAGACTGGAAATCATTCTAGAGTGCAGAGAGCTGCAAGTGCAGGAGTAGTGATTGGTGATATTTTTGGAGCAATGATACCCAGTTTGGGCGTGGTCTTGAATGATGTGAAAATACGAAAGTTAGCAACCGTGGTTGATGAGTTGTCAATGAACACGGCGAAATCATTGCTGTTGGTGGATGGAGAGATGTTATCGATAAGAACGATGGTTTTGCAAAATCGTCTTGCATTAGATGTATTATTGGCAAAAGAGGGCGGAGTCTGTAAATTGTTGAAAGTTCAAGAATGTTGCACGTATATTCCAGACAATAGCAAGGAGCTGAGGAAATACATAGTCAACATTACTACGATTCATCAAGAGATTGCAGAGCTAACAGAAGAGAATGTGTGGGAAAAGATTGGCCAAGGATTTGGGCACGTGGGAAACTGGTTTGCAGAGTTGGGGAAAGGAGTTCTTGGATATGTGCTGAAGCCAATAATCATTGTGGTGGTTTGCGTGATTTGTTTGTGGGGACTTGTAAGAGCGTTTAAGTGGTACCGAGGAAACAGGGCTGAGAGGACTCTCAGAGGCATGAAAGACGACTGGCGCACATACAGGATAGTCAATACCAGGACCTTAAAAGAATGGAGGGCTTCCGGCAGAGCAGGATGGCTACCACTTCAGTTTAACGAATTTCTTCAGGTTGAAATAAGAATGAGATGATGTGATGACAGTTGTCATCAAAGGGGGGAACTGAGAGAGCGTCACTGGTGTTAAGATTTGTAGGGGTGCACCATATTCATTGTTAGTCAGCACCCATATATAATCCAAGAGTGTTTAGAATCATCATAGAAATATATTCATTGACATAGAGATGTAGAAATGTAATCAGGTCTCGAAAGAAATAGTGGCCATCAGTTAATATGAAATGTATTTGTATTACGTTTAATGTTTAAGTTCTGCAATGATGCGATGTATTAAGCAATTGTAGGTCGTATTAAAAGTTAGAATGTAGGATACTCACGTATGAGTATGCTGAAATAATGATTGTAATGCGTTTATTTTTGCAAGGCCTAATTGTCAATGTAAAAGAAAAGGCCTCTACATTCCTTATTTTAGCTTTGCTTATTAGGCTGACAGGGTTTTAGTAAAGCTTAAATTGTAGTGAAATATCGAGCTTCATGATGTGTGGGGTTTTTCCGTTCCCTGTTTTATTGCAGGTGCAAGGGCATTTAGCTCGTTAAGTTAGAATAAGTCTTTGTTGAAGGAATCGAGACAGAAGGAGTAGACCGGAGGGGAGTGAATTGGAATGTGAAATCGCAACTCCTGGTACGGAAGGAGCCTGGGACCCAAGGTCAAATAAATGAACAAAGAGAGATGAAAAAGTCTGGATGGAAAATCACAGAAGGAAGACCTGCTTGAAGGGGTGTGCTGAAGGGCGTGTACTAAGGTTTTGGGGTTTCGTATTAGGGGCAGTGCCCCGTGGGTTGGTCAGACGAGACTTAGGAGGGAGGCTAGAAGGAGCACCATAGATCGAGCTCTCATTAAGTGAAAACTTCTTAGGAAGTTTCACTGCTGACACCTTTTTATGCTTTTCTCACCTGAAAGGGAATGTTATGTAGGGATGTCACTTTAGAATATAGTAGGGACAGAAATGCTTTGATTAATGACTTGGAAATTTGACATCACGATAGCCATTTTGTACCTGATGCTTTTAGAAGCTGTAATCCTTTTTATCTTTAGTCGGATGCGGATACTTCGTAGAGTAGCATTTGTGTTAGTCCCCATTTATCTTTTATGCCTTGTATTGAGGTGCCTTTATATTCAGATGTTTTTGCTGATAATAAAAGGTCAACTTCCCAGACTTTGAGTCATCCTTTTCGACCAATGTCAAGCTGGAGTAAATACGCTCTGATAATTGTGTTTCTTCCCTCTACGCTATTAAGCAAGTAAAAAGATCCTGGCGACCTGAGTGGGTTCTTGTAGATAATTGGGCAGATACGAGAATCCGGCTCCATCAGGGGGCCCCATCGTTTTGTGTTACCCTACATGAAGAACATCTGTAAACTTTGCACTTCTTATTCACATATGCGCCATTATGTTCATATATTGTGAACGTAATGGCGCCCACCATAAACAAGGCTCCTTGTGTGCAAAACACATGGGGTCTGCAACTTTGCCATGATGAAATGGTGAAATAAAGCACGTTATTAACTCTGGCATTCCAGAGTGTGCCCTCTTTCTGCCAGTTGGTGGCAGTGTAGCTAGATATGGTATCAGGTTATCCGGCCCCATGAGGCACACTCCTTCACAGAGAGGGAACAGATGGCTTTCAGGGATTCAGAGTTACTCACGTATGTGAAACTGGAGTCCACCCACCCACCTGCCAGAAACTGTTGTTATGGTTGAGAGTTTGATGCACATTCTCGGAAGGGTCGGTGCAGAGAACTGTTTCCTACAGAAGCAAAGCTCCAGACGTGGAGCCAATAAAAAGATAAGCCTCATCTGCCGCACCGCCATAGAGAGTGAATAAGG
The DNA here is from genome assembly GCF_964204655.1 of Triturus cristatus. Lineage (NCBI taxonomy): Eukaryota > Metazoa > Chordata > Amphibia > Caudata > Salamandridae > Triturus > Triturus cristatus. The sequence goes on from NC_140590.1 coordinate 1,363,700,452, forward strand.
GATTTATATTGGCATGACTCTTCAACCCACCCACTGCTCAACGGAGAGCTGGCGAGGCAATATCGCACCTCTTATCATTGCTCCATGAAAGACGAGGTTTTGGGGTACTCGTAATACTGGAACTATCACATTTGGGTAGAACTACTTTTGAAAATGTAACCATCCATGAAATGCAGTGGGCTGATAACCAAATACAATGGGCAGTCCATCTACTCAGTGCCTGAGAGGGACTCACACAAGCAAGTGAATTTGAGGAGGATAAAAAGCTATGCAAATGATGACAATTTGTAATAGTTAAGCTGGCTATGGCTCTGGTAGAGTCCTGACTTTGTGCAAAAAAATTAATACATTCAGAAATAAAGAGATCGGGAAAGAAATAGACAAACACAGTCTAAATTAATGTCATATGCAATCATAGATGTAAGCTCAGCTCTGGAAGACTCAATTCCATAGATTACATCAACCATGAAGAATGAAACTTTTTAAAAAGAGTTGAGAATGCTCAACATGCAGAGATAATTGCCAAGGAAGTAGGTAGATCAGGGGCCGTATTACAGTACGTGCCCTGGGGGCACAGCGGGCGTTTGCGCCTGCTTTAAGCGTCCCTGGGGCACTTTGGTATTACAGAAGGGGGTGCAGATGCTTGTGCATCCCCTTCAGTAATACCGACAGCGCTTACGCACTTAAAGTGCCAGTGCTACCATCAGGGGGCATGCCCTCATTTGCATAGGGGCATGCCCTATGCAAATGAGGGAATTCCTTTGCCTCTGCACCCGTGCCATATTACAGACGTGGGTGCAGAGGCAAAGAAGCTCTTAGGGGGCACACTCACAGTGCGCCACCTTCTAGGTGATGTACTGAGAGTGCGACCCCTGAGAGCAGCCCTCTGGAGGGGGAGAAAGGGTTCCCCTTGCAGTCGGGTGCAGTCACTGATTGCACACGCGACTGCAAGGGGATCTCTAATCCCCTTTGAAAGTGCAGGCGGGTTGCGGCCCTCACTGTGAAAACATGGAGCCACTGCAAGCAGCCTCTCTGTGTTTTCACATGAATGAGCTGCCGTGGGGGCAGCGCAAGTTCATGGATGCCCTGGGTACAGCGCATTCACCATAATGGGGTGCGTTGTCATTGTTTGCACACAGCGCACGTTTTAAAAGGTGCACCAGGTGCAAACAATGACAATGCGTAATGCGGCCCCAGGAGAGAAAATACAGCAATACAGACACAGGAGAAAAATACAGAGGAGGAAGAAGCACAAGATCAAAAGGAATACAAAGGGGGCAGGAAACCATCAAGAAATGAGTGGCATAGATATGAAATCACCAAATCAGGTGACTGATAACATGACTATAATTCATTAGTTTGTTAGAGTTTTAGATGGAATGGAAGTTTTACAATTAGTTCTATTTTTCTGTCCCTCTTTGAGGTTTAACATTGTGCAGACTCAAATTGATTTATTCCAGTTCATAGGAAAATTGAAATTTTTCAAAGAACATTCCATGGCATACCATACATCTGTACTCCTTCCCAGGAAGTCATTGGGAATGTTTGAACTATTGAGGATATTAAAAGTCTGTGTGTTACATGATTTTATTTGTGAGTTGAAGAAATCTGATCCCATAGAATTATGTGGAATCTGGAATAATGAACATGTCATTGACATTTTTAACCTGATGGGGATCACCATTAACAAATATAGTGATGGTGGCTTCAAACCAAGTTCCAGAAGTAAGTCCTCCATACCATATGACATGATTGATGCCTTTTGAGAAATGACTATAAAAGAATTGAGACATCTAAGGTGTGAAGGGATCAGCAAAATCAACCTGCATTTGACTTGGCCACAGTAGCAGATGAAGTTGCTCAATTCTACATATATAGAAATAACATAGCAGAAGATATCAACACTGGAAAATTTTGAGTTGAAGGTACCAGTGGCTGTTCAATACATCATTCTAAACCTACTCTTCTTAATCACCATAAACTAGGCTGTGACACAGGAGAAAAGAAAGAATTCTACTATTTAGCACTTCTTCAAGTATTTAAACCATGGCACAAAGAAGAAATTATAGGTCCCTTTCAATGCTATGAAGATGCATTTAATGTTCATAAAAATGACATTGCATTGCCTCAATTTCAGACATACTTAAGAATGTTGACTCAAGAAATCAAAGAAGAGAACAATATTAATGCAGAAATTCAATGCAATACTGCATCTACTAATAATACTTCCAATACCAGGACTGATGACACACTTGGACAACCAATTATTGATACTGAAGCTGTGGTTGCCTTTGATGAGTTTCAACATGCAAGGGATGGACGAAGTGAAAAGGATGTAGATAATTTAGATTACTGCCTATGTGCATAAAGTTAATACCTCTAATTTTTCTTGTGTAGATACTGCTCCTATTGGCCTGGCGCCTCAAAACATCAAAGAAATTGCCTTACAGTTTCTACTGTTACTACCTCTGGGGCATGACAAAAAAATTGGAATACTTAAAATTAAATACTCATACATGCCAAGAACTTGTTAGAGTCCTTAAAAAATTTAAAGTTTTGATCATAGATTAAGTGAGTATGGTTGAAACTTAATGTGGGCGTTTGTTCAACTATGCATGCAGGAGGTATTCAGAATGTCTTATAATGTGCTGTTTGGATGGAAACATGTAATTGTGTTTGGAAACTTATTACATTTAACACCTATAAATGTTAAACGATTTTCAACAAACTTTGGCAGGAGCAAACTCGGAATTGCTTGGGAAGTATAGGCAATGTCAACATTAGGTTGCATTTCACATACACAGAATTAACACAAGCTATGAGGCAATCTAACGATGAAGTATATGCCAACGTATTGAAAGAAATTTACCTTGGCAGTGTAACAAATGAAGCAAAGATTATGCTTAGAAAACAAAATACATTATTTCCTAACCTTCATTCACCTGCTGAATTTCTGCATTATGTTCTGTCACAATCATAGTCCGTCGTTTGCTTAACGTCAACTGCTAAAGAATGTGCTAAAAAAACGGTGAAATGCTGCATATGGAAGATGAAAGAATTCTACATCTTCCTTGTAAAGATGAAGTGGAAAATCACAAACTAAACATACCTATAAGCAAAACTTTAGCTACAAAATCGCAAAAGATGGAAAAATCTGCTTCACGTACAGTTGGGTTGATGAAAGATTTACAGCTATGGAAAAATAGTCATGTCATTTAAGGCAAAATTTACATGTAAAAGAAGGACTAGTAAATGACCCACGGGATTTGTAGTAGACTTTGTGACATCTGGAAAAAATGAAGACTTTAAAAATTATTGTGATCACATTTGACCACACTAAACAGCAAAAACAGATCTCCTGGTGTGCAACAAGATTCGTCTGAAAGATTTATTTATTTGTAGAGAACAGTTTCTCCTTTATTTGGCTTATGTTTTAACAATACACCAATCACAAAGACATTATGCAATGATTAATATTAGGTCTAAGTATTCTAAGAGGAAATGGAATACGTTGCTCTGTCTCGTGTTAAACAAATTACAGGACTGTATATTACTGATTTCAATGAGACAAGATAATGCAGAACATAGCCGAATCACAGAATACAATTGTTTGTGAAACAGATACTCTTCTCATCTTGGTTAATATCCCATTTTGTTAAAACCTAAAATGTCATTTAAAAGGAAAATTGAAACAAACTCTAATTACAAAGAAGAATTGGAACTACCTGAAAAAAACCAGAAAATCAAACACACTGAATTGCAGGACATCAGTTTCAAAATCAAAATGGCATAACTTGCTACAGCAATGCAATTGTTGGTCATCTTTTGTACCTACCATCTCTTAAACAAAGAATCCACCAGCATCTAGATTATATTTTCTGCAAAACCTTGATAAAGCTTCATGAGACAATTCTGTCACACAACCACATATGCCACTCTGCAACTGCCATAAGAGATATGGTAGATCTGTGTAGAGGTGTTATTCAGTTTTCTATCAATGAACAACAGATGCGCAAGAATTCAGTATAGCTGTTCTAGAAATAATAGCTACCAAAACTCATCCAAGTTGTGACCTCTTTCATATAAGCTACTCTTGGGAACATGAATGCTTCCAATGCCGACATTCAAGCTCCACTGTTACACGATTTGAAAGAGTTGTGTATTTTACCACTACCTATCAATTCCATTTAAGAATAATATGTAAAGATGTGCAAACAAAAATGATGTCCTAACTGTAAATCAGAACTTGTCTCCACACTTAGGCCCATATGTACGAACCCTTTTTGCATTTCTTAACGTTACAAATTGCTATTTAGAACCATTAGGAAACGCAAAATAGAATTTCAGTATGTATGAAGGGCATATTCGGAGTCACAAAATGCGATTTCTACCTTGTAGAAATCGCATTTTGGTAATCGCAAATTAGAAAATTGCAAATAACGATTTCCTAATTGCGAATCACAAACTGCATGTACAACCGATTTCCTATTTGTGACTAGTTGCAAAGTGCCCATTTAGGAAATGCAATTACCATTGAATCGAATCAGGTGGTGGCATGGTGCAAACTATAAAAAGGCACCCAAAATGCATCAGGCTCTTTCAGAATGGCAGCCCTGTATGTTCTGGCAAGGAGGATGAGGATGTGGGTGGTGAGGCAGAGAAGGAGTGGAGGAGAAGACAGGAGAGTACATTTAAGGCGAGGGTCACTCTGAACAGACAGAGGAGGAGATTATTGATAAGTACAGATTGAGTAGTCAGGCAATACCTGATTTAATAGCTGAGTTACGACTTCAGCTATAGGCATCAACACTCAAAAGCATTGCAATACAGGTACTGTGTTGCCTACACCTCTTAGCATTGGGCAGTTACAAAGTTCCTTTTCCAGGATCTTTCACAGGTTCCTTGACATCATGATGAGCAAGGTCACTACACGACAATCCCTGCGAAGGGAACATGCCCTATGTCATAATCCTGAGATTGAAATAATTGGAGTGATGTAAATGGCGACATAGTAACAATATTGGGGCCTATGCATCAACCAAACGAATACCGATTCCTTAATAGCGAAAATTAAGGAATCGCCATTAAGGAATCGGTAAATGACATGCATCAACAGATTCGGTAAAATTTAGCGATTCCTTAAAAATCGCTAAATTTACCGATTCCTACATAGCGGGGCACGCAAACTCCCCCTAGCAAATAGCGAGTTCGGTAATACCGAATTAGCTAATAGCGAGTTCGGGAATACCGAGTTAGCTATTACCGAATCGGTATTAGCGAAATCGCAATTTGCCGCGTCGCTCCGGGAACGTGCAGATGACATCACCAACCAGGAAATACTGCTGCCCCACCCACATTGCCTCGACAGAGGAGCAGACAGGAGCTGGGAAGGAGGACTGCCTGTGCAGAGTGAGGCCACACCGACTCTGCAAATCCAAAGCCACAAACATCATGGCGCAGGAAGTGCCATCCAGCGCAGAGTCTGCACGCAAACGAAAGCGTAAATTTTCACACAGGGAGCTCGAGTACCTAATCGAGGGAGTCTCCAGCAAACACGACCGCCTCTTTGGCAAGCTGTCCCTCAAGGTGCCTGAGCAGGAGAAGCGGCGCATATGGCTGCGCATCCGTGAGAGGGTGAATGCTGTTGGCGTCACGACCCGCAGCATCGACGACCTCAAGAAAAGGTGGTACGACCTGCGGAAGCGTGCCAAAGAGAGGATTGCGGAGAGGCTCCGGGAGGCGAGCAGGACTGGAGGCGGAGCATCCACAGCACCAGCCAACACAGCCCTGGAGGACCTTGTGGAAGGGACGATAGAGCGGGAAGCCGTCGTGGGGGTGACCCAGATGGACACGTCCGGCGCAGCCACAAGTGCCCAAGGTAAGATGCATGCATGTGCCCACACCCAGCATTGCGTAAATCCATTTCCATGCCCCCAGCCTGATCTCAGTGTGTCTGCAGCTCTGGCACAGACAGCTTAACACATGACACCAGTGCATCTTGGGAGTTGTAGTCTAGTCAGCCCAGTGTGCATGTACAGGCGTAAATCCAATGACCACACACCACATCAGTTGAACATGGATGGAGACTGTTCATGTAGTGGACCACAGAGGGAGATTAATGTGTACAACACTTGTAGTTGTAATTATCCCACTAACCATGCACTGTTTCACACACAGATGCATCACCTGGGGATTCGGACGACAGCAGCCAGCTGGTCATATCGGAAACACCCGTCGAGTCAGACCAGGAGACAGCGCAGGACGCGCATGCATTGCCAACACCTGCCACCCCAACAGCACCACCTCCACCAGCGCCACTAGCTACGGCACCTCCACCAGCGCCACAAGCTACGGCACCTGCACCAGCGCCACAAGCAACGGCACCAGCCAAACAGGCTGCAGCTACTACAGCCTCAATAGCGCAGAGGCGCAGGTCCCAAGTTGTGCCCTTGCAGGAGATGGGAACAACCACCTCGCAATTGGCACCCAGGCAGAGCACATACACACCACCTGATGCACCACCTGGAGGTGCTAGACGCGCACGGCGGCACAGGGCTCGTCGCAGTTCCGTCTCCTCAGCCGAACAGGATGTCCCAACAACCTCTGCAATTGAGGAGAGGATGCTGCGTACACAGCGCATGCAGGGGCGACATGTGGCTAACATTAGCTGCAATATTGTGCGGCTTGCCAGGGAGATGCGCGCCATGACTGCAGCAGTCACGGACATGAGCAAGGCGGTCAGGGACATGACCACAGCGGTTGCAGAGGGCAATGCTCAGCTCAGGGAGGAGGTACATGAGCTCACCCGTGCCACGAGGGAGGGCCATGAGTGCCATAAGAGGAGTCACCGGCAGCAAATGTTGCATACCTCCGCCGCTACCAAGGCCATCACACGGCACAGCAACAGCACCGCTGTGTTGGCACGCCGCTCAGTCGCCCTGCAGGTGGACCTTGGGCACTTCTGCGGGGATGTCGCAAAGTCACTAGGACACATCACCACTGCTGTGGAACACCTTCAGAGCAGCACATGCAGTGCTGCTGCATTGGGAGGGGATGACACAAGTGAGGCTGCCTCCAGTGTCAGCAGCGTGTCACTGGCAGAGGCCAGCACCAGGCGCCGCAGTTCGCGTGCCTCCGCGGGGACAGGCCGTGGTGAGGCATTGGATACACCTGAGCGGAGGCTTGGGGTACGTGGGAAGCGCCACTAGACTGTTGGACATGCATGCAGGACCATGGTGGGGCAACCATGGCCATCCAATAACTGTGTATGCACAGGCGTGACTTTAAGGCACCTTTTATTTACAATGATGCAATTGGAGCATGATTTACAATGCTAGTTTTGTTGCACAATCCTCAGTGCTACTGTGCATTAAACAGTTGCACCCCAAACCAACTTGTAATGTCTCATTTCCCCATGTTTCAAAAATTATGTTGCATAATATATGTCCGCCTCCTATGGCCCTCTGCTGTGTTTGGGATGTGTGCCTGTCGTCGTTGGGCGGGTGGTTGGTCAGCCCGGTGGTCGTCATCCCTGTCCACCTCTATTGGTATCCCCCTTCTGGTGGCAATGTTGTGCAGCATTGCACATACAGCAATTATCCGACAGCATGTTTCTGGTTGGTATAACATGGCGCCGCCAGTCTTGTGGAGGATACGGAAGCGGCTCTTGAGGATCCCAAAAGTCCTCTCTATCACATTCCTCGTGCTGATGTGTGCAGCGTTGTAGCGATGTTCCTGCGGGGTTGCTGGATTTAAGTATGGGGTGAGTAAGTATTCCCGCAGGGCGTAGGCACTGTCACCTAGAGGATAGAAGCATAGACTTAGCATTGGTGATGTACATACATGTGTGGTGTTGGTGTGGGGAAGCGTATTTCTACGTACCTAGCAGGAGTCCCTCTCCAAATTCTCCGTTGATGAGTCGCCTGTGCATTCCACTGTTGCGGAAGATGTATGAGTCGTGTGTGCTCCCCGGGTATTGTGCCACTAGGTCCGTTATGATGTTCTTGGCATCGCACACAACCTGCACGTTGATCGAGTGGTATGACTTGCGGTTCCGGAATATGTACTCATTTGCAGCTGGAGGGCAAATGGGGATATGCGTGCAGTCGATGCATCCAATAACATGTGGGAATTGTGCCACCTGGTAGAAGGCCTGTTTGGTGCGGTCCAACTGCTGTGGGGTTGTGGGGAAGCTGATGTGTGTGTGGAGCATTGTCAGCATGGCATCTAGGAATTTCCTGAAGAAGCGTGACAGTGCGCTTTGCGAAACACCTCCGGCCACCGCAATTACACCCTGGAAACTCCCTGAGGCCAGTAGGTGCAGGCTGCATAGGACCTGAACGTGCGCAGGGATTGCATTTGTCCGGTGTGTCTGGTGCTGCAGCAATGGTTCCAGGTCTGCAATCAGGCGCATGATCATAGCGCGATTGAGGCGATACTTCTGGTACACCTCGTCCTCATTCTGCCCGAGCAAGGTTATGCGCAGTCTGAAAACTCGCTCCTGGACCCTTCTCCTGCGCTGTCCTGCAGCATTGATCCGCATCCTCCTAGCAAGCACGTAGAGGGCAGCCATTTTGTGGGAGCCAACAGGGTCTCCTGGGCCAACTTTAAGGTATTAGTGATTGCCTCAATCATTTGCACATGTAGGAAAAAATTTTGCATTGTTTTTTTTTTTTTTTGTAACTTTACCTCCAGGTTTTGATTCCCCTTATTTAGCTCTGGCAAAATAGCGATTTTAGGCATTTTCGTTATTAGCGAGTTTTGTTGCATTGGGGTGCGATTCGTTATTTGCTATTGGCACTTTCCGGGAGCTAATAGTGATTTCGGTAACTGCTAATTCGGTATTTAGCGATTCGGTAACTTAGCATTTTTGGTATTACCGATTCGGTATGTTAGCGGATATTTATTTAGCGATTCGTTATTTGCTCACGTTTTGGGTTGATGCATTGGGATTGGGGATTTGGGACTCGCTACCGGGAGCTAATAAGGAATCGGTATTTTACCGACTGGATTTTGGCTTGATGCATGAGGCTGATTGTTGTTATAAATGGTATACGTACTGATGCTTATTACCTATGTAACAGAAAAGACTAAAATGCAATAAAGATATTAAAAAAAAAAAAAATGATGAGCAAGGTCAGCCAATATGTCTCATTCCTCAATACCCCCCAATCATTGCAGCAAACCAAATTCATGTTCTGCAGGGTAGCACAGTTCTCCAATGTCATTGGCTATGTAGATGGCACACACATTTATCCCCCCTCAGCAACTGAATACATTTACAAGAACAGGAAAAGGTCACACTTACTGAATGTGCAGGTAGTGTGTGCCACCTCCTCTATCATACCGATCTTGTGGCCAGATTCCCAGGCAGCACCCATGACTCATTCATGCTCCGCCACCGTGGAATACAAAACCGACTGGCACAGGGTGAATTTGGCGATGATTTCCTACATGGTAAGAGATTCGCAGACTGAAGTCCCACTTCTGCTGCCTCCACAAGACCAGCGGGGCACTTCTGTACAGGCCGGATACATGCTGCAAGATATTCATTACTTGTGCCATACAGCACAATATTGCAGTGAGGAAGGGTTTGCGCGACATCCCCATAGAGCCAGATTCTGAATTTGATGATGAGTTACCAACACTACAGGTGCAACAGGAGGGCACATGTGCAGTAAAGGGACGTGTATGATGCACAGAGATCACCAACAACTTTATCTGAGATAAGAGAAATTAGAATATCAAATAATGAGACATTACACATGATGGTAATATTTGGTGCATAACTGAGACAAAACATTTTATTCAGGTAGTAACAACATTGTTACACTCCAAGATAAACTCTATCCTTGTGGATGTCACATTGTTGGAAAATTAACAACAAAGTAACTAATGCCAAACACAACAAAGGCAACTCATTCCTCTGAGTGTAAATGCTTTACTTCTTTCGGCCTTTGGGGTTGGGTGCTTTGTCAGCAACATTAGGCTATGGGACTGGTGACATGTCAGTGCCAGAAGTGTGTCCACGTGAATGCCTGGTGTGAGAAGTTGGCCTGGTATATGCTGTCCACTAGTTTAAGTGGGCACCTTGCACCAGCCAAAACAACCCCTTATTGGTTATAGGTTAAAGACAACCTTTATTGAAAGCTATCCTAGTGGTAGCTATGGAGAGCAGCCTTCAGGCTAAGTCTTGAAGGAATGTAAAGCAGCTTGTTTTACCAGTCTATAATCTCCTGAATGGCTAAATGAAAGACAATCACACCAGGTAAATATATAAAATATATGTATTTATTTCTAAACACACTCTCCTAGTCTCTTTATGAGGCTAAAGGTCAAAACACATTAGTTACACTTCAAATATAACAGTAAAAGGACAAATACACATCAGGCCCTAGGGGCAAGCCAAACAATATACTAAAATAGTGGTATAAGAACTACGACTTAACTAGACACAAGGCCTAGAGCCTGTAGAATCGCTGGGACCCCAAGGAACCACCCAAGGTAGTGACACAGGGGATCCACGGGGGCCATGTGCAGTGTGAGAACACAGCCACGAGCTCCCGTTAGCTTCTATGGGGAAAGTCGCGGTTAGATTTTTAAAGATTAGGGACACTTAGAAATGAGTCAGGACCAAACCCTTTGGGACTTAGGAAGTTCTAGGGTCAACACCCACGGGAGCACCAGAGTACTCGTGTTACCTCACCCAGGTGCATAGGTGTCAAATGGTGTCAGGTCGTGTCATCGTTTTCAATGGGAGCTGGCAAAGAAGTGCTGCTGCCGGGAAGATGCAAAGTGTCTCAAGAGATCCAAGCCTGGATTGAAGATGTGGAGAACCTGAAAGCAGAGGGGACAGAGTCTGGGTCACTTGCCAGTGAATAGGAAGACGATAGGCGAATGCCCACCGATGTCGGGTGTTTCAGGTGAAGAAGGTGAATCTTGACTCTTCAGCCATGAGGACCAGGTGGCGTCGAGAATGACCAAGAGCTGGTTCCACAAAGGATGTCAAGCATCGGTGTCCGGATTGGACTCAACAAGCCTTGGCACCAGCAACCCACGCAGAAAGGAGAAAAATGCTTCGGTGCAGACCAGCAAGGTCTGAGGGACTCACCACTTGGTTGGGAGTCAGGGCACCTCTGGAGCAACCAGGGAAGCCCAAGGAAAATCAAAGTTACCCCCTCAGGGACCCACCAGTCGACGGACCAGGGATCGCAAAGGGACCTTGAGAGGAAACACAAAATGGCAGCCCACGGGTCACTCAGGGTGACTAGGCCAACAATCTTCGGTGGATCTTCTGCTCGAGGTGGGGTCTATAAGTAACCCCAAGCACAACTTCAAAAGACGTCGAGAAGTCAATGCACTTGCAAAAGTGCACGGTGACCAGGAGTTCCGGTTCCATGCTACTCACGAGGGCTGTGGGTCTCAACTTTGCTGGGGACTCGGGTTGGCCTCTGAGATGTCTGGAAATCCTCTTCCTGGGCTGCAAATACTTCGGAGTCAGGTGGGAGCTTCGGAAATGCAGACTGGCAAAATGCTTTGTTGGTGCCTGCCAAGCAGCGGAGTCACTCCTTGACCCCAAGGGAGATTTCGTCAGTCCTCTAGTCTTGAGTAGAGCGTCGAAGTTCCAGGTTTCAGCTTCAGAGTTTTGTCCAGGGATATCTAAAGTTCTGGTTACAGAAGTTCCTTACTTATACCTAAGGAAGGGATTGGACTATCTCTGGGGACCTACCTATGGGAGGGTTTGGAAAGAGGGGTGGCTACACCCATTTCCTTTGTCCAGTTTCGTGCCACAGCAGGGGCTGGAAGCCCCTGAACCGGTTTGAGCTGGACTATGCACAGGGACACCAAATGTTCCCCCAGTGCAGGACTTCAAAACACTCTGAGAGTGCTCCCACCCAGGCACAATACACATCAGCCTGTATGGGAGATGGTTACACCTCCCTGTGACAGGAAACCTATTGTCCAGGCCTCCCCTGCCGGAGTTTCGGTCAGCAGCAGGAGGCCAGACATGTGTCTGTGGCTGCAGCATCCATTTTGTGATGCCAGCGCTCTATTAGATTTCTACTGGGTATACCAGTGCTGCCATGTCTCTCCCTCTAGAAGGGTGGGATCATACTCCTGGTGTGGCGGTATGATTCCAAGGTGTTTGACACCAAACATGACATGTTTCCGTGCAGCCAGTCCAAAGTTAGCATTAATCGTTTAAGATATAATGCACTTAAGAGTATTTGGTCAGGCTGCACCACTGACAACCCCGGAGAAGAGATTCCGAAGGCTGCAGAGGGGCTCAGCTCATGCCTTGGCACCCTCTCACAGATAACCAAGCACTCTGCCTTCAGGATTATTGAGGCCTGCCATAGGAGTGACTGATAGGTTTATATGTGCAGTGATAGGTGCGGTATAGTGGACTTATACCTCAGTAAGGAGTGCATGCACCACCTTACCCAGGCTGCAGTAGCAGACCTGTGGTTTCATTTTGGGTGGCTTTCCAGGGGTGGCATAATACATGCTTCAGCCCCTGGTAGGCCTCTGGGGTACCTATGCCCTGGGTACATAGTATACCATATACTAGGGACTCACAAGGGTACCTTAGGATCCAGTCTGTGGTGTACCTAAAGTACAGGGAATCAATTTCTAAGAGAAAGCAGATATGCTGGGGACCTGAATAGCAGGAAAAAAGTGGGGGCAACCATATAGTCAGATTTCACCTTCCTACACCTGGTACTACATGCCTCCTGAACAGATATGGTACTGAGGCTAGAGCTCAGGTGGGGTCAGGATGTTGGGGACACAGAGGTTCTGGTTCTGAACATTCTCTAGGGAGGTGGTCACTTGCACGAGCCCATGTGCAACTTCCTGACAGCAGTGCCCCATGTTAGTTTGAATGTTCACAGTCTGCCTTGCTAGCATTGTCGTGGCTTCTGCCAGATGGTTGATTGACTGGGTGAAGGAATCAAACCTTGCCAGGTGTTGCCTGTGCCTCTGTTTCTGCACACAGTGTTATCTCTCCATTGCCGCTAGCCATCGATCCTGCCCTTTCACCAAGTTCTGCAGTGACTTAGACATACATTGCAGCTGCCTACTCAGAGCCAGTATCTGTTTTGTCTGCAGGTGCTGTACGGAGATGAGTGTGGTCTCCAACCCACCCTACACAGGAACACTATCGAACATGTTGTCTGACACATTCTCAGTACAGACTGCTGATCTTTGCCCTCTCCGCTGTCTGTGTGTCCTGGCCTCTGATGTTGCGGAGCCCTGCACTGTGATTGACCCTCATCACTGTCCACAAACTCTTGCAGGTGTTAGATGGTTGCACTCCTGCCAATTTGATTTGGGGTGGTGGGTGGAAGGGTTGGTGATATTGTGTCCTGAATGTCCACATCAGTAGGCCCTTTGGCTGCAATGGTTTCTGGCACGTCCGGTCTGTGATATGTGTAAATGCATGTAAATAGTGTGAATAAATGGTTAATGTTTGCCCACAATATTGTTATAACTGTTTCATGTGTTTTTGACAAGTTAATGTTGAGGAGATATATTTTTTGTAGTCATCAACACATAATTCAGCAAGCAAATGAGGTGTACTAAAACTCTCATGATGCATTGCCAGGGTGGGTCAAGCATCTCAGTGGAGTTCATTCATGCTGCAATGTATGATATATGGAGTCACTAACATTCTGTTTTCTTAGGCACGTAAAGAGTAGCTGATTTACCTTGGATTGTGTCTGCTGGATTGGAGGAGTCAATTTCAGCTACTCCCACCGGACTCCCTGGTTCCAGGGTCCCCTCTATGAGTGTCTCTATGGGAGTCGGAGGGGTGGTTTGAGGGTCCTCCACTTTTTCCACGTGCCATCCTGCTGGCCACCTTTTCCTTTGTACAAGACCTCAGATCGTACCACTGTTTGTGAATCTTAGAAAAGGTCCTCTCAGTGACGTCCAGGGAGTTCATCTTCCCATGGATGCTGGTCCAGATCCGGGTCTTTTGGCTCTCTGTCTTCTCTTAAAAATGTTAGTTACAATTTAATTGCAACCAGGATTGCATTTAAAAACAAATGTTTTATTTAAAGCAATTGTAAACATGTTGATCTGCTGAGCTAAGCAGGCTATCATCCCTGGGATGTCTGCGATTCAAATTGGGTCACCCTTTTTACCTACCTCATTGCTACTCATGAGGTAGATTGAAATGCAACCTACTATAAATCAGTTTTTTGTGAACCAACCTTTTAGTACATAGGTCAGTTTGTAAAAAGAGGATGGATTTGGTAAATGTTGGTGCACAATTTGTGACCACATTTGCTGAATTAATTCTTAGTGCATCAGGTCCAAAGAATTTACTCAGTACCAGAAATAAGCCCACAATAAATATATTGGGGGTGTAGCTCAATATGTAGTTTTTGGAAAGAATCCTGTTTTTGCATTTGAAAACAATTTTTAAACAATGCCATAAACAATTAACACATTAAGAACTAAATACTTCAACTATTGAACAGTATCCAATTCTGCATATTTTTCAAGGACTGGACACTGAGAAAGTCTTTTGAGTCCTCTTCTTGAATGTCCAAGAAACTGCAACTCTTCCCAGTAGCCAAGGGGCCAGCCTGCACAGAATATTATGCATGATAGGTGTCAAGTGTCTCCTTAAGTGGGTCATAGTTAAAAAGTTAAACATTTAAAGGGGAAAACCTTTCTCATCAACCTTATAGATCTTGAGATCAAGATTAATACTGAATAAATCAGCAAGGCATTAAACTCCTACTAACAACAGGAAGGAATAAGGAGCTAAGCAAAAATAACAGGTATTTTATCCAGGAAAATACCTAATTGCTGGAAGCAAACATCTGGTCCAAAAATAGTAGCAATGGATTGAAGAAGGCAACAACAAATAAGGGAACAAATGAGTTACGAAGCATCTTCCTCATGATTGCCTCCCTTGGTCATCATCATCAAAATCTTTATTCAGCTATTAAAATCAAACAGCCATAAAAGCACACACAATATAGTACAGTTAAAAAAAGTTTAGCACATTTTTTAAAATACCAAAAAATGAAGACCATTCAGTTCTAGTTTATAGCACAATGCTTTTTCTTGCGTTCAAAATGAACAGGGCAGCATTATAGAATGTCAATGGATCCTCTAGAGTAACCAGAAATTTCATTGCAATTTTATGGGACCTAATTTTATGGATAACAAACAGGGGCTTCAGATAAAAACATCTAAAATGACAATAAAATTTACAAAACAATAAAAAAAAGTGCAGCGTGCTTTGTTTGCTCTTATTGTCACACGGACATGGTATTGAGTCTGGGGGATGTGATTTGATTTTAGGAAAAGCAACACAATAATGTGCAATACCACATCTTAGTCTCAGTAAAACAAATCGATGCTGTGCATGGGTCATGTGTGGCAAAGAGCTGTTGACTCCCTCTTCTAACATAAAAGATTTATATAAAACCACGGTCAGTTTAGTCAGGTCCGATTTTGCTCTGAGATTCTGTCTTAATGACAGGAAAGAATCTTTGATCTCTTTCTTTGTAATAGTTGATGTTTTTTTCAGAATCCGACCATACAGACATATTGAACAGATTCCCCAATGTGGCATTAATATAAAACAAGCAAGGAATTTTCAGAGCATCATCTAAATTTAAACAGTCTAAAATAATTGACCTAGTAAAAGCTGTCTCTTCTCGTCTCCAGATTGATGTCCATAATAACAATGGCCCTACCATAAAAATATCCCCTAAAAATTGCAACCCCACCTTGTGGTGTATGATGGTATTTGATACAGATGACGGTAAAGACAGCAAGAATTTTAAAAAACAGTTTTCTTCTGTTTGCAGGGCCGTACTATTAGTGTAGCCCCAGAGACCTGCCCCATATGTGGCGGTACTTATTCCTTTGGCTTTATAAATAGTTACCATCTCCTTGATTTGTCGATTACCCAGTTTAGCAGCACATTTAAAAACCCTTTGGTTGGCCCTACTCATTTTTGCTCTTGTATTTATAATGTGTTGGGACCATGTACCATTTCCTGAGAATAGTATACCAAGGTAACAAAAAGAATTTACTGTATATATTGTGGTTCTATCTATAAAAAATAGGTTTCTTTTTGGCCCCACAGATCATGGTGAATGTTTTCAGTTTATTAATTACCATCCTCCGTTGTTTCATAAAACCTGAAAAACCATCCATCAATCTTTGGAGGCCTACTGAGGTCCGTGCTAATAGTACTGTGACATCCGCATATAACAGTACGGGAATCGGACGACCAGCCACCCTCGGAACATTAGCCTTTATTTTTTGTAGATAATTGTTGACCTCATTAATAAAAAGGGAGAATACAATTGATGCTAACACGCACCCTTGTCGTATACCCCGTCCCACTTTAAATTTAGGTGTGCATTCAGCCTGGGGACCGAAACGGACCACACTAGTAAATTTTCTTATATAGGCGGGAAAGGAAGCTGATAATCGCCCTAGGGGCTCCCAGGGAGGTCAGAGTTTGCCAAAGTAAACTGTGGTCAACTAGATCAAAAGCACTACTCAGATCGGCAAAACATAAATATAAGGTAACTGTCTTTGCCCTAGTGTATTTGCCGACGAGTAGCTCCAAATTAAGGCATTGTTCAATTGTCCCCAGGTGTTTCCTAAACCCATACTGCTCAGGTGTTAAAATATGGTACTCCTCAGCCCATGTCTCCAGCCTTTTAAGTAAAACCCTACTCACAACTTTTAAAGAGGTATCTAGGAGGGAAATTGGGCAGTAGTTTTTAGGATCAGTTTTGTCCCCTTTTTTTTTATAAATCTGCACAATAATAGACTTGCCCCATGTTTGTGGTGTTATGTCCATTGTAGCTGAATGAAACACTCTTGTTAAAATAGGTCCCCATAATTCCGGTTCGGATTTAAAAATGTCAACTGGGACTCCCGCCCCCCAGCACTCTCCTGGATTGCCTAGAGGACTTCTTCACAGGTAATGTCTAGGATGTAGGACCTCCCTTCATGAGGCTCCTGATCTGATCCCCCCACCACCTCCTCATTATTGCTAAAAATTCCAGAAAAATGTGTCACCCATTTGTCTGCCGGAATAAAGAAGCAAAACTCTGGGATATCGTCATGCTTTAGAAATGGGGCGTTTACTGTATCACAGAAAAGTTTATTGTTCCCGGTTTCTGAGGAGGTGATCAGATGTTTCCACGCATCTTCCTGTAGTTCCTTTTTCCTGGCTGCTAGGGCTATTTTATACTCTTCTCGTAGGGATTTAATCACCAGTATGTCTTGCGGTGTTTTAGACAATGCATGCTTTAGCACCTGAAGTGCTTTGGTGCAAGTGCTGTCAAACCACCCCTTTTTGTTTTTGGGTATTTTATCAATCTGCCTAGTTAAAAGTGATTTAATAAACGAGGTAATACAATTAAAACTACTGATTACTATAATTGGGGAGATCTCATCCTGGAGGCAGTAAGCCATTTCACGCTGATTATGTGTTATTATTTGCTTAAGTATACTACTTGGATCAACACCCGTCCACTTTATTCTGATACAATTTGTCCTAAAAGGAGTGATACGGTCAGCTAGATCAAATACTTCACTCCTGAAGCCCCAAAAAAACAAAGATAAGGCGAGCAAATGTGGTCACTGAGAATAGAGGGAACAACGATAGGGTTGCTACACCTTAATATATCCGGGGTAGACACTAATATATGATCAATGACCAGGTACATATTTCTCCCTATAAAGGTTGGAAATATGACCCCATTTTGTCCACAACCTCCTCTAAGTAAGTGGAGATCATATTTTGATATCATCTGGTTTAGGGCTTCCCCCTACTCGTTATGGCAAAAGTGGTCAGTTCCCTCCCCGTCACCATGGATGGAGCTGCATGCCTGAATATTGGGCATATTGAATGGCTGTATATTAAAATCTCCTGCCCACAGCAGGACAAAATGAGTGCTAATTAGAGCGAAAAATATATCCAGTGTCCGGTCAAGGGCTATTACCACGTTAATACGTCTCGAATCAAAAATATTATTTAAATTTACTAAGATAAGATCTTTCCCTCCCTTTTTGCTTAACCATAAGACCTGAGCATGAGGTGCCACTAATGTAACTTTTTTAACCCTTACAGAAATTTTATTAGAAATAAGTATCTCTAGACCCTCCCTTTGCTCGATTTGATTGTGAACCAATTGCTGGAAGGAAATAGGAGGAATATCCATCAATATGTACAGGATTATGCACCAGGTTTCCTGCAGGCATATAATATCATAGCTGGATATAAAATTAACCCAGTCAATATCCTCAACCTTGTTTATCAGCCCATGCACATTCCAGGTTGCAAGCTCAAACCCTTCCCTACGGAGTTGTCCTATTGGCCCGGTATCTATTGTACTGGCTCTAGGGGGATCTTTATCTGGTGCCTCATATGCCTCCCCTGCCTTGGACACCATGGTTTCAGCCTGCCCTCCCATATGAAAGAGCTTTGTTGTATGTGGGCCATCCCTGAGCCCTGGTTTACTTAGCTGACTATCAAAATGTGACAGAATGGGTGACCCTTTCTGATCTAGATTTAACAGTGATTTCAGTCAATCGCATTGTTCCAGATCACTGAGGGTGGCAAATCTCTTGTAGAGGGCTAACCCTCTATTGCCCTCCTCGATTGCAGCAACGCTTTTCATTTGTCCCTTACCCCCATGTAGTCTGCATTCATTTTCCGGTGTCAAAGGGTATCTAGAGAAGAAAAACCCATAGGGTAATACTTTTATCTGTGTACCCCTAGGGGGGTCCCTATGCAGATGGTCCAGAAGAGCTCTAGGACTGTGGTGGTTGTTAAAATTCAAAATAACACAATTCCCGTCCATTGTTTTATTTGTTGAGCCTAGCCACTCCACCCTTCTTGACATAATAATTTGTTTTGCAAGTGGGACAACCCCGTTTCCCCCACTGAAGAGCTGACGAAATAACCAGTGCAAAGATTTATCCAACAATTGGATAGTGTTTTCCCTCTGATCCTTTCTTAGGGTCGGAACATTGGCCAGGATCAAGACAAAGGGGTCTGAGGCCCGAGGGAGGTGCAAGGACTGGTATGTTTTAATAGATGCCCCCCCCAAGCGGTCTATATTTGTTGGGAAGAGGGACCCTCCCCCCCTATTCCTGTAAGGTTAGACGAGTATTATTGCCTAAATTGTTAATGGCAGTGACGGATTGCAATGAGGGGATCTCGTCTCTATGGTGCGGTTGACGTTGGTGTACTGGATGAGCCATTTGGGTTTGAGGCTCAACTTGGGCAGTAGATGGCAGACTACTCATATTGGAGGGTCTAGTTATATTCCCCTCTTTTGTGTTAGGGATCTCAAATCCTTCCTCTCCACCCTGGATAGATTGATTCCCCTGGACAGTTCCACTGCGTAGACGCGGCGGAGGCCCAGTGTGTTCATGCGGGGGCCCCGTAAGTTGTTGGGGAGGTCCAGTGGATTGATGGAAAAATTGTGTAACCAGACCCTCAATATGTGACAGCCGCTCCTCAATTCTCACTAGTTGTGCTTGCAATGGGTTCAACAGTACAGTAATTAGTGTCTCAAACCTCTTCCACATATCATCACCGTCTGTCAGTAGGAAAGAAGCAAGATCGCAGGGGACAGGGTGGAATTTGGGCCAAGGTCAGTTCTTTCAGTTCTTTCCTTTCCTCTACATCTTTTAGGTTTGGATTTCTGCTTCACCGGCTGCTTTGCCGGTCCCCCACCCCTTCTGTGTTTCTCTGGGGGCTCACTGTTCTTGTCAGGCGCAACTGTCGGACCCCGACCCACTATTGATGACTTCTATCTGGTTATAGGCTCATCAGGGGGGTGGGAGCCCACTGTTGCAGCCGTGGGTGTAGAAAATGCCAACGGTACTGATAAGGTGGGTGGTGAGGCTAATAGGGGGTTAACGGAGTATTAGCACCAAGTGAAGAACGCTTCAGGGCAATCAAAGAGTCCAGGGAAAGGCGTCTCTCAGTTATTGCAATCTCATGGGTCAGTACCAATTCTGCCCTTGTTAAAAATGCATCCAATGTTCCTGCCATGCTCCCCACTGTCTGATCAGCACAGGTCTTCCATTTAGCCATCAGTTATAAGTTTTAAGAGTGTGTATAGGTGAAATAAAGAAAAGCACACACAATCCTACGAAACTACAATAATGTACCTTGTTTAGTGTATTGGGGGGTACCAAATCATGGATGACAGAGGTTGGGCCCAGTCCAGTCTCTTCCGGGCACCGACGGACGCTGATGGGCCTGCCCTTGTCCCGGGATTAGCCAGGTTCGCTGCCCCGGCACGCCCGCGCCTCGGGAGCCCTGGCCGGTACTTAGGCACCTCCTGGTGAGAAGGATGACATGGCGGCGAGCACGCCGCTGAGCAGGGCCGGGAGTTGTAGTTCTCTTCCCCCCTCTGGCAGCAATCCGGGCGAACGGCAGGCAGCAGCAATTGGTAATGGACCTCCCTTGATTCAAACAACAACTGACATCACAGGAAAGGCTCTATTTCATCTTCAATATGGAACTTCAAATAACATCCAATGAGCAAACACCTCAACTTTCTAGAAAGTCATGACATTTGTTTGGTAATCGTAGAAACCCAAGTTTGACACCCTTTGTACAGCACTGGATTGCAGAATCCTGTTATATCCCTTCAAATCCTGTGCTCTAGCCAGCCCTCCAAGTGAGTGCAAGCAGGGAGATGTCAGAATGGTGTGGGTAATGCAGACGGTCAGCTATGGGTTGAGCACAGCATCCTGAACTATGCTGGCCAGCAGTGCATGGAATGCTTCTTCCCTTCCTGAAAGTACATAATCTTTGGTGAGCTCTGGTCACTGCTTTTGGCATGGATGTAACAATCTCACAAACTTAAAATGACACTTTTTTGCATTGTAAAACACAAGTGCATGGTTGGAGTTCCTAAAACTGAATCAAGAAAAATAATACTAGTAATCCATCGTTCCTTGATATGACTATGATGCCTTCAAAAAATAACTGCTGCACTCATTACAGGCTTGGAAAACAGACCAGTGTAATAAATGAATATACAGTACACTACCAATAAACCTAATTAGAAAACAAAGTAAACATAAATAAAAACATGAACACTATTTGATTTTTTATTTTATACAGAGTTTTATATAGCGCGAACTTGACCCAAAGGTATCGGGTATCAGAGCGCTTTACATAGCACCAGTTGCGTTACATGAGGACACATTCATGTTTTTGTTAGGCACGGGGAAATTAAGTGATTGGCCCAGAATCACAGGATATTCAGCGTCGTTGCCGAGACTCGAACCCAGGTACCCAGATTCGAGGTGGCCTGCACTAGCCGTTATGTCGCCTCCTCTCCTCATGACGATTATGTCATCAGAATTTCCTAGATATAGCTGAATATCTTGCCAGAAACGTTGACTATTCTCATGTACAACAAAAGCAAGATGACAAGTGGTATGAAGATGCTTTTTAAATTCTGGGTGAAGGAAAATAGAATTTATTGACATGAAACTATATGCAACTGGAGCTACAATAAATTTAAGAAGAACAAAACTCCTACTAGAAACATCAGTGACTTCATAGCAGATTGTAACTTATCTGAACAAGTATAGAATCTAATCTTATTTGCTAAAATAATGTGAGCTGTCCATCCATTTGAAGCAATTATTCTTTCATAAAACATAAAATATTCTTTTGGATTAATAGAGTTCATTCAAGGGTTAAGTGGAGAGGTTTTATATCTCCATTTGAATATTGCCGAAAATGCAAAAAGTTTAGGAGCAAAAACAATCCTGAAGACAAACTTCCAGTAGTAATCAATGGAGACAAAAGGACAAAACATTTGCCAAGTAGTTACTAAAATACAAACAAGTGGGACATTTTTAACAGCACATAGTCCATTCTATCAAGATAAAAATGTAAACATATTAGTCAAACAAAAGCTGTATGCCATCCAGCAATAAACGTCAAAATGACAGTTACAAAGCGTTACTAAATGGACTTAAAACATATTTATGACTGCCACACAATGTATGTATTAATTGGTATTTATATGGCACAAATCTAGCTGGGAAGCTCCAAAGACCTGTACAGTACAGAAGAGGTTGGGAGAAGATTGACAAGGTTGTTTACATCAAGCAGGAATTATACAAATAAATTTCACATTTTGTAAGGGAGATTAAGCGATTTTCCTAGAGTAACACAATGTTAAGCTAAGTGCAAATGAGAGGATTTGAACGAGACTCTGCAGGATTCAACGTTGGCAGCTCTAGCTGCTAAGATACATCTCCTCCCTTGTACCCCCTACATTGTGTTAGATTTTGTCAGAGAAGGCATAAATGTATTTCAAAATGGAACAAGCCCAAAGATAATCAATAACTGTTTCGGAAACAAATCTAGAAGCATATTGCTTCCCAAAGCTTTTCCCTTACGACTTGGATAAAACAACTGTTTTTTTAATGGAAAAGTATGACAATTATGAAATATGAACAGAAACCAAATACACTAATTAATGTTCTAATGCCATACAGCACCAAGAACACATATGTAGTACAAACTGCAGAATAACATATAAACAAATTAACTCATATTATATAATATACAGATTTCCTAGTCTGTTGTGCAAATAAATACAAATAAATGGTTTCATGTCAGTGATTCGACATGCAAGAGCTCGAAAATCACAGAAAAAGCCTTTATGTTATAAAGTGCTTGGAATACTAGAATATCAATGAGTACAACACTGCAATCACTTCCTTATGGAATGCTGTAACTGATATCAAGTTTCTGTCCAACCACTGCACAGATATTGCTTGATATGTTACATTTATGTCACAAAAAAAGACATAAATCACAAAATTGAAATATCTATGGGATGACATATCAGCAGACAAAGCCTTAGGATAAAATGTATTAAGTGTAGAAGTTAAGATGCTTAGCAACAGAGAATGTGGAGCAGATGAATATGCAGATCAACTTACTGGAACTCTGTTAGAAGAAAAAGCATGTCCATTCTCTGGCTTGCTTTTGGAACATCTGAAATTGTAAAAGGTCCTTAAAGCTTTTGCTGAAATTAAAAGTGTGTAAAGGCAAAACTCAGCAAGTAAATTCGTTTTTTTACAAGAAACTCTTATTTACTAGTACAACATAGAAAATGAGATACCAGTTCCAACTTTCCACTGTTGTAAAATAATATGTGTTAATTGTTGTTAAAGCTTCTTTCATTTTTGTGGTGTTGTAGATCAATAATAATTGATGAATGAATTTGATGGAAAATGTTATGCTTGCCAATTGATTAGTTGAGGTAAAAGTATATTGAAATTCTCTTTTACTGAAATTAATTTGAACATTGCAGTTTTCACTTGAGACCTCGTCACTTCAGTTGCTTTGTTATCGAGAAGTGGCCCTTGACATGTTCAGGTCATTTGTGTGTTTTGAAAGGGTGCCTCATAACCATGATCATTTCCAAGTGCTGCTGGATTTTCTCACAACGGTTGAAAAGCTGAAGTAAGCAGAAATGTTCCTTTTTTGGTATTGTGGCAGCTTAATTTACAGTGGACGATGACGTTTAGTGTAGAATGTTTAGCAGAGCTGCCTTCAGAACCTTGTCTATTTTTCGTAGTTTATTGTATCTAGTCAATACGGCAATTTTCTGATCAATTTTTTCCAAGCACAATTCTTTTAAGGGTGACAAAACATTGTTTTAATCTACTGGATCGGATAATAAATGTGAAAATCAAAACATTTAATGACAACAGCAGCTTGCAAGGTGGTAAAATCTTATGGCTAATTAAAATCATTATCATTCATGAAATGAACATATTCTCAAGTTTAAAGTTACCACATATACATTTAAGGATGTGAGAAGCTCTTCAAGCAAACTAACATACTCTTTTTTGGCAAAAACATGCTTTTGGAGATTTAACAGTATTTAAACTAGAGGAGAATCAACCTGTTTACAGTTGTTAAAAAACAAAACGATAGGAAATCCATTGGAAGCATTGGCAACTGTAACTCATTTACATGCTTTAGTTTCAAGAATGTATGTAAAACCTGTGATCATCCAAACATTGAATATGGCCACGTATTATAAGACATTTTAATTGGTTAATCAAGCATATTTGCAGTAAATGTTCTACAGTAAAATATTGTTTCCAATTCATTCAGGGCAGATGTGATGGAAACAAAATGCTGTTTGCTTAATGTCTTTTATTGCACATTGTGCAGCTTTTAATGAAGAATTGGTTAACAAGAAGGACAACCTATTATACAATTACCTTGACATTGACAGGCTTGATGGTCATGAACTACTTGTCCCATTTGGATGGATTATGCAAACTGTTGAGTAATCTTTTGACAAATACTTCATACAGAAAGAGTACTTGTTACTAGTACAGTGGAAAACATGGCAATCTTTGTCTATGACACAAAACAAAAATATGTAGATTTTATTTTAGTCCGATCTGATACAATAGAAGAACTACAGCATATCATGCGTTCATGGGTCAGATTTCTACTCCTGAAAGATTTATTTTAGAGGAGAGTAATATCCATTATGCCCTTCTGATGCGATAGCAATTCAAAAATCTTAGGGCCCGATTTAGATCTTGGCAGTCTTACCGATGTCCCACCGTGGCAGTTTTGTCAAGTACTCAGCCAATTTGACAGTCTTTTGCCCGTAGTATTTAGATGCATGCAGGCTGACTCGCTGTCTGCGAGGACAGAGTGTTTTCCGCCGCGGTCGAGACTCACATTTACCGTGGACTGCAATGCTGGTGAATAGTACTCGGTCGCCGTCAGGGCGGCGGGCTTCTGCCGAGCAGATTTCGATTTCACAGTTGTGCTAGCAGTCTCCTAGTTGTGGCTCCCTGACGGAAGAAGTCAGTTGAAGAACGCGCTCAACAATGCACTATCACTCCGGCCATTGGATGGATGGGTGGAGTACACGCCTGATGTTCATTGGCCAAATTGAAACCCGTGCATACCACACTATAAAACATATCCCATTTCAGATCATGATCCTTTGCCATTCCAGTTCCACCATGACGGTTACAATCAGAACTTTTGTCAGTCAAGTGAGTTTTTGTTTTACTTTTCACTGTTTCTTGTCCCTTTATCTTGTTTAATTTATTTCCTTGTTGCTTAGAGTTCATTATATTTCTTTGCACACTGCCAGGTCCCCAGAATCCCCCAGTCATAGTTGGTGAAATCACAAGAGTAGAGCCACAATTGTTTGGAGCCCAGGTCCAAAATACGCCCCTATCACAGAGTAGGCAAATATGGGCCAGAATTGTCGTCAGAATAAATGCTGTAGCTCCCAATCTGCGCACACAGGTGAAATTAGGAAGAGGTGGAAAGACCTTTGGGGGGGGTGCATTCTCGGGCCTCCAAGCATCACATGGAAGCCCAGAGGACTGATTGTGGTTCTCCCAGGCCCCCCTTACAACTCGTGCCCTGAGAGAAGATGGTCTTGTAGATCCTACATCCTGAAGGCTTGACAGGAATAACTGGTGAAGTAGAGTCTGGTAAGTTACACATTGCAAAGTCCCACTGAACCTCAATATCCTGTTTGTTCTCAACTCAGCTGTTGCCAATGTGTCCTACACATACTTTTCTTACATACAAACCTCAGACTATGATTATCAGATAACGGGATAGTTTGTGTGAATGTATTGTGTTGCATCTAAGATTACAGGTGTCAATCTCCAATACATGATTGTCTGTTGCCTGTAAGTCAACCATTCGCCATGTGTGTCGAATTGTAAGTATCTGTCCCATTTCGCTGCATATTTTCCACAAGTATGTTCCACTAGCTATTTTGCAAATGTTGTCTTTGAAATGACTACAACTACCATGATGCCCTGTTTCTGTTTTCTCAAAAGAATATTGCATGTCATATTGCTCATTCTCTCTTGTCTAACATATTTCTGCATATGGTAAAGTGTGTAGCGCTGATCAATCTTTATTCAATGCTCTCTTCTGAAAATGGTTTGTTTTGTTTTCTGACTGTTGTCCTGTTCTTCTCAACCAATGGAATTGATGTCTTGACTTTCAGAGATCAAACTGAGTTGACCCAAACATTTAACCTATGAACATTACTATGCTGAGTATAAGGGGTATTTGCAAATATTTACTCTACATTGTTCACATGATGACTAATGCCACACATCCATCCAAGTTGTGTAAATGTCTGTTTTGAAGTCAGCTAGTCTATAGATTTATCAATTACACATTTTGCCTCTTCACTGAGTTGGGTTAAATGGTTGGGAGATGTGAGCTATGCTTCCTAATCACTTCATGAACATTTCAGAACATCTCATTACCTGCTTATTTGAAGTTGGACTGTTTGAAATTGCACAAATGTAGGGTTATGTGGTCAATGCCACTGAAAGCTATAATAACATCTATCTTTTTTTTCTTCTATGTATCTACATTGTTTGTCTCTAAAGATGTGGATGCAAAACACACACGTTTACTAATAAACCTTTTCTCAATAGTTCCAACTGGCAGAGCACGTGGCCAGGAATCTGCCACTGAAGAGACCTCAAATCCAGCACAGAGTCAAGCCGTTAGTGAGGACAATACTCCTGGTAATTTGGGGGATAATGAGGAGCCTGGTCAATTTGGTCAGTCTGGGCAGACGACTCCAGTGACACTCACTGCATCCCCAATGATACCTCCCACCCCAGTTGTAACACCTCAGCAAACCGAACACTCCACTTCCTTTGTTCCTATCACTGTGACACTGTGACACCAATCGTGTGCCACCAGTCCTGGATGATGTTGAGACCACAGCGCCACCATCTCCAGGGAAGGATAATGCGGGCCAGCACAGTGAGGCACTGTAGTCAACTTCACCCAGACCACCATCAACCAAGTCTTGGGAGCCTATCAATAGTCTCAAGACATTTTGGGCCAGATACTCACTGAGCTCTGGGAGATTAAGTGGTTGCAGAGGGAGCTCAATTATCAGATGGAGGCTCTCAACTCCAATATGGGCTCCCTGACTGCGGTGCTGCAGGACACATACCCATATGTGCAGGACTTTCCTAGCACCATCCACTCCTTCCTGTGATCCGACAACATCTGGCCCATCTATATCTGCCACAGGAAGGGAAGCCCTGCTACAGGAAGAACCACCCACAGACACCCCAGGCCCTGCAACTGTGGATCCCCCCTCACCTGCAGGAGAGGACCTCCACCCACATGTAAATGTAAATGTATGAGTCTTGTAAAGCGCACTGCTGCCCTGAGGCGTCGTGGCGCTGTAGACCACTGGGGAACCCGTCCTGGCTATCCCTGTGAGATGGTCCCTCCTGGGTATCTCCAAGGTGAAACCAGGCATCCCCGGCGAATGTGGGGGGCCGTTGTGGAGATGAGGCAAGCTAATGCCCAGAGTTGCCGAGTGTGATCCCTGATTAGAGTGGGCACCGAGGCGAGAATTATCGAGTCCGCTGGCCCTGGTCCACGACCCTGCCGCGTCGGGAATTGAACCCTGGTCCCGGGCCGTCCTCTGCCTCCGGGTCTGCTGCCTCTAACCAGTGAGCCACACCAATCCACCACCATTACCAGGAGGTAAGGATGGCAAGACCTCTGACACCACAGGCAAAAATTGCTGAATCTAATTTCCTCCTGTGTGTGCTTACCATTCACTCTGTGGACTATTTCTGGACACAATTGCCTTTCTGATGACAGTTGTATTTTGGACTTTGGACTTCAAACAATTTTGGCTATCCAACTATCATTTCATTCACCATGACTGGCTTCTTCAGTATTTAGTTTGATGTCTCATTTTCACCCTGTTTGATTCTTTCATGTTTAGTTCATTAAAATCCCTATCCAAAAATTCATAGACTGGTGTGTTATATCTCAACTCTATCAATGTACTTGTTTTATTCCATCATAACTTTACAATGACAAAAATCGAAAATATTGTGTAGACATGGATAATTTGCAAGTATATGATGTATTTCTCAAGTTCCCAAACATGACTTCCAAAAGATGAATACCATTACATCATCTACTACTCTGTTTATCCCATTTGACCAAGAATTGTCTGTCAGTATTTGCACTAACATAACAATCCATACGTCAGTGATACTCAGTGCCAGTTTTCACATTTCCTATTCCAGACCTTGCCAACATGGAAGAAAGGGATATATTCAGAACAATCAGGTTGAATAGGAAAATTATCATTCAGTAATGTGATCAGCTGGAGTCAGATCTTCTGGCTCAACAGAAGGAATCCCATATCAATAACACCAATAGATAAAAACATGGTAGTCCTACATTTTGTAGACACATGATCATTACAATCCACTGATCCAGTATCTGGTGGAATGTCACAACCATGTTTCAGTGGTGTGCCACAAGAAGTATAGCCTACAATGAAGAAAGATATCAGCAGCTACATACACATTTTTATTTTTACGGAGTTTTATATAGCGCAAACTTGACCCGAAGGTATCGGGTATCAGAAAGCTGTACATGAGCACCAGTTGCGTTACATGAGGACACATTAATTTTTCTTAGGCACGGGGAGATTCATTAATTTGCCTAGAATCACAGGATGTTGCACGTCCTTGCCGAGACTCGAACCCGGTTCCCCAGATTTGAGGTAGACCCCCCTAGCCATTAGGTCAACTCCTCTCCTCTCCCCATTACATACAATAAGGATGTTGCCGATGAGAAGTTGAGGGTAGTATGATTTTGCTCCACTATCACACGTAGTTAGAGCCAATGATGGCACACATATTGCCTTAGTGCCAACACAGAGCAGATTACAAGTCCAATGTTATCTTCAAATTGTCCATTCAAGCACAGTACAAGTTGCCTTGGTACAAGATTTGTACACCCACATGTTGTGTCTGTCTTTCCCAGGAGCATCCCCTGTTACCTTTGTACTTCAAAATAGTACCATATACTTGTAAATGTCACAACTCTGAAATATTCAGTGGAACTTGACATGGTGAAGGATCCTAAAACAGATGAAAACAAAAAGTTTACCCATCAAACATAACATGATAGACACATTACAAAGGCAAGATTTGGAGGACTCACTTTCACAAACAAATGGGAGATAAACAATGTAACTAAACACTGTAGTCAATGTGTCGAAACTTTGATCAAAAAACACCTTTGGCCTGACTTTCCTGAACTAGCCCTTCCTAAGAAATTACCACCAAATACTTTTCTCATCATCAATTCAATAGTTGGTGTAACGGTGAAAGTGATAACATGTAAAGATATACTTACAATCATGAGAAGAAGTTGTCAACGACATCCTCTTCATCACTATCATCTTCATTTAGCACTTCAGGATCCTCACCAGGCGGCTCTTCTTGGTCTCCATCCTCTGCAATGTAAGGGATGTTCCATCGCAGGGTGATGTTGTGGAGCATTCAGCAGGTCACTGTGATTTGGCACACCTTATCGGGTGAGTAGAGGAGGGCTCCACCAGTTTTGTCCAGACAACAAAATCTTGCTTTGAGGAGCTTAAAAGCCCCCTCCACTGGCCGCCCTGTACTTCCATGTGCCTTATTGAAGCAGACTTCCCCTGGTGCTGTTGGATTCCTCAGTGGTGCCAGCAACCATGATCGGATGAGATGAGCTGAATATCCTAGATGGAAGACAAAAAAGAGTCAAAATATTTTACACATTTACAGATTAACAAAATAGGACATACACAATCAATATAATGAAAGATTGTACTGACCAACAAGCCAGGCCCTCCTCTCAGGACCAAGTTGTGACATTTGCAGGGGTATGGAGCTGTTCCATAGTTCAAAGGAATCATGAGCAGAGCTGGGTAAATGCGCACAGACACTTGTGATGTACAAATCCTGTAAGCAGACAACTTGCACGTTGATTGAATGGAGGTGTTTCTGATTCTGGTAAATCTGTTCTCTGATTTGTGTTGGCCCTAAGGCAATATGCCTCCATCAATTGCTCCAACCACATGTAGGCGACCCAAACCATAAAGGTCCCCCTTCACATCCTGACTAAATCCTGCAGGCATAGAAACTGGAAAAAGCTGTTGCTGTTTCTCATCATTGAAAAAATAGCTTCTGGTAGCACATCACTGAAAGTGGGCTGTGACATTCCACTAGATACTGCCACAGTGCATTAGAAGGATCATGTGGCCACAAAATGAAATACTGCCATAATTTTGACAATTGGTGTAGTAGTTGTGGGACTTCTGTTGTGAGGCTGGAGATCTGGCTCCAGTATAGTTTGCCTATTCAACCTGAACATCTTAATGATATCCTTTTCTTCTACGGTGGCAAGGTCTGGAAATGAGGAGTATACCTGAGACTGTTGTCTCCTCACTCTCCCAGGGTTCGATTGTCTGCACTGGATAAACATTTTAACTTTTGTTACATTATCAACAGCAACATATTTGATAATTGCCAGTGAAGTCATCCTAAAAAACATATATAGTTTAACTACATATTGTAATCCAACTTTTGCTTTTTGCCCTTTATTCTTCACAAATTATATTTATAGCCTAAAATAATTGAGAAATTAGAAAAATATGTAAATAATACATTTTAAATGTGTTAGTCACACACATTTTTGTAAAATAACTTGTTCATCCATAAATACTGTCACGAGAGATGTAAACAAAACAGCGCTAATGCCACTTTTCAGCACACTAATGCGCTACATATAATTGTGGTTTTTTTTTCAAAAGAATGAGTGTTCATAAAAGTTTCTATGTGTGAACAAACTAGACCCTATATTGTGTGGTGGTGACGTACTTAACAGTTCCAAACACACTATTTTGAACTTCTGAAATAGCAGCTGCCTGACCTCCCAGATAAGACATTTGAAATCAGACGGGTGAGGCAGTTGTCGACGGTAAACTCCACGGCAGACACAGCCATTGGCTAACGTTGTTGAAAGTAACGTACTAAGACCAATGGCTCTATCCATCTATTCTAACAATCACGTACTTCCCATACATGCAAGCTGCGGTTTGAAAAAAGTTCTCTTGCCTCCTAACACTGCTGTCATCAAGACCTCCTCCACTTTTGCTGCTGTTTTTTGCCCCTGGGAGCAACGATACTGGAACGAGCAGGTGAGATGGCCCCTACCTTCCCACCAAAGGAGCTGGATCTGCTGGCACAGGAGATCCTCTTCCTGTATGGCCAGCTCTATTGCCCACCAGGGGAACAGGTATATGTCTGAAATGTATATAGGGATCTGTCTAACTGATTTCTTCCATTACCCCAGGCCACAATGTCCCTTTGAGTTCCCTGTCTGAAGTATAGTTAGTAATGTGAACTGTCATATACATTGTTCCTTACAGAGGACAACAACGGTGAGATTTTCTAAGCGCTTTAACGTGTTAAAAAACAATAACTTTAGTATGTGCTGTGTTTAAAGCCCTATGGTGTAATTGGTGTTTATGGAGAGATATATATCTATGCATATGTTTGATTGGCATGTGCTACGTTATAAAGTCACATCATGGCTATTTGAGAACACATTATAGACTTTGTACAACTGTACATGCAAATGTTTTCTGTACAAGCAAAATGTAAATTATGTTAGCTATGTGTATCGTCCAACAACTCACTCAGCCTATATCTGACCTCTCCGAACAGTTGTATGGGAACTACCAGTAGCTGTCAGACCCCTTCAGAGTGGCACACAGCCTTGAGGTCATTTATTAGATCGGCACTGGGTCCTGTTTGCATTGAAAAGGTAAGGGAAACCTGTGTTGATGTCACATCATAACCATCAAGCTGCAGATAACAATGCCTGACAATGAGCAGTGACAGAGTAATGTGCCAGGCTGGGGCTGAGTCACAGGGACAAACAACTGAAGGCCTGAGGTACATTTGTCATAAATATACATCCTTGTCAGATCAGATTTTGAGGTGTCCTTCAAATTGTTGCCCCTAAATGTTTTCAAATGAATGACAGTTGAAAGGGAGAGTTACCTAACTACTTGAGCCAGCACCACATTTCATTGGACTCCCATTTCAAAGTCTGTCATGTCCAAACTGCAGGCACCTTACTCCCAGTGGCCAGTATTCACTGTGCCATAAGTATTTATGCTTAGCCTTCAGTAGTTCACAATCTACTGCACTGATAAGAAGTAGGTCACATCACACAATATATAGGAGCCCCCTGGGGCTAGATGATATCACAGGCCTGGATTGGTGAGTACAGACCATGACATGGGTTGAGGGTAGGCAACAGGTCACTACAAAAGTGCATATTAAGATATTGGTTTTGGTCAGCGTGTGACAATACACAAGTTCTATACTAATTTATGAGTTATGCTAGTGATAGATGTAGCAACCTTATCTTGTATCAGTACAGACAAACAAAAAGTCACAAAACCATTATTTTTTCTTTCATTTCCTGTATCCAAACAGGCTAACGCCTATCAGAAGAAGGACGTATGGAAGGCCATCTCCAGGAAGGGGAGAACTGTGGGGCTCTTTAAGCGACACAGCGTCCAGTGCCGGAAATGGTGGGAGGACCTATGATGCTGGACCCGTAAATCAGCTGAAGTTCAGCTCGGCCAGTCCTCTCAACATGGGAGGCAAGTGCGCCGCAACCTGACACCCCCAATCGTCTACATTCTTGCGGTGGCCTTTTCGTCTCTTGATGGGCAGTTGAGGGCCCAACAGTAGCAACAAGGGAGTATGTTCTTTTTTAAAATATTTTTTTACTGAGCAGAATTTGATTAAGACAAAAATATTTAACTCATCAATCGTAATTACAAATAACCATAATAGGGGAAAACACAAATAAAAATAACATTCAGAAAAATATATTTTAAACGTATTGATAAATGCAGGATATCTAAAAATTCATTTGTAAGGTTTCCGAAAAGTGCAAAGTAAGACAAACATTAAAATAAATATTAATTACTGCTGTTCCTTTCAGATATAATAAAGTGCATATATGTAGTTTATAAAGTGCATATAAAGTTGAATAATATTTCAATATATTACAATTCCTTACTGATATAATAAAGTGCTTGATGCAAAAACAAAATAGGATTGAAAAGGACCCTCATTCTATAAATGCAGAATGAAAAGATACTCAGACAATTAAGTGCAGCAATCTAGCAGTGATGTTTTCAATCAGCCTGGATTAAATCAGCTAAAACAATGTCATAATAGAGAAGAGTTCTGGCCCCAATCTCGAGGACATATAAAATGAATTAATATACAATACCTACAGCACTTTATAAATATAATAAAGTTGCAGAGTCAACTAGTATCCAAAAGTCGCATTAACTATAAAGTGCTTAGACCAGTATTGATATTTTCATCTCACTAGATTAGATCAATAGTTCGGCCTATGGACCATTAAAAAACACTGTAGCCCTTTACTGAAAGGCATATTTCAACTTGAGGAGATCTCAAAGTATACTGGGACCCCAGTCCCTGCTTTTCAATCAAGTTGAAATACTGCCAGGAGGCATAAAAATCCTTTAAGCCCCCAACCTTCTTTTCATAGGTATCCTCAAATTGCTTTGTTCTGATCATTCTATTCAGCCATTCTTGATAGACAGGAACCTTACAGGTCCGCCACATTTGCAGAATCAAAGAATGAGCTATAATAAAAAACAATTGACAAGAACCTCTCTCCTGCTTTTATCAAATTCGAAGATTGCCAATTTAAAAAAACAAACAAAGAGTATCAAGGCAGGATCTAAATCAATCGTTACCCCCGTGGCAGAACTCAAAACTGAAGAAAAACTAGTCCAAAAGGGGATTAACATAGGGCAAGAGTAGAAAAATGTGCAACCAACACCCTTCACCCTGCTGCTTACAATGAAAATAACAATTGTCCAGTAAAGGATACATTCTGTTCAAGGCTGCAGGGGTTTAATATGCAATCCAACGAGAGAAGAATGACATCCTCTTAAACTTCGCCACTCTCAATTACTTATGTCCTAAAAGTGATATGGTCTGCCACTCACACTCTGAGACATGGCAGTGTTCTGTTACACATATTGTTTCTAAAATATTTCTAATAATATCAGATTGCCCCTCTAAATTCTGTATTAACCAATACTAATTGCCTATCCCAACCATAATAAACCTAAGAAAAGCTTGAAATAGAGAGTGGGTAGCTAGACTAGGATCAAAGAGTTGAGCCCTTGATAAAGAAAAAAATCTGATGATAGCCCAGAAAAAGTTGCAGCCCATCTTCAAAGCACTGAGCCGAAACCTCAAGCCCTGTCATCCATCTACTTTGCAAAAGAAAATGCCCCAACTCTCTGAACCCAGAATGGCCCCAAAGACTAACTTCAGCTGAGGAAATGGTTAAACCTAAATGCCCTAATTCCTGAAGTGTGAGAAACATCCAGCCTGAAGAAACGTTATGAGAATGATATATATTCAAGGGTTTCACCCTTAAATCTAAATAAACCTTATATCTAGATTTTGGGGAAATGCTGGAACCTTAATAAAAAGTGTCAGTTCAGTGCAGACATTATGCATCATTTTATCAAGAAAACAGGAATCAATCGTGCCTCTGCCATCCAGAACCCTTGCGCACAAATCTGAAAGAGCTGCCTGATAATAACTCTGGAAATGGGGAAAAGCCAACCCCCCCTTGTAAGATATCCAACTGTAAGGCAGAATATTTCATCCTGGTCGCTTTGTTGTTCCAGATGAACCACCTTAAATGCACATCCAATTCAGCTGCTGTTCTCTTTTATAGGGACATTAGAAAAGAGGAACAGCAACAACAGAAGAACAGACATCTTTAGAAGAGAAACTCTGCGAACCTACATCAAAGGATTCAAAATCCATCTATCAAACCCCTTGACTATATAAGACATTGGGAGATAGTTTAATTGAAACAGTTTAGAATGTTCTTGAGTGACATATATCCCTAAGCAACAAATTGGAGACTGTGATTGTAAATATTGCCTTTTTCTGGTTTCAAATAAAGAATAACATCGTCTGCGAACATTTTGGACTTTTTCATACCTGAATAAGGGCCCTCAATTGCCTGGGAGGCCCCAATCCTGGTCACGGGAGGTTCTATATAAAAAGTAAATAAAATCGACAAAAGGGGGCACCCCTGTCCGGTCGCCCTATTTATCACCACAGTTCCTGCTAGAAGGGAGTTAACAAAAATGTGGACATTAGCCCCATAATAGACGTTTGATAACATTCTAACAAAGTGCTGAGGAAATTCAAATCTTTCCAGACCAAAGAATAAAGCGTCCCAGTTGACCAGATCAAAGGTTTCTTCTGTCCCAACCATTATAACTACAGCCTTTGTCTGATTGACCGAGAAGAAATCTATTGCCTGAAGCAAAAAAACTGTTATTGTGGTCATTAGTCAACCTGCCACAAATCCTGTCTGATCCCTGTTAATTTAATACTTGAGCAAGTGGAGTGATACGAATTGCCCATAGTTTCAAATTCAAATTCAAAATGTTATTTGGATTCAGACCTTGACTGAGGTCAGCAAATAAAAATACATCATATGAGGTAATTGTATTTAAACTTTTAGGGTTGCATTAAAACTCATTATAGACATAGTAGATGAAAATTAACGAATAAAAGTACATGAGTTTATGATTATTAGGTATACGCACAATTTTAAGAATCTCTTTTTTAAAACTTAAACAAGTTATAACAAACAAATTCATTAGGAGGAGACTTGCACAGCGTGGTTAATTCTTGAGTTAAAATATCTAAAACGTATAGGGTTTATAAAACGCTGATGAGCCTCTACCAAAGTCTGATTTGGACAAACAAAAAGTACGTGGAAAAGGTCTTGCACTCCTCAGTTACACAAATCACAGATACCTGAAGAATGTTCAAAGGAGTTCCATTTAGAAGAGTAAACTTTTAAAGGAAGAATTCCTAATCACAGAAGAAAAATACAGCACATTACTCTATGTTCTAGCTGAAACTGTAGATAATGCTTGGGTGTTTTACATACTAAATTTTCTGCAATTTTTTTAGAGTCCTTTAATCTAATGCAAAGCTTATTCTCGGCGTCGTATGTTTTAAGAAGAGCTTCAAATGCGCTGGAGACCAAGCCTGCAAAAGTGCAGCGGTGCATTGGGATGCTTCGAGGGCTATTTTGAGATTTCTATTAAAAGTGTGCAGTGCTGAATCTTCTCTAAAACTCTCTAGTTTTAATATATATGTCTTAAGGAGCCAGTAGTTGCATGTAAAAGATTAAAAGCCCACCGTATAATTTTAGAAATGGCTCAAGCGTATTTGCTCGTTAAAGAAAGCTCGAGACGTACAGATTCTACGGGGACTTATTGGGTGACTTTCAACAGTTTTCATAGGATAATCCCTTTTTTCACTTTTATTGGTCGCCAGGTTTTAATCTGTATATACTCCAGGGCATAAGTTTAAATGGGTGGAATTTTCATACTGTAGACCTCCAGCCTGGATTTAAAATGCCTATTCCAAGTTGAACACTAAATTCTCTGTAGTGCCCCAACATGGTAGTCTGCCTTTCGCCCGAGGTGTTGAAAATGGGAAGCGTTTTGAAGGTTATACGAAAAGATTTGGCCAAATAAACCTATTCTTTCACTATCTCAATCGGTTTACCTCCCAGAGACCAGGTAAAAGGTGGAAATTTCCTTCTTCGTCTAAAAGGAAGAATTTTAGTTTTCGAGATGTTAGAGACCAGAAAATTTTCTTTTGAGTATCTATTTAATTCGACTACATTTCTTTGTAGACCAATAATGGTACGACCGAATATAACAATATCGTCTGCGTACATTAGGCTATGGATTTCACTTTGCACTAGCTTAGGGGGAAAATTATTAATTTGTGAGAAGTACCCTGGTAGGTCGCATAAATAGATGGTAAATAACAAGGGGGAGAGAGGCATCCTTGTTTCAGACCATTCAACGTGGAGATTGGACTAGTTAGGCCCCTTTCTCCTCCATTTTGATTCTACACCATGCTGCTGTGTGCAATTGTATGATCATTGCCAGGAGATCATGGGGTATCCCTAAACTCTCTAGATTTTTCCATAGCTTTGGCCTATCTACACTGTCAAAAGCGGTTGAAAAATCAATAAATGCACAATAAACTATTTGTGATTTTAGGACTACATACTTGTCAAGGACAGTCTGCAGGATAGCGATGTTGTCCGTGACTGAGTGGTTTGGGCAGAAACCAGCCTGTGTCACAGGAATTACGTTATTTGAAAATGCCCAGTCTTTTAAATGGTCCAATACACATACTGCAAAGATCTTACCAGTAGCATAAAGAAGAGAAATTTGTCTGTAGTTAGTTGGATTCAATCTAGAGCCTTTTTTCAAAAGGGGGAGCCACAATACTCTCTCACCAGGATTTTGGTATATTACCGGTGTCAAAACAGTATTGAAAGAGAGGGGGTAAAAATGTGCTCCAGTCTTCAGGGTTTGATTGAAGAACTTTGATTGGGATGTTATCTGGACCCACTGCTGCTGATGATCTGGCGGTTTTAATAAAGGTGGCGATCTGTCTAGATGAAGTAGCTAGCATGTCCTGATCTGATTGGCCCTTTCGTCCTGGGCACTGACTGGGTGAGGCTTGTATTTGATTGTTAGATTTATATAATTTTAGAATATGTTTTTCCCATTCAGATGATGAAACTGGTGACGCTTGGATTGACTTTCTTATCCCCATTGGTATGGCTACTATTTATCCCTTGTGGCTTGCTTTTCTTTTTCTTTGTTTCATTGGCAAAGTTTTTTCAGCTTTCTTATTTCTCGTTGTCTTGTGGCACAGAAAGATAAAAATTGCTTTCTGGTCAAGTTATTATCTGTCCGCTTTCCGTAGTGGTAGGTTTTGCCTTTGTCCTTGCTGATTATATTTGCATGGAGAGTCGCTACGACTGATTGCATTATTTCTTCATATCTGGTTATGGGGTCGTCTTCTTCACTTATAAGATTTGGAGAAAAGGAAGAAATGACGGTGTTAATTTTATTGATTGCTTTTGAATTCCAGTAGATCCTACCCGATTTTTTATTTATGTTTGCCAAACCCTTTAAAGAGCTTAGAGACCATAAGTAAGAAGGTTGCATTAAACTTTCAATTCTTAAAGTCAAATATGCATTATCACTTTTGAGAGTATGCTGAATGTTTAATGACTGAACCTTCGCGAAAAGATCTGTGCCTATTCTAGTAATTTTTGCCGGGATGTCTCCTTCTACTCTTCCATTGAGGACGACACCGTTTATTGCTGCAAAGTGGGATAGAAGCAATTTCCCTCGTTTGTCTACTCTTATGTTGGCTGGAAATATGGCGATAGGAATTGAACATGCTTTCTCTTGTGCTAGCGTCCCCCTGCTGTTTAATAATACGTTTGAGATTTTTCCATTGAAGTCCCCAGCAATTATCGTAGGTGGGAACCCCCTGGGCTCCAGAATTTGGTTCACTTTCACAAAAGATGTATCCAGTAGGGAATTGTTTGAAGAGCCGGGTGGGATGTATATGTTGAAGAGTAGTAAATCTAGGGCAGACTCTGTGCTTTTGTTTCTGTACTTGATGTTAACACATTGCACATTCGGCAAAGAGAGCTCTATTTCCTCTGGGTCCCAGTCGAATTCTTCTTTTAGCAGGATCTCAAGGCCTCCTCTTTCATGACACCTTCTTGTGGCCTCTGCTGGATTGACATACACAAAATGGTCTTTTTGATAGAATGGGGCTAGAGATCATGTTTCTTGCAGCAACACTATGGGTGGGGTACCTTCCAGAATAAAAGATAACTTTTCTGAGGTTTTCTCAGCCATGTTCCATGATACTATTTTTAAGTTGCTGCTTCAAGGGGAGTTTTAGGTATTTGCCCGGTTTATTGCTGTTTAAGGCGGCCTCAATGCACGCCCAGGTGTTTTCATCAGGTTGTAACTTTGTTTTTGTGTCAGAGCAGTTCCAAATTCAGCACACTCCATCTTTAAGTGAGATCATTATAGGGCCATCCATTATATTCCTAGGTGTTTCATTGCCCTTGGATTGCTAGTTATGATTATATGGGAGAACCTCGTCTCCTACTGTCTCTTTTGGTTATTTATTAAAATCGTCAATTTCTTTAACTTCAAAAATATCGAAGCCGTTTTTGTGAAGAATGTCGCTTTCTTTTATTATTATTATAGAAGGATTAACATTAGGCCTGAACTCTACAATTGCCACCGAAGAGAAAGGTTTGTTTGGTAAAGAAACACATTTTATTTCTGCAGTGGTAAGTGATTGAAGAGAATGGATTTTGTGTAGTAGGTCTCCCGTGATTTAGTGGAGCATTATCACTGTGAAATAAGTCTGTTAATTCCAGGACACTTGATACTGGATGTTCCCCGCTGTCCTGTGATTATGATTCCATAAGTGCTTTACAGTATCCGGGTAAACTTGTTTTATGGCTTTTGTTGTAAAGCTTGATGCGAGAGGATTTAAAGCTTTATGGTCTTCTTGAATTTCTGGTAGACCAGGCTGCTGAGCTAAGAATTGAGATTTGTTTGTAGCTTTTGAGTCACAGCTATTGTCTTCTTCTACCTGCTCTGCGTAACCTCATTGAGGAAACATTACTTTTCTTAAGGATCTTTTCGAGATTCTTCACTTGATTTTTTTCTTCTTCATATGTTTTTTGTTAATTTTTGCCTGCGTTTTTTTCCCTGTTTTATTCTGTGGTGTTAAAAACTCTATTTGATTTGAGTTAGCTGCTCCCTCTAGCACATTGTCTTCTTTTTGAGGACGGAAGATGGGGCCTCTTTTTTGGACCTTTTGTGCAAAAATTGGGAACATTGGGGAGCTAATATGAGGAGTACTCTGCGGGGTATTCTCTTTTGTGGGTTCCTCAAATAATTTATGGAGAGAATACATTTTTTTACCGCTGAAATTATTGGTTTTCTGTTTGATAGGAAAGCCCCCCGTCTGAGTCACTCTCTGCTTTTTTTGAATAGGAGAAATACTAGGCACAGGGGAACTATAGAGACACTTATCTTCTCTGCCCTTATCATTCTCAGAGTTTGCAGGTAAGGTTTGGACGTCGTAGAGAAATAGTTTCTTCCTTTTTTATCCACAAGTTATTGTAGTATTCCTGGGTCTCCAGTATCTGGTCCATATTTTCCATGTTCTTTTCTAAGAGTAGTAATATAGATTCCATAATTCTCTGCAGAGACAGGATGGTACTTGAAATAAGACCTTGCCTCTTCTGTGATTGTCACATAATGAATGACGGAAATTCAGAAGATTGTGAATAATTTTGCGAACAAGTTTGCGTCGTGTCAATGAGGTTGCTTGGTGTACTAGAGAGCAAGTGCAATGACTTTTTTAAAGATTCTCCAGAAACAGAGTAGTGAGGTGGCTGATTATCAATGTCTGGAAGAGTGAAATCAGTGGCTATGGCAAAAATTTGTGGGACCAAGATTGTTGAAGGGTCCTCCCATTGTTCTATTGCAATGGTCTGGAGGTATGCTCTCGGATCGCCATAGAATCCATAGCCTCCGCTAGAGCCATAGGCTCTATGTCATTTACATGTTCTGGAATCTGCTTTCTTTCAGGAGCTGCTTCCTTGTCTGAGTCGCTATAAACTATTAGTGGTCTCCATGCCTGCGGCTGATTTATTCTTATCTGTAACGAGCTCTCGATGACCTCCCTGTGCAATTGAGACAGATTTCAGTGTTATTGTGAAGAAGCTTGTAATTACGGGTTCCCCTACTGTAGCTCCTGTGAGTGCTGCCTTGCAAATGCTTTTTAATGATATTTGTGTTGTGCCCAGTTTTTTCATGTGTACTGTTCGGGACAGTAACTTTTCATAAGCCATGCCATAGCTTTCCTTTGACGGTCGCTATCCGCTTCTATTTTCTGTATTCTGGAGGCCTGTTTCACTATTCAGTATTCACAAGGGTCTTGATTCTTGGCCTCCTCAATTTAAGCAGTGGGATATGCGAAGCAGGGATGATGGTCGGGAGGTCGGGCTCTGACTCGGGGGTTAGAGGGGAGTACTCGGAGATAGAGAATGTAGAACCAAGCTCCTTGGCTGCTTCGGCGTTTCCTGCTGCTTCACTCCACTCCGCCCATAGGTTCATAAACAGTTTCTAATAAGCGTTGTGTAAACTAATAGGCCTGTAGGAATTTACATTCTCAGGATCCTTGCCCTTTTTTAAAAAGCTGACTATGGTTGAATCCTTAAAATAGGATGAGACTTCACCCCTATCTTTAATATGATTGAATAATTCAACAGTGAATGTTTCATCAAATTTATCTGGAAAGCTATCATTACCACAGGACTTGTCATTAGGCATCCTGGCTAGAGTGTCTTTTGCCTCTTTAAGTGAAAAAAGCGCCGATAAATTTGTCTGCCTGATTTCTCCTAGAGATGGTATTTCAATAGCCTGAAAATATTGAGCTAAACTTAAGTGGGAAGTAGAATAACTGGTTTTATATACATGTTAATAATGCTCAATAAAAAGCTGAGGGACTTGATCCTTATCCACTACTGTATCCCCTGAATTTGAATTTTTCAATTTTTTAACAAACACAGCCTCTAGTTTTTTCCGAACTGACCAGGCCAAAAACCTCCCAGTCTGTTGACTTTCTTCATATAATTGCTGTTGAAAGGCTCTTGAGCTAGTAATTTCTTGCATCACAAAAACATTCCCTCAAATTCTGCATAGCCTGTGCAGAGGCCAATGAATATCTACTTATTCTTGATGCCTGATCTACAGCTGTTTGCAACTGAGCAATATTTTGCTGGTGCTCCCTTTTGTCGATTTGCCTGATAGGCTATACATTGCCCTCTAGCTGAGGCCTTAAAAGTACCCTTATTTTGTTGAAAAAATATTCAAAAATAATTTTCTCATACCAATAAGCCATTTTTGATCCAACAGTAATGAGCGGTCCAGCTGCCACCTGGACCTATAGTTCCAAGTTGCCCCGACCTCTATAACAACTTAAATATGCGAATATTCAGAAAAAGGATTGGCCCAAATATCAGAGCCTGCCCCTGTAATTGAGTGAGAAAGTTAATAAAAATCAATACGTGAGGTGGCCTGATACCGACGTGAAAAACAAGGGAATTTTTTAAAACCAGGGTGATCTGACATCCACAGATCTACCAAATGGAAATCCCACTTACGGGTATCAATGAACTTTTTAGTTTGAGGTTTTAATTGTTTTTTGTTTTATTGGAAATATCCTTGGCAAGCTCCTGGATGTAATTAAACCCCCCTCATAATAAACGGCCTGACCCCTGCGCAATCCGATATATCTGGTGTAAGGGTCCAGGCTCATCCATCACTGGGGCATAATAGTTCACTAAATTTAGGGGAACCCGTTAAGGGAAATATCCATTACAATGCAGTCATTACATTGCACTGCTTTTACAATGCAGCTGTTACAACGCAATGGCCTTTATATCCGCATGCCATTACAATGCATGCCATTACAACACATGTCACTACAATGCATGCCATTACAATGCATACCATTACAATGCATTATAAGGTAAGTAATAGAGATTTTTTAGCTTTAGGTTGGGTATGGGTTTTGGGGTAGATGGAAATAGTAATTTTTACACCTACATTATCCAACACTTTCCCTACTGTTGCACTCACTGGAGTGGGAATAGTAATTTTACCCCCACACTATCCAACACTTACCCTACTGTTGCCCTAAAATTATTATGCGTTGTAATGGTATGCATTGTAATGGTATGCATTGCAATGGAATGCGTTGTAATGGTAGTTTTATAAAATGCATTGTAATGGCATGCGTTGTAAAATCATGCGATGTAATGGTAGTTGCGATATAAAAAACGCATTGTAAAAGCATGCTTTGTGATTGTTTGTGGTGTAACGTCAAATATTCGCCCGTTAAGGCTAACTTTAACCAACGACCATGTGGATCCCTTATAAGATCCCAGTCCAGCCCTCTGCCTAGATAAATCGCAACTCCTCTTACTGCAAGGCCAGCTGAGGCAAACAAAACATGTAAATGTTGCCTTGGTACGTGAACCTTCGGTGCATTAACCTTGAGATGAGTCTCTTGTAATAAATAACATTTTAGGAGAAAAAGAAGCCAGCCATCTCATCATAGCTCCACACTTACACCTGTTAATGAAACCCTTTAAGTTGCACAATAACATTCTAACTTTATGTCCCATTTTTTATCCCCTACAATCTCTCTACAAAAATCTATACAGAACCCCTTAATCCTTTCTAATGAGGAATCTGAACAAGCTGCTCGATTCTTAAAAGTGTATAAAAAAAAAATCGCTACCCCCCCCCAACTTTTTCCTTTAGAAATTCATGAAAAAAACTGCAATTTATTTTTGATATGTACACCTATCCCCTAACTCTCTCCCCACCTTACAGTACCCCAGGGTCCCCTGAAAACATACCATAAGGAAGCTACATAAAAAGAAGCTCCCCC
This sequence comes from Triturus cristatus, assembly GCF_964204655.1. Taxonomy (NCBI): domain Eukaryota; kingdom Metazoa; phylum Chordata; class Amphibia; order Caudata; family Salamandridae; genus Triturus; species Triturus cristatus. The sequence goes on from NC_140590.1 coordinate 1,363,743,826, forward strand.
TGTGAGAAGGGAAGTGCCCAGAGATCATCCTCCTCCTTTAGCCTTTCTGGTAGCTAGGCAATGGACACCTCAATTTTAGACAGCCTAGCATTCAAAGCAGTAATTTCTAATGCTTGTGACGCCCTCAAATTCCTGATCTCATCCAGGATAAGATTAAGCATATTTTTGACATCCAACTGGCCAGTATGATGTTTAAGTTCCTGCTGGCAGCCCTCCTGCTGTGGCTCAACCACCAGCTTGCCAAACTCCTTCCACGGCTCAGTTTCCAATATACTTGACTCCAGAGAGCCAGAGGCAGCCTCTTGGCAAATCAGTATTGACCATTGCGGAGAATCAGTATTGGCCATTGAAGCCATTACACATAAATGGGAGGGAGAGGAAGAATAGACTGACTGTGTGTCTTCCAATGAGGGACCTCCCCAGAGGATTTTCCTTTATGGGGCCAGGCTCAATTCAGACTCCAATGATGTGACAGATGCATCCACTGCAACCACCTGCTTAGGAGTGAAAGACCCAAAATACAGAAGATTTTTACCATCCTGTAAAGACAGTAAACCAGCTACTTCAAGATCTGAATGTTCAGCAGCTTCTGGAGGAGTCAGATCATCACTAAAAAAAGGGGGGGACAAGGAGCTGGATGAAGGTCCACTGGCTCATGCTCCTGAATACTCATCACTAAAGAGAGTCACAGTTCCTGAGATGGAAGTACAAAGAGAGAGAAGTGTTGTTCGTATGGAAGGGTCGGTAAGACCTTTACTTGATGCCCTCACACACCCCGAAGGATGTTGTGCTTCATCATGGAGCGGTGCTCCTCATCGGGCCGGCGCTGCAATGCCCTATGGGTCACTTTGTCGGAGATCTTTTTAGTGATCTAGCCGTTAGGTGTGTGCGGGTCTGAGTGCAAAGGTATGTGAGGTGTAAATGTTAAAAGGTGACTAGAGGGAAGGTAGATTAATTTAATGAAAAGCATCCCTCTGTCAACATTAAAAGACCAAAAGGTTGTGTGCTGCTCGAGGGTAGTTATGACCCTCAGTAGCTAGACGAGTGTAGAGTCTGTTTCAGACTGGAACGGGATCGACATGTTTCGCGCTGTGGTGTTGTCTCAGGAGGAGATCCTTTGCACTTCTTCAGGCATTGCAGCACCGGCCTGACGAGGAGCACCAACCTATGATGAAGCATGACATTCTTCGGGTGTGTGAGGGCATCAACTAAAGGTCTTACTGACATTTCCATAGGAACAACACTTTTTCCCTCTCTTTTTACTTCCACCTCAGGAATTGTGACTCTCTTTAGTGACGACTCTAGAAGTCAGATCGTCATCATGATTTACTGGGTCAGCTGCCATCATTAATTCCTTTTGTAGTAAGGAAGTACGGTTAGCCTGTGCTGCTGCCTGCCCGTTTTTTGACGCTTTGTGCCAGAGCTGAGGCCTCTGAGCTGGTGAAGTTACCTGAAGCGCCTGTGCATCATCAGCAGAATCTGTATTGCAGGAAAAAGACCAAGAGAGACCTCCAAAATGCCGGACCCTTACGGGTTGGTGAAACCAGTGCCTCTTAATGACCAACTCTTAGCGGAGAGCACTTACCCCTCCCCGCAGGAAACCTGGCAGCCTGGCCCTCATTACTGGCTCCTGTCTCTACCAGCTGCTGACAGATCCCCACCCTGGAAGTCATATATGTGCTCTGTCCCTTTTTACTAAGGTAAGCAATTCTTTTTTTTCCTTCTTTGCAGGGATGAAAAAAGAAATCCCCCAAGATGACGTTATGGTGCTGTCATGTTGTGGAGCAGGTTGTGGATTAAGTGCAGATGCTCAACAATATCCCTAAGCCCTCGAGGTCCAAACAAAGCTCCAAAAAGCCCTCAAATCCGGCCCAGGGCCCGGTATGAGCGCCGCAAATCCAAAATGCCTCCAAAGGCGGAGGCACAGAAAAAAAGATGAAAGGCAGCCAACACAGCCACAATAACATAAGTCACTCACTCTCAAGAACTTCCAATCCAACCTGCGGGGATAAGGTCAGGTCCCTGGTCTGTATTTATCAATGATATACTCAGCGCCGCAGTGTGGGGGAGAAAAACAATTCATGCTGCCGCGATCTATGGCAGCTGCTCCTCCGCGTCTGACGGAAGTACTGACGCCGTCGGAAAACACTGAAGGTGAGGGGGCGGGGTCACGAATGCTCAGCAGCAGAGTCAGGTATGATGCTTATTCGCTATTGGTGATGATGTAATGGTAGCCCTATTACTCATAACATAGCATACTAGGCATTTATGATACAGTGGATGTACCAAACATCATATTGGTAAGTTGGGATTCTACACAAACAAGAGTGAGCATGTGATCCAAAATGACTACTGACATCAGTATTAATGGCTACATTTAGTAATCAAAACATACCCAAATTGTGTTTTGCATCAGAAATACTTTTTCATACATGTTAAAAGTGACAGATTAGCACAATGTCTCACACCTTCACAAATATGTGTTTGTAAGCCAGACAGTCTTTTTGATAAATAATTGTGATAGGCAAACAATTTTTGTGGAAATACAGACAGGAATGTTTACTTATTGGTGACAGAGTAACAAATACCATAAAGAATTTCTAAATGTCCTTTGTCATTTCCAGATGATGACGCAATGATGGAGATAAATGGCAAACGTAAAGGAATTTTGCAAGGTGGAAAGTTCCTTCACATATATTTAGGAGTATCCCATCAGGAAAACTCAAAATCAAGCTAAACTCATGACTTATTAGGCAACTGTTGAAATGCATCATGGTGTAATATGTTGCATATTGGATTTATATGCTAGTGTTTGAAGTAAATATTATGTAGGAATTAATGTATGAGAAAAACTACTGTGATGTTCTTTAGATTTTGCACTACAGTGAAAGTCATATTCACATAAAGCATATTTAGTGAAAAAAGTTCACAAAGACACAACAAACTTCAAATAACTATAGGTTTTTAGGAGTGACTGTGTATTAGAAATGTTGCAAGGGCTATGTATTTACTTATACTGTAGAAGTAATTTGTCAATCCCCCCAAAATGTTTGTTTCTGACTGTCTCCAACAGCCTAGGTATCTACATAGTATGTGGTATATTGATAAACTACTGCAGTACAGAATTAATGTTTAATTTTTGACAATTGACATATACTTTAGTGACAAGGAGTAAGTCATTGTGTCATTGTGAAATGCCTAAACAAAGGTAATCTACTTTCAGTTTATGCTAATATTGGTACAACATTACAGATTTGTTGGCACACATTTATTCATATTTAACTTTTTGAGAATGAACAGTATGCAGATTTTAGGGCCTTGTGGACACACAGTACAAAGGCATTTTTTGGTTGATATCCTTTCTGGTGACATCAGTTTACTATTCTAAACAACAAAGAACAACCATTTTCAGAGGTGTAGAATAGTTCCTGGAGATACATTATGATGGATAAGAGAAACGATGAAACATGATATAAGAGCTATCATGGAGAATGATACCTGTGACCAAATGTGTTCTGATAATGTTACATACATGCATGTGCTTATGCTAATGTTGAAGCAAAATTTGCAAACTTTAAATTACCATACAGGCAGGGGGGAGATGCAGCTTCTGGAATTTAAGCTATATTTTTGGGCGGTTTATGCAGGCCATCTGAGTATTCTGCTTACTCCAGTAGAACCTGACTCATCCGCTTTTGGTTTGGAGAGTAGGCTCTTTTTCTACAGAATAAAATACTCCAATTATTACAAGCAGATATGGTTCAAGTTTGTCAGGGACACTGTAACTGTCTGGGGAGAGATTTGTGCCAAATATTCCATTAAGTTAATCCACAGGAGTACACCACTTTGGGACCACCCGGTGTTTCCAGTGTTGTTTCATGACTCTATCTGTAAAACGTGGCTCTGATCCGGCGTATTGATGGTACAGCAGCCTTTTGATGTGAATGGTTTTTGCACTTTTGCTGAGCCACAAACTGAATTTGACCTTCCTTGCAACCGCTTTTTAAAATATTTACAGCTGAGGGACTACTTTCACACCAAAGGCAAGGTGTCAATTGATCTGGAAGGCTCTGTTATCTTGTCAAACATCCTTAAAACTAGTCAGAAATTATTGATTAGTATGATTTATCAAGGATTTTGTGAGCACAGGAGAGATGACAGCCTTCACCTGGCAGCTAAATTGAGCACAGTGCTTTCTCATGAGGTATTACCATCAACAATTTACTGGACCTTGGAGACAGTTGAGGGCGCTGTGCAGTCGCAGCCGGCATGGCTCCCGGGTGGGGGGGTTGGGTGCAAGGGGAGTCGCCAGGGAAGGATCACGCAGGGCGGGGGGTCAGAATGATTTTTTTTTAAACTTCTTACCTCGAGCTGGGTCCCGCGTCTTCTCTGCTCCTGCTCTCCTGTCTCAGACAGGAACAGGAAGCAGGCAGCCAGGTCCCTCACTGTTGTGTTTCGATTTAGATACCCGTATATAGGTTTCCCCGAATCATGTCCTTATATAGGCACAATTCGCATTGCAGTTATTTAGGCATAGAATCCTAGTCCTTATTTAAGCATTAGCCATGCTAATCAAATACAGGCATGGTCACCTACATCCGTCCATCCCATGTCACAACGAGTTCTTAGAAACCAGACCCTTAAGCCGAACGGGACTTTCCCTAGCTAGGATTATTGATTTCTCCAAGAACTCATCTTTAATGCATGAACTACTATTCCTTAGGGGTTCATCCATGACGTCTTCCTCTGCCCGACTTTACATCAATGCTAGCATTCCTAAGCACCTTCCAGGTATAAATATGCCTTCCCTTACCCTGGTAAACCACGGCACGACTCAGCACGACTTGACTGCACGGTTCGCCACGGCATGTTCGGCAGAGACCATATCCCGGCCTGACGCACTGACCAGACGCTGTTATCCCTGCTCGCAGAGTATCCAGCTTCCAGTGTTCTGACTCCCTTCGCGGGGTGTTAGAGTTTGAAACCTGGATAGAGATTTCCACCTCGCTCATTCTAAAGGTATGGAGCCGACTAGAAGCTAGAGGGACTCTTGGCATACTAAACTTAGTGTATACCATACTATAGAAAACTTTTACCTCGCACTACACTTAGGTTAGGTACACCGGTGTAGGACTATTTTAGAAGCATCTGACGAGTATTCACTTCTTAGCCTGTGTTATTTATGTATGTATATATGATTATATGTTATAGCTAAAAGACAATGCTATTGCAGTATTATTTCTTCTTACTGCTTACGCTGTACGTCTTATATCTTGCTTACTGTCTAATGATTGTAACAGCTCATATCTCTTACACGAGAAACAAGACTGTTCAATAAACACTTTTATTGAAATGCCCGTCTTTCTATTTCTGTGTAACTCTGGAGAAACTAAGCATGCACGATTGACTGAGTGAAACTGTTATCTATTGTTTCCACGATTCTGAGATGCGTTCCGATTCTAAGGGAAACAAAGTTGTCATGTTTATACGGTTGTCAGAAACTAATCCCTTCTTGTTCATTCGAGAAGTTTCTAGTGACCTCTGAGTTAGCTGGCACACACAAGTAATTAAGTTTAATGCACTCAATAGGAGCATACTAACCTTAGTCCTATGCAAAAACTATTGTGTATATTATTCCAATGCGCAGAGCCTATAGGGGAAATACGAACTACACTACATGGCGCCCAACGGTTTGGTAAGGCACTAATTTAACGCTAGATACTAAAGTAACTCAGTCGTGCTTTTCTCAGAGACCCCTACTCATAATACTACATAAGACTTCTGGAGTGGGTAGGGATAATATCCGCCATAGCTGAGTAGGACGAAAATCCTATGTATTAGCTGTTTGGTTTATTCAACGTTGAAGGATACAGTGTTCCAAAATATTGTGCACCTTATCTTTGTTCCCTTGAAACTTGTTCTACATTTTTCATTAAACAAAAAATGTCTGATACAGATGATCCGGCTGACCAAGTCGTAGCAGCTCTTAATACTACAGGTTTAAATGAAACCGATGAGGGTGTTATAAACATCCATCCAAATTTAAGGAGAGCCATCACTCTAAAACGTATTAAAACATGGCCTGACACCAAGAGGTGGTAGAGCAGTTTTTGTGATAGAGGCACATGAATCTTTTCAGACAGAGGTATTCTATTCATGGATAGTATTCCCAGAATCAAATCCAGTAACAAAAATGTTTCACTTCTTCAGAGATGATGAACCACCTGAGGAATACATTCCCTTCGAGGATGTTGAAATTCCACTCACATACCAGGAGCATCAGCTCTGGTTTAAAGGCGCCCTAAAACATTACAATCACATTACCAGGCTCGGTCCACTAGGTAGACCAGGAGAAACATGGACAATTTTAGCCGGCAACACACATCATCCTGACATTGAAGAGATGTCAGACAATGACCTACTCACTCAACTCAAAGAGTTGATAAAAATTTACAGCTAGTTAGTACAATATGTCATGCGGACTTTAACAGTCCAACCACCAATAACCATTCCAAATCAAACCCCTCATCAGGGGAATACACTAAAAGTTACTCCACATGCGTTGCACGCAGTCATGGGCAAAATGCCCACAAAACATGAACAAATTCCGTTCTGGATATCTCAAAAAATTACTCAAATCGAAGCAGTATTTCCTAATACTAGCCCTTATGAGAAGCACAGAATCATATCAATCTGTCTACCAATGGGGATCACACCACATCTGGAAGACTGCACAACTTGGTGCACAGTCTTTGCTGCCATCTATACTAAAACACATGGTGTTCCGTCTATTGCGATAATACCTGACGTCCTGAAACAAATTCAAAATGAATACGGGGCAGAGCCTGCTCTGAACTTAGGTATGAAATTACTGAAAAATTTCAACCAGGTCTCAACAATAATATTATCTAATATTAAAGGGGAGGCAGCATCAGTGGTGATCCGCCAGAAATTAAGGGAATTTGATGTAACAGAACATCAACATGGACTACCAAGAATAATAGAACAATCCTATGAAGAATTAGGCAGACACAGTTTGGGTGGAAAACCAGTCAAACCACAACTGTCTGAGGCTCCTGAAAAAGACTCTATTAAACACAACCCTACATCTTCTTCTAAAAAGAAGTGGGAAAACAAAAAACAACATTCAAAAGAGAAACGTTCTCAATCCCGAGGTAGGTCTCCTCAAAAGGAGCATTCTGACAGGAGGTTTAACCTCAGGAATAGGGATAATTTGAAAAAACCTGACAGGTATCAAGATACTGTTACACGTTCCTCTCGTACCTTTCAGTAATCTTCACAGACATCCGAAAGAAGAGGACGGTCAGATCACAAAGAAGAACAGGTGAAGTCCAGAGACGATCAACACGTTCAGAAAAACAAACAAAAACCTCAATTCAACAAGAAAAAGGTAGCAGGTCTGAAGATCAGACATGCCGAAAATCCTGAGGACACAGGTCAAGAACGGAGAATGGGCTCAGACAATGCTGGACAGTGCAGCAGAAGTAACAATAGCTCGCCAGAACCTGAAGGAACTTCTGGAGACAGTGGACTTGAATGAATACATATTAGTTGAAACTGTAGACACCAGGGTTAGTTCTCCACAAATGTTATATGAAATAACACTCCGGATGGAGGGAGACATACCAAGAAAAGTGAAAGCACTCTTTTGGGAGAAGCTTTCAAGGGGTTATGATATACTTCTAGCAGAAAAAGACTGGTGCACCAGAATTTGTCAGGGAGTGCCCATATGGCAAAGACATCATTATGCCAGCCTTCTCCAAACATGTTCCTCTGCATTTAAAATATACTTATGCCAGGAAATTGGCAGTAGCCCAGGCCCCAGAATTCTATAAAATCATGTAGGATGGGATGAGGACTCACCTCACCACAGAATACAATTAAAATGTCAACCTACTGTAGAAAGGCAGTACCCAATTAAGCAAGAAGCTAAAAAACAGGTCAGGGAGAGCTTAGATCAACTTGAAGACCAAGGGGTGATTGAAACATATACCTCATCAACGAACATTCCTTTGTTTCCTATTTCCAAACCAGACAACACATGTCGTCTAGTTTTGGATTACAGACACCTGAACACTTGTTCTAAAACGTTTGCAGTACAAAATGCACACAGTACAGCATTAATGAATAACATTGTGCGTAAAAAATATAAAACCACATTGGATATTTCAAATGGTTTCTTTTGTCAAAACATAGCACCTGAAAGTGGGTACTTGACAGCTTTCTCAATAATGGGGACCCAGTGTCACTTCTGTCTACTCCCACAAGGATTCAAGAACAGCCCAGGGTTATTCTCAGCAAGAGTAACAGAGTTACTACAAATTTACGATGACGAAGCATTGTCATATGTCGATGATATCTATCTGACAGACGATGACCTGGATAGGCACTTGAACAGGGTGAACACCATTCTACTGGGCTTCGCCTCTGAGGGCTATAAATTCAACCTTAAAAAATCTAGAATTGCCCATCTCAATGTCCTTTTCCTAGGATATGAACTTTTAAGTGAAGGCAAAAGCCTGGCAGCGAACCTTTTATTAAAGTGTGCGCTGCTCCAACCTCCAAAAACGCTGAAAAACTTACAGTCGATTCTAGGTTTCCTGAATTTTGGAAGAACTTACATTCTAAATTACGCAGCAAGGGTTAAACCTCTCTACGAACTAATCAAACATGATTTCAAAATCAAAGATTTGACACAGGAACACACAGAAATCCTGCGTTCACTACAAGCTGACTTGATAGCAACAAATCACTTACAAGCACGAGTAAATACACGCAATTTAGTGATCCGAATAATTTCGGGTCAATGCGGATTCACCTACTTAACTTTTAATGAAGGTGAAAAAGTACCAATTGCATACAAATCACATTTGTACACACAAGTGGAAATGTGATTCACTTCAACTGAAAAAATTATGACAGCAGTTCAAACCACTGTAGCAAAAGAAAGAGCTCTAGCTGTCAGAATGTACCTCAAGTTCCACAGAAGCAGAGATGACGACTACTCCCAATGCCCCTGCATCAGTACAGCAACCAGACTAGGTAGCGGCACTAGCACGGGGGAAAGGGGAAGTGGAAGAGAAGAGACTGCCTCAGGAAGGTGTATGACCTCAAGGTGACGACTCTGCCTCCTCTGCCGAGTCTTCTGCAGTGTGTGGTTCTTCACTGGCAAATCTTAACGAGGTACACCTAATGCACAGAGGTGAAAGGGATTACAAAAACATCCTACTCTTCTATTCTTCCTAATGACTTTTATATCCCTCTACTCCTACCTCATACTCCTGCAGGCTTGCTACTCTTCTATATGATGATATTCATTGTAATCTTTTGATCATTATTGACTTTTCAATATCTTCAGACGTGAGAACAAAGTTCCAACATTTTACAGAGAACTAGATATGTACATAGTAGCGGAATAACAGAATAACTCTCTTTCTCTCTCGCAGACTCTGTAGCGTAGGATGTCAAGGTTGTGTCACACAGCGTAGATAGATTCCACAACTTCCATTGGAAAAGAAGCGCGCAAAAAGGTACAGGGAAAGGGAAAATAGGGCGGAAAGGAAAAGGAAAGATCGCCAAAGGGAGGAGAGGAAACTGGGGGTCCTGCGCAAGTACGCACTCACTGACTTAAGTCGTTGGCTCAGTCTTGGCTTCTAATAGTTCACAGGAAAATCTTGTACTCAGCCACTCCGGATTCAGCTTCCTCTTGCGATGAACAAATGAATATTCCAACCTCTTGAAAACTCCGCAACTTTCCTGTCTAAATCTTGGGTAACCGAACAACCTCTTAACTTGACTCTGACTACTAGCGGTAAATTCGGCTCTGTGATATACTCCGAAAATATCTCTCTTCGAGTTCTAGGGCCGTTCTCCTCAGGATACAGGAACTGACGGAAAACACTAGCTTCTCTCAGGATATCTCAATTGAAGTGCGCAGTTTGCCGCGCGCTCAACCGTCATGTCAAAGATGCACAGCTAATGACGGTAAGAGCCGCGGCCATCTTGAAAGGTCTAACTGCACATAGAACATTATATGTCCCGATATAAATTCACCACTTGCGGCTTCACAAGAATTCGCTGTCTCTTTGGTTTTTGCCATTTATGGTGCACTGCAGACACCACGTGAGTCTGATTCCTGACAGTACCCCCTCTCAAAGGCCGATTCATCGGCCCAGGTTTGAAAGGGTATCGAATGTGAAATCTTTTTAAAAGTCGAGGAGCATGAATATTCTTAGCTAACTCCCAGGAACGATCTTCTGGACCATAACCTTTCCAATCCACTAAGTAATAAAGCCCAACTCTAGTTCTTTTGGAATCTAATATATCTTTGACCTCATATTCAGGATGTCCAATTATCACTAGGGGCGCTGGAGGCTTCACTATTCTCGTGTTTGGAGTGCATCTTTTAATTAAAGAGACATGGAAAACTGGATGAATACCTGTATTAGAGGGCAATTTTAATTTTACAGTGACAGGACCTAGTAACTTTTCAATCAGGTAAGGTCCCACAAAACGTGGCTGGAATTTCCGATTACCCTTGAGATGGAGATTACGTGTGGATAACCACACCAAATCACCCACCCTGTATTCTGGTGCCATGTTTCTATGTTTGTCTGCCTGTTTCTTATAACTCGCTTTAGCCTTGACTAAATTGGATTCTGCCGATTTGCGAGTGTTGACAAGATCTTGCATGAGGTCTTTTACTGCTGGAACCCCCATGTCTCCCTGTCCCATGAAAGGGTTTGGATGCCTACCATAGTTTAGGAAAAAAAGAGAGAACCCTGTAGACACATTTTTTGCATTATTACAAGCAAACTCTGCCATCCATAAAAAATCAGACCAATCACCCTCCTGATCCAGAAGGAACATTCTCAGATATTGTTCCAACTCCTGGTTGACTCTTTCGGTCTGCCCGTCTGTTTCGGGATGATAACTGGTCGAGAATCTGGTCTCTACTCCCAACCCTTGCATGAAGGCTCTCCAAAAATGGGACACAAACTGAGACCCTCTATCTGAAATCAAGATTTTTGGGACTCCATGTATCTTGACAATGTGCTCACTGAAAAGTTTTGCTAACTCCTTAGCGGTAGGAACCCCTTTTAAAGGTATGAAATGGCTCATCTTGGTGAAAGTGTCAACAAAAACTAACACAGTGTTATGCCCATGACTCGAAGGCAGATCCACTATGAGATCCATGGTGACTGTATGCCAAGGTTGGGAAGGAGTGGGCAAGGGATGCAAATGTCCTGATGGGGCTTGTCTCATGGCTTTCCCTTGCGCACAGGTTTGACAAGTTCCCACATATTGTATGACACTGGACCGAATCTCTGGCCACCAAAAATATCGTTGCATGAGCTCGAGAGTCTTTAGAACACCTTTATGGCCAGCCAAAGGTTGATCATGGCATGCTTGCATGGCTTTGTGTTGAAGTTCTGCAGTTGGTAAATACAGGGCACCTTGAACATAGGGTAACTGTTCGAAGATTTCTCTTTCAGAATCCTGTTGAACCCAATTCTGTATCTCTTCTGGAGTCAAACTTTTCCTCACTTCTTCTTTGAAATCAACCAAATCAAGTGTACAGATGATCTTGGCTTCTGGGATGATAGTTTTTTGAGTCATTGGAGGCTCTTGAACTTCTGTCTGAATTCGAGACAATGCATCTGCCTTTCCGTTCTTATTTCCTGGGCGATAGGTAATCACAAAATCGAAGTCTGCAAAATAGAGAGACCATCTTAAGAGACGAGGGGTCAAGGTTTTAGCAGATTTCAAAAATTGTAAATTCTTGTGATCTGAGTAAACGGTAACAGTATGACGAGCTCCCAGCAAATAGTGTCGCCACTCTTCAAAGGCATCTTTCACCGCCAGCAATTCCTTCTCAGCAATTGTATAATTGACCTCGGCAGGCGTAAGCTTCCTAGAACGAAAAGCCACTGGATGAAGTTGTCCAGTTGTCTTGTGGCGTTGAGACAGCACTCCCCCAATGGCTAAATCTGAAGCATCCGCTTCCACAAAGAAGGGTTCTGCAGGGTCTGCATGCAGCAAAATGGGAGCAGTAGTAAAACTCTTCTTGAGAAACTCAAAAGCCATCTCTGCCTCCTCAGTCCACTGAAATTTTTGGCCTTTCTTAAAGAGTTTGGTGATAGGAATAATTCTCTGTGAGAATCCTTGAATGAAGCGGCGATAAAAATTAGCAAATCCCAAGAATCGCTGTATCTCCTTAACGTTTTCTGGAGAGGGCCAATTAATAACTGAGTGAATTTTCTTCGGATCCATGGTCACTCCTGCTGGAGAAAGGACAAATCCGAGAAACTCAACTGTTTGCACACTGAAGGCACATTTTTCCAGTTTCACATACAATTGATGAAGACGCAGTCTTTCCAAAACCTTCTTTACGTGTGTCGCATGTTCTTGGGGCATCTTGGAGAAAATCAAGATATCGTCCAAATATACAATTGCTATCTTGTCAATCAAATCTCCCATGATATCATTGATGAAATGTTGAAAAGCGGCTGGGGCATTAAAAAGGCCAAACGGCATGACTTGATATTCAAATAGCCCATATTTAGTTCGAAATGCCGTTTTCCATTCATGGCCTTCTTTGACACGAATAAGATGGTAAGCCCCTCTTAAATCTAATTTCGTGAAAATTTGAGCTTCCGTTACTTGATCAAGAAGGACTGAAATCAAGGGTAACGGGTATCGATTTTTTATAGTCACTCGGTTGAGGGCACGATAATCTATGCAGGTCCTAAGAGATCCTTCCTTCTTGGGGATGAAAAATAAAGGAGAGGATACTGGGGACTGTGAAGGCCTGATAAATCCAGTAGCCAAATATCGATCCAAATACTCCTTGAGGTAACGATTTTCACCTTCAGTTAGGGCATAGATCCTTGAACAAGGCAGAACCGCTCCTGGTTCCAATTCGATGGCACAATCATATGGACGATGTGGAGGTAATTTTTCCGCATCTTTCTCACAAAAGACTTCTTTAAACTCTTGATACTCAGAGGGAATTTCTGTAGTACTGATGACACAAATTGATTCTCCTCCACCGGACAACAAGGATGCTTGTGAGGGTTCGGTATTTTCCTCTGAATCATGGTAACAATGTTCTAAACAATATTGGGAATTCATGAATACTGTTCGGTTTTCCCAATCTATAGTAGGATTATGGATAGTGAGCCATGGAAGCCCCAAAATCATCTGAAATTGAGGCGCATCAATCAGATTGAATTGAATAATTTCACTATGGCCGTCGGCTTGAATCAACTTCAAAGGTTCTGTGTGTTGAGTGATGGGCCCAGAGGAGAGATTAGTTCCATCTACTGCCCGAACCAATTCACTTCTCTCTTTACTGATGCCTTTGATGCCCATTCTTCGTGCATATTTTATGTCGCAGAAATTTCCTGTGGCTCCAGAGTCTAACATAATGGCTACCCCAGTAACTTCTTGCTCCCGAAACTGAATAGTCATATGCAAAATCAAATGAGGTGTCATGGTTTGTAAAGTGTTCATCACATAATGGGAATTCGGAGCCATCTTTTCTTCTGACACCATCAGTGTGCTCCCACCTATTGATGGTGTTGCTCGTTTCCCTTCACCAAGGTCTTAGGCTTCTTTGGACACTCCTTTACAAAGTGTCCTGAAGTTCCACAGTACATACACAATCTTTTCAGTCTTCGTTGTTCCTTCTCTTCTTTACTCAAAGGGCCTCTTACCATTCCAATTTGCATTGGTTCCACATCAGAAGGAGACGCCTTATTGGTCTCTTGTCGGCTCCGATCAAATCTAGGAGGTTGGAAACAAAATTCTTTTCTTCTTTCACCTCTCCGTTCTGTCCAACGAAAATCAATTTCTAGGGCCAGATCCACTAAAGCTGATAATTCAGTAGGTCGGTTAGGAATTTGTGCTAATGTATCCTTTATTTCTTCTCGCAATCCTCTATAGAAGAGAGCCGCTCTTTTCTCTTCTGGCCAGTCTGTTTCCACAATCAACATATTAAACTGGGTTAAATAAGTTACCAAATCCTTACTTCCTTGACGAAGTTCTAACAGTTCATTGTCTGTGACTTGAGAGATCTTTCTTCTGTCAAAAATCCTCAAAAATTCGGCCTTAAAACGCTCCAGGTCATACAAAAATGGGGAGTCCTTGGACACCAATGGCATTGCCCAGTTAGCCGCATCCCCACTCAGATAAGAGAGAATAAAAGCGACCTTGGATTGCGCGTCAGGGAATAACGCAGGTCGACACATGAAATGGAGGGAACATTGTGTCAAGAATAATTGCGCTTTTTGTGCATCCCCAGAATACCTTTCCGGCGGAGCTAATGGGATTAGTGGGGAAACTGAATGGACCACTTGTGCAACTGTTCTAGGGTTGGACTCTGAAGACAAATTGGG